>NC_064629.1:153324734-154011234 GCF_023864275.1 Schistocerca cancellata
AGTGTGGGGACAGACCCAAGTGTGGGGACAGACCCAAGTGTGGGGACAGACCCAAGTGTGGGGACAGACCCAAGTGTGGGGACAGACCCAAGTGTGGGGACAGACCCAAGTGTGGGGACAGACCCAAGTGTGGGGACAGACCCAAGTGTGGGGACAGACCCAAGTGTGGGGACAGACCCAAGTGTGGGGACAGACCCAAGTGTGGGGACAGACCCAAGTGTGGGGACAGACCCAAGTGTGGGGACAGACCCAAGTGTGGGGACAGACCCAAGTGTGGGGACAGACCCAAGTGTGGGGACAGACCCAAGTGTGGGGACAGACCCAAGTGTGGGGACAGACCCAAGTGTGGGGACAGACCCAAGTGTGGGGACAGACCCAAGTGTGGGGACAGACCCAAGTGTGGGGACAGACCCAAGTGTGGGGACAGACCCAAGTGTGGGGACAGACCCAAGTGTGGGGACAGACCCAAGTGTGGGGACAGACCCAAGTGTGGGGACAGACCCAAGTGTGGGGACAGACCCAAGTGTGGGGACAGACCCAAGTGTGGGGACAGACCCAAGTGTGGGGACAGACCCAAGTGTGGGGACAGACCCAAGTGTGGGGACAGACCCAAGTGTGGGGACAGACCCAAGTGTGGGGACAGACCCAAGTGTGGGGACAGACCCAAGTGTGGGGACAGACCCAAGTGTGGGGACAGACCCAAGTGTGGGGACAGACCCAAGTGTGGGGACAGACCCAAGTGTGGGGACAGACCCAAGTGTGGGGACAGACCCAAGTGTGGGGACAGACCCAAGTGTGGGGACAGACCCAAGTGTGGGGACAGACCCAAGTGTGGGGACAGACCCAAGTGTGGGGACAGACCCAAGTGTGGGGACAGACCCAAGTGTGGGGACAGACCCAAGTGTGGGGACAGACCCAAGTGTGGGGACAGACCCAAGTGTGGGGACAGACCCAAGTGTGGGGACAGACCCAAGTGTGGGGACAGACCCAAGTGTGGGGACAGACCCAAGTGTGGGGACAGACCCAAGTGTGGGGACAGACCCAAGTGTGGGGACAGACCCAAGTGTGGGGACAGACCCAAGTGTGGGGACAGACCCAAGTGTGGGGACAGACCCAAGTGTGGGGACAGACCCAAGTGTGGGGACAGACCCAAGTGTGGGGACAGACCCAAGTGTGGGGACAGACCCAAGTGTGGGGACAGACCCAAGTGTGGGGACAGACCCAAGTGTGGGGACAGACCCAAGTGTGGGGACAGACCCAAGTGTGGGGACAGACCCAAGTGTGGGGACAGACCCAAGTGTGGGGACAGACCCAAGTGTGGGGACAGACCCAAGTGTGGGGACAGACCCAAGTGTGGGGACAGACCCAAGTGTGGGGACAGACCCAAGTGTGGGGACAGACCCAAGTGTGGGGACAGACCCAAGTGTGGGGACAGACCCAAGTGTGGGGACAGACCCAAGTGTGGGGACAGACCCAAGTGTGGGGACAGACCCAAGTGTGGGGACAGACCCAAGTGTGGGGACAGACCCAAGTGTGGGGACAGACCCAAGTGTGGGGACAGACCCAAGTGTGGGGACAGACCCAAGTGTGGGGACAGACCCAAGTGTGGGGACAGACCCAAGTGTGGGGACAGACCCAAGTGTGGGGACAGACCCAAGTGTGGGGACAGACCCAAGTGTGGGGACAGACCCAAGTGTGGGGACAGACCCAAGTGTGGGGACAGACCCAAGTGTGGGGACAGACCCAAGTGTGGGGACAGACCCAAGTGTGGGGACAGACCCAAGTGTGGGGACAGACCCAAGTGTGGGGACAGACCCAAGTGTGGGGACAGACCCAAGTGTGGGGACAGACCCAAGTGTGGGGACAGACCCAAGTGTGGGGACAGACCCAAGTGTGGGGACAGACCCAAGTGTGGGGACAGACCCAAGTGTGGGGACAGACCCAAGTGTGGGGACAGACCCAAGTGTGGGGACAGACCCAAGTGTGGGGACAGACCCAAGTGTGGGGACAGACCCAAGTGTGGGGACAGACCCAAGTGTGGGGACAGACCCAAGTGTGGGGACAGACCCAAGTGTGGGGACAGACCCAAGTGTGGGGACAGACCCAAGTGTGGGGACAGACCCAAGTGTGGGGACAGACCCAAGTGTGGGGACAGACCCAAGTGTGGGGACAGACCCAAGTGTGGGGACAGACCCAAGTGTGGGGACAGACCCAAGTGTGGGGACAGACCCAAGTGTGGGGACAGACCCAAGTGTGGGGACAGACCCAAGTGTGGGGACAGACCCAAGTGTGGGGACAGACCCAAGTGTGGGGACAGACCCAAGTGTGGGGACAGACCCAAGTGTGGGGACAGACCCAAGTGTGGGGACAGACCCAAGTGTGGGGACAGACCCAAGTGTGGGGACAGACCCAAGTGTGGGGACAGACCCAAGTGTGGGGACAGACCCAAGTGTGGGGACAGACCCAAGTGTGGGGACAGACCCAAGTGTGGGGACAGACCCAAGTGTGGGGACAGACCCAAGTGTGGGGACAGACCCAAGTGTGGGGACAGACCCAAGTGTGGGGACAGACCCAAGTGTGGGGACAGACCCAAGTGTGGGGACAGACCCAAGTGTGGGGACAGACCCAAGTGTGGGGACAGACCCAAGTGTGGGGACAGACCCAAGTGTGGGGACAGACCCAAGTGTGGGGACAGACCCAAGTGTGGGGACAGACCCAAGTGTGGGGACAGACCCAAGTGTGGGGACAGACCCAAGTGTGGGGACAGACCCAAGTGTGGGGACAGACCCAAGTGTGGGGACAGACCCAAGTGTGGGGACAGACCCAAGTGTGGGGACAGACCCAAGTGTGGGGACAGACCCAAGTGTGGGGACAGACCCAAGTGTGGGGACAGACCCAAGTGTGGGGACAGACCCAAGTGTGGGGACAGACCCAAGTGTGGGGACAGACCCAAGTGTGGGGACAGACCCAAGTGTGGGGACAGACCCAAGTGTGGGGACAGACCCAAGTGTGGGGACAGACCCAAGTGTGGGGACAGACCCAAGTGTGGGGACAGACCCAAGTGTGGGGACAGACCCAAGTGTGGGGACAGACCCAAGTGTGGGGACAGACCCAAGTGTGGGGACAGACCCAAGTGTGGGGACAGACCCAAGTGTGGGGACAGACCCAAGTGTGGGGACAGACCCAAGTGTGGGGACAGACCCAAGTGTGGGGACAGACCCAAGTGTGGGGACAGACCCAAGTGTGGGGACAGACCCAAGTGTGGGGACAGACCCAAGTGTGGGGACAGACCCAAGTGTGGGGACAGACCCAAGTGTGGGGACAGACCCAAGTGTGGGGACAGACCCAAGTGTGGGGACAGACCCAAGTGTGGGGACAGACCCAAGTGTGGGGACAGACCCAAGTGTGGGGACAGACCCAAGTGTGGGGACAGACCCAAGTGTGGGGACAGACCCAAGTGTGGGGACAGACCCAAGTGTGGGGACAGACCCAAGTGTGGGGACAGACCCAAGTGTGGGGACAGACCCAAGTGTGGGGACAGACCCAAGTGTGGGGACAGACCCAAGTGTGGGGACAGACCCAAGTGTGGGGACAGACCCAAGTGTGGGGACAGACCCAAGTGTGGGGACAGACCCAAGTGTGGGGACAGACCCAAGTGTGGGGACAGACCCAAGTGTGGGGACAGACCCAAGTGTGGGGACAGACCCAAGTGTGGGGACAGACCCAAGTGTGGGGACAGACCCAAGTGTGGGGACAGACCCAAGTGTGGGGACAGACCCAAGTGTGGGGACAGACCCAAGTGTGGGGACAGACCCAAGTGTGGGGACAGACCCAAGTGTGGGGACAGACCCAAGTGTGGGGACAGACCCAAGTGTGGGGACAGACCCAAGTGTGGGGACAGACCCAAGTGTGGGGACAGACCCAAGTGTGGGGACAGACCCAAGTGTGGGGACAGACCCAAGTGTGGGGACAGACCCAAGTGTGGGGACAGACCCAAGTGTGGGGACAGACCCAAGTGTGGGGACAGACCCAAGTGTGGGGACAGACCCAAGTGTGGGGACAGACCCAAGTGTGGGGACAGACCCAAGTGTGGGGACAGACCCAAGTGTGGGGACAGACCCAAGTGTGGGGACAGACCCAAGTGTGGGGACAGACCCAAGTGTGGGGACAGACCCAAGTGTGGGGACAGACCCAAGTGTGGGGACAGACCCAAGTGTGGGGACAGACCCAAGTGTGGGGACAGACCCAAGTGTGGGGACAGACCCAAGTGTGGGGACAGACCCAAGTGTGGGGACAGACCCAAGTGTGGGGACAGACCCAAGTGTGGGGACAGACCCAAGTGTGGGGACAGACCCAAGTGTGGGGACAGACCCAAGTGTGGGGACAGACCCAAGTGTGGGGACAGACCCAAGTGTGGGGACAGACCCAAGTGTGGGGACAGACCCAAGTGTGGGGACAGACCCAAGTGTGGGGACAGACCCAAGTGTGGGGACAGACCCAAGTGTGGGGACAGACCCAAGTGTGGGGACAGACCCAAGTGTGGGGACAGACCCAAGTGTGGGGACAGACCCAAGTGTGGGGACAGACCCAAGTGTGGGGACAGACCCAAGTGTGGGGACAGACCCAAGTGTGGGGACAGACCCAAGTGTGGGGACAGACCCAAGTGTGGGGACAGACCCAAGTGTGGGGACAGACCCAAGTGTGGGGACAGACCCAAGTGTGGGGACAGACCCAAGTGTGGGGACAGACCCAAGTGTGGGGACAGACCCAAGTGTGGGGACAGACCCAAGTGTGGGGACAGACCCAAGTGTGGGGACAGACCCAAGTGTGGGGACAGACCCAAGTGTGGGGACAGACCCAAGTGTGGGGACAGACCCAAGTGTGGGGACAGACCCAAGTGTGGGGACAGACCCAAGTGTGGGGACAGACCCAAGTGTGGGGACAGACCCAAGTGTGGGGACAGACCCAAGTGTGGGGACAGACCCAAGTGTGGGGACAGACCCAAGTGTGGGGACAGACCCAAGTGTGGGGACAGACCCAAGTGTGGGGACAGACCCAAGTGTGGGGACAGACCCAAGTGTGGGGACAGACCCAAGTGTGGGGACAGACCCAAGTGTGGGGACAGACCCAAGTGTGGGGACAGACCCAAGTGTGGGGACAGACCCAAGTGTGGGGACAGACCCAAGTGTGGGGACAGACCCAAGTGTGGGGACAGACCCAAGTGTGGGGACAGACCCAAGTGTGGGGACAGACCCAAGTGTGGGGACAGACCCAAGTGTGGGGACAGACCCAAGTGTGGGGACAGACCCAAGTGTGGGGACAGACCCAAGTGTGGGGACAGACCCAAGTGTGGGGACAGACCCAAGTGTGGGGACAGACCCAAGTGTGGGGACAGACCCAAGTGTGGGGACAGACCCAAGTGTGGGGACAGACCCAAGTGTGGGGACAGACCCAAGTGTGGGGACAGACCCAAGTGTGGGGACAGACCCAAGTGTGGGGACAGACCCAAGTGTGGGGACAGACCCAAGTGTGGGGACAGACCCAAGTGTGGGGACAGACCCAAGTGTGGGGACAGACCCAAGTGTGGGGACAGACCCAAGTGTGGGGACAGACCCAAGTGTGGGGACAGACCCAAGTGTGGGGACTAGACCGCAAGTGTGGGGATAGACGCAAGTGTGGGGATAGACGCAAGTGTGGGGATAGACGCAAGTGTGGGGATAGACGCAAGTGTGGGGATAGACGCAAGTGTGGGGATAGACGCAAGTGTGGGGATAGACGCAAGTGTGGGGATAGACGCAAGTGTGGGGATAGACGCAAGTGTGGGGATAGACGCAAGTGTGGGGATAGACGCAAGTGTGGGGATAGACGCAAGTGTGGGGATAGACGCAAGTGTGGGGATAGACGCAAGTGTGGGGATAGACGCAAGTGTGGGGATAGACGCAAGTGTGGGGATAGACGCAAGTGTGGGGATAGACGCAAGTGTGGGGATAGACGCAAGTGTGGGGATAGACGCAAGTGTGGGGATAGACGCAAGTGTGGGGATAGACGCAAGTGTGGGGATAGACGCAAGTGTGGGGATAGACGCAAGTGTGGGGATAGACGCAAGTGTGGGGATAGACGCAAGTGTGGGGATAGACGCAAGTGTGGGGATAGACGCAAGTGTGGGGATAGACGCAAGTGTGGGGATAGACGCAAGTATGGGATAGACGCAAGTATGGGATAGACGCAAGTATGGGATAGACGCAAGTATGGGATAGACGCAAGAATGGGATAGACGCAAGTATGGGATAGACGCAAGTATGGGATAGACGCAAGTATGGGATAGACGCAAGTATGGGATAGACGCAAGTATGGGATAGACGCAAGTATGGGATAGACGCAAGTATGGGATAGACGCAAGTATGGGATAGACGCAAGTATGGGATAGACGCAAGTATGGGATAGACGCAAGTATGGGATAGACGCAAGTATGGGATAGACGCAAGTATGGGATAGACGCAAGTATGGGATAGACGCAAGTATGGGATAGACGCAAGTATGGGATAGACGCAAGTATGGGATAGACGCAAGTATGGGATAGACGCAAGTATGGGATAGACGCAAGTATGGGATAGACGCAAGTATGGGATAGACGCAAGTATGGGATAGACGCAAGTATGGGATAGACGCAAGTATGGGATAGACGCAAGTATGGGATAGACGCAAGTATGGGATAGACGCAAGTATGGGATAGACGCAAGTATGGGATAGACGCAAGTATGGGATAGACGCAAGTATGGGATAGACGCAAGTATGGGATAGACGCAAGTATGGGATAGACGCAAGTATGGGATAGACGCAAGTATGGGATAGACGCAAGTATGGGATAGACGCAAGTATGGGATAGACGCAAGTATGGGATAGACGCAAGTATGGGATAGACGCAAGTATGGGATAGACGCAAGTATGGGATAGACGCAAGTATGGGATAGACGCAAGTATGGGATAGACGCAAGTATGGGATAGACGCAAGTATGGGATAGACGCAAGTATGGGATAGACGCAAGTATGGGATAGACGCAAGTATGGGATAGACGCAAGTATGGGATAGACGCAAGTATGGTTGGTTGGTTGGTTGGTAGTTGGTTTGGGGGATGAAAGGGACCAGACTACTACGGTTATCGGTCCCTTTTTCCAAAAGGAAAGAACACCCACAGAGAATAAAAACGAGAACAGAATAGATCGCAGACGATACAGAACAAGAGAAACGGAGACAAGGACAAGACAAAACGAACTAAAACCACACAGAGTGTGACAGTGGTTGGCCGACCATAGAAATAAAGGAAAAGCCAACCACTTAGAAATACATTAAAAGTTCAGTTTAAAATCATAGGCCAAAGGCCAGAATCAACACAAAAAATAAAATAACACAGAAATACTCAGATGAAAGAATAAAAACTCCCTGCCCTAATAAAACGTAATACTAAGGCAGCCATAACAGGGTCATCGGATAAAACGGCAGGGAGCGTATCAGGCAGTGCAAATGTCTGCCTGACCACACCTAAAAGGGGGCAGGCCAACAGAATGTGGGTCACCGTCAATGCCGCCCCGCAGCGACATACAGGAGGGTCCTCCCGGCGCAGTAAATAACTGTGTGTTAGCCGGGAGTGGCCAATGCGGAGCCGACAAAGGACGACTGAGTCCCTGCGGTTGGGTCGCATCGAGGACCGCCACACAGTCGTCGTCTCCTTAATGTCACGGAGTTTATTGGGTGTAATCCGATCGCGCCATTCAGCGTCCCAAAGCGCAAAAACTTTTCGGCGGAGGACTGCCCGCAAATCAGCCTCTGGGAGGCCAACATCCAGGGATGGTTTACTCATGGCCTCTTTCGCCAGGCGGTCAACATGTTCATTGCCCGGGATACCGACATGACCGGGGGTCCACACAAAGACCACAGAGCGGCCGCAACGCGCGAGAGTATGCAGGGACTCATGGATAGCCATCACCAGACGAGAACGAGGAAAACACTGGTCGAGAGCTCGTAAACCGCTCAGGGAATCGCTACAGATAACGAAGGACACACCTGAGCAGGAGCGGATATACTCTAGGGCTCTAAAGATGGCGACTAGCTCAGCAGTGTAAACGCTGCAGCCAGCCGCCAAGGACCGTTGTTCGGAATGGTCCCCTAGTGTTAGCGCATACCCGACACGACCAGCAACCATCGAACCGTCGGTGTAAACAATTCCAGAGCCCTGATACGTGGCTAGGATGGAATAAAAGCGGCGGCGGAAGGCCTCTGGAGGGACCGAGTCCTTCGAGCCCTGTGCCAAGTCGAGCCGAAGGCAAGGGTGAGGTACACACCACGGGGGTGTATGCAGAGGCGCCCGGAAACGAGGTGGAACAGGGAAAAACCCAAGCCCACAGAGAAGCTCCTTGACGCGTACGGCGATCGGACAACCCGACCGGGGCCGACGGGCTGGCAGATGGACGACTGACTGCGGGAACAGGACACGATAATTTGGATGCCCGGGCAAGCTTAGAACATGGGCAGCATAAGCGGCCAGCAAACGTTGGCGCCAGAACCGCAGTGGGGGTACACCTGCCTCCACTAGTACACTGTCCAC
This sequence comes from Schistocerca cancellata, assembly GCF_023864275.1. Lineage (NCBI taxonomy): Eukaryota > Metazoa > Arthropoda > Insecta > Orthoptera > Acrididae > Schistocerca > Schistocerca cancellata. The sequence goes on from NC_064629.1 coordinate 153,333,338, forward strand.
AGGGCTGGTGCGGAAAGCACCAGTGGCAAGGCGTATCCCGCTGTGGAGAGTTGGGTCCAGCACCCGTAACGCAGATGGGGATGCTGAGCCATAAGCCAGGCTCCCATAATCCAGACGGGACTGGATTAACGCCTGGTAGAGCCGCAACAGGGTAGAGCGGTCGGCGCCCCAGCGGGTGTGGCTCAAGCATCTCAGAGCGTTTAGATGCCGCCAACACGTCTGTTTAAGCTGCCGGATATGAGGCAGCCAAGTCAACCGGGCATCGAAAACCACCCCCAAAAACCTGTGGGTTTCCACCACTGCAAGGAGTTCGTCGCCAAGATAAAGCCGCGGCTCAGGATGGACTGTTCGGCGCCGGCAGAAATGCATAACGCGGGTCTTGGCTGCCGAAAACTGAAACCCATGCGCTACAGCCCAAGACTGCGCCTTACGGATAGCGCCCTGTAGCTGACGTTCAACAGCTGCAATGCCAGTAGAGCTGTAATAAAGGCAGAAGTCGTCAGCATACAGGGAAGCAGAGACAGAATTTCCCACGGCCGCAGCGAGCCCGTTAATGGCTATTAAAAACAGGCAGACACTTAAAACAGAACCCTGTGGCACACCGTTCTCCTGGACGTGGGTGGAACTATAGGAGGCTGCGACTTGCACGCGGAAGGTACGATACGACAGCTAATTGCGGATAAAGATCGGCAGAGGGCCCCGAAGACCCCATCCATGAAGCGTAGAAAGGATGTGATGACGCCATGTCGTATCGTACGCCTTCCGCATGTCGAAAAAGACAGCGACCAGGTGCTGACGGCGGGCAAAGGCAGTACGGATGGCCGACTCCAGGCTCACCAGATTGTCGGCGGCGGAGCGGCCTTTCCGGAACCCACCCTGAGACGGAGCCAGAAGGCCCCGAGATTCCAGTACCCAATTTAAGCGCCGGCTCACCATCCGTTCGAGAAGCTTACAAAGAACGTTGGTGAGGCTAATGGGGCGGTAGCTGTCCACCTCCAGAGGGGTCTTTCCAGGTTTCAAAACGGGGATGACAACGCCTTCCCGCCATTGCGACGGAAACACCCCCTCGACCCAAAGATGGTTGTAAAGATCGAGAAGGTGCCGCTGGCAGTCCACTGAAAGGTGTTTCAGCATCTGACAGTGGATGCCATCTGGCCCAGGAGCGGTATCAGGGCAAGCAGCTAGGGCACTGCGAAATTCCCACTCACTGAATGGAGCATTGTAAGATTCTGGGTGGTTGGTGCGAAACGAAAGGTTCCGACGTTCCATCCACTCTTTAATGGAGCGGAAGGCCTGGGGGTAATTCGCAGAAGCGGAACTCATAGCCAAATGCTCTGCTAAGCGATTGGCAAGGACGTCGGAGTCAGTACAAACTGCTCCATTCAGTGAGAGCGCAGGGACGCTGGCTGGGGTCCGATAGCCGTAGACGCGTCGAATCTTGGCCAAGACCTGCGAAGGAGTGACATGGTGGCCAATGGAGGACACATACCGCTCCCAGCACTCCTTCTTGCCTTGGCGGATAAGGAGGCGGGCCCGCGCACGCAGCCGTTTGAAGGCGATAAGGTGGTCTAAGGAGGGATGTCGCTTGTGACGCTGGAGCGCCCGCCGGCGATCTTTAATCGCTTCAGCGATCTCAGGCGACCACCAAAGCACAGCCTTCCGCCGAGGGGACCCAGAAGAACGGGGAATGGCAGATTCGGCGGCAGTAACGATGCCGGTGGTGACCGATTGAACCACCGCATCAATGTCGTCATTAGAGAGAGACTCAAGAGCGGCAGTGGAGGAGAACAAGTCCCAGTCAGCCTTATTCATAGCCCATCTGCTAGGGCGCCCAGAAGAGTGACGCTGTGGTAGTGACAGAAAGATCGGAAAGTGGTCACAACCACACAGGTCGTCATGCACACTCCATTGGAGAGACGGTAAGAGGCTGGGGCTACATATTGAAAGGTCAATGGCGGAGTATGTGCCATGCGCCACACTGAAGTGTGTGAAGGCACCATCATTTAAAATCGAGAGATCGAGCTGCGACAATAAATGCTCAACGATGGCGCCTCGACCTGTTGCCACTGACCCACCCCACAGAGGGTTATGGGCGTTGAAGTCGCCCAATAGCAAGAAAGGTGGCGGCAATTGGGCTATCAGCGCAGCCAGGACATGCTGCGAGACATCACCATCTGGTGGAAGGTAAAGACTGCAGACGGTAACAGCCTGTGGCGTCCACACCCGAACAGCGACAGCCTCTAAAGGTGTGTGGAGAGGGACAGACTCGCTGTGCAGAGTGTGAAGGACATAGAGGCAGACGCCACCCGACACCCTTTCATATGCTGCCCTGTTCTTATAATAACCCCGATAGTCACGGAGGGCGGGGGTTCGCATTGCTGGAAACCAAGTTTCCTGAAGAGCAATGCAGAAGAAAGGGTGACGGCTGATAAGTTGTTGGAGCTCAGCTAGATGGTGGAAAAAACCGCCGCAGTTCCACTGGAGGATGATATTGTCCATGGCTGAGAAAGGCGTGAAAGGACTGGGAAGGCAATTTACGCCGCTTGTTCACTCACTGCCACTGATTCAGTACCCGTACGAGAGGCATCCATGGCGTCTGAGGGACCAGCGAGATCAAGGTCCTCAGCGGACGCTAGAATCTCGACTGCATCCTCAGACGCAGAGCGCGAAAGGTGCGGTGGGGTTGGCGCCACCGCAAGTTCTTTGGCCTTAGAGGTCTTTCTCTTGGACTTCTCTCGCTGAACCTTATGTTGCACCGGCTGGGAAGGCTTCACCGATTCAGTCTCCGGGACAGAGGAGGATCGTGAAGCCCTACGCCCAGCCGCTGGTGAGGACTTATGCCACTGGCGGCCGTCATCCTTCCCGCTGGTGGAACCCTGGGAAGGGAGGGTCCCAAGCGAACTCTTACGGGCGAGAGTAGCCGAAGAAGTTAGACGCTTCTCCGGCTGAGAAGCGGGGACGGACGTCCCCGACGGGTGGGAGGAGGTTGCTCCTGAGGTAGGTGGTGCAGGAGCAACCGGTTGGGTAGAGCCCCCCCACAGGCAAGGGGGCAGGAGGAGTCGTACTGCTTATCCAGCTGGCTGGAAGTCTCGAAACTGATGGGGCTAGCACAGTTGTCGTAGCAGCTGCATAAGAAGATGTCATTCTCACAGGATGGAGTCTGTCATATTTCCTTTTGGCCTCAGTATAGCTCAGCCGGTCCAGGGTCTTATATTCCATAATTTTGCGCTCTTTCTGAAAGACTTTGCAGTCAGGCGAGCAAGGTGAATGGTGCTCCCCGCAGTTGACACAGATGGGAGGCGGGGCACATGGAGTATCGGGATGAGACGGGCGTCCGCAATCTCGACATGTGAGGCTGGAAGTGCAGCGGGAAGACATATGGCCGAACTTCCAGCACTTGAAGCACCGCATCGGGGGAGGAATATAGGGCCTGACGTCACATCGGTAGACCATCACCTTGACCTTTTCCGGTAACGTATCACCCTCGAAGGCCAAGATGAAGGCACCGGTAGCTATCTGATTTTCCTTCGGACCCCAATGAACGCGCCGGACGAAATGTACACCCCTTCGCTCTAAGTTGGCGCGCAGCTCGTCATCAGACTGCAAAAGAAGGTCTTTATGGTAAATAACTCCCTGAACCATATTTAAACTCTTATGCGGCGTGATCGTAACAGCAACATCCCCCAACTTTTCACAAGCAAGCAACCGTCGTGACTGGGCAGAGGATGCCGTTTGGATCAGGACCGATCCAGAGCGCATTTTTGACAAGCCCTCCACCTCCCCAAACTTGTCCTCTAAATGCTCGACGAAGAACTGAGGCTTTGTGGAGAGAAAAGACTCCCCATCAGCTCTCGTACAAACTAAGAATCGGGGCGAATAACTATTACCTCCATCCTGAGACTTACGCTCCTCCCACGGCGTGGCCAGAGAGGGGAACGTTTTCGGATTGTACTTTTCAGCATTAAATTGAGCCCGAGAACGCTTAGAGACTGCTGGCGGCTGGCCGCCAGCGAGAGATGATGTACCACGCTTCATTGCGGGTCATCCGCCCTGATGCCACCTACGCCGACCAAGGGCCCTCCCCACGGGCGCCACCCAGCCGCAGCAATAGCCACCTGGCAGGATGTCCATTGCCGGGAGTCCTGATGCCCCAGGGAGACGGGCATCTACTCCTTGGCATACATGGGGAGTTAACGGCGCAGGCATCATCAGTAGAGCGATCCCTGTGTTGTCAGGGGGCTACAACCAACAGGGTACATGGCGGCCCCACCACAACGGACTGGCTACCGTGCTGGATATTAGGAGCAAAACTGTCCAAGGTCGTCGTCGCAGTTAAAAGAAACACTGCAGTGTGCAGCGTGGGAATCGCACCCAGGGACGTATCCTCGCCCAAGAGATGGAAAACGAGCGGGACACCATTGCAACGACGAAAAAGCCGGCTAAAGGTCTCAATGCACGACGGATACAGTGCACCACGTAAGGCGCCCTTCCCCAATTGGCTCGCTCTTCGGAATAATTTAGACAGATGGAGGTCAAACCCGAGAGGGGACCATCACATAAGGCCGAAACATGTGAGACTCCTTTTAGTCGCCTCTTACGACAGGCAGGAATACCGCGGGCCTATTCTAACCCCCGAAGACGCAAATGTGGGGGAAAGACGCAAATGTGGCAAAAAGGCAAATGTGGCAAAAAGGCAAATGTGGCAAAAAGGCAAATGTGGCAAAAAGGCAAATGTGGCAAAAAGGCAAATGTGGCAAAAAGGCAAATGTGGCAAAAAGGCAAATGTGGCAAAAAGGCAAATGTGGCAAAAAGGCAAATGTGGCAAAAAGGCAAATGTGGCAAAAAGGCAAATGTGGCAAAAAGGCAAATGTGGCAAAAAGGCAAATGTGGCAAAAAGGCAAATGTGGCAAAAAGGCAAATGTGGCAAAAAGGCAAATGTGGCAAAAAGGCAAATGTGGCAAAAAGGCAAATGTGGCAAAAAGGCAAATGTGGCAAAAAGGCAAATGTGGCAAAAAGGCAAATGTGGCAAAAAGGCAAATGTGGCAAAAAGGCAAATGTGGCAAAAAGGCAAATGTGGCAAAAAGGCAAATGTGGCAAAAAGGCAAATGTGGCAAAAAGGCAAATGTGGCAAAAAGGCAAATGTGGCAAAAAGGCAAATGTGGCAAAAAGGCAAATGTGGCAAAAAGGCAAATGTGGCAAAAAGGCAAATGTGGCAAAAAGGCAAATGTGGCAAAAAGGCAAATGTGGCAAAAAGGCAAATGTGGCAAAAAGGCAAATGTGGCAAAAAGGCAAATGTGGCAAAAAGGCAAATGTGGCAAAAAGGCAAATGTGGCAAAAAGGCAAATGTGGCAAAAAGGCAAATGTGGCAAAAAGGCAAATGTGGCAAAAAGGCAAATGTGGCAAAAAGGCAAATGTGGCAAAAAGGCAAATGTGGCAAAAAGGCAAATGTGGCAAAAAGGCAAATGTGGCAAAGAGGCAAATGTGGCAAAGAGGCAAATGTGGCAAAGAGGCAAATGTGGCAAAGAGGCAAATGTGGCAAAGAGGCAAATGTGGCAAAGAGGCAAATGTGGCAAAGAGGCAAATGTGGCAAAGAGGCAAATGTGGCAAAGAGGCAAATGTGGCAAAGAGGCAAATGTGGCAAAGAGGCAAATGTGGCAAAGAGGCAAATGTGGCAAAGAGGCAAATGTGGCAAAGAGGCAAATGTGGCAAAGAGGCAAATGTGGCAAAGAGGCAAATGTGGCAAAGAGGCAAATGTGGCAAAGAGGCAAATGTGGCAAAAAGGCAAATGTGGCAAAAAGGCAAATGTGGCAAAAAGGCAAATGTGGCAAAAAGGCAAATGTGGCAAAAAGGCAAATGTGGCAAAAATGCAAATGTGGCAAAAAGGCAAATGTGGCAAAAAGGCAAATGTGGCAAAAAGGCAAATGTGGCAAAAAGGCAAATATGGGAAACACGCAAATATGGTGTAAGTAGGCTATTTATGTTTTCTTTATGTAAGTAGGCTGTTTATGTTCTAATATTGGTAACGCCGCCGCCGCGTAGCGCTCTCTGTGTGAAAGTCACTGGCTGTGCTGTGTGCAGTCTGTAGCTAGTTTGCATTGTTGTATGCCATTGTAGAGGGGCAGCTGGATGTTAACAGCGTGTAGCGTTGCGCAGTTGGAGGTGAGCCGCCAGCAGTGGTATATGTGGGGAGAGAGATGGCGGAGTTTTGATAATTTGTAATACTGGATGTCAATTATGAATATTAAGGTAAATACATTGTTCTCTATTAATATCTTTCATTTGATAACTATCCCTATCAGTAGTTAGTGCCTTCAGTAGTTTGAATCTTTTATTTAGCTGGCAGTAGTGGCGCTCGCTGTATTGCAGTAGTTCGAGCAACGAAGATTTATGTCAGGTAAGTGATTTCTGAAAGGTATAGTTTAATGTTACTCAGGGCCATTCTTTTGCAGTGATTTTTTGATAGTCAGATGTCTTTGCGCTAAAATTATTGTGTGTCAGGTTAAGCATAGTCATGTACAAATGTTCTAAGGGGACGTTCCATATGTCGACCCTTAGCCTAGGATACCTCACTGGATTCTTCTGATTTTTTCTTGTAGTTTGTGTATTTAGTGTAGCTTTTGTTTATTGTTAGCGCGTAATTGAGAGAGAATCTCCTTTGTAGTTGCAGTCTTTCATTGTTGTACTGTAAAACAGTTGTGGCATGCATGTAGATTTGCACAAAGTATTTCGCAGCTGCGCTTGTAATTAACTACATATTATTTTCAGTGCTATGTTAATGTGTTCTCTTATTTTTGCTATTCAAATTGTGCTTTTCTGTGTTATAGTGTGAAATATTGTGACAATAATGGCGTGTGAAAAACGTAACACTCGGCTCCAAAGTAAACTGAGAAATGACAGTGAAGACGAAAGCAGTGTGTTGGCCCCACCATGTAATGAATTAACTAATATTCAAAGTAGTAATTTGGTAACTGTGCATAGGGAAATGGAGCGGGCGTCAAACAATGGCGTAGGCAGTGAAACAGGTAGTGAACAGGGAAGCATTATCGATCGATCGGTCGGCAACAGCTCGCCTCAGGAATCCGAAATGATAGGACACAATTTTGCAAATACTGTAGATTCAGGTTTTGCGTCCTCACCGTTTTCTCAAATGAGTCAAGACACATTTTCTGCTTGTGAAAATGTGAATGTTGCCGGTGCAAATTCACTGCCGAAAAGCACTGAGGAACATGTTTCAGACACCAGTGCATTGTTATTACAGTTAATGCAACAAATGGGACAAAGGCTTCAAAAGTTAGACACAACGCTTGAACAAAATCAGAAACAAATGGGACAAAATCTTCAAAAGTTAGACACAATGGACCAAAATCTTCAAAAGTTAGACACAATGGACCAAAATCTTCAAAAGTTAGACACAATGGAACAAAATCTTCAAAAGTGAGACACAATGGAACAAAATCTTCAAAAGTGAGACACAATGGAACAAAATCTTCAAAAGTGAGACACAATGGAACAAAATCTTCAGAAGTTAGACACAATGGAACAAAATCTTCAGAAGTTAGACACCACACTTGAACAAACACGTGAAGATTTAACTACTGAGTTACATAACATCGAATCGAAATGTCAAAAGGTCTGTAATGACAAAAAACACAAATTTGTGAGCATTTCCAACCTAATTTTTCGCGTCATGAGAATGCGTTACAGAATCACGAAGCAGCCATAGAAGAACTGCAGACTACTGTTCATGAAAATCATGAGACCTTGCAAGCTAAAATGGACTCAGTTGCATCTACCGATTCGGTTACGCAACTTGCAAAAACTCAGGAAAACTTAAAGGACACAGTAGAAAGACACATGGGGGAAATTAGTTCATTATCAGATAAAGTAGTTGAACTTTCGGATCAGCTAAATAATTTATCTACGAAGGTAGATGATAATGTGAATGACAAAACCAGTAGTCTTTAATGACACAGAAGAGTGCGAACAAATTAGGAAATTCAAACAAAATCAGAATCAAATTAATACGCAACACCAAAGAGAAATCCGGGAAGTACAACATCAGCTGACACAGGTAATACAAGAATTACGTATTTCAGAGGACACTCGCGCTCCAACACGGGATGAGGAACTTAGAAATACGCAAAAGCCACAAAATAATAACACAGGGCATTTCGGTAATTATGAAAGAAATTGGCAAGGTACACCGAATTTTGAGGTGGAACCGCCTACACGACGTAACAATGACCGATATGCTACTCGCCGACACGATGATATTGACTATAAGGCTCACATACTTGGAACATATACCGGCACTGCTAATGAAATTTTCATGCAACATTTTGGTTTGCTTGAGAGTGGATTCTGGATTTAAGGTACTTTCAGTGAGATACCAGATGAGACAGTGGTTAGTTTATGTGACAGCTACACGATTTTATCACGACGCTACTAATGAGCGAAAATTTACAATGTTGCTTTTGCGGTGTATCTGTTTGATATCTGCACAATTTTTCAGAATTCTTCTGGAAAGCAAAACATGTTTTATTAGTAACTTTTGTGGTACAGCTACAATGAGACAGCCTTTTCCGTAGCACAACAATACGTTACAGCACAGTACTTTCTTCATCACGGCAATAAGCGTAATAACTAAGTTATCTATACGCAAAGCATTTCACTTTTGTGTATCATGAGGTAAGTACATTGACTTCTGCAGAACTTAGCTTTCGTAGGAAAATAACTACGACACTTCCACAGAGATTTTTTTGTGTACCATGTGTTTGGCAAGCACAAGGAGCCCTAGCTAATATGGTATTTGCTTATACAATTTAACACATCGGTACCATATTTCTCTAACACAAATTACACAGCTATCTGATCATTTAACTGAGAGAAACAAACTTTTTTACTACGTCAGTGACACATGTTTACGCAATTACACCGTTGGATAACTTCACACTTACGAAATTGTATTTTGTCTGTACTGTGTGAACTGTTCATATTTTTTTGGTACCATTGTGATACTATGAGAGCTTTGAATGATGTTTTTGGCAAGGGAGCATGATTTTAAAGTACGTTTGAGGCAGATGACACTTTTGACATGAGCAGAGAATTTTGTTAGGTTTTGAAATTACTGGAGGAAGCTACGACGATTTTGAGATTTGACTGGGGTGTTATGATGATGTTATTACGATGACGATGTGTATTATGCTGCTGAGGTATGTTTATGATTAATAGGCTGATGCTATATGAGTTATTTGATTATGCTACTTATCTGTTATGATGCAATATTGAAGAAGTGTCGACGAATAAGGTAAGGAGTAATGAATAGTGGTTAGGGACGCGGACTTGTGAAAAAGGATGTTGGAAACCAAGAATTGTACTTTAAGAGTTATGAAATGTGTGTGTAGATGCGTGAATGTATCACAATGCCGGCGAAAATTTTTTGGACCATGTTATATTCATAGGATTTTGTTTCTACACATTTGCAATGCAAATTCTCGACCTGTGAAATTTTCATATGAGACTGTCACTGCAGCAGAAACTCGTGTTGTAAATATTTCCGTAAGAAAGATAAGTGACCACCTGCACGTAATGCGTCGTCGGCACACAGCTGTGTCAAACACCTGGAGAACAAGCCATTAGGGTGTGCCTTTCCGGAAGCACAGGTAGAAGAAAAAAAGAAAAAAGGCAGGCCTTTATCCTCGCCATTGACATTCCTTTAGAGAAAATATTGCAAATGCGACACCCTCATTACTTCCATTAACCTTGCTATTGACATTCCTTTGTAGAAAGCATCGCAAATATTACACGCTCATTACCTGAAAACATATGATTACTCGTACTTTGTGCTAATTACTGAAATGCTTATGAATTGATGGGAAATATTCGTACATCTGCGCACCTGATTATGACAAGTGTCTTTCTACTAGAGTTGAGAGCTACTGACTTACGAAATGCCACATGACTATTGAATGATATTTTTATGCTTTGGTTTTCGTAGCTGCTTATTTCATTTGATATCTGGTTTCCAGCTGTGTTGTAGCATTGCTTTTATAAAATAAAATGCATTTGCTAATGTCAACACTTTCTGTCAACAGATCTATTAAATAATTATTTTATGATACACATTCTTTACAAAAGGAGCACTTGGAAAGGAAAGAACAATAAGAAGGAACTAGTAACAGTAACACATAATTTTCTTTTCAAGTACATGGTAATATTTCTTTTTACAATAAGTTGTTGTGGTGCACCACTTTAATTACATAGACATTAAAATGTGAATAGATATTTCCCTTGTCTGCATTGTTGTTTTTACTGTAATATTTTTTCTGCTTGAGCTATGTCATGTTTAGGTATAAGCTGCTGCTGTTTGCCAGGCATAGTGCTCCTAAATTTAACTTTGTATTACTCTGTTAAGCTTTTCTTGTTGCTGCACATTGGCTCATATTAGTTGTAATTTTGCATTTTATCTGTTAATTTAGATTTACTGCTGCTTGCTTTGCAAATTGGCATTTTTTGTCATTGCTGTTTGTGTTGATTTGTTGTATGCTGCTGCATTGCCTCGTCCCTTAGTTTAGCATCTGAGCTCCGTAGATTTAAGTTAGCTTAAGAGGGGGTAGACTATATAAGAAACTAACTATGATGACTTGGAAGAAATGTATTGAGAAGCTATATGAAAATGGTTTGGGAAAAAATGAGTATTGTACAATCAGAAATACTTATTTTGAAAGAGGATGTGAACAGAATACAGAAGGCAGGCTTAGATAGGATTTTTGGGAATAATGATGAATGAAGGGAAATCTCCTAGAAGCAAAGAAAGTTTTGTTTACAAAATACTGCAGTGAAACAAACCCTGTCCTTTCCTTTTGTGTTATCCCACTATGTGTTTGGGTCCCTGTGTGTAAGTATGTCCTTCCTGTCTTTATATGTTTATCTGATAAGACTTATGTTGTAGAATTTTTCTAATACTCCGCTACATGAACTATGATGAGGAATACTGTTATCCTCAAATATAATATGCATTAATAATATGTTATTTTCTTTGTAAAGATGTTTAGACATTATTTATTCTGTTTCGTTTTAATGCTAATGTGTAAAGTTGATGTTTCAAAAGTTATTCTGATCTTTTATGTATTTACTTATGTCATAATTCCTGTAACACTGATGTATACGTTTATTTCTATTGTTTTGTAGAGCCTATATTACTACAAATGTTATCTGTATTGTTATGTTTTCAATGATGTATTTTGTATCTTTGTAATTGTATTCTTATGTTATATAATTGTAATTGACACCAGTTCATCATGTTACTAACTTGTAAGCATTCATTTCACTGCACACTTTTCTGTTGGTCATAGTACATGGACAATATGTGAGAAGTAGGGACTGTTAGTGTTTGCACGTGTGTTAATAATTCAGCAAGGGACTGGATAACAGCATTGCTGGTTCTAAGGACAATTCCAAAAACTTTGTGAGTGCACAAGTGGTGGTTTATGGACTTGCTATACTGTCTGCAAGCCTTCTAATGACAATTCCAAAACCTTCTCTGCAAGACTCTTCGATGGTGATTGTGCACCTGCACAGTCGCAATAGATGGCTGCTGGTCATCTCTACAAGGACTATAGTGGGTTTGCACCTTTGCTGACTCACCAATACCACAATCTCTACAAGGACTACAGTGGGTCTGCACCTTCGATGACCCACCAATATAATTATTTCTACAAGGACTGCAGTGGGTCTGCACCTCTGGTGGCCTACCAATACCATACTCTCTCCAAGGACTACAGTGGGTCTACTCTGTGATGACCTACCTACCAATCTTCTTCAAAACGTCGAATGACTCTGCTGTGGGTTTGCTCTGTTGTGGCCCATTACCTGTCAGCATGTCAAGAGTCAGCACTGTCTTTCCGTTGGAAGGACAACACTACTTCTTCAAGACTGCATGGAAATCCACTACTTCTGTGTGCAATTTCTTTTACTAATGAGGAACTGTAATTACTATTATGATGAATGATCAGGACTATCTTTATGCACTGTGAGAAAATTTCAGCTTTTGACCAACATTGTATCAATAAGTTGTGTGCATTTTATATCTTTGTTACTGTAATTGTGAAAAATGTTTGTCAAATCTGTATTGGCCAGTGCCCAACATCATTTGTAAAAATTTTTTGTGGGAAGCATGGGGGCTATGTAAGTAGGCTGTTTATGTTTTCTTTATGTAAGTAGGCTGTTTAGATTTTTATATTGGTAATGCCACGTAGCGCTCTGTATGGGAGTCACTGGCTGTGCTGTGTGCGGTATGTGGCTGGTTTGCATTGTTGTCTGCCATTGTAGTGTCGGGCAGCGGCAGCTGGATGTGAACAGCGCGTAGCGTTGCGCAGTTGGAGGTGAGCCGCCAGCAGTGGTGGATGTGGGGAGTGAGATGGCGGAGTTTTGATAATTTGTAATACTGGATGTCAATTATGAATATTAAGGTAAATACATTGTTTGTTCTCTATTAATATCTTTAATTTGCTAACTATCCCTATCAGTAGTTAGTGCCTTCAGTAGTTTGAATCTTTTATTTAGCTGGCAGTAGTGGCGCTCGCTGTATTGCAGTAGTTCGAGTAACGAAGATTTTTGGTGAGATAAGTTATTTGTGAAAGGTATAGGTTAATGTTAGTCAGGGCCATTCTTTTGCAGGGAGTTTTGATAGCCAGATTGCGTTGCGCTAAAATTATTGTGTGTCAGGTTAAGCACAGTCTTGTATAAATTGTTCTAAGGGGATGTTTCACCTCTCCTTTCCTTGTGTTATTACACTATGTGAATTTGTGTTTTTCCTGTCTGTATGTGTTTAGCTAATAAGATTTATGTTGTAGAATTTTAATGATATGTTATTTACCTTGTAAAGATGCATAGACATTATTCTGTTTTGTTTTAATGCTCATGTGTGAAGTTGATGTTTCAAAAGTTATTCTGATCTTTTATGTATTTACTTGTGTCATAATTCCTGTAACACTGATGTATATGTTTATTTCTATTCTTTTGTAAAGCCCCTATTACTAAAAATGTTACCTGTATTGTTATGTTCTTTAAAGATGTATTTTGTACCTTTGTTATTGTATTCTTATGTTATAAAATAATTGTAATTGACACCAGTTCATCAAATTAAGTAACTTTTAAGTTAAATTTCACTGCACACGTTTCTGTTGGTCATAGTATATGCACAACATGTGAGAAGTTGGGACTTTTAGTGTTTGCATGTGTGTTAACAACTGAGCAATGGACTGGTTAACAGCATTGCTGGTTCTAAGAAAAATTCCAAAAACTTTTTGAGTGCACAAGTGGTGGTTTATGGACTCTTCGATGGTGATTGTGCACCTGCGCAGTCGCAACAGATGGCTGCTGGCCGTCTCTACAAGGACTGAAGTGGGTATGAACCTTTGATGACCCACCAATACCATTATTTCTACAAGGACTGCAGTGGGTCTGCGCCTCTGGTGGCCCACCAATACCATAATCTCTACCAGGGCTACAGTGGGTCTCCTCTGTGATGACCTACCTACCAATATTCTTCGAAACTTCGACTGACTGCTGTGGGTTTGCTCTGTTGTGGCCCATTACCTGTCTGCATGTCAAGAGTCAGCACTGTCTTTTCGTTGGAAGGACAACACTACTTCCAGACTGCATGGAAATCCTCTACTTCCGTGTGCATTCTCTTTTACTGCTCAGACTTTGAGAAAAAAAACTGCAATTTTACTGTGATGAATTATCAGGACTGTCTTTCTGGACTGTGAGAAAATTTTAGCTTTTGACCAACATTATAATAAGTGTGTGCATTTGATTTCTTTGTTATTGTAATTATGAAAATTTTCTTCAAATCTGTATTGGCCACTGCCCAAAACAATTTGTAAATTTTCTGTGGGGAGCATGGGGGCTATGTAAGTATGCTGTTTAGGTTTTTATATTGGTAACGCCTCGTAGCGCTCTGTATGAAAATCACTGGCTGTGCTGTGTGCAGTCTGTGGCTAGTTTGTATTGTCTGCCACTGTAGCGTTGCGCAGTTGGCTGTTAACAGCGCGTAGCGTTGCGCAGTTGGAGGTGAGCCGCCAGAAGTGGTGGATGTGGGGAGAGAAATGGCGGAATTTTGAAATTTGTAAGACTGGATGTCATGAACTGCTATATATATTATGACTTTTGATGACTATTAAGGTAAATACATTGTTTGTTCTCTATTAAAATCTTTCATTTGATAACTATGCCTATCAGTAGTTAGTGCCTTCCGTAGTTTGAATCTTTTATTTAGCTGGCAGTAGTGGCGCTTGCTGTATTGCAGTAGTTCGAGTAACCAAGATTTTTGTGAGGTAAGTGATTTGTGACACATATAGTTTAATGTTAGTCTGGGCCATTCTTTTGAAGGGATTTTTGAAAGTCAGATTGCGTTGCGCTAAAAAATATTGTGTGCCACTTTAAGCACATTCATGTATAATTGTTCTAAGGGGACGTTTCACAGCGATGAGTGAAACAAGCTGGTATCACGTCTATCGCTAACAGCTGTCCACATGAGGTGTCAGAAAGATAAAAGCCATCGAATCGGCTGCGGGAAGTACCTGTAAAGTGCATATACGAGAGTGGAATGTTGACAGATCCACCCATTTCGTATTAGCGGAGAACGGACCAAATAGTCTAGTTCTTTCCTGAAATTAAAATTATGGGTCTCATCCACTGGACGCAAAACAATTAAAATCTTCGCGTAACAGAAGTTTCTGCGGAGTTTTACTAAATAAAGTATATCCTAAGTGGAATAAATAAGAATTATATGAAGGTCACAAGAATTGCAGCTTATTCTTCGTCCAATATCAAGAACTTAGAAATCAGTCAGTGGTATTTTCTGTATGTAAAATAACGCTGTACCAGTAGATAGTTCAGGAGCCACATTAAAGAAAGTGGAAAAACTGGGAATAGAAAAATTGTCAAATAACACTTCTTGCAAAAAATATCACGTCTTCACTTGAACCTAAGTAAAATGGTTCAAATGGCTCTGAGCACTATGGGACTTAACATCCGAGGTCATCAGTCCCCTAGACTTGGTACTACTTGTGGGGAATAACGACCCCATATGTTAAGTCCCATAGTGCTTAGAGCCAATTTAAAACTACTTGAACCTAACCAACCTAAGGACATCATACACATCCATGCCCGAGGCAGGATTCGAACCTGCGACCTTAGCAGCAGAGCGGTTCTCGACTGAAGCGCCTAGAACCGCTCTGCCACAACGGCCGGCGAATAGCAAATGAACTGTCGCAACACCGTAAGTCTAAGCTTGGAACTAATTCTGTTCACACTCAAAGTAAGAAATGTATAGGCCCGCATCTACAGTATTTACTACAAAAACTATGCAGTTTGTTACTTGCAAATGACCGCTAACAATGCATGGCAGAGTCAACGAATGAATGTGACTGTAGAGAGGTGGATCCCTCTCTCCCACCCTCTTTCTGCTTTTACTTTTCCGCGATGCCGCGCGCTCAGGTAGAAAACACTGACGAGGCTGTTGGGGAAGGCGACTGCCCCATGGGGCAATGTGAGTGGAGAAGGGTATTGGGGTGGGGGAGGAATCGTGCGGAAATTCAGGATCAGTTACAGAGGATACACCCCACTCTTTCACAGGTGGGTGGTGCGGCTCCTAGACATAATTGAAAAAGAAAACTGACTGTATGTCTTTTACCACAACATGTCCCGCTTGCACATTTGAACCGATCAGGTTCTAAACAGCTGCGGTTTGTGGCGTTCTTTCCCCATACGGCGCCGCAGAAGAATGGTAGGAATATATTACAGACTCAGGAAAGTCTGGCAAGTCCATAGATATATTACGCAGCTCCGGAACATGTCTATCCTCGCGTGATTCCAAAGGGGCGCTCTCTGTCTAGGGAGTCAGGTCGGAGGGATTGCGTGACGCTCTCTAATCTTGAACAGTAACCGACATGTCATCATCCGGTCTAAACTCAGGGAGATGAGAGGCTTCCTCACTGGAATAGTTTCAGTAGAGCGGAGCAGCGAAGAGGAATCATCTGACTCACCATCTTGCATGTGTCTACGCTTGTTTTGAAGTGGAGTTGGTGCCGGCGCGGAAGCTACAGTGGCAAAGTGCCTACGGGAGGTAACGGCGGAAATGCGCTAGGACCATCACGAAATGACTCGTTTCGCCCCTCAGAAACTCTGTTAGGCACAGTGGCTGACACTTGGGAATCCAGGTCCGTTGAAGTTAGCTTCTTACATTCTTAGTAAGTGGATTTTAAGACCGTAACACGACACGAGCAATTTGTTCGAAAGTGTCCACTCTCCTTACATATAAGACAAATGTATCTTGTCCTGTGTAAATGATATGTCCCTTCAAATATTCAGTTTGACACTCATGTCCACGGATCGGACTCCGCTATAAAACTGCAAACGGTGTTGAGCGGACCAGCGTTCGCTGCATATATTCCGTATATCCCCAAAGGGAAGCGTAATTACCTTGGAACTGTCGTCAGTCGTTCGTGTATTCTACCTCCGCGTTCGCCAGAGTAACCAAACTATTAAAGCCATCGCGACGAATGAAAGGGACTTCTTGTCCGTGCTGCAAAGCGAGCCTGTTAATCTGAAGCGGGTCTAGAATCTTGACTAAAAACTCATACGGTTCAGAATCTAAGTAAGACGTGTGAACCTGGTCTGAAGTGATCTTGATCGTATCTACAAGCCAAACATGAATTTCTAACAAACTGGGAAGCACATGATGCGTGGACTTGTCAGAATTAAAACTTCGTGGAACTTTCCTGGGAGCCATGGACGTCAACATGAACCAAGACAACGCCGCGTCAAAATGGAATAACACGAGACGGCGAGAGACAAACCACGATTTGACGTGGGCAACGACTACTCACGCAGAACTGAGGGCAAACAAGGAAACTCTCGCAGCGTTACGATATAGACGGGAACAGGCAGAACCTTGACACCTGATGCAAATTTGGCCACTCTCTCTGCCAAGTCAAGGCACTGTTGCTCTCTCAAGCTACGGCCTCTGTCCGTAGGTGGCAGTGGCTTCGTTTTCATAACTTTATTTCTATTCATTGTAATTCCGACAATTTGTACAGAATGTTTAAAATGATATACAAAAATCTTACTCGTGGATCAGTATTTAAAGTGAGTAACGTATAGTTCAATCATTAATTAAATAACATTAGAAATAGTAGCCACTCTGGCAACTAGTAACACCTGTGTTAATCCATTTACTATCACACCTGCTAGTCATAACCATTTCTTGTCTCAACCTATATTCTAAAAATTTTCCCCCATTTCACAGAAATAGTAAACTAATAACAGAAATAGCATAGTGCCACACTACAATTAAACAGGTCAACAAATCAATAGTAAAATCTAAATATCGAGGGTACAGGGTGCAGTCATCTTTAAGCTGAGTCTCATGTCGACATCAGTGATGCCTGTAGCATGGGTTCTGAGGGCATCCCCCGTTCATACGTGAAGCTGGCGGAAGTGATGAAGACGGCTGGCTTCGCTCACAGGGTTGAAACAGAGTTCATAATTTACCTAGAATTGATCGGGTCCTTTACTATGGAGCCGAGTTGAGCGTCTGAACCAGAGGCTCTGTCGATTCTGTGAAAATCTTGACTGAAGATTTATGGACTTGCGTTATGGGGTGGAGAGTTTTAGGACTCGCCATGACAAGTCAGTGTTGTACTGCACTATATAGAGCAATCAGCTAGTCGGCTAGGATAGCAGAGTACGTACGGAACGTACATTCCTTTTTTTCTTTAAGGAAAAAGGCTATGCGATAGTTTGAGGTCTTCTGATGAATGCTCGTTCGTCGACCGCGTGGGGCTAAATCAGACCGCGTACAAAATACTGACACTTGGACTATCAAAATTTTAACGGTATGTTTTACCGTAGTATTTGTAACAAAGTACCTGAATTTAACGCTCTACAGGAAAGTTGTTGCGTTCAAATTACACTCGGAACCGAAAGCTGGATGAAACCCAAAATAGAAAGCAGTGAAATATTTAGCGAGGCGTGGAACGTATATCGAAAACTCAGGTTAGACACCATAGGTCAGGGACTGTTCACGGCAGCGGACAAAAGTATTGTGCCTATAGAGGTCTTACTGCGAAATTCATGTGGATGTGTGTAACCGGCGCAGGTGAACTCAAGATAATCATCGTATGCTTTTACCGGCCGCGCGATTCCGCCGTAACAGTAGTAGAATCATTCAAAGGAAGTCTGCACTCAGAAACGCGGAAATGCGACTTTACCTTACAGAATATAGCCTGGGACCTCTGTAGATTCATTGCAGGTGGTATGGACAGAAAGTTTAGTTGTGAGCACATTTTCCGAAAATTGTCTTCAGCAGCTAGTTCGACAACCCACACCCAATGGAAATATTCTGTACCTTCTAGGTGCAAAGAAGTCGGACCTTATCGATAGTGTCGGTAGAGAGACAGGTATCAGTGATCATGACATCATAACTACGATTTCCAATGTTAACAGACCTATCAAGAATACTGGGAGAGCTTTTATGATAGAGCAGATTAGCAGTTGTTAGCATCCTACTAAGCAGTGAATGGATATTATTTAGTTCCGATATGACGGACGTAGAGGAATTGTGGCCAGATTTAACCCGACTGTAAATCGTGCTCTGGAGACGTATGTGCCGAGGCGGAAATTACTCGCTCTGATTTAATAAAAAAAATCAGGAAAATGCTGAGAAAGCAGAAATTGTTACATTCTCGGTCAGAAAAACAACAAATATGTGGCAACAGGCAACAGTTAATAGAAAATCTCGCGTGTATAAAGACTGTTGCGTGAAGCATACAACGTCCCCCGTCATACCTTAACGAATGATCTTGGCGAGAATCTGAGAAAATTCTGTCCGAAGTAAAATTAGTATGTGGGTCGAAGGACTCTATGCAGTCACTCGTCGAAACAAAATGGTGTGGTAATATAAGACAGAAAAAATAAAGCTGAAGTTTTAAATATCACAGGTAAAACAATATTCACGATGGAGAATCGTTCAGTCATCCCATCGCTTAACCGTCGCACAAGATACAGAAATAATCCCTGGCGTTGAGAAGCAACTGATACAATTGAAAACAGGAAAGTCGCCAAGTTCGAATGGACTCCCAAGCCCCATTTATCCAAAGTACTCTCCGTCATTGGACCCTTACTTAACTTGCATTTATCGCCAATCTCAAATCCAGCGCGCATTTCCAAGCGACGGAAAAAGACCACAGGTGACTATCGTATATAAGAAAGGTAAACGAACGGACCAGCAAAATTACATACTAATATCCCGAACATCTGTCCACTGCAGAATTCTTAGGCATGTTCTAAGATCAAACATAATAAAGTTTCTTGAGACAAAAGCTTCCGTCCCCAAATCAGCAACGGTTTAGAAAGAATAGGTCGTGTGAAACTCAGCTTTATACATAAACGACCTGACGGATACGGTGGGCAGCAATCTGCGACTGTTTGCTGAAGATTGTCGTATACCTGTACCGGAAAGTACAGAGGAAAACAATGACTTGGACAACGTCTATTTAGTGTGTGCTCTGAATGTAGAAAACTAGAAGTTGATGTGGATGATTTGGCAGAACACTGCACTACTTATCAAATACAGTGTTAGTGATTTTCTGCTTGACACAGTAACATCGATTAAATATACAGGCGCAACGTCGCAAAGCGTAAGGTCGGTAGTAGGGAGGGCTAATGGTCGTCTTCGGATTATTGAGAGAATGTTTGTGATCCCCGCCACGTCGGATTAAAGGAAGACCTCGAAACAGTTCAGTGGCGTGCTGCAGATTTGTTAACGGTAGGTTCGATCGCCACGGAGATATTTCGTTAACACAAATGAGAATCCCTGCATGTAAGACGACATTCTGTTCGCGAAAAAATAATGAGAAAATTTAGAGTTGCGGCATTTGTTGATGACTACAGTACAATTCTACTGCCACCTACGTACATTTCCCATATGGACCACGAAACCAAGATAAAGTAATTAGGGCTCGTACAGAGGCGTATAGATAGTAACTTTTCCCTCTCTCTCCATTTGTGAGTGGTACAGGAGAGGGAATAACAGTACTAAACGGTACCTTCCGCCATGTTTACCGTACAATGGCTTGCGGAGTAAGTATGTAGATGTAGATATTGTTGGCAAATGCAGCTTCGATGAAAGAGTAGCCAGGCACCATTTCGTGACACTGTTAAGCTGCAAATAAAGCTAAACTTAAAAAATATATTCTCGGGTCTTCTTATTCCGTTTTCCGGCTCGGCAGTCTCGCGGTGGCCTAGAACAATAACAGTTCAACACTCACTGCCTCCACCTTCAGGCTGCGATGAGGATGATGTCGCGGCGGAACAAAGCCGGCTGGCGATGCGTGGGCGCCGTGTGACGGAGCAGGATCCGATTCCACGACCGTCCGCTACGAGGAACGAGCAGGCAGGCAGTTGTCCAGGTGGTGAGACACGCGCGCCCACAAGGCTTCCCTCTACGCAGTGTCGCGCCCGGCCAATGTGAGCGGATAGCAACGCCTTACCCCGCCAGGCGGCGCTCAGCGATGCGGAAACCAGAAACTGTTTACAGCCTGCCAACGCTGACACAGCGCGCATGACTTAATGAACTCGGAGGACATATGACAGCACGTATCGCCAGGACTGTCCAGCCAGCTCTTGAAACGCAAGATAAAACAGAGCAATCCCTCCACATTCATATTACGCAAACCACTATGAAGTGTACTGTGAAGTTGCTTACACTGATAATAAATTAAAATGTTAGGAAGTCTTTTCAGTCCAAATTTATCTTAAATGCAGGCTTGTACGCGAGTGAAATGTGGCGATAAGCCATTCAGACAATAAAAAACAGAAGCGTATTGAATAAAATCCGCCGCAGCTGTTCTAAATCCTTTATTAAAGCCACGGCCGGTTTCGTAATGGAAACCACATCCTCAGACGCAAACCTGAGTAAAAAAAAGAAAGAGACCGTGAACAGTGGTACGCAAAGACCAAATCACAGTCATAAAAAGTGGCCACAAGGCTTATAGTAGTCAAGCCTCTTTTACAGACCGATCCCAACCCTTTCTTTAAAATTCGGAAGTTTCACATAAAACGATAGTCATGGATTAAAAATGTGGCGTGAAACACGAACCTGTTAACAAATGGAACGAGAGAGTAGATTACAAAAAGCACCGAAAAGAAAATGAAGGAGGGGCAAAGACAAAGTATAGAGTAAACGGTACATCTGCCGAAGCCGCGCCGGAACGGAATGCTGCGACTGCCATACATGAACGAGCAGGTTATGAAAACATAGCCCCTAGAGACGCGGCGCCTACGCGGATGCGTAAATATCATCCGATGAACTTTAAGGATCCGCAGCTCGTGTTCGTGCGGTAGTGTTCTCGCTTCCCGCGCCAGGGTTCCCGGGTTCTACTCAAAATATTATGTACTCACCATAAGTTCAGAATACTGACTCATAACTGTAATAATATTCAATCCTCTGGCTTGTACCTACACGATATACATTCTGGAGTTGTCCATTAACAATAGACAAGTTTCTTAAATGCACCTCGAATCAAACGCAGGAACATCTACACACAAGAACTGTCCATTGGAGGTGTGATATTCCTTACTCGTTACTTAGGTGAATATTACTTTGTTATTCTCATCACACATAATTCATATCCAGTCTTTTTTTATGGTGTCAGTTTTTCAAATCAGAAGTTTAAAACTGAAAGCTATTGTTTCGTGATTTTCTCAGTTAGGCAAAATCCTTATTCATTAGCCGTATTATGTATTGTGAACTAACAGCCCTCATGAAAATATTGAACTTTCTACACTGAATAGCCAAAGAAATTAGTAGACCTACGTAACATCGTGTAGTGTCCTCGCGAGCACGCAGAAGTGCCGCAACACGACGTGGCATGTACTCGACTTATGTCTGAAGTAGTGCTGGAAGGAACTGACACCATGAATCCTACAGGCCTGCTTATAAATCAGTTACAGTACGTAGGGATGGAGATCTCTTCCGAACAGCACGTTGCAAGGCATCCCAAAAGAAATGGCTCTGAGCACTATGGGACTTAACATCTATGGTCATCAGTCCCCTAGAACTTAGAACTACTTAAACCTAACTAACCTAAGGACATCACATAACTCCCAGTCATCACGAGGCAGAGAAAATCCCTGACCCCGCCGGGAATCGAAACCGGGAACCCGGGCGCGGGAAGCGAGAACGCTACCGCACGACCACGAGCTGCGTACAAGGCATCCCAGATACGCTCAATAATGTCATGTGTGAGGAGTCTGGTGGCCAGCGGAAGTGTTTAACCGCAGAAGAGTGTTTCTGGAGCCACTCTGCAGCAAATCTGGACGTGTGGCATGTCGTATTTTCTTGCTGGAATTGTCCAAGTCCAACGGAATGCACAATGGATATGCATGGATGCAGATGATCAGACAGGATGCTTACGTACGTGTCATCTTTCAGAGTCGTATCTAGACGTATCAGGCGTCCAATTCCAACTGCACATGCCCCACACCATTACAGAGCCTGCACCAACTTGAACAGTCCCATGCTGACAAGCAGGGCCATGGATTCATGAGGTTGTCTCCATATCCGTACACGTCCATCCACTCGATACAAATTGAAACAAGACTCGGCCGACCAGGCAATATGTTCCCAGTCGCCAGCAGTTCAGTGTCAGTGTTGATGGGCCCAGGCGAGGCATAAAGCTTTGTGTCGTGCGGTCGTCAAGGGTACACGAGTAGGCCTTCGGCACCGAAAGTCCGTATCGATGACGTTTCGTTGAATGGTTCGCACACTGATACTTGTTGATGGCCCAGCACTGAAATCTGCAGCAGTTTGCGGAAGCGTTGTACTTCTGTCACGGACCATTCTCTTCAGTCGTCGCTGGTCCCGTTCTTGCAGGATCTTTTTCCGGGTGCAGCGATGTCGGAGATTTGATGTTTTAGCGGATTCCTGATATTCACGGTGCATACTGCTACCTCGGAGAGGCTGTGTCCCATCGTTCAGACTCGCTTAAATCTTTATAACCTGCCAATGTGGCAGCAGATCTAACAACTGCGCCAGACACTTGTTGCTATATATAGGCGTTGCCGCCCGCTGCTCGATACTGTGCCTATTTACATATCTCTGTATTTGAATACGCATGCCTATACCAGTTTCTTTGGCGCTTTAGTGTATTAGTGCAATGGGCCACTACTTCAGATTAGTTACAGAACATATGAAAAAGCGGAAGCTGAGAGATCATTGCAGCTACTCAAGTTTTAGGAGTATACTGGGACACAACAATCGACAGTTTATACGTTAACACGAATGACGTCACAGAAAATTTATCTGATAGACCTACTACCCAAAACAAACTGTTACAGCCTACAGCCAATTTTTATGATTAGGATTATTCTGTTAAGTGTGAATCATGGTAAAATTATTGGTCCAAGAAACCTGATGTAGGGGAACTGACTGTAGTTAATTGCTGTCCAACAATCTGGTAAAAATGATGGAATACTTGGGTGTCCATTGTACCTCTATATCTCTCCGTATGCCGCAATCGATATTAACTACTAAAGATCACGATGTCCTAACTCAAGTATTTTGTGAAGCTTCGGAACGACCGTATGGGGCAGCTCTGTTCATCCACAGTGTTCTACACGACAACGCAATGATTCACTTAGACTGTAGCAAAAACAGACCTGTACCTGTCAAAAGGATAATATTGTCACGTCTGAAACTTCTAGGTGAACTTTTGGAAGCTAAGTTATTTCTGCACAACTGCAAAGTACGACACTGCTCGGGCAACTTTGTGGACGGGCGCCACGGTGACCTTGGGCTGGATACGCAGTTACACGAATGGTTGGAAGACTTTTATCTGCAATAGAGTGACAGATATTCATAAACACACGTCGCCTAGTCAGTGGAGACATTGCTCTGGACGTGACAACGCAGCGGGTCACCTAACACGGGGCCTTATTTGTAATCAAGTCCAATCTTCACATGTTTGGTGGAAGGAACCACCATGGCCATCTGGTACTCCAAACATAAGTCATGATCTCACGCAAGAAAGGAAGAATGTAAGAAACCTGTGATGGCATTGCCTCTTGGCTTATGGGCATTTCCTAATTCAGTTCCTTCTGAAGATTAAATCGTACGACGGGTTGGATCCTACGCTTCACACATAACATTTGTTACAAAGAAAAACTTTCTTAAGAGTTTACAAAAATCGATATTACATGTGCAAGCGCTTACTGGATTAAAACAGTCTAACGCCAATGTTTCACGCGGGAATTTCATGCACTCCAGAACGGTGAACCGACCTAGCAAGAATCTAAAATTGGACACTTTCATCTATTCATTCAAGATGGACTCATCCGTCTGGGAACAATGACATCCAATACTTATAGAGTAGTTACATCACTTTACGAGACACCTCACCTTTTACAAACACGTTGATCTTCATCATCTTGATGTCGGAATAGTGTTATACGAACTTTGGAAAGAATTTAGGATATTTAAAGGTCCTCAAACCATTGAAGAGGTCCTGTATACATGCTTACCATGCAAGATCATGAAGAATCCAAGAGCACAAAAAATTGAAGCACCTCCACGTGCAGATCGAATGAGACCATCTAAGCTCTTTACTGTCAATGGCTTAGACTTTGCAGGGCCTCTGTACATCAAGATACGCACGACCATGGAAACGGCCTGTACAACTCTCTTCGCAAGTGCAGAAAGATGTGCAATACATTTAGAACTTTGCTCTAATATGAACATCGACACAGTTTTATGGTTTCACAGAGATGGGCTTCTAGACATCGACTACCGCACACAATCTACACCGACAACGCAGAGACCTTTTACTCTTCCACAAAGAAATGTTGGAACTATGAAACTCAGTGACCACCTGAGAGACCCATCGCTTCTTCGCCAAGAACGGGATCGCTTGGAAATTGATTGCGTCACAAGCATCTTGAGGGGGAAGATGGTGGGAGAGGATGAAGGGCGCCGTCAAGCGAAGCTTACAGAGGGTGTTGGGACGATCAGGATTAACTACAGAACAACTCTGTACCACTCTGGCCATCACTGAAGCCGCAGCAAACTCGAGGCCAATCTCTCTGGGTGATGATACAGAACCTCTGACGCCAGCACAATTTCTGGTTGGTGATGGCTTGTTAAAACTGTCCACTGGACCAGAACCACTGTCACCCACAATCTGCCCAAAGGATGTAAACTACGATAGAAACTGGCTGACGACTCCTGGCAAAGGTGGACCAGGAGCTTAGGAGATCCCACGAAATTAGAGGCACATTGCTAGATCTGTTGCCTTCCGACTGGGTGATCTGGCGTTGGTTCAAGAGGACGGCCGAGACACATGTGGAGAAAAGGGAAAATGGAAAGCTGTGTATAGCGGAGAGGACAGCAGACAGTACGTCCGGTTCAGCTTGTCATCCCAGCCTGGAGGTTGACGAGGGTGGGTGGGACGCTGGAAATTGAGGTGTTCAACACATTTGTATCTCTAATTTGCAATATTGACTTTTGCAGACATGACTTTTGTAAACTCTTTTGTTGTAAATGTTCTGTGACTTGTAATTAAAGAGTGTGTTAGAATGAAACTCGCTACTTACAACTGTCATTTCACGACAAAGGTGATGGGTGGACACGCCCCATAATGTCCAGCAGTAATACTTTTGTACTAGCGCCTTCACTGCCCATCCTTTAGGCAGTATCCACGGCTCTCTTATTTCTCCCTTGTATATTCTTAAACAGAAATCCATTTGAAATTTTGATTGGACATTTACTTTTGAACATGATTCTAGATCCCTCGTTCCGCCTCTCACCCAGCTTCACCTCCCCCACCGCCGTGACACACACACACACACACACACACACACACACACACACACACACAGGTATTTTGATGAAATACTTGTGTATCTTCTTCTAGTTTTCTGATTAGTTTTACAAAATGGAATCAGTTTACCACTCTTGTGACGAATAAATGAACGAGATTGATATGTCACGTAATTTTTGAGAGATTGTGTGTTCCAACTTCCCTCCCTTCTGCTTGATGTACTGCTCAAGTGCTGCCCACTTAATTTTCAAATTTCGTAGGCTATTGAATTCTTCCGTCATACTTACCCTTGTCACCATGTCTTTTTTATATTTCTCTCTTATTCCAAGGCCAATTATAACGTTTGACCCTAAGTTCTCTGCTTCTTCTATAAAAGCATCTTCAAACTAATAGCTTACAGGGTTTGTAAATTTAGAAATTATTCTTCTTGCATCCTGTTTGTTTATTTCGAAGTTAATTTTACACCCTATCAATTGTAATCAGTTATGTAAATAAATATCTGCATGTTATGCAGCATAAACTCAGTTTTGCTTTTAGTGAGAACCTATCAGTAACTAGGAAAATTGTTAACGCATCATGTTTCACACAGCCGTGGAATATAAATTTAGCTAACAGCATGTGAACGATTATGAACAACAATAATTGTGTCTTGTACGCAGTGAGTCCCATGAGAAACAATGTTTCTTAAGGTACAGAGTGATGACAGAAATTTTTTTTTACTTAAAACTAGAATTTATTGTATGAAACGTTTCCTGTGTGCATTTCTTCAAGAAGAGAGTTGTATTTACAGGGAAAGACGTTATTTTTCTTTATACTGTACCAGTGTTGCTGCTAAGAGTCGTTCCCGGGTTCGATTCCCGGCGGGGTCAGGGATTTTCTCTGCCACGTGATGGCTGGGTGTTGTGTGCTGTCCTTAGGTTAGTTAGGTTTAAGTAGTTCGAAGTTCTAGGGGACTTATGACCACAGCAGTTGAGTCCCATAGTGCTCAGAGCCATTTTTTTTTTTGCTAAGAGTCAACAAAACTCCACACGCTGGGTATCTGGTGAGCAGCAGGTTACCTTACAAATGAAAACGATAAATTTTGCAGTTTTACAACTCATTTTGCATGGATTACTTCACAGAAGGCGAAAATGATTTTAATCTGAAAGTTTTCGTATCGTGAACTGAAATTTTTCCAAAATGACATACTTAGAAATATAAATTTCAGCACCAGCAAGTAATTATGTACCTATATGTTTTCTGTTCAGAAAATTACAATAACGAGTCAGATGCCCTTGGCTTATCTTTCTAGTGTGCACGTATTCTCTTCTAAAATTACTTTTATCTTGTATTGAGTTTTCGCTTTTCGGCCATTCGGACAGTACATCTTTTGATACACTCATCATAAATTTATTCACTACCTTATAAACTTGATTATTTAGTTGCATAATCTTATATTCATTACTGAAATATATCTGCAATCATTTCCGTGAGTGCTTTCTGTCAGTCTGAAGGATTCACTCAGTAATGTGAATTTTAAAACACAAACTTAGTTCAAGTAGGGACTCTAGTCTAGGACATCCACGTAGCAAGGCAGCGCAGTTCGTAAAGGTGAAGTTACTCATTATATGAAAGACAGCATTTCCACCGCTGGCGCTGGCGCCCGCTCAATAGCTGTCCGCACCGGCCGTAACCATGGAGACAGCCACGTGCTCCTCCCACGCTCAACCCTTCGGCCGAGGCCAGGTGATGTGCTACGTATCAGCCATACTGGAAGTATCGATTGTTGTGCGTCCCTATGGCATCCACTCACTGTTCCCAGCAACTCTCTCCTACTATTTGAGAAGCGTGTTTGGTTCCGTGCAGATTCGGAGAGTGTCAGGATAGCTCATGCTGAAGAGAACAGAGCATTTAATGAGAGTATCAGATGTCTGCTACCAAAATGTACATGAAATTTAAACTGTTACAAAAGACCCTATTTGATCGGCATGTGTTATAAGGATGGGAAAATAATGAAGACTACCGAGCTCAAGTAATCTCTCAGCGGTGAATAGAGCGATTACCCATCTCCTTAGCTGAGGTATCTTTCATGTCTCACGTTGCAATAGCAGAAGTTTTATCGTCGTGCGTATGCGGACGTGCTTCTCCTCTTAGTCCGCTCGCTGCTCAAAACGCAAATAGGAGACAACTTGATAGCAGTGTACGGAGCTTCAGCAGACAGTACCATGCATGTCGCTAAAGCCTCGGCGACGTCCATTGGACGTGGCCTCTCACACGACGACTTAGCACCTCTCCATTGCGTGCAGAACCTTCGATACCTTGGTATTATTTTCACCCTGATGGTGCGCCGCTCCACTGCCACTAATTTTCAGCGTACTTATTAATTTATCCGCATGACAATGCGAAAAAATCTCCTCCTCCACCCCGATTCTTATAAAGTGTCGAATACCTCAATCAACATATGACGTCCAAGATGGTCCACATCAAACTGCCATCAGATATTGGACGCAGCATCCAGGTCGCCTTCGGCCTTGTCAAAGTGCCACTCCGAGCGGCGTCTATGTACAGTCGTGCTCAAAACTATCCGAACGACCTGAATTGCATTTCGCCTGATTCGCATGCAACCCACATAACGCAGCTGTCTAGCAGGTCCTCTAATCGCACCTTCGTACAGTCGTTTGACTATAGAAAATGGCACAACAAATCACCACTAGAAAACTCGGCTCTGTATCGCAATAATTCAAGATGTAAAGTAATACCACGATACTAGAAATATCAGGGAACACCTTATCACAGATAAGATTGTCCTTAAGGCTTGTAAGCTCACATTTATTGCAATAAATGACATACTTGAAATGTTACCACTCTCATTATTACGTCGGATAGGTATTGCATGGAGTAAGTTCGTCGTATTCATGATTTCCTATTCAAAGTAACATACCGTACTTGTTATTTAACACCAAACGATATTAAAAATTTACGTTAATCACGAGCAGCTAGTAGAGAATATGTATGAACTTCAAATGACACGACGAACCGTCTCGTTCTGCATTTGGATTCAAACCCAGGTCATGCAGATTATGATTTCGTGACTGACGGAAACTATCAGTAATTCCTGACTAGGCATACAGAAAGTGATATACCACGATTTTAGACAGTATCAGTTAGCAAATATCAACTTTCAATTACGTAACGTAAACATTTTTAACGGACGCGAATTCCTACCCAGCATCTATTGTCTCTGTAACGAACTACGAGAGATGTTAAATATTGCTTCTTCACAAGTAACTTACTTGAAACGCCGTGATCTAAAGCTTTATGTTGGATAGGGATTCGAACCCAGAACCTAATCGGATTGTTATCTAAGCGCAATAAACTGTGACATATCGGATTTTCTCGGCAGTAGCTAGATGTTTTAACTGAAATGACGAGACGAAACATTAATTTTTTCCTTCCCAGGACTCCAACCCGAAACCTGTCGCTGTTATTTATTAGAGAAAACGAAAGTTTAGTATGGGTTTGTTATATCAGCAGCGACATGTGAGCATGTTTGAACTAGAGATAATATGACGAAGAGTTCAATGCAGACTGGGAATCGAACCCCACACATACCATTGTTGACTTCATACAAAGAGACGTCAGCTACAGAATTTTTCTCCACCAGCTGCTCGGAATAACATCTTTGAACTTAGTGTGATCTCTCAAATATTTCTGTGTCTCACTGGGAATCAAAAACGTCAGATATCGTTAGTGTTGATAACGAATGAAAATGCGTTAAAAATCAAAATTATTATCCATCAGCAGATAGGTGTTCTCATGCTAGAGCTTGATAATACATAATGAAAACTTTAGTGCCGGGCCAGCATTCGAACCCATTCACACGCAATATGTGGAGATGTTGAGGAATCTGCAGTTTTGAACAAACAACAAATTGTAGTCGAGCTGTATTGTTACGAAGGGATCAAACTCCGCGTTAAGGGCGGTCTGGGTTGCATTCCAAGTTCAGAACCAATTTTATCGACATACAGAAGCTCAAATAAAAGATGGAATAAGGGTCCTGTGACTCTACATAGCATTTTTTTCGTCACTATAAATAAATAACTAGTATAAGAATGGTTACTGGTGACAGAGTTCCCACCTACCCTCACACGTAACTTTCTTGTGTTGCAATCTAACGACTACTTGGTAGAGAAGGAATATCACGTTTAATGTGAATTTCAGACCACAATGCCATTATACCTTCTTCACTTGGCTTAGCCAGAAGAGAATAGAATCTGTCTCTCCCTATTAAAAATAATAGACCCAAGTTGGAATCAAACCAGGACCATCATCATAGGAACTTATCATCAATCCAACAGACCACCAAATCATATTCTGTGTGCCTCATTTTTCTTTCATAACACCGTTGCGGCACACTCGATGAGAATTCTGACACACAGGTTCCCTGTAGTGGCTGGCAGCATGTTCAGTACATTCATTTACTTGGTTGACCGAATCGACATGAACGAGCTCCCTCGGCTACCCAGTGCATACATTCGTCTCTATTTTGTAATCACCGAAATAAAATCATATAACCGCCACCTACACAGAACTGCCAACAGTGTAGGATGCAGAAATTTAAAGAGGAAGTGTTCCTTTCCATTTGAGCTACTCCGTTGCGCTATCTGTTTGTCGAAAATGTCGTGCAGTGCAAAAGAAAAGCTGTAACTGTCTGTCTCTCAGAAGTATAGATCCGGCCATATGTATTATCTCACAGCACTGTGGAATGCGGAAGTTATGGAGGAACTATTGTTGACTCCTGGAGCTGCTGTAGGTAGGTGACAGCTAGTAGCGTCACGGTAAGCGTCACACACCGTAGATAAGTCGTCGCGAGTTCCATTTCATTTGCTGCTACATCTTTTACAACGCAATTCTGCTGTCTGCTGAAGTTACCAATTTAATGGAACCTTGAACATAAATACCTTCACTTCTCAACACAAAATGCACACAAAAGCTGTCAAACCTTGATTGACAGCTTTAACTCAGAATAAGTTTTCTACATGCATGTAATCAATAAACTGCATGTGCAATGTCACACTGTTATAGATCACATCAGAGAATTCGCATATATCGTTGATGATTAATTTCTCTCTCACGTTTAGTACTGTTTTAACAACACTAAAAGAAACCTTAGGAAAATTGTGCACTGTATTAAAAGAAATGAAATACCCATGATAACCTTACAACGAAAGTTTGTCTTGTTAAAACTTAATATCTGTACACAAGCGTGCCTCTATCGGCACAAATTAGTAAAATACTACTCACTTAGATTTCGATTGGGTCTGTGTTTAATTGATATGCTGTGTCATACTCAACAGGTATGCAAATGTGGCATTTCATAAATAAAGTTATGTATTCCTAGAGACCCAAATTTTGCTTGTCAGCCGCAGAACGAGGCGTTATGTGTTGTGCAGCATTGTAAGTTTTTCACCATTGCACTATTAGCTGAATGTATTTTCTTGCGATTTCCTTATCAGTGTTTGATCTGACTGTTTCTAGCTCTTTCACAGAATGGATAAAAACGTTACATTCAGCGAGATTGGAACCACGAACCAGAAATGAACCTTTTTCAGAGGTCGGTACGTCACCAGAGAGCTAGCAAAGAGGTATGTGTTGCACATTTCTCTTAAGAGGCCAATAGAGTCTAGAACTCGTAAACCGCTATTTAAAGGACGAGTTTAGTTGCGATTTACACATGCGATGACTTTCCTGGGCTGAAAACCGTAAATTTACAATCTTTGGTTACACCTGAAGCGATAATAACTCAGATTATGCAATGGAAATGACAGGAAAAATCATGTGAACTTTGAGGCTTCATTCCGTGCACAACAGGAAGTAACTCGTCGATCACAGAGTTGCCAAATATACCTTGCCTTGTTGCCAAATCTCAGTTACAGTACTAGCAGGAAGAAGACGAACCGATGTGATCCTACAGCGGGCTGGGAAGTGACCACAGCTGGCCTTTCAAAGACGCGGCTCCGACGGCCTGGATTACGTAATGTGTCTGCTTCACATTGCTGTAACCAGGTTTAGGGACTGGAGCGTAGTTACAAAAAATACTCAGAACTGACTGCAAACTAAGCATCATAAATCAGTCACTCTCATACTTGTTTTTATATTTCTTTCGTAACTGTACTCAAACCGAAGAAACTTATTCACGGACGTTTTTGTGCCTCGCCGATACTCGAGCATACCAAACAAATAAAAATAAAAAAAGAATGTGTGTGTGTGTGTGTGTGTGTGTGTGTGTGTGTGTGTGTGTGTGTGAGAGAGAGAGAGAGAGAGAGAGAGAGAGAGAGAAATAAAGATAAAGAAGAGAGAGAGGGAGGGTAAAAAATTGTTGCAAGGAAATTGAATACCGGTATGTAAAGAAATAAAATAAAAATAATACGTTCCACATCATTACAAAGTGTCATATTCATGATCTATGGAACAAGTATTAATCCAATCTAATCTAATCAATCATATTGCTCACTAGCCTTGAAGTGTCATGAATTACCGAAATTTTCGCCAATGTCAGTAACCAAATCTAAACTTGAAAATAAAAGATTACAGTTTTTGTAATAAACTGGGGCTCCTATCAAGACCCTTTCATCCCTGTTAACTAACCACGAAAGATGTCCGATATACCTCCATTCAGAAGTAACAAAGTGTGTATGGATTTAAAGATGAAGTGCATGATGTGAAGTTCTGTGACGGAGGCACGAACCCAACACGCAATCGGACTGTTAACTACGTAAAATCAAATGTTACGTATCGGTTTTTCTTACCAGCTGCTAGGTGTTTGAATCTAAAATAAGAACTCAAATTTTTGTGCCTGAGCGACAGTCGAACTGCACTCCTATCGTTCTTCTTTATCGTCCACGAATATAGCTTAAGTATCAATTGCTTACTCACCAACAGTAAGATGTGTGCGTGTTTGATCAGAAATTGTTGGCAACACATGAACAGACATTAAAAATACACGTCAATTGTCACTAGCGAGTCGGTGTGCTCGTGATAGGGTTTGAAATGAAATTATGAATATTTTTGTACTGGATCAGGAATCGGACACACATACTTACGTTTGGAGG
The DNA here is from genome assembly GCF_023864275.1 of Schistocerca cancellata. NCBI lineage: Eukaryota > Metazoa > Arthropoda > Insecta > Orthoptera > Acrididae > Schistocerca > Schistocerca cancellata. Next base: position 153,366,312 of record NC_064629.1, read on the forward strand.
TGACCTAGAGAAGATTGCAGTCTTGGAAAAAGGAACGAAATGATTGAACTATCCTGTTCCGAGAGATTCAGATCCTCGAAAGAGGAGATACGAATTCGAATCATAGTCTCTCAGAACAGGATAGTTCAATCATTTATTTCCTTTTTCCAAGACTGCAATCTTCTCTATGTCACCTCTAAAGGTAAGTATGTGGGTCCGATTCCTGATCCAGTACAAAAATATTCATAATTTCATTTCAAGCGCTATCACGTGCACACCGACCTGCTAGTGAAAATTAAAGTGTATTTTTAATGTCTGTTCAAGTGTTGCCAACAATTTCTGGTCAAACACGCACACATCTTACTGCTGGTGAGTTAGCAATTGATACTTAAGCTATATTCGTGGACGATAAAGAAGAACGATATGAGTGCGGTTCGATTGTCGCTCAGACACAAAAATTTGTATCCTTATTTTAGATTCAAACCGAAACGAAACATTTGATTTTACTTAGTTAACAAACCGATTACGTGAAGGGTTCGTACTTCCGTCACAGAACTTCACATCATGCACTTCATCTTTAATTGCATACACACTTTGTTACTTCTGAATGGAAGTATATCAGACATCTTTCGTGGTTAGTTAACAGGGATGAAAGGGTCTTGATAGGAGCCCCGGGATATTTCAAAAAGTGTCATCTTTTATTTCCAACTTTAGATTTGGTTACTGATATTGGCGAAAATTTCGGTAATTCATGACACTCAAAGGCTAGTGAGCAATATGATTGATTATATTAGATTGGATTAATACTTGTTCTATAGATCATGAATACGACACTTCGTAATGATGTGACACGTGTTATTTTAATGAAAGATTTCTTTAAATACCATTATTCAATTTCCTTACAACAATTTTTTACCCTCTCTCTCATTCTTCTTTATCTTTATTTCTCTCTCTCTCTCTCTCTCTCTCTCTCTCTCTCTCTCTCTCTCTCTGTCACACACACACACACACATTCTTTCGTTATTTTCATTTGTTTGGTGTGCTCGAGTATCGGCGAGGCACGAAAACTTCCGTGAATGAGTTTCTTCGGTTTGAGTACAGAAATATAAAAACAAGTATGAGAGTGACTGATTTATGATGCTTAGTTTGCAGTGAGTTCTGAGTATTATTTGTAACTACATTCCAGTCCCTAAACCTGGTTACAGCAATGCAAACCAGACGCATTACGTATTCCAGGCCATCGCAGCCACGTCTATGAAAGTCCAGCTGTGGTCACTTCCCAGCCCACTGTAGGATCACATCAGTTCGTCTTCTTCCTGCTAGTACTGTAACTGAGATTTGGCAACTAGGCAAGGTATATTTGGCAACTCTGTGATCGATGAGTTACTTCCTGGTGTGCACGGAATTAAGCCTCAAAGTTCACATGATTTTTCCTGTCATTTCCATTGCATAATCTGAGTTATTATCGCTTCAGGTGTAACAAAAGATTGTAAATTTACGGTTTTCAGCCCAGGAAAGTCATCGCATGTGTAAATCGCAACTAAACTCGTCCTTTAAATAGCGGTTTTCGAGTTCTAGACTCTATTGGCCTCGTAAGAGTAATGCGCAACACATACCTCTTTGCTAGCTCAGTGGTGACGTGCTGACCTCTAAAAAAGCGTAGGTTCGGGTTCGCGGTTCTAATCTCGCTGATTGTAACGTTTTTATGCCTTCTGTGAAAGAGCTACAAGCAGTCAGATCAAACATCAATAAGGAAATCGCAAGAAAATACTTTCAGCTCATAGTGCAATGGTGAAAAACTTACAATGCTGCACAACAGGTAACTCCTCGTTCCGCTTCTGACAAGGAAATTTTGGGTCTCTAGGAATACATAACTTTATTTATGAAATGCCACATTTGCATACCTGTTGAGTATGACACAGCATACCAATTAAACACAGACCAAATCGAAATCTAAGTCAGTAGTATTTTACTAATCCGCGCTGATAGAGGCACGCATGTGTACAGATACTCAGTTTTAACAAAACAGACTTTCGTAATAAGGTTATCATGGGTATTTCATTTCTTTTAATACAGTGCACAATTTTCCTACGGTTTCTTTTAGCGTTGCTAAAACAATACTAAACATGAGAGAGAAATTAATCATCAACGATATATGCGAATTCTCTGATGTGACAAGGTTTGAAGAAGAATAAAATGCCACTACCAGATGACAGCTAATGTAGAAAATACTTTTCTGACTATTTTGGCACGATGCGCTCTCCCCATACATAATACAAAAGCTTCGAGATGCATCTGCTGCCTGGCTGTCTATTAAACCTGAAAAGAACAAAATGTCGCAGAAGTTAGCCCTTTTTCCACATGTGGCTATTTTGTGTTGAGAAGTGAATGTAATTATGTTCAAAGTTCCATTAAATTGGTAACTTCAGCTGACAGCAGAATTGCGTTGTAAAAAATGTAGCAGCAAATGAAATGGAACTCGCGGCATCTTATCTACGGTGTGTGACGCTTACCGTGACGCTACTAGCTGTCACCTACCTACAGCAGCTCCAGGAGTCAACAATAGTTCCTCCATAACTTCCGCATTCCACAGTGCTGTGAGATAATACATATAGCCGGATCTAGACTTCTGAGAGACCGACAGTTACAGCTTTTCTTTTACACTGCACGACGTTTTCGACAAACAGATAGCGCAACGGAGTAGCTCAAATGGAAAGGAACACTTCCTCTTTAAATTTCTGCATCCTACACTGTTGGCAGTTCTGTGTAGGTGGCAGTTACATGATTTTATTTCGGTGATTACAAAACAGAGACAAATGTATGCACTGGGTAGCCGAGGGAGCTAGTTCATGGCGATTCAAAAATGGTTCAAATGGCTCTGAGCACTATGGGACTCAACTGCTGAGGTCATTAGTCCCCTAGAACTTAGAACTAGTTAAACCTAACTAACCTAAGGACATCACAAACATCCATGCCCGAGGCAGGATTCGAACCTGCGACCGTAGCGGTCTTGCGGTTCCAGACTGCAGCGCCTTTAACCGCACGGCCATGGCGATTCGGTCAACCAAGTAAATGAATGTACTGAACATGTTACCAACCACTACAGGGAGCCTGTGTGTCAGAATTCTCATTGAGTGTGCCGCAACGGTGTTATGAAAGAAAAATGAGGCACACAGAAGATGATTTGGTGATCTGTTGCATTGATGATAAGTTCCTATGATGATGGTCCTGGTTTGATTCCAACTTGGGTCTATTATTTTTAACAGGGAGAGACAGATTCTATTCTCTTCTGGCTACGCCAAGTGAAGAAGGTATAATGGCATTGTGGTCTGAAATTCACATTAAACATGATATTCCTTCTCTACCAAGTAGTCGTTAGGTTGCAACAGAAGAAAGTCAGGTGTGAGGAAAGGTGGGAACTCTTTCACCAGTAACCTTTCTTATACTAGTTATTTATTTCTAGTGAAGAAACAAATGCTATGTAGAGTCACAGGACCCTTTTTCCATCTTTTATTTGAGCTTCTGTATGTCGATAAAATTGGTTCTGAACTTGGAATGCAACTCAGACCGCCCTTAACGCGGAGTTTGATCCCTTCGTGACAATACAGCTCGACTACAATTTGCTGTTTGTTCAAAACTGCAGATTCCTCAACATCTCTCCACATATTGCGCGTGAATGGGTTCGAATGCTGGCCCGGCACTAAAGTTTTCATTATGTGTTATCAAGCTCTAGCATGAGAACACCTATCTGCTGATGGATAATAATTTTGATTTTTAACGCATTTTCATTCGTTGTCAACACTAACGATATCTGACGTTTTCGACTCCCAGTGAGACACAGAAATATTTGAGAGATCACACTAAGTTCAAGGATGTTATTCCGAGCTGCTAATGGAGAAAAATTCTGTAGCTGACGTCTCTTTGTATGAAGTCAACAATGGTATGTGTGGGGTTCGATTCCCAGTCAGCATTGAACTCTTCGTCATATTATCTCTAGTTCAAACATGCTCACATGTCGCTGCTGATGTAACAAATCCATATTAAACTTTTGTTTTCTCTAATAAATAACAGCGACAGGTTCCTGGCTGGAGACCTGGGAAGGAAAAAATTAATGTTTCGTCTCGTCATTTCAGTTAAAACATCTAGCTACTGCCGAGAAAATCCGATATGTCACAGTTGATTGCGCTTAGATAACAATCCGATTTGGTTTTGGGTTCGAATCCCTATCCAACACAAAGCTTTAGATCACGGCGTTCCAAGTAAGTTACTTGTGAAGAAGCAATATTTAACATCTCTCGTAGTTCGTTACAGGGACAATAGATGCTGGGTAGGAATTCGCGTCCGTTAAAAATGTTTACGTCATGTAATTTAATGTTGATATTTGCTTACTGATACTGTCTAAAATCATGGTATATCACTTTCTGTATGCCTAGTCAGGAATTACTGTTAGTTTCTTCAGTCATGAAATCTTAGTCTGCATGACCTGGGTTTGAATCCAAATGCAGAACGAGACGGTTCGTCGTGTCATTTGAAGTTCATACATATTCTCTACTAGCTGCTCGTGATTAACGTAAATTTTTAATATCGTTTGGTGTTAAATAACAAATACGGTATGTTACTTTGAATAGGAAATCATGAATACGACGAACTTACTCGTAGCATTACCTATATGACGTAATAATGAGAGTGGTAACATTTCAAGTATGTCATTTATTACAATAAATGTGAGCTTACAAGCCTTAAGGACAGTCTTATCTGTGATAAGGTGTTCCCTGATATTTCTAGTATCGTGGTATTACTTTACATCTTGAGTTATAGCGATACAGAGCCGAGTTTTCTAGTGGCGACTTGTTGGAGCCATTTTCTATAGTCAAACGACGGTACGAAGGTGCGATTAGAGGACCTGCTAGACAGCTGCGTTATGTGGGTTGCATGCGAATCAGGCGAAATGCAATTCAGGTCGTTCGGATACTTTTGAACACGACTGTACGTGACCATCAGGTTTGTGACGGGCACCTCCCTTTCGTGATAGCTTGCTGGATATCTTTATGCCCACAACCATATCACCGCCGGTGTCAGTAGGCACATCAGCCCTATATGGCACACATTTCTGACTTCATCATCGACTTCAGTAACGCTCTCACTCACTTGTCTAAGACGGGCTTTCCTCGAACCACAGGTCTCTACACTCCACTACTGCGCTGCGTATCTCTCAACAACGTGGAACTCAAACATCCATCGACGTGGTGGTCCACGGTTTGGCGCCATGGCCACCAGCGTTTACTTCCCTCCAACATGTTATCTTGTTGTTTGTACAAAATGCGCCACAAATCCATGTCTTCACGCAATCGGATTGTAGGGTATACCTCGTGGACGATGATGACTGCCACCTGATTTGTGCTGCCACCAATGACTTCTGCAAACTGGGTCGACAGTTCGCTGCCTGGTAACTCCGCGTTCCGTCGGATTCGTTTGACCCAAGGACTTTCATCCATCCTGAGGACACTCATATCCCCGCCATCAAGAGTAACGCTCTTGTATGGGTCAAGGGAAGGACGATCACTTACCTGCATAATGACGGTGATAAATCACGCCTTGACTTCTGGCACTACTTACGAACCGCCGGCAATGAAATGGAACACCGACTGCGATACCGCACCTTCCTCGCCAATTACCTTCGCACGATTTTTACGTCACCCCGCTCAACTTGAAACGTCCCATTAGAAAAAGTAGTGCTGGCTAACCCCTTATGTTATTTGCACGTACTCAGACATTTCGCTCTTTACTTATTCTGATCATCACTAAACTGACACACAATATTTTTAGCGCAACGCAATCTGACTTTCAAAAATCCCTACAAAAGAATGGCCCTGACTAACATTAACCTATACCTTTCACAAATCACTACCCTCACAAAAATCTTCGTTACTCGAACTACTGCAATGCAGCGAGCGCCACTACTGCTAGCTAATTAAAAGATTCTAACTACTGAAGGCACTAACTACTGATAGACATAGTTAGCAAATGAAAAATTTTGATAGAGAAAAACAATGTATTTACCTTAATAGTGTTCAAAAGTCATAATATATAGCAGTTCATGACATCCAGTCTTACAAATTTACTGTCTCTGATGGACACACATCCAGATCATCGGCTCTCAAAACTCCGCCATTTCTCTCCCCACATCCACCACTGCTGGCGGCTCACCGTCAACTGCGCAACGCTACGCGCTGTTCACATCCAGCTGCCCAACACTACAATAGCAAACAACAATGCAAACCAGCCACAGACTGCACACAGCACAGCCAGTGATTTTCCTACAGAGCGCTACTTGGCGTTATCTATATAAAAACCTAAACAGCCTACTTACAAGCTGGATGGGACCACGTGCGGTCGGCACCAGCCCCCCGCTGACGTCTGAGGCACCCTGCGCTACGTTTCTACAGAGTGAATTTTTCCACAGTGTACAAACTCTAGAACTTTATCGATGAGAGGATACGGAGCAAAAAAGGTCTACTGAACTTATGTGCGGAAATGCATGGTTTCCATGCTGGAGACCATTTATTCAGTCATACATTATTACAGAGATTCCACATCTACATCTACATCCATACTCCGCAAGCCACCTGACGGTGTGTGGCGGAGGGTACCCTGAGTACCTCTATCGGTTCTCCCTTCTAATCCAGTCTCGTATTGTTCGTGGAAAGAAGGATTGTCGGTATGCTTCTGTGTGGGCTCTAATCTCTCTGATTTCATCCTCATGTTCTCTTCGCGAGATATACGTAGGAGGGAGCAATATACTGCTTGACTCTTCGGTGAAGGTATGTTCTCGAAACTTTAACAAAAGCCCGTACCGAGCTACTGAGCGTCTCTGCTGCAGAGTCTTCCACTGGAGTTTATCTATCATCTCCGTAACGCTTTCGCGATTACTAAATGATCCTGTAACGAAGCGCGCTGCTCTCCGTTGGATCTTCTCTATCTCTTCTATCAACCCTATCTGGTACGGATCCCATACTGCTGAGCAGTATTCAAGCAGTGGGCGAACAGGCGTACTGTAACCTACCTCCTTTGTTTTCGGATTGCATTTCCTTAGGATTCTTCCAATGAATCTCAGTCTGGCATCTGCTTTACCGACGATCAACTTTATATGATCATTCCATTTTAAATCACTGCTAATGCGTACTCCCAGATAATTTATGGAATTAACTGCTTCCAGTTGCTAACCTGCTATTTTGTAGCTAAATGATAAGGGAATTATCTTTCTATGTATTCGCAGCACATTACACTTGTCTACATAGAGATTCGATTGCCATTCCCTGCACCATGCGTTAATTCTCTGCAGATCCTCCTGCATTTCAGTACAATTTTCCATTGTTACAACCTCTCGATACACCACAGCATCATCTGCAAAAAGCCTCAGTGAACTTCCGATGTCATCCACAAGGTCATTTATCTATATTGTGAATAGCAAAGGACCTATGACACTCCCCTGCGGCGCACCTGAAATCACTCTTACTCCGGAAGACTTCTCTCCATTGAGAATGACATGCTGCGTTCTGTTATCCAGGAACTCTTCAATCCAATCACACGATTGGTCTGATAGTCCATATGCTCTTACTTTGCTCATTAAACGACTGTGGGGAACTGTATCGAACGCCTTGCGCAAGTCAAGAAACACAGCATCTACCTGTGAACCCGTGTCTATGGCCCTCTGTGGTCTAATACATGCTGTACCACGCAGCCACAGGTACGGCATGTGTTGAAAATGGTTTCCGTGTTCCTCAAAGTATACGTGTCCACGCCGAAGCAAGTTCTGTCTCACACGTTCACATTGTCCAGACTGCATCCAAACAGTTTCAAATGCAGCATGAATACGCTGCTCCAGTGTCTCCACATCTTAAACGGGCTCTGCATATGCGATTCTTTTGAGATGGCCCTATAACCAGAAATCGCACGGGTTGAGAGCCGGTGAACGAGCAGGCCGTGTAACTGGAATCCCTCGTCCGATCCATCGACCAGGGAAGACAAGATTAAGATGCGCCCGGAGGTTAATGGCGAAGTGGACTGGAGAACCGTCATGTAGCACCCACATAACCCTTCAAATCATCAATGGCAATTCTTCCAGCAGGGGAGGCAAAGTCACACGTAAGAAACGCCCATAGTTCCGGCCTGTTATGCGACGTGGAAGGAAGACTGCTCCCAAAATACGGTCGCCAATTATCCCGGCTCACTCGTTCCGGCTGATGATTCCCTTTCACCATACCACGGAGATTCCGCATACTATGCCACAAATGACTGTTATGAATGTCGAAGATACCACTCCTCGTAAATGTGGCTTTGATGACACAAATCCCGGAATCATGGGTGCCTGGCGAAGAAATCAGTGACAAAACTGCTTCCGATGTGGTAAGTCTGTCGCTAATAAGGCCTGCACACTCTGTAAACGATAAGGTAGTAACCCGTTAAGGCAGTAACAATTGTCATGGAGAAAGTTCCACACTGTCGTCTGGCTTACCCTGTTCTGGCGGGGCAACTTCCCGGTACTGACTCGGCGGTCGCATTCCTTGGTGTTAATCACATTTTCCTCCAAGTATGGTGTCCGAATATTTCGGGTACGTCCTTCATGGTTTCCTGCTTCCTGAAACGACCCTGTCTCAGACAAACGGCCGAACACTCTTGCAAACATTGAATTCTGTGGTTGTTGTCAGCAGGGATAAGTCTCCTGATACAACCTCGCTGCTCACTGTCCATTGCCATTTTCCTCTCCACAAGTAAATACCATTTCGGCAGGCTCTCCATTCGAATACGGAACCATTCTGTACAACGATATATCACATCCACAACATGGTGAGTCAGCAAGAGAAGTAAATCAGACTCAACATTATCAATTACCATGGCAGGAAAGAGTGCTAAGGCATGACGTAAACTGTGCGATCAAAAGTATCCGGACACCCCGAAAAACATATGTTCTTCATACTAGATGAATTGTGCTGCCATCTACTGCCAGTTACTCCGTATCAGCTTCCTCAGTAGTCATTACACATCGCGAGAGAGCAGACTGGGGCGCTCCGTGGAACTCACGGACTTTGAACGCGGTCATGTGACTGGGTGTCACTTGTGCCATACGTGTGTACGTGACATTTCCCCACTCCTAAACATCCCTAGCTCCACTGTTTCCGATGTGATAGTGAAGTGGAAACGTGAAGGGACACCTACAGCACAAAAGCGTACAGGCCGACCTCATCTGTTGATTGACAGAGACCGCCGACAGTTGAAGAGGGTCATTATGTGCAATATGCAGACATCTATCCAGACCTTCACACAGGAATCCCAAGTTGCATCAGGATCCACTGCAAATACTATGACAGTTAGGCAGGAGGTGAGAATACTTGGATATCATGGTCGAGCAGCTGCTCATAAGCCACACATCACGCCGGTAAATGCCAAACAACGCCTCACTTGATGTAAGGAGCGTAAACATTGGACGACTGAACAGTCGAAAAACGTTGTGTGGAGTGACGAATCGCAGTACACAATGCGGCGACCGATGGCAGGGTGTGGGTATGGCGAATGCCCCGGTGAACGTCATCTGCCAGCCTATGTAGTGCCAAAAGTAAAATTCGGAGGCGGTGGTGTTACGGTGTGCTCGTGTTTTTCTTGGAGGGGGCTTGAACCCTTTGGTGTTTTGCGTGGCACTATCACAGTACAGGTCTACATTGATGTTTTAAACACCTTCTTGTTTCCCACTCTTGAAGAGCAATTCGGGAATGGAGATTGCATCTTTAAACACGAAACACGATCAAGCACCTGTTCATAATGCACGGCCTGTGGCGGAGTGGTTACACGACAGTAACATCTCTGTAATGGACTGGCCTGCACAGAGACTTCACCGAAATCCCATAGAACACCACTGGGATGTTTTGGAACGCCGACTTCGTGCCAGGTCTCACCGACCGACATCGATACCTCTCCTCAGTGCATCACTCCATGAAGAATGGGCTGCCATTCCCCAAGAGATCTTCCAGCACCTGATTGAACGTATGCCTGCGAGAGTGGAAGCTGTTATCAAGGCTAAGGATGGGCCAACACCATATTGAATTCCAGCATTACCGATGGACAGCGCCACGAACTAGGAAGTCATTTTCAGCCAGGTGTCCAGATACTTTAGATCACATAGTGTACAATAATCTTTGCTTCTCTGGATGTTCTGGAAAACTACTGCAGATACACTTCTGGGACATGGTTTATTAGATTCACCAGACCAATGACAACAAAATAAATGGAAACCGTGCTTGACTTTAAACTCGTACAGTTTTGCGATGGCTTCATGTTAGCGAAGTTGCTAAATTTCGTTCAAAATGTTTTATTAGCCGTAACTCCGCAACTAAACATTTGCGGACCTATGTTTATATGAACCTTTTTTTTAGTTTTACTTATTGAGTAATGTAGCAAAATATTTGCATATCTTCGTGAATCACCCTGTATAAGGGGCGTGAACTGTATCATGTTTTGAGAGATTACTATGAAGAACACGGAGATGCCACGTAGTCGTGTAAGAGAGCGTCACAGCAGCTGTCAGAATTTGAAAGTGGCCTCGTTGTAGGTATGCGTTTGTCTGGCTGGTCATACAGACAGAATCCAGATTTGTGGGGCATTCGGGTGCGACAGTGGCCCAATGTTGGACCGCACGGAAACGTGAGGGCAAGCATCCTCGTCTTCAAGATTCCAGCCGACGAAGTCTGACCGCCACGAGGGAGAATATCCGAATTGTGCATTAAGAACGTCGTAGCCCCGGCACATCCGCGTCTGCCATTCGAGATCAGGTTATGGATTCCCTGCAATATTTTGTCTCATCGTGCATCGCTGGTCGGAGACTGGAAGCACCTGGGCTAGGGGAGCCCGGCTGTCTTTAACACCGCAACACAAACGACTACGCTTGATTTGGTACCGTGACCGGGAAGCCATTACTACTGCTGAATGGTGTCGCATGTCTTCAACTACGAATCGCGTCTCTACACCACCCCGTCTGACAGTCATCGGCTAGTACTGTGCCGACCTGGAAAGAGTTACCATTCTTCTAATGTTTAGGAGAAGCACATCTGTGTTACTTAAGGCGTTATGGTGTAGGGACGCTTCGTGTACGACTTCAGGTCATGGCCGGTATTGAAAAAAATTTAAGTGTAGCTTTAGTGTTCACTGGACAACAGCCTTGCCGCAGTGATAAAACTGCTGTCAGCCTAGGTTAGCGCTTGGATGGGTGGCCATCCGGTCTGCCGAGTGCTGTTGGCAAGCGGGGTGCACTCAGCACTTCTGAGGCAAACTGATGAGCTACTTGATTGAGAAGTAGTGGCTTCCGTCTCGTAAACTGACATACGGTCGGGAGAGCGGTGTGTTGACCACATGCCCCTCCATATCCACAGTGACGCCTGTGAGCTGATGATGACACGGTATTCCAAGGCCTGTTCGGATGGAGTTTAGTTCAGTTTTTTAGTGTTCATTGCGTCAGAATCCAGCCATTCAATAATTTATTAGAAAATATTTGTATCTTTCATTAAATTCGTATTTTACTACTAGACCACATGTATAACATATCCCACGTACGAGTGCGTTAAGGCTGCTACGGCATCGTCCCTGTTAAACAGGACGCGCCCGCGCTACACCGCCCTTGCCTGCAGCTAGTAGGTTGTGATTTTCTACAAAGTTCACGACGGGCAAGTGTGCCATTATGGCGGCAGAAACATAAAAAATGAGATTTTGCTTGCATAAATACAGTGTGTTCAAACGAAACTGTCGAGTACCTTGAGAGGTGGCAGTACACACCGAAGCAAGAAAACTTAATACCAATAAAAGTAGATCTGGAAATGCATACTATCTGAGGTGTACGGGAGGTGTTCAATGTGGCGTCCATTCATGACAATGGACTCCTCTGCCCTTCGGCGTAAGGAATTACGCATCCTTTGAAGTATACGCGGTTCTTGTTATGCTTGCTGGCACGCATTGAAGACGCGACCGTGTGCTGTTCGCACGTCGTCGACTGGCGTGGTGTAGACCAATTCCTCCAAGTGTCCCCATAACCAAAAGCTTAGGGGACTGATATTTGGGAACGAGCAGACCAAGGTGTGCTTCCCCTCTCCCCCCCCCTCCTACCCCAAGCCCCGCCCCTTCTGACCAGTGTCCCCATGACCAAAAGTTTAGGGGGCTGGGAACAGGCAGGCCAAGGTGTGCTTCCCCTATTCTCCCCCCCCCCCTCCCCCAGGCCCACTCCCCCATTCCCGACCAATCCATCTTGAATGTGAACAGAGGATCTGTGGCACAATTCTCCAACAGCCATTGACAGAACCGCCGTCTGAAATGATGATCCTGTGGCCTTATGGCCCGAACGGAAAGTGCTGTACATAAATGGGTACAGCAATTGTTCAAGAATTAGAGGGCATGGGCTCCCAGGCTACGTCCATTTCCTAAACCATCGCAGAATATCATATCCGCCATTTCACTTGTCAATTATTAGGATTCTATTGGTAATAAGTGCTGGAAGATAGAAAATGTAAATGTACTACACCATTTGTAAGTACAAACAGCGCTATAACAGTAAACACATAAGTGAATTCGTGTTTGGAAGAAGGTAAAACACCATAATACGTACCCAGGGTTGACAGTACTGTAGAATAAGGCACTGAAACACGACGAAAACTATCGTAGCCTACAACACGAGGCCGTTGTGGCAGAGCGGTTCTAGGCGCTTCAGTCCGGAACCACGAGGCTACTACCGTCGCAGGGTCGAATCCTGCTTCGGCATGGATGTGTGTGATGTCCTTAGGTTAGCTAGGTTTAAGTAGTTCTAAGTATACGAGACTGACGACCTCTGATGTTAAGTTCCATAGTGCTTAGAGCCATTTTTTATTCATCCTATATATAAAGCGAAGACGGGCCTGTGACGAAAATAAAAATGTTAGTGTATGACTTTTCATTCTTTTGATTCTAAAAATCTGCAAGGTTATCACAAGATGTGCGAGGGTGTGCAACTGATTCAAAAATATACACTACTGACCATTAAAATTGCTACACCAAGAAGAAATGCAGATGACAAACGGGTATTCATTGGACAAATATATTATACTAGAACTGACATGTGATTACATTTTCACGCAATTTGGGTGCATAGATCCAGAGAAATCAGTACCCAGAACAACCACCTCTGGCCGTAATAACGGCCTTGATACGCCTGGACATTGAGTCAAACACAGCTTGTATGGCGTGTTCAGGTACAGCTGCCCATGCAGCTTCAACATGATACCACAGTTCATCAAGAGTAGTAACTGGCGTATTGTGACGAGCCAGTTGCTCGGCCACCATTGACCAGACGTTTTCAATTGGTGGGAGATCTGGAGCATGTGCTGGCCAGGGCAGCAGTCGAACATTTTGTGTATCCAGAAAGTACAGTACAGGACCTGGAACATGCAGTCGTGCATTATCCTGCCGAAATGTAGGGTTTCGCAGGGATCGAATGAAGGGTAGAGCCACGGGTGGCAAAACATCTGAAATGTAACGCCCACTGTTCATAGTGCCCTCAGTGCGAACAAGAGGTGACCGAGACGTGTAACTAATGGCACCCCATACCATCACGCCGGGTGACACGCCATTATGGCGATGACGAATACGCGCTTCCAATGTGCGTTCACCGCGATGTCGCCAAACACGGATGCGACCACATGATGCTGTAAACAGAACCTACATTCATCCGAAAAAATGTCGTTTTGCCATTCGTTCACCCAGGTTCGTCGTTGAGTACACCATCGCAGGCGCTCCTGTCTGTGATGCAGCGTCAAGGGTAACCGTAGCCATGGTCTCCGAGCTGACAGTCCATGCTGCTGCAAACGTCGTCGAACTGTTCGTGCAGATGGTTGTTGTCTTGCAAACGTCGCCATCTGTTGACTCACTGATCGAGACGTGGCTGCACGATCCGTTACAGCCATGCGGTTAAGGTGCCTGTCATCTCGACTGCTAATGATACGAGGCCGTTGGGATCCAGCACGGCGTTTCGTATTACCCTCCTGAACCCACCGATTCCATATTATGCTAACAGTCATTGGATATCGACCAACGCGAGCAGCAATGTCGCGATACGATAAACTGCAATCGCAATAGGCTACAATCCGAACTTTATCAAAGTCGGAAACGTGATGGTAGGCATTTCTCCTCCTTGCACGAGGCATCACAACAACGTTTCACCAGGCAACGCCGGTCAACTGCTATTTGTGTATGAGAAATCGGTTGGAAGCTTTCCTCATGTCAGCACGTTGTAGGTGTCGCCACCGGCGCCAACCTTGTGTGAATGCTCTGAAAAGCTAATCGTTTGCATATCACAGCATCTTCTTCCTGTCGGTTAAATTTCGTGTCTGTAGCACGTCATCTTCGTGGTGTAGCAATTTTAATGGCCAGTAGCTTATGAGAAGAAATAGGTAGGTGTGTGACATATGGCAGTTTAGGTCGTTGTGAGGGGCGCGCTCAGATTGCCTCAGTAGTAAGGCGACTGCTCACGATAGGCGAGAAATCTCAGTTCGGGTACTGATCCGGCTCAAATTTTCATGTATCACTTTAGATATTACACCTAAACCTACTACAGTTAAGTTCAATTACAGGAATAAATTTCAGTATTTGAAACTGTAGTTCGTCATCAGATATGAATATAATATTGTTTAGTTCGAGATGGTATGCATCTAGTCCTGTTGGGACTTTTCTTCTGTATTTTGCTTTAGTGGACGGGTTTTGAGGTCCATACAAGCTGTGTATTGTATTGAATGGCTATCTGGGGTGGGGGAGAGTAGCGTCTCTTGATTCTGATATGCCAGTTAAGACTTCATGTGCTTGTGTGATTAATAAAAATGTTTCCAGGATCTTGTTGCACACTTCTCAACCTGGCACTACGACTTCTGCCTACCACCATCATACCAGAATATTTAGTAATGTTTATGAAAATTCAGCTACTGGTATTCTGCAATATTGATCTGAATGAACATCTTATACTTGAACCGAACTGCCATCCTCCTCCCTCCCCCCCCCCCCCCCCCCAGCCATCCCGGGAAGAAAAAATTGTCTTCGCCCCTGGCTGCGTGAAAGTAAAAACTACTGGGCAAAATTCACTAGACATATTGGTAAAATATGTGTACAAATACTCATGAAATATGTTAAACATGTGTGAAAAGTCATGGGCAGAAAGCTCATCCTAAACACCTGGAACGAAATGAACCAAATTTGCTACACATATTACTTGCAGTTTGGAAGGAAATACTGTTGGGGTAAGAACCACCAGCCTCCTATTGGGGTGGGGTGAGTGTGATAACGCCTGGAGAGAAGGGAGGACGAGGGATGGAGAGATGGCAAGATGGAAGCAAGAGATAGGTACATAAAAGGGGAAATTGAGATGGGCACCGATAGGGGAGGAGGAAATGGACAGAGAGAGGCGAGAGGAGTAGATGGACATAGAAAGGAAAGAGCAGAAAATGGAGAGAGACATGAGGAGGAAGAGATAGGCAGAGATATGGGAAAAGAGGAGATAAACAGGCAGAGGGGGAAGAGGAAATCGTCAGAGGTAGGGAAGAGGAGGAAATGGACAGAGAGAGTGAAGAGGAGGAGATTGTCACAGAAAGGAAAGGGAAGGGGAGGTGAGGCACATGGAGAGGTGGGAGACGAAGAGATGGAAAGAGACTTGGTGAGGAGCAGATGAACAGAGAGAGGGGGACGAGGACATCTACATCTACATCCATACTCCGCACGCCACCTGACGGTGTGTGGCGGAGAGTACCTTGAGTACCTCTATCGGTTATCCATTCTATTCCAGTCACGTATTGTTCGTGGAAACAAAGATTGTCGGTATGCCTCTTTGTGGGCTCTAATCTCTCTGATTTGACAGTGAGAAGGGCAGGAGTAGATGGAACTGGAGAGGGAGGAGGAGATAGACAGAGGAAAAACGAGCAGGTGGGGGGCAGAGGAGACTGCTTAATAGATGACTAGAATAAATACATACCCGGGGAACGTCGGGAACTCAGCCAGTATTGTATATATATATAATAGTGCTCTACGCCGAAGGCAATATTGAGATGTCGGACAGCTTGCATTACATGTATATTATGCAGAGTTCCGTCAAAGCTCACACAGAAGAAAGCTCGGAAAGTACGAAACCCCTCTTCCCTCTTCCTCTTTGTCTCTCTCTCTCTGTCGCACGTACACCCACAAACCATTTTACATGTTTACGTGTAATATCGGACAAAACTGAGATCATTATGAGCTGAGACCATTACTTTCTTTTATTATTCCAACACCTCTTGATGACGCAACAAATGCTGTGTAGAGAATTTATTTCTATTCAGAATTAAGGTTTACCGAGGAAATTCTAAATCACACAAGCCAGAATAATATTTGTAGACGCCACTGCACCGGCTGTGGAACTAGCACCTTTATAGCAGGGCGGCGGAATTTTGTGTCCTTGTGCGACCATAAATCGTTTGGATTACATCACATGGAGGAGAAGGAGTATCGACCAGCCGGCCGGCTTGTTACGGGCTCACAAGCTGCTCTGCAAGTCCTTTAGCGCGGTCAGAAAGTTTGGCATCACAGTACATCACGTCACAGCACATCACATCAGGACATCATTTTACACGATATCTAATTCACCACAGTTACTTCCATTATCAGTGGACACAATTCAGACTTCATCTTTGTTTATTCATCGAGAGTTGTGTCATTCTGTTTTTACCCGCTTAGCCAAAAGAAAGAAACGAGAGTGAAAACAATTTGTCACTCACTCCATCTTTCAGAGTCTCTCTTGCAACTTATTGCAAAACGAAAATAAAAAAAAAATTTCTCTTTTTTGATAGCGTTATCATTAGCTATGAAGCATACGCGTGTTTGTACAAGAATGGGGAAGGAAATCTGGCGTAGCATTGTTCAAGGACTCATTTCAACATCTACCTTAAGTGACGTGGGAGAACCAAGTAAACCATAATGCAGGATGACTGCACAGGGATTCTATCCCCACTAATCCAGAATACGAGTCCAGTGTCTTAAGCATTGCGCTGCCTTAATGTAGCACTATGGAAAGAAGTCTGACCAGGGAGAGAGAACGCACTTGTGTTTGTCGACACAGAAACTATGCGACTGTGCAGTGAGTGGAGGCTGAATCTACATTTTCTAACATTGTTTGGACTTGCTGAGTATTAGCGAAAATTTAGCTTTCTCCTGTCACTGTCGGGAATGTGTGATTTACAAACAATTCTTCTAACTGAATACACTAAATTTTAGATTCTACCAAGTGAGGTGGCACAGTGGTTGAGACATACACTCCTGGAAATTGAAATAAGAACACCGTGAATTCATTGTCCCAGGAAGGGGAAACTTCATTGACACATTCCTGGGGTCAGATACATCACATGATCACACTGACAGAACCACAGGCACATAGACACAGGCAACAGAGCATGCACAATGTCGGCACTAGTACAGTGTATATCCACCTTTCGCAGCAATGCAGGCTGCTATTCTCCCATGGAGACGATCGTAGAGATGCTGGATGTAGTCCTGTGGAACGGCTTGCCATGCCATTTCCACTTGGCGCCTCAGTTGGACCAGCGTTCGTGCTGGACGTGCAGACCGCGTGAGACGACGCTTCATCCAGTCCCAAACATGCTCAATGGGGGACAGATCCGGAGATCTTGCTGGCCAGGGTAGTTGACTTACACCTTCTAGAGCACGTTGGGTGGCACGGGATACATGCGGACGTGCATTGTCCTGTTGGAACAGCAAGTTCCCTTGCCGGTCTAGGAATGGTAGAACGATGGGTTCGATGACGGTTTGGATGTACCGTGCACTATTCAGTGTCCCCTCGACGATCACCAGTGGTGTACGGCCAGTGTAGGAGATCGCTCCCCACACCATGATGCCGGGTGTTGGCCCTGTATGCCTCGGTCGTATGCAGTCCTGATTGTGGCGCTCACCTGCACGGCGCCAAACACGCATACGATCATCATTGGCACCAGGGCAGAAGCGACTCTCATTGCTGAAGACGACACGTCTCCATTCGTCCCTCCATTCACGCCTGTCGCGACACCACTGGAGGCGGGCTGCACGATGTTGGGGCGTGAGCGGAAGACGGCCTAACGGTGTGCGGGACCGTAGCCCAGCTTCATGGAGACGGTTGCAAATGGTCCCCGCCGATACCCCAGGAGCCACAGTGTCCCTAATTTGCTGGGAAGTGGCGGTGCGGTCCCCTACGGCACTGCGTAGGATCCTACGGTCTTGGCGTGCATCCGTGCGTCGCTGCGGTCCGGTCCCAGGTCGACGGGCACGTGCACCTTCCGCCGACCACTGGCGACAACATCGATGTACTGTTGAGACCTCACGCCCCATGTGTTGAGCAATTCGGCGGTGCGTCCACCCGGCCTCCCGCATGCCCACTATACGCCCTCGCTCAAAGTCCGTCAACTGCACATACGGATCACGTCCACGCTGTCGCGTCATGCTACCAGTGTTAAAGACTGCGATGGAGCTCCGTATGCCACGGCAAACTGGCTGACACTGACGGCGGCGGTGCACAAATGCTGCGCAGCTAGCGCCATTCGACGGCCAACACCGCGATTCCTGGTGTGTCCGCTGTGCCGTGCGTGTGATCATTGCTTGTACAGCCCTCTCGCAGTGTCCGGAGCAAGTATGGTGGGTCTGACACACCGGTGTCAATGTGTTCTTTTTTCCATTTCCAGGAGTGTAGAAACCGCATCCCGTCGAAAAAGGAGAATGTATCCGCTTTCAGCTATCCGGATTTAGGTTGATCGTAATTTCCCTTAATTACTTAAGGGAAATGCCCGTATAATTCTTTCGAAAATGGCGCGACCGATCTCTTTTAACATATTTGTCCAATATGGGCAAGTGTTCAAAAACTTAACCTCCTCGTCGATAGGACATTAAACCCTTGCGTTTCTTTCTCCTTATAGGACTAACTGTGTAGCAAATAGTAGCTGTGGTGTGTCATACTGACTGGACTGTCCTTACTTATTGCTCTTAGTACTTGAATTTCCCTGCCCTACCTTAAAAGCTCCCGACATTAGTTCCGTCTGCAGACACCGATAAAGATAAATCAGACGTATTAAAGTAATTTCAAACTACTGTCCTAAGTTAATTACACTGAAGCGCCAAAGAAACTGGTATAGGCTGTGTATTCAAATACAGCGATATGTAAGCAGGCAGAATACGGCGCTGCGGTCGGCAACGTCTATATAAGACAAGTGTCTGGGGCCTTTAGACGGGTTACTGCTCCTACAATGGCAGCTTATCAAGAGGTAAGAGAGTTTGAACGTGGTATTGTAGTCGCCGTACGAGCTGTGGGACACAGCATGTCCGAGGTAGCGATGAAGTGGGGATTTTCACGTACGACCATTTAACGAGTGTACTGTGAATATCAGGAATCCGGTAAAACGTCGAATCTCTGACATCGCTGCGGCCGGAAAAAGATTCTGCAAGAACAGGACGAACGACTACTGAAGAGAATCGTTCAACGTGACAAAAGTGCAACCCTTTCGCAAATTGCTGCGGACTTCAATGATGGGCCACCAACAAGTGTTAGCGGGCGAACCATTCAACGAAACATTATCGATATGGGCTTTCGGAGCCGAAGCCCACTCGTGTACCCTTCATGACTGCATGACACAAGCTTTGGACTGTTGATGACTGGAGACATGTTGCCTGGTCGGATGAGTCTTGACTAAGATTCTATCGAGCAGATGGACGTGTACGGGTATGGAGAGAACCTCATGAATTCCTGGGTCCTGCATGTCAGTAAAGGAGTGTTCAAGCTGGTGAAGGCCTAGTAATGGTGTGGTGCGTGTGCAGTAGGAATGATATGGGACCCCTGATACGTCTAGATACGACTCTGAAATGTGACACGTACGTAAGCATCCTCTCTGATCACCTGCCTCCATTCGTGTCCATTGTGCATTTCGACAGACTTGGGCAATTCCAGCAGGACAATGCGACACCCCGCACGTCCAGAATTGCTACAGGGTGCCTCCTGGAACACGCTTCCTAGTTTAAACAAGCTTGCGGGGGCCATACACGATATTAGGCAGGTGTACCAGTTTCTTTGACTCTTCAGTGTTTTTGCATTGCTTAAAAAGTGGAACTGAAGATGGTCTGTCTTTATTTACGAAAACTACATTTTGCAGGAAAATTACTGCTACTTTAAGACAACAAGCTGTGTCCTAATATTGTAGATGGGTTATCAACATCAATATTAAGATTCAGGAATTGAGGAAGGTTATTTAATTGTATTCCTTATTATTCCTGACAATTCCCTTGTGCTATATCAGCCATTTTTTCTGCCTATCGTTGCCCTTAGTCTTGTGGTTAACCTTACTTTTCTTTCACGATTTTAGTTATTAGTATTTGCAATTTTGCAGCAGAATGCTCTTCCTACTGCTACAGTTAAGCTAACGGACGAAATCTATTAAAAAATGAAAAAAAAACTTCGCAAAGGCGGAAAGTCGTTTGTGAGTCGTCTGAACTCAGTTGTGTGCTTTGTCGAATTTAACTGTTTGTGTGCATTGTTTTATAGGGAGAAAACGTAGAGGCATTTGTCTCATTGATCTTCGCAAACTACTAAAAAACAATATTGGCTTTCTGCACACCAGACCAATGGTCGTTTCTCCGTTGCATTTGATCCAAGATTCGTAAGTGAACGCAGTATCCCTTAAGCTACAGGGAAGCTGCTATGTAAACCACTGCCCGTGATGAAAGAAGTAGTGCCACCTACTGAACTAAACTGGGGCGACAGGAACAACACCCTAATATCCACAACCATAAAGAGCCCTTTGGCGGCTGCGGTGGCCAAGCGTTTCTAGGCGCTTCAGTCCGGAACCGCGCGACTGCTACGGTCGCAGGTTCGAATCCTGCCTCGGGCATGGATGTGTATGATGCCTTTAGGTTAGTTAGGTTTAAGTAGTGCTAAGTTCTAGGGGACTCATGGCCACAGACGTTAAGTCCCATAGTGCTCAGAGCCATTTGATCCATTTGGAACAGCTGGTGAAATGAATTAATTAGCGCCCCTTCAATCTGATAGCTCCACGGAATCTAATCATCAACGAACGGCTCATCTGGATATGGTATACATGAAGAAATTTGAGGATTCTCTTAGTCGCTGAATCGAAGACATTATCAATGCTAGATGGTGTTACATGCTACGAGGAGTGTTCATAAGTAATGCTACACAATTTTTTTCTGAAAGCAGGTTCGCTTTATTTGCGATTGCAGTATACCATATGATTCCCCACCCTTCTGGCTACAAAACCCCACTTCCAATACAATCTCCATCCCATGTGACGGCCTTATGCCGCCTTACTGAGAGGGCCTGTATGTCCCTGTGGTACCACTCCGCTGATCGACGCCGAAGCCAACGTCTTGCCGAATTAATAAACTCCCCATTATCCACGTATTGCTTTCCGCAGAGTACATCCTTCATTGGGCCAGACAGATGGAAGTCCGAGGGGGCGAGATCAGGGCTGTAGGGTGGATGAGGAAGGTTTGCAATCGTGACAGATGCCTCGCTCAACGACTCACCGTGCTTTTGTTCAGTGCGAGCTCTCCGTAGACATTCTGCAAGTACGATACTCTGGTTTTCCGCCAAAAGAAACTCAATGACAGCTCTCTGCTTGGAACGCACCTCCGTTACAGACACCGTATAGTGCCGCCACGTATCGAACTTTGTGAAACTGTATGGTAATTTTTAACATTTTTATGCAGCGACAGCAACTGATATTGTTTATATAAGAATATACAGCCTACAGTTGCAGGTTAACTTTATCGTTTACCTAGGTTTCAACGGTAGTAATACCGTCTTCTTCAGAACATGCAAAAAGTTAATATTATAACGCACGCGTCAGATAACATTTTTGCTATGAATTAATTTTATACTTTATTATTCTAAGTTAATTACATATCCAGCATGACTAAGTTTTACATTCTACTGCAGAGCCTTATAAACTGACCAACAAAATTCGTATGAACATCTGTAGGAAAGGTTCTATTATTACAGAAACTATAATGGTCACATGCATTATGAATTATTGTAAACCTAATATAGGCTGGAAGCCTTCGAAGTATGCCCTATTTTTTAGATACAGTTGATCGTTCAGTAAATAGCCTCTATCTGTAATTAGGTGTGCATAAATTTGTAGTTCCTCAACCGTGCCGAGTCTGTATCCCTTAACTTCATGATGTAGTAGCTCTATGTCACGTAAAGATTTAGGCGTATGAGCCATTTGCACCAGATGCTCCGCAAAGGCTGACCCCCGTGCTCCTACGCCCTTTATTGGAAGATTTTCTTTAATCCTTACTGCTATAGCTCTGCCTGTTTGACCTATGTGATAACATGGGCAATCATCACACATAATCTTATATACGCCTGATTTCGCTGACTTATCACAGTCTTTCTCAAAGGAATGAACCAAATTTTGCTTTAAACTATTACTCGTCGAGCAGGAAATTTTTAAAACCTGAATTTTTCAGCAGGCGCCCTATCTTGTAGGACACATTACCTATGTAAGGATCAAACAACCATTTCTTGGTCTGATCTTGGGTTTGAGTATTTGTGTTTACTAAAGTCGTTGTCCTTTGATCATAGCCATTATTCTGTGCAATACTCTCGAGAATTTGTAATTCTTTTTCGAGGTTGACATCTGACAACTGGATGGAAATCGCCCGATGGATACTAGAATAGAAAAACGCCATTTTATGCGCTTGGGGGTGGGTTGAATCGGCCGGGATGATGTTGTCTGAATGAGCTGCCTTCCGGAATATGTTGAACTCTATTTTAGCATCTTTAATAGTCAACGTTACATCAAGATAATTTAGTGATCTATCAGCAGATTCCAATTCTTGTGTGAATTTTATTTTTTCATGTAGACTGTTAAACGTTGCAAAAATTTGCTTTATTCCTTCTGGAGAGTTATTAACCAGTAGAATAATGTCATCCACGTATCTCGCATAAAAGATGATGTTGTTCACTAATTCCGGGTAATTTCGGAAAAAAACCAATTCCACAGAATTTATAAAAATTTCAGACATGATAAATGCAAGTCGACTCCCCATAGCTAGGCCACATGGCTGTGAATATAATTTTTTATTGAATGAAAAATAATTGTATTTAAGAGTCGTAGCTTAGTTCACTAAGCGTTCGGAATGGGATTGGTCCTGGCTCTGTAAAACGTGTGTTGGAATTTGCCCTAAATGTTTGAGGGAAAATGCAAATCATAATGTCCGGAAAACGGCTCAAATACTTTCTTTCAGAACAAGAGCCCAGTGTCGTCACAACAGCGAAAAATCTCTGGTGAATGGGTCTGAGAGAAAGCTTTTGCTTGTGGCGGCACGCTTCTCAACTGTCGCTCTGTTTATGTCGCGGTAGTAGTGTGGCCAGTAAAGACTGATCACCTGATGCAGAGGCACATTTTGTACACCTGTGGTGTACGGAACGAGGGCGTTGGACCTTTTTGGACCACTGGCACACAGCTGACACTTTACATATAACAGTTCTGATAGTTGTTTAGGAGGACCACGCAATCTCCAACAGATAAACTGTAAAATCCCGTTAAAATTCAGTTTTGTTCAGTTTTATGCACACTACATTCATATGATGAGTCTTCAGTTCCTTAAGCCAGCAAAATGTTTCAAAAAGACCATTCTTTCAGTAAGTCAGACTGCGTTACTTCAAGAAATTCAGCAACCAGAAATTATTTTTGTATTCATTTGGTTCAGCCAAGACACCTCTCAGGTTTTCCGCTATCTGCTACTGGCGTCTATGTAAGATGTTCTTAACTGTAGTTCCTAGGCATTTAGTTGAATAATTACGCTTAATTAATAATAAGATGCACTTAACCTTTTCTGTAATAAGAAGTCAGTTTTTCCAAATTGTATGCAAAAGACACACACTTTGCGATTCACAGATGATGTGCAGTGTTCACGATTTGAGCGACTTATAAGTTAGTCTATACTGGAAATTACACCTTAACTCAAGTTTCAACTCTAGTATACTTTTCGGAATTACTTCTGAAGTCAGATGTGCTTATCGACTTAATACTGCTGACCTTAAAGCTTCATAAATGCCTCTGAATGACTAAAAAATGACGTTGTGTCATATTATTGTTTAATATATAATGTACATACTGAATGTAGTATTGCTGTGTTATTTACAGTTACTTTTTAATTTTTTCGCATTAATTATGTACAATGACTATACTAGCATTTGAGACGAACGGTTATCTAACTGTTCAAATGTTCAAATGTGTGTGAGATCTTATGGGACTTAACTGCTAAGGTCATCAGTCCCTAAGCTTACACACTACTTATCCTAAATTATCCTAAGGGCAAACACACACACCGATGTCCGAGGGAGGATTCGAACCTCTGCCGGGGCCAGCCGCACAGTCCATGACTGCAGCGCCTTACCTAACTAGCGTTGTAGTCATTAACAAAATGACAAATAAATTGGATTGAATGTTTCGAAAGTGACATGGGAATTGTGCACACAACAAGTAATATCACATACTTTGCACATAGTTAATAGACTGATATATTGCACAAAACAATGGTCTGCAGTCCCTCCAAAGACATTCTGTCACCTCGTTGAAAGTGTCCCCAACAGAGTTAAAGCCGTCATAAAGTCGAAGGGTAGACGCACCCCATATTAATGTCCGGGTATTTTTGATTAGATAGTGTACATGGGAAGAATAATTTGTATAAGCGTAGGATTCCATTTTTGCACATGGATCAGCATTCAGCTGTAAGGACTCATTCAAGTGCATTTTCTTAAGGGCGGTCTTTTCCCAATTTTAACCACACCTGCAATTCCCGTAACATCAAGGAAATAAGTTCTATGCACTAGACCGAGAGACCTGGAGCCGTGGTTAAGTCACCCGACACACATTCGGGAAGACAAGGGTTTTGAGCTCGCTCTGGCCATCTAGATTTAGGTTTCACCTAAACAGATTAAGGCAGATACGCGAATGATTTCTGTAGAAAGGCCACGATCGATTTCCTCCCGATTGATTGACCAATTCGAGCTTCTTTCCGGCCGTAATTGCGTTGTCATCCGTACATTGTCAAACTCGAATTTTCTTTTCTTCTTTCTGGCTGCTAGCGTAGAAAACAGTGATAACTATGATAACATTAGTATTAATAATGGCAAACGAGTTAGTTACATAGTAATCGTTTGTACAAACATATTTTGGATTTGATAGCACAACAGGGCCTTCCGCATTAATTCATGTGCGACGTAATCTTAAGGAAGCTGCATTCAACTAATGTGCTTTTGCTCGACTTGCCGGTTTTGTTCTAATAGTTTCTGATTTACTATATTTGCTTTCCCGTTATTCAGACAACATAATTTGTAAGACCAGAATCTCTTACAAACATTTTCGTTAAATACGTTCGCCTCAGATAAATACAGAATCATGCATTTGCTGCCGTTTCTTCCAGCTTTACGCTACGGGAGTGGACCATATTGCTGAGCTTAACAGAACAAACTACTTGACTTTGAATCACTGAATCTACGTGTTTGATGTGGGTGTCAGTCTTTTCAGGTCAAAAGGTGCTACATATAGGACAATCTTTCTAAAATCTTGGATGTGATATAATTTGCCAGGAAACCAAAGACGATCAACACTATCACTGGAAAAACCGCTGGATTTAATAGGTCATAATGAGTCAGTTGGAAAAGTCCTAAAATAGAACTGTGCAAATAAAAAACTGTGTAAATGTAAGGACAACAGAACACCCAGTCCCCGAGCGGAAAAAGTCTCCGACCCAGCCGGGTATCGAACCTGGGCCGTTAGGTATGACTATCCATCGCACTGACGTTGTGGGATAGTCGACGTGGAGACGTCATAGAATCAAAGAATGGAACTATCGTTATTGAACGTGTTCATGGTCACACCGCGATAGAAGTTACCAGGTTTGCGGGTATATCAACAGAGATAGACCAACTGGTCTGCTGCGACCGCTATACCAGTCGCAGCCAAAGGGAACTACAGGTAATAGGTAACAGGAGGCGGGTACCTCACATTAGGTCATTGCTCACAGAGCCTCATAAAGCTCCACGGCCGGCCGGAGTGGCCGAGCGGTTCTAGGCGCTACAGTCTGGAGCCGCGTGACCGCTACGGTCGCAGGTTCGAATCCTGCCTCGGGCAGGGATGTGTGTGATGTCCTTAGGTTAGTTAGGTTTAAGTAGTTCTAAGTTCTAGAGAACTGATGACATCAGATGTTAAGTCCCATAGTGCTCAGAGCCATTTGAACCGTTTGAAAGCTCCACGTCTTCAAAGCACCAAGCAAAATACACTAATGGCCATTAAAATTGCTACACCACAAAGATGATGTGCTACAGACGCGAAATTTAACCGACAGGAAGAAGATGCTGTGATATGCAAATGATTAGCTTTTCAGAGCATTCACACAAGGTTGGCACCTACAACGTGCTAACATGAGGAAAGTTTCCAACCGATTTCTCATACGCAAACAGTAGTTGACCGGCGTTGCCTGGTGCAGCGTTGTTGTGATGCCTCGTGTAAGGAGGAGAAATACGTTTCCCACTTTGATAAAGGTCGGTTTGTAGCCTATCGCGATTGCGGTTTATCGTATCACGACATTGCTGCGCGCGTTGGTCGAGATCCAATGAGTGTTAGCAGAATATGGAATCCGTGGGTTCAGGAAGGAATAAGGAACGCCTCGTATCACTAGGAGTCGAGATGACAGGCATTTTATCCGCATGGCTGTAGAGGATCGTGCAGCCACATCTCGATCCCTGAGTCAACATATGGGGATGTTTGCAAGACAACCATCTGCAAGAACAGTTCGATGACGTTTGCAGCAGCATGGACTATAAGCTTGGAGACCATGGCTGCGGTTACCCTTGACGCTGCATCACAGACAGGAGAGCCTGCGATGGTGTACTCAACGACGAACCCGGGTGCACGAATGGCAAAACGTCATTTTTCGGATGAATACAAGTTCTGTTTACACCACCATGATGGTCTCATCCGTGTTTGGCGACATCGCGGTGAACGCATATTGGAAGCGTGTATTCGTCATCGCCATAACTGGCGTATCACCCGGCGTGATGGTATGGGGTGCCATTAGTTACACGTCTCGGTCATCTCTTGTTCGCACTGACGGCACTCTGAGCAGTGGGCGTTACATTTCAGATGTGTTCCGACCTGTGGATTTACCCTTCATTCGTTCCCTGCGAAACCCTACATTTCAGCAGGATAATGCACGACCGCATGTTGCACGTCCTGTACGGTACTTTCTGGATACACAAAATGTTCTACTGCTGCCCTAGCCAGCACATTCTCCAGATCTCCCACCAATTGAAAACGCCTGGTCAACGGTGACCGAGCAACTGGCTCGTCACAATACGCCAGTCACTACTCTTGATGAACTGTGGTATCGTGTTGAAGGTGCATGGGCAGCTGTACCTGTACACGCCATCCAAGCTCTGTTTGACTCAATGCCCAGGCGTATCAAGGCCGTTATTACGGCCAGAGGTAGTTGTTCTGGGTACTGATTTCTCACGATCTATGCACCCAAATTGCGTGAAAATGTAATCCCATGACAATTCTATTATAGTATATTTGTTCAATGAATACCCGTTTATCATCTGCATTTCTTCTTGGTGTAGCAATTTTAATGGCCAGTAGTGTAGAAATTGGGCAATAGACGACTGGAGGCGGGAAGCGTGGTCGAGCAAGTGGCGATGCTGCCTGCTTTCAAGTGATGCAAGACATCACGTACTCACGTACACCGACGGCCTAATGGGACGCTAAGCCCCCAGTATATTGATGGTATAGTTCAGCGAAGGGAATGGTTCTATGATGTTTTTTGAATACTCCTCGTACCGTAATTTGTGCCCACTGACCCAATACTTTTATTTCAACATTCTCAAAGACAAAGTGTTTCCTTTTGCTCTACATCTTTGCGATGAATACGTTGCGGACAATTCCGTCTTCCAAGATTAAAATACTCGTGTTAACAGAGCTCCACGCGTATGATCCTGGTTTGTCGAACACTCAGGTACCCCATTCTTCAACTGGTTGTCCGCTAAATCAACAGTTAAAATCAAGCAATCTGCTCATCTTAAGTTTCTTAGTAAACAGTATATGTCTGAGCAGACACCAGACACAAAGTCTGTTGCGTTTAAGATGAGGAAACAAAATTATAGAGTGAAATTAACAGAGCAGATGCATGTTCGATAGGCGGTTATCGTTGTATTGTTAGACGGGCAGCATCCGACGTATATCACTCCTTGTGATTGGCACACCTGTTGCTCGGCACGACAGATATGTTCTAATTCATGGAATAATTCTTGCCACTTCAGTCACTTTTTGTAAAATCTGTTACCACGGAGCGTTTCGGCAAAATACTGCCAGCATCCCTTGCATTTAAGTTACTCTTACTTTTACATTGCTATAGCAGATCCTTCACTTTGCATATTAAACTTACGTGCTACATCATCCTGCTCTGTACAAGGTCTCCTCTGCCCTATGAAGCACTTCTTGCAGACTATACAGTGAAACGTGACAAGGTTTCAGAGAGGACGAGAGGTCAAAGGAGGAAACGCTAACTTTTAGCGTCTCGTTGTCAGCGGTGTTATTAGGGCTATTATACACTGAAGAGCAAAGAAACTGGTACACTTGCCTAATATCGTGTACGGTCACCCGCGGGCACGCAGAAGTGCCGCAAAACGACGTGGCATGGCCTCGACTAATGTCCGAAGTAGTGCTTGAGGGAACTGACACCTTGAATCCTACAGAGCTGTTCATAAATCAGTAAGAGTATGAGGGGGTGGAGATCTCTTCTGAACAGCAAGTTGCAAGGCATCCCATTTACGCTCAATTATGTTCATGTCTGGGGAGTTTGGTGGCCAGCGGAAGTATTTGAACTCAGGCAAGTGATCCTGGAGGCACTCTGAAGAAATTCTGGGCGTGTAGGGTATCGCATTGTCCTGCTGGAATTGCCCAAGTCAGTGGGAATGCACAATGTACATGACTGGATGCAGGTGATCAGACAGGATACTTACGCACGTGTCACCTGTCAGAGTCGTATGTAGACGAATCAGGGGTCCCATATCACTCCAACTGCACACGCTCCACACCATTACAGAGCCTCCACCAACTTGAACAGTCCCCTGCTGACATGCGGGGTCCATGGATTCATGAGGATCTCGCCATACCTGTACACGTCCATCCACTCGATACAATTTGAAACAAGACTCGTCCGACCAGGTAACGTGTTTCCAGACAGCAACAGCCCAATGTCGGTGTTGACCGGCCAGGCGAGGCGTAAAGCTTTGTGTTGTGCAGTCATCAAGGGTACACGAGTTGACCTTGGGCCCCCGAAAGCCCATATCGATGATGTTTCATTGAATGGTTCGCACGATGACGTTGATGGCCTATCATTGAAGTCTGCAGCAATTTTCGAAAGGGTTGCCCTTTTGTCACGAACGATTCTCTTCAGTCGTCGTTGGTCACGTTCTTGCAGGATCTTTTCCCGACCGCGGAGATGTCGGAGATTTGAAGTTTTACCGGATTCCTGATATTCACGGAACACTCGTGAAATGGTTGTACGCGAAAATCCCCACTCTATCGCTACCTCGGAGTTGCTGTGTCCCGTCGCTCGTGCGCAGACTATAACACCACGTTCAAACTCATTGAAATCTTGATAACCTGCCATTGTAGCAGCAGTAAACGATCTAACAATTGCACCAGACACTTTTTTTCTTATATAGGCGTTGCCGACCGCAGCGCAGTATTCTGCCTGTTTACAAATGTCTGTATTTGAATACGCATGCCTATACCAGTTCCTTTGGCGCTTCAGCTTATGTGCTGAACTGGAGAAATATGTGGGAAGTAATTGCATTTAGTCGCACCGAAATTAGGTTTCATGATAACCACAGAAAAGTCAAAGTATCGAGGAGGGCAGAAACGTGAATCGAATTTCTGTACAATAAAGCTCCCATGCTTTAAGAAGTAGCTCAGCTCACCAAGCGTTGGGAAAGGAACCGTATGATGGAATCTGCTCTAAATACGGTGGGAGAAAATATAAATCAAAAAGGGCCGGAAAACGGCTTCAAACGCTTTCTTTCAGAACAAGAGCGCAGTGTCGTCACGACAGTAATAAACTTCCTGGTCAAAGTGTGTGGAGGAAGGCTTTCTCGAGTGGCACGCTTCTCAATTGTTACTCTGCGAATAATGTTTGTTTCAGTTCCTGTAGCGGTCGCAGTGTGGCCAGCAAAGGCTGATCGCCTTATGCGGCGGCCCATTTTTTACACTAGTAGCGTCCGCAACTAGGATGACAGCCTTTCGTGGACCGCTGACACACAGCTCACACTTTACATATAACAGATCTGATAATTCTTTGGGAGGACCATGCATTCTCCAAGAGAGAAACTAAAAATCTCAATAAAAATACGGTTAATTGTAAAAACTACACTCATGTGATGAGTCTGCAATTTCATTAAGGGAGTAGAATCTTTTTAAGAAAAGTATTTCACTCTTTCAAAAACTGCGTTACTTCTAGGAATTCAGCAACCAGACACTTTTCATATTCAGTTAGTTCAACCAAAACGCATTTCGTGTTTTTCCGTATCAGCTCTAGACGTAATTGATATGTTGAAATTTAAGTTGTTCGTAACTGTAATTCCTAGGTATTTAGTTGCATAATTATGCTTAATTAATAATTTGATGCCCTTAATTTTATTCATTAAGTAGGAGTTATTTCCTCAATTCCTTATATAACACACACTTTTAGATTCACTGATGGTGTGCTGCTTTCCCCATGTGGATGATTTATGGATTTGTTTATATCGCAAATTGCACCTAAAATCAAGTGACAACTTTCTTATACATTCTGCCGGCCGCGGTGGTCTAGCGGTTCAGGCGCTCAGTCCGGAACCGCGCGACTGCTACGGTCGCAGGTTCGAATCCTGCCTCGGGCATGGATGTGTGTGATGTCCTTAGGATAGTTAGGTTTAAGTAGTTCTAAGTTCTAGGGGACTAATGACCACAGATGTTAAGTCCCATAGTGCTCAGAACCATTTTTTTCTTATACATTCTGGAATTATTTATAAGGCATTTGTGATTATCGAATTAATACTGTCACCTGAAAACTTCATGCATGCGTCTGAATGACTAAAAAACGACATCGTGTCATATTACTTGCTTAACATGTAATTTATATACTGTACTGAGTAGTGCTACGCTATTTACAGTTAGTTTTTAATTTTTCACATTAACGATGTACAACGACTACACTAGCCTTTTACGTGAATCCTTATCTAACTAGTTTAGCATAGAATGGCTGTCATTAACAGAATGACAAATAAATCTGACTGAATGTTTCGAAAGTGAAACGGAAATTTTACAAACAATAAATAATATCATATACTCTACGTGCAGTTGATGGACTGACATACTGGAAAACATTTCAGAATGAAGAACACAAGATGGGTTAATCATGTGACCATTGAGGTGGTACTGAGTAGAACTGTGGCGAAGGGAACTTTGTGTAGGTTGTAGTAGTTATTAGGAGATGAAGATGCTTGTACAGCGTAGCGAGGAGAGCAGTTTCAAAGCAGTCTTGGGAATCGTGACTACAACAACAACTAAGAAGTCACTTTAGGGAGAAGAACAGAAAATTATGTCATTTTTTATTATCTATTATTATTAAATTTTTGCAAGGACTGTATCTTATGAGTAGATTTTACGAGTGATTAATGGATTTCTGAGTTTGAGCCATTAGGATGCCATTTGAGATGTGCACTTGTGGGAACAAATTTCTGTCTTCGAAGGAGATTCATTCTCTTGCCATTGTTGACCAGGTGCAGTATTTCTGTCATTTGATGTCCGTCTACAGCAACGTGAAAGGCAAAAGTCGGTTCGTTTAGACATTTTAAATGAAGAGTATCCACATGTTCGAGAAATCGTGTACTAAAATATTTTCCTTTTTGGGCTATGTGCAGTGACGAGCCAAGACATTATGACCACCTGCTTAACAGCTTGTTCGTTCGTCTTTAGAACGAAATACATCGTTGGTTCTGCGTATCAAGGATCCTACGGTTTGTGGGTAGGTTTGTGGAGATATACGGCATTAGATGTCTACGCACATGTCATGTAATCAGCGCAAATACGAGCCGTTGATTTGTGTACGCAGTGATAGTGAGTAATAGCGACCCACACGGATTCCATTGGATTCACATCAGATGAATTTGGTTTCCGAGACATGAACGTGAGCTGACTGTAATGGTCCTCAAAGCACAGTGGCACTGTTCTGGCTCCGAGGCACTGACAATTGTATTGCTGAAAGATGACATCGCCGTCGGGGAAGACAACAAGAATGACGGGATGCAGGGGGTTCGCAGCTGTCAGCGTGTCTTCGATTAATACCGGGTCCCACGCAAGCACAGGAGAATGTCTCCCATAGCATAATACTGCTCCCACCAGCCAGCGTCCTTGGAGCGTTGCACGATTCGAGTCACCGTTCACCTCGATGACGGCGTTTGTGGAGACGACCATCGATATAGTGTAGCAGAAACATGATTCACCTGAAGAGCCGACACGTCTCTGTCGATTGTCGATTGTCCCGTGCCCACTGCATCCGTAATTGTAGATGTCGTTGGTTCAATATGTGAACACGTAGAGATAACCTGCTGCGGATCTCCACGTTCAACTATGTACTATGAACGGTGTGCTCCGAAGCACTTATGTGTGCACCAGGATTGTGCTCTTTCGGCAGAGATGCCACAGATCAGATTGCCATCTACCCTACTTTACAGAGCAGACGAGCCTCCGACCCCACGTTCCGTGAATAGTCCTTAATGTCCAACCATTTAGCTTGTAGTGGTAGTTTCACTGTAGTAGGTACAAGGGTTGGAACTGTAATAGTGACAACTATTTATTTACAGCTCGTACAAAATAGATACGTGCTTCAAAGTTCTACTGACATTCAAAGTAGTCACCAGCATTGTGTATAACCCGTTGCCAGCGATGTGGAATACTCTTAGCAGTGCCAGTTGTGTTGACAGTTTGAGCGGCGCGGTCTATTGCCCGACGAATTTGTAGCAGTTCTGGAACGAATACCGTGAAGTGTTCCCTTCAGTTTAGAAATCGAGTTGAACTCACGATGGATTAGGTCAGCGGAGTGCAGTAGGTGATATAGTACTTAGCAGCCCCATCAGTCAAACAAATCAGTAACAGCTTGCACTGTACGTGCTTGAGGATTGTCCTGCAAAATGATGGTCAGGTCCTGCGGAAAGTGTCATCACTTCTGTCTCTAAGCTGGTCGTAGGTTGTGTTGTAAAAATGAACAGCATAGAGACAGAAGTGAGGACACTTTCTGCAGGACCTGAAGGAAACACTTCGCGATATTCGCTTCCGAACTGCTACAAATTTGTCGGGCAATAGACCGGGCCGCTCGAACTGTCAACACAATTGGCACTGCTAAGAGTATCCTACGACTTCCACATCGCTGGCAATAGGTTATACACAATGCTGGTGACTACTTTGAAGTTTAGTAAGACTTTGAAACACGCATCTATTTTGTACAAGCTGTAAATAAATAGTTGCCACTATTAAAGTTCCATCCCTCGTACTAACTACAGTAGCACGAGCTCATTCGACCAGCTTTGCCATTTTCGAGATACTCGTTCACAGCTCTACGTAATAATAATCTGACCTTTGTGAAAGTCGACTGTCTCAACGGATTTTCCCATTGGCAGCCCGTATCTTCGCTAGGGTGATCCCCCGTCCGTGTCTGCTCCGTCTACATACCTTTGTTACCGCGTCACGTGCCCACAACGCCACCAGGCGGCATCCAACCTCACAGTGGGCAGTTCTCATAATGTTTTGGCTAATCAGTGTATATCTTTGGTCGTGAACTGCAGTTCAGTCTAAATATCCCTAATCTAATGTAAGGCTTGCTCTTGTTTTGAATACTATGGATGATTTTCTTCTTAATTTCGTTATTAGTGTAAAAGTTAACTCTAAGATATTCCTTCCTCGTGACAGGTTCGATAATTTATATAATACTTTTTCTGAATGTTGTATGCACACATATTTTTCTGTTAGCTGCTATGAGGTGTTATTTACTGTTGGAGTTGTCACTGTTTATACAGGAACTTATTGCAAAATTCAACTTATCAGTTAATTTTTTGCTAACGGCCTTGCGCAGTGGTAACACCGGTTCCCGTCAGTTCACCGAAGTTAGGCGCTGTCGAGCATGGCTAGCATTTGGATGGGTGACCATCCGGTCTGCCGAGCGCTGTTGGCAAGCGGGGTGCATTCAGCCCTTGTGAGGCAAACTGAGGAGCTACTTGAT
This sequence comes from Schistocerca cancellata, assembly GCF_023864275.1. NCBI lineage: Eukaryota > Metazoa > Arthropoda > Insecta > Orthoptera > Acrididae > Schistocerca > Schistocerca cancellata. The sequence goes on from NC_064629.1 coordinate 153,400,692, forward strand.
TGAGAAGTAGCGGCCCCGCTCTCGGAAACAGACATACGGCCGGGAGAGCGGTGTGCTGACCACATGCCCCTCCTTATCCTCATCCAGTGACGACTATCGGCTGAGGATGACCCGGCATCCGCTCTCTACGGTTTGGCCTTCATGGCCTGTTCGGTGGGAGTTTAGTTTCGTTCTGATTAATTTTTTACTGTTTTTTGCTCTGTATCCATTATCAGGCATAAGTCAATGCCAAATAGAGGTATTATTGTGTCACTGTTTTCACGTTCAATGCGAGATTCTTACTTCATCCACATACGACCATTTGAATCACTACATTTACTACCAAGAGCAATACTTAATGTAAATAATGTTGTTATACAGTTGATCTCAGCAACAGCTCTGAAGGTTGAAGGTGAGGAAGCTACTGAGTTACAATAAAATACAAGCGTTTGTTTTTCCTCGTGTACCTAAAATCACTTATCCACCATTTGGATATACGTTGTCCGAACATTTGAGTATTCTACAAAGGAGACGGTGTTATACTTTCGTTATTAATTCTACGCACTCTGCCACACCTGGGTATAGTTTGTGTTTCACCCGACTGAGTCTTGGTGCAGTTTAAAAGAGACAGGATACTTCGTTAATCTAAATATATTGATCGATCTTTACTTTACGTTTAATTAATTACAGCATTAGTCAATTAAGAAGCAGTATTTACTAGAAAATAAATTATTTGGCCTAAAAGTTACGGATATTTCAATTAATGCTTTTTTTATATCTGGCTATACATCTGATTTCGTATAGAAATCTCGATACAGCCGTTAAATTTCCAACCGGGTTTTTATTTTGAGAACTTGTAGCTGCGACACTATGTAGTTCAAACGTTAGTCGAGTTTCTCACGATATAAGTGCAGTTATCTGTTACGTATTTTGCAATCAGTTGGCTGACAATATTTTAAAATTTAGCCAGCACACTCCGTTTCCCTCGTTATGCCTAGAATGAGAATAAGAAACATTTTTTTTAATAGAATGAAACGGCGTATTTGTTCGGATCGCTCCATGTTCTTTGGTACATGAATAATTATTCAAAGCTTACGTTATCGAATCCACGTGACAGCAAAGAATGATTCCTGGGTACACATTATGCACCAATTTTTAATGTAAAAGTGATGTTGCGTCAAATGACGTTCTAAGTTTGGTGCTGTTCTTGTTTTCTCACTCGCGAAGCTGCCGTTCTCTTCTGTCTGAAATTGCTTGAGTTTCAAGATACACTATGTGATCAAAAGTATCCGAACACCTGGCGGAAAAGACTTACAATTTCGTGGCTCCCTCCATCAGTAATGCTGGAGTTCAGTACGGGGTTGGCCCAACCTTAGTGTTAAGATCAGATGCTGAAACGTTTCTTGGGGAATGGCAGCCCATTCTTCGCAGAGTGCTGCACTGAGGAGAGTTATCGATGTTGGTCGGTGAGGCCTGGCATGAAGTCGGCGTTCCAAAACATCCGAAAGGTAATCTAAAGGATTTAGATCAGGACTCTCAGCAGGCCTGTCCATTACAGGGATGTTTATGTCGTGGAACCACTCCACCACAAGCCGTTCATAAGAACAGGTGCTTGTTCCTTTTGGAAGATGCAATCGCCATCCCTGAATTGTTCTTCAACAGTGGGAAGCAAGAAGAAGCTCAAAACATTAATGTACGCTTGTGCTATGGTAGTGCCACGCAAAACAACAAGGGGTGCAAGCCCCCTTCATGAAAAATACGACCACTCCATATCACCACCGCCTCAGAATTTTACTGTTGGCACTACACACGGTGGCAGATGACGTTCAATCGTCCAACATTTACGCTCCTTGCACCAAGCGAGGCGTCGTTTCTCATTTACCGGCGTGATGTGTGGCATATGAGCAGCCGCTCGACCATGAAATCCAAGTTTTTCATCTCCAGCCTAACTGTCATAATACTTTCAGTGGAACCTGATGGAGTTTGGAATTCCTGTGTGATGGTCTGGATATATGTCTACCTATTACACGTTACGACACTCTTCAACTGTTGGTGGTTTCTGTCAAACAGGCGAGGTCGACCTATACGCTTTTGCGCTGTACGTGTCCCTTCACGTTTCCAGTTCACTATCACATCGGAAACAGTGGAGCTAGGGATTTTTAGGAGTGTGGCAATCTCGCGTACAGACGTATGACACAAGTGACACCCAATCACCTGACTACGTTCGAAGACAGTAAGTTCCGCGGAGCGCCCCATTCTACTCTCTCACAATGTATAATGACTACTGAGGTCGCTGATATGGAGTACCTGGCAGTAGGTGGCAGCACAATGCACCTAATACGAAAAACGCATGTCCCTGGGGGTGTCCGGATACTTTAAATCACATAATGTACTTTAAACATCCACTTACGAAGACCAATAATTCGCCAGTGAGTAAATTGAATAGCTATAAAATCTTTTAATATCCTATGTATACTAACCTAATTCAGATTAGCTCATAAACGTTGTGTTAGTGGTTTATTCTAATTATTTTATTAAATTCCGGGTATGTTCGAAGAGGACTCATGCACGGAGGGCCCTTGCGAGCTTCATTACGTATATAAATAGTTCATCCACCATCAAGAGCCGGCCATGGTGGCCGAGCGGTTCTAGACGCTTCAGTCTGGAACCGCGCTGGTGCTACGGTCGCAGGTTCGAATCCTGCCTCAGGCATGGATGTGTGTGGTGTCCTTAGGTTAATTAGGTTTAAGTAGTTCTAAGTTTAGGGGACTGATGACCTCAGATGTCAAGTCCCATAGTGGATTTTTGGCTTTTGTCAATATCGATACAAGCAAGATATACGTGTACACTCCTGAGGAAAAGGGGTCATAATAGAAGGCAGAAGAAAAACAAATGACAAAAAAATATTTTTTCGTGTGATGTTGTTAGACATTATCAATTTCCAAATTTTTACCTTTACTTGCACCGCGAAACCTTGCGTCCTACCATTTCATGATTCTAGGGCAACGGGAAGTACTCTATAGGTTTTGATGAGTGAGTCTGCAAGTATTAAATTACGTGACATAAATGGCCGTGCCTTTTAACTGCACTGAAGATCTCATTTATTACAACTCCAAGGCACTATAGACTTCAATATGAGACATAAATTTCAGCCTGATACGTCTACCTGTTTCTGAGCCTGAGAAAAATAGTTTTCGACAGTCAGACGGACAGACAGACAGTGATCCTTTAAGGTTACCTTATTAAGAATTGAAGCAAGAAATCCTAATATGGAAATATACATGTACAAATTCGACGTTTTGTCCCTCTGTTTCCACAAACTGGTTTCTGATTTAATGATAGTGAAGTAATTCTTTCCTTTTTCCTCCAGCTTCTGGACACAGTCATGTCGATCAGACACGGATATCTGGCATAGGGAAGTGAAGAAACGTGGTGAGGACTGAACACATGAAATCAGTTACACAGAAATATCAGAACCAAAGTACTGTACAGAGAAATAAATCTCGGAATATGCAGGAATATGTGAAGAATAGTTTTTGCAAGACTCACGTATGAGAAATTATTGAGCACTGTTTCACAGTTTAAGAACCTTGCCAAGTGATTTTGAAGAAATAGTCAGAGAGTTGCTACTACACTATGCGATTAAAAGTATCCGAACACTTTGCTGAAAATGACTTACAAGTTCGTGGCGCCCTCAATCGGTAATGTTGGAATTCAATATGGTGTTGGCCCAACCTTAGCCCTGATGACAGCTTCCATTCTCACAGGCATGCATTCAATCAGGTGCTGGAAGGTTTATTGGGAAATGACAGCCTATTCTTCACGGAGTGCTGCACCAAGGAGAGGTATCAATGTCAGTCGGTGAGGCCTGGCACGAAGTCGTCGTTCCAAAACATCTCAAAGGTGTTCTATAGGATTCAGGTCAGGACTATGTGTAGGCCAGTCCATTAAAGGGATGTTATTGTCGTGTAACCAGAACCCCACAGGTCGTGCATTACGAACAGGTGCTCGATCGTGTTGAAAAATGCAAACACCATCCCGAATTGTTCTTCAGCAGTGGGAAGCAAGGTGCTGTGATAGTTCCACGGAAAACAACGAGGGGTGCAAGCCCACTCCATGAAAAACACGACCACACTGCAATACCATCGCCTCCGAATTTTACTGTTGGCACTACACACGCTGGCAGATGACGTTCACCAGGCATTCGCCATACCTACACCCTGCCATCAGATCGCCACATTGTGCACCATGATTCGTCACTCCTCACAACGTTTTTCTACCTTTCAATTGTCCAAAATTTGCGCTCCTTACACCAAGCGAGGCGTCGTTTGGCATTTATCAGCGTGATGTGTGGCATTTGAGCAGCCGCTCGACCAAGAAATCAAAGTTTTGTCACCCCCGCCTAACTGTCAGAACACTTGCAGTGGTCCTGATGCAGTTTGGAATTCCTGTCTGATGATCTGGATAGATGTGTGCCTAATACACATTACGAATCTCTTCAACTGTCGACGGTCTCTGTCAGTCAACAGACGATGTCGGCCTGTACGCTTTTGTGCTGTACGTTTCCCTTCACGTTTCCATTTCACTATCACATTGGAAACAGTGGACCTAGAGATGTTTAGGAGTGTGTTAATCTCGCGTGTAGACGTATGACACAAGTGACACCGAATCAACTGACCATGTTCGAAGACCGTGAGTTCCGCGGAGGGCCCCATTCTACTCTCTCACGATGTCTAATGACTACTGAGGTCGCTGATATGGAGTACCTGGCAGTAGGTGGCAGCACAATGGACCTAATATGAAAAACGTATGTTTTTGTGGGCGTCCGTATACTTTTGATGACATAGTGTACGTTTGTGTGTCTACCGTTTCTGTTGTTTCATATCGTATGTGTGTGTCTTTTAGAGAACATAATTCTGAATTCACTGATGATTGGCTTTTAGCTTGTAATGAATGGATGGAAAGCGATTAGGATTGAGTGAAAGGAAAGAGTCAGTTATTTTCATCGCACTCTTTCAAAAATGGCTCTGAGCACTATGGGACTTAATATCTATGGTCATCAGTCCCCTAGAACTTAGAACTACTTAAACCTAACTAAGGACATCACACAACACCCAGTCATCACGACGCAGAGAAAATCCCTGACCCCGCCGGGGATCGAACCTGGGAACCCAAGCGTGGGAAGCGAGAACGCTAAAGCACGACCACGAGCTGCGGACCGCACTCTTTAGTAGCTGTATCTTTACGAACATTGTTTCAAACGCTAAGCTAACTTATAATTTCTTTTGGTTTCACTTTAATATTTTGGATTTTATTTTAAGGTTTGTAGATGCTTCTCTATTGTATTTTCGTGTCTTTATTGGTTCAAATGGCTCTGAGCACCATGCGACTTAACTTCTGAGGTCATCAGTCGCCTAGTACTTAGAACTAATTATACTTAACTAACCTAAGGACATCACACACATCCATGCCCGAGGCAGGATTCGATCCTGCGACCGTAGCGGTCGCTCGGCTCCAGACTGTAGAGCCTATAACCGCACGTGTCTTTATTCCTTGTTGACGTGTATCTGTGTTTCACAGATTTTCTGTGGGTATCAGTTGAGTTTTCCTTCTACAGATACCTGGAGGTTGTTTCTTGTTGATACCAAACGTTTGTACGGTTTATCCCAATATCATTGCTGAACAAACGCTGCAGTGTTTTAAAGTAACTGATTTTCTGTGTATATATCTGAGCTCCTTGAGTGCTTTTACATTCCGAAATCATTTAGGATATTCCCTATAAGTTCGAATCTAATCGTTATTACACAGAATTTTGTGTTGGATTCAGCTTCATTTTCTGCTTGTATTTTTCTTACCTTGGTGTTGCTATGGTTCAAAAAAATCAAATGTGTGTGAAATCTCATGGGACTTAAATGCTAAGGTCATCAGTCCCTAAGCTTACACACTACTTAAACTAAATCATCCTAAGGACAAACACACACACCCATGCCAGAGGGAGGACTCGAACCTCCGCTGGGACCAGCCACACAGTCCAGGACTGCAGCGCCTAAAACCCCTCGTCTAATCCCGCGTGGCTGTCATCGTAGATCCTCAGAAGTAGGATGAAGGGATTTTACGCGTTTCTTGAGTTCCTGTGCAGACGTGTTGAGAGTTTTCTGACTCTGATAGAGTCTCGAGGCGATATTTACTGTCGAGCTCCGCTGTGCGTGTGTATCGTGCAGCACTGCTTATGATTCGTAGTGCCTTGTTCTATACAACCTGTAGGCGTCGTAGGCTTGTTGGAGCTGCTAACCCGAGACTGGGGCTGTGTACGTCATAAGAGGTCGAATCACTGTCATGTGCTTGAATATCTACACCCGCCTGTTCAGTGTCCTTTGCCTTTTCAGCGCTGGATAAAGTTGTTTCAACCTCGGTTGTGCTCGGCTGGCAAAAACATTGGTTGTGGTCCCCCCAGGTTAATTTTCGGAAACGTACTGGGCGCGACTGTAGTGTTATTTGTCTCTAGTGTTGGTGTTTGCGTAGTTGCTTCGGTCTACGGGTAAACAGAACTGCTTCCCATTTGCCCACGTTTACCTTATTACACCACAGATCCTACCAAGGCTTGGCATTACAGTTTTGTGCTGCCTGTAGTCGTGAGTTGATGTTCGATGGCCTCCAGTTTTGCGCTAGGATTACGGTTTCATCCGCGTTTTGTATAGTTGAGATATCATTAATGTAGAGGTTAAACAAGAGGCGCGCCAGGATGCTGCCCTGAAGGTACTCCATCTTGTGTACCGGGCCTTGTTGATTGTTTGCCCTAAATATTGGTGTCGATGCTTCTGTTGGTGAGGTACAAGCGTCTGAAAAGTAAGAGTTCGACAGGGAAACAAGAGTCGCTGGGCCTGCGAATGAGGTCGTTGTGCCAGGTGCGGATCTAGGGACTGCTGGGCAAATCGAGGAATCTGCCCCGGGCGTCAGTTTCAGGACGTGCCAAATTCATATTCTTGAAGGAAAAAATCTTGTTTTATAAAGCTCCTAGCTTTCGGCGCGCGTTGCTCTATCGCTTATTCATGTGATTTTAAAACGCATCCCTGTTGGTTTTTGAACATTTTTTAACACATTCTCAATTAATTTCTGAACGAATCATAACTTGAATTTTGAATGCATGCATAGTGTACGTGATGCCTCTGCCAAGGGAATCTCTGTTGCATCAAGAAATAAACAAGACATTTCCGCAGGCAAAAGGGGACGAGGCTGCACGAGCTGAGCTGAACAAACCTGAAAGGGTGAATACTAATCGCTGTTTGTTTATGTAGTTGATTGGGTGTGCGACTCATAAGTGTTGTTATAATTATTAGCGATATCCATAGATTCAGACTATCAGAGTAGAAATAAACGACTAACAGGAATAACAAGCAAGAAAGATTACATATTAGCTTCTGGGTGTATCCAAGAAAATGAAATTTTGACACAAAACGTTTGGTCAGATCGCTACACTGCTAAGGTCCAGTTGTACAGTTCCCAGTTAACAGACGCGTAAGTTCTATTCTCGGAATAGCGCGGAAAACGCGTTGTATGAACACGCAGTAATGCCTAACTGGAGAATAAATTCGGGATAACTAACCCGGTGAGTCAGACAGGGTTAATGAAGTTAACCGGACAATAAATTTTGACAGTGGCAGGAATAATTACTGAATTAGTGATGACAAGATTGATTGTTAGAACGAGGAAGGAGAAGAAACGGAGACATCACACAAATTATATGGAAGAAAATGATGATTTCAAATTTCTATAGAAATTTCGTACTATTAATACTTTTATATCTGGTGCTTCAGAAACTGAAGCATATGAATGAAATGTGAAACTATTTCTTAACATGAAACTTTTTGCTTGTAATAGGTCTTATAGGCATTTGAGACTGGTACTTCGTGAATTATATAATGTCGCGTTGTTTATGTAAATGAGGTACATAAAATGGCTCTGAGCACTATGGGACTCAACAGCTATGGTCATCAGTCCCCTAGAACTTAGAACTACTTAAACCTAACTAACCTAAGGACATCACACAACACCCAGTCATCACGAGGCAGAGAAAATCCCTGACCCCGCCGGAGGTACATAAAAAAAAAATTGTGTCAGAGCAGTCTCGCTTAGTCTAGCAGACAGGGACAAAATATACGTGATCAAATAGATTAATCACACCATTCTTGGGTACTATTTGTAGTAACAGCGTTTTCAGTATTAGACAATGGCAATTTGATTTTTCATGTAGCAAAACGTTTGACGCACTTCGATGACGTAATACACTCCTGGAAATTGAAATAAGAACACCGTGAATTCATTGTCCCAGGTAGGGGAAACTTTATTGACACATTCCTGGGGTCAGATACATCACATGATCACACTGACAGAACCACAGGCACATAGACACAGGCAACAGAGCATGCACAATGTCGGCACTAGTACAGTGTATATCCACCTTTCGCAGCAATGCAGGCTGCTATTCTCCCATGGAGACGATCGTAGAGATGCTGGATGTAGTCCTGTGGAACGGCTTGCCATGCCATTTCCACCTGGCGCCTCAGTTGGACCAGCGTTCGTGCTGGACGTGCAGACCGCGTGAGACGACGCTTCATCCAGTCCCAAACATGCTCAATGGGGGACAGATCCGGAGATCTTGCTGGCCAGGGTAGTTGACTTACACCTTCTAGAGCACGTTGGGTGGCACGGGATACATGCGGACGTGCATTGTCCTGTTGGAACAGCAAGTTCCCTTGCCGGTCTAGGAATGGTAGAACGATGGGTTCGATGACGGTTTGGATATACCGTGCACTATTCAGTGTCCCCTCGACGATCACCAGTGGTGTACGGCCAGTGTAGGAGATCCCTCCCCACACCATGATGCCGGGTGTTGGCCCTGTGTGCCTCGGTCGTATGCAGTCCTGATTGTGGCGCTCACCTGCACGGCGCCAAACACGCATACGACCATCATTGGCACCAAGGCAGAAGCGACTCTCATCGCTGAAGACTACACGTCTCCATTCGTCCCTCCATTCACGCCTGTCGCGACACCACTGGAGGCGGGCTGCACGATGTTGGGGCGTGAGCGGAAGACGGCCTAACGGTGTGCGGGACCGTAGCCCAGCTTCATGTAGACGGTTGCGAATGATCCTCGCCGATACCCCAGGAGCAACAGTGTCCCTAATTTGCTGGGAAGTGTCGGTGCGGTCCCCTACGGCACTGCGTAGGATCCTACGGTCTTGGCGTGCATCCGTGCGTCGCTGCGGTCCGGTCCCAGGTCGACGGGCACGTGCACCTTCCGCCGACCACTGGCGACAACATCGATGTACTGTGGAGACCTCACGCCCCACGTGTTGAGCAATTCGGCGGTACGTCCACCCGGCCTCCCGCATGCCCACTATACGCCCTCGCTCAAAGTCCGTCAACTGCACATACGGTTCACGTCCACGCTGTCGCGGCATGCTACCAGTGTTAAAGACTGCGATGGAGCTCCGTATGCCACGGCAAACTGGCTGACACTGACGGCGGCGGTGCACAAATGCTGCGCGGTTCCTGGTGTGTCCGCTGTGCCGTGCGTGTGATCATTGCTTGTACAGCCCTCTCGCAGTGTCCGGAGCAAGTATGGTGGGTCTGACACACCGGTGTCAATGTGTTCTTTTTTCCATTTCCAGGAGCGTAGATTCTCTAGCAGAAATGAATGCACGCCGTGTAAAGCTGTCGCATGATTAGAAAGAAAAATGCTGGGACGTAAGGATTGAAGAAATGTGTACTGTCTTGCTTTGTAAGTTTGCTGTTTATGTTTTCTTATTGGCAACGTTACGTAGCGCTCTGTATGAAAATCACTGGCTGTGCTGTGTGCAGTATGTGGCTAGTTTGCATTGTTGCCTGCCATTGTTGTCATGAACTGCTATAGCTGGATGTGAACAGCGCGTAGCGTTGCGCAGTTGGAGGTGAGCCGCCAGCAGTGGTGGATGTGGGGAGAGAGATGGCGGAGTTTTGATGATTTGTGATACTGGATGTTAATTATGAATATTAAGGTAAATACAGTGTTTGTTCTCTATTAATATCTTTCATTTGCTAACTATCCCTATCAGTAGTTAGTGCCTTCCATAGTTTGAATCTTTTATTTAGCTGGCAGTAGTGGCTCTCGCTGTGTTTGTCTCTGGTGTTGTTCCATTATGTCTAACTTTTGAAGATTTTGTTCCACTGTGTCTAACGTTTGAAGATTTTGTCCCATCTGTCTCTGATTTTGTTCCATTTGTTGCATTAATTGCAATAGTAATGTATTAGTGTCTGGAATCTGTTTCTCTATGCTTTTTGGCAGTGCATTTTCACCGGCAACATTCACATTTTGACAAGCAGAAAATGGGTCTTGACTCATTTGAGAAAAAGGTGAGGACCCAAAACCGAAGTCTACAGTATTTGCAGTATTGTGTTCTGTCATTTCGGATTCCTGAGGCGAGCTGTTGCCGACCGATCGATCGATAATGCTTCCTTGTTCACTACCTGTTTCACTGCCTACGCCATTTTTTGACGCCCGCTCCATTTCCCTATGCACAGTTACCAAATTACTACTTTGAATATTAGTTAATTCATTACATGGTGGGGCCAACACGTTGCTTTCGTCTTCACTGTCATTTCTCATTTTACTTTGGAGCCGAGTGTTACGTTTTTCACACGCCATTTGAAAGGTCTCTGTTGGATTCCTTTCATGTTTAATTTCTTAAATCTGTTGCCATTTATGGAATAAATTCCTCTTCTAAATGTACTGTGGCGTTTCTATCTGGGAGGAGACTGAGCATTGGAACGTGTTACTTTTACACATAAACAAGAACGATCTGTCGCACTACTACAATTTAAAGCACAGTTTATATGTAATTCTTATATGTAATTCATGTCACACAGTCTCATACGGAACCTACATCCGCTTTCTTTTATATACTGTATATGATAAGATACTGTCATCCCCCTTCCCTTTTGTGTGAGAGGATGAATGAGCATATGTATTTCTAGTTGCATGCTTGAGGGTAGCAGACAAGGCTGTCTGCTAGAGAACAGTAGGACCAACGTCGGAACAGGTAGCTACGCTTCCTAAAAGCAAAGAGGTTTCTATCCTTAGTATGGTCCTGTCCGTCCGTTGTCATGTTGGTATAGGAAGCTGCCCCTCTGACCACTTCCGTTGGTCTTTGTGAGCCACCCTCAGGAAGCACGCTCTGTAGTAGGGCAGTTGCAGTGTGGCCGTGGCGAGCGTCTGAAGTGGTAAGATCTCCGGCTAAGCGCGTGTCTGTTAAGTCCGTAGGACAATGGATTTCTTAAGTTCAGCCTAATTGAAAATTTAATCACCTTTATTTCGGGTTTAGGTCTAAAATATCCGATGTTATCTTAAATTGCAGCGCAGTGTAATTATCGTGTGAAGTTCAGATTATTTTCCGGTAGTTGCTTTGTTACTACTTTGTGAGTAAAGTGGAACCACGTGTTGATCAGTAACTCTAACTAAGTTCATCAATCTTAAATCCGAATGTGCGTGAGATTATAACGTCTCATCTTGAGAATATTTTTTTTAATATAGCAACTTTTCTTTATGCTTTTCTTTATGTTCAACCCACGTGGGGTGTACTTTGCGAGACCAGTACCACGTGCTTATATAACTGTTTGACCCATCAGGTTAATAGTAAGACGTTAGTAACCAGTTCAAGGTTTTTCTTTTGTCAATTGCTTTTCGATCTAATTTATTTTAATTATCAAAATTATTGTGGAGTTGTACGCTTTGTGTAAACCAAGTTGGCCACGTGAAGCATGTGGTGTAATCATCAAAGTAGCCCTCAGCTATTCTTTTTGCGAAGTCTTCACAAAGAGTTAATATGAATTTAGTATACCAGTGTGTGGTAATTACATGACGGACAGGATTGTGGTATGAACGTAATTTCTTTGGGTAAAAACTGAACCAGTTGGTTGTGGTTAATTTCTTCTTGCTTATGTTTCAACGTTCTTCGTGTGTTATTTTATGAATGCAGTGTTGTTTGCAGTCTCCCAATCTTGGCTCCATATTTTATGTGTTCCGTAAGATTACAATCTCACATTTTCTTAATCGTAAATAAGGCACCAGCTCAGTTATAACTCACGTATAATATGCTGAAATTTCAATGAACACTCTTAAAATAAATTTCCAAATATAAACTGATTTCTTTCCTTTTATTTAAATTCTCCTTTATATATATATATATATATATTACCGGTTTTGTATGACTATTAAAAGATTATCATTAATGTTAGTCTGCTTGGTAAACCTAGACTAAATATCTGATGAAACAGTTGCCCAGTAATCCACGGTTAACGTCCCCAGACAGATCACGGCTTTTAACCCACTTTCATTGTCAATTAGCACCGATTTCAGCATACCAAATTAAAGTAACAACATTACACAACAGCATACAAAATTAAAGTAACAACATTACACATGGCGACCCTGTTCTGTGATTCCGCTAGACTCTGGAATCTCTGAAATGTTAGATTGCGAGCGTGTTATAATCTTAATTTTTTTTCCCTACAGCGCTCAAACAACTTCTGCATTGTTTCCGAGCAGACTTTCAAAAGATTCACGGCGTTGTTGATCGGCGTTGCGTTGTTTGTCTTGTTGTGTTTTTTATATTTGTGTGTTTTATATGTCTGTGTGTTTTTTTATTCTCGCTTGTAAATTCCACTGTTTCGATCTAAGATAAAATTTGTTTTGCGTGTGAAAAAGTGCGTACTAGGTTGGGTATCTTTCGTGTGACTGTCGTAATTTTTGTGGGACACATTTATTTTGATTAGTGTGTCGCATACCGGTTATAAATTGCACTAATGCAGACACGTAACCAAACTAAAAGTAAGCGGTCCGACAACTTAAGCAACATGGACCAAGGGGATAATTTGATTTCCAATATTAACGCGTCGGGCGGTTCCGAAAATGCAATGGGGAATACTTCAGACGAAATGCAAATCAGCACGAACGGGCTCACATCAGAGCCAGAAATTAATTTGCCTCTAACTAACCAAATTGAATTGGCAGAACTCATGAAAGCCTTATTGCAACAAGACAAAGAAAACACAGAGAAATCGATCCGCGAGCTAGGGGAACAAATGACGCAGAAATCAGAAAAATTGTTCCGAGAACAAACAGAATCATTTGAAAAATCGATCCGCGAGCTAGGGGAACAAATGACGCAGAGCTTTGAAAAATCGATCCGCGAGCTAGGGGAACAAATGACCCAGAAATCTGAAAAATCGATCCGAGTGCTAGGCGATCAAATGACGCAGAAATCTGAAAAATCGTTCCGAGAACAAAAAGAATCATCCGAAAAATCGATCCGAGAGCTAGGCGAACAAATGACGCAGAAATCTGAAAAATCGATCCGCGAGCTAGGCGAGCAAATAGACGAAAAACTAATACAGCAGACAAATAAGGTTGGCGGGTCGATGCAGAGAGTGTCCGATGGTGTCGCACAAAGAATGAGCGGTCTGGCAAGTGAAGTGAAGGGTGATATTATGAAGGAGTTGGGCCGTGCATTTGAACAAATCGATGACCGTCTGCAAGCCTTGGAACGGGGCAGGCGGAGTGGCGATGCAGAGTCTGGAGAGAGCGAGGAACGGCTACTTAGGAATTTCCCAGCACTGAGAGAAGAATGCCAAAGGGAACACCAGCAGGTACTCTCGAGGATCCAAGAGGCAGAAACGCATTGTCCCACGTCCGTTAGCATCACAATAGCGGACAACAGTCTAGCGACTCATGCGCTGGAACAGCAAGTAGAACGATTGAAGCAGACTGGGGCGGAGGACAAGAGACAAATGCATGTTAAGATGAAACTCAGGGGAATATCCGATCTGTGGGTATTATGGGTCTGGCAAACCCAGGTCCCCAGCTGGTAGTAGCCTTGTTTCCGATTTTCTGCTTTCAGTGCTACTATCTATCTATTACTATTCTATATCTGTCAGTATAAATGAGGATCTCTTACTATAGTATGCGTGCTGTATGAATATTTTAAGATAGGAGAACTCTGAGAAACGAATGAGTAAGTTTGGAATCTTGAAAACAGGATGCGATAATACGGTTGTTGAACCATTGGCTTCCAATATGCGATGATATGTTAATATTGATGATATATGTCTTTTTTTGTTCTTTATAGCTGAGTACGTAAAGTGCTGTCTGTGGATTTCGTAAGTATATTGATTCCCTTCAAGATGAAAGAAGAATTGTGGTTTGTGTAATTTACGTGGCTCTGAAATATTATTGTGGTAGTCAAATAAGAGCAGCTTTTCAGCAAATGGAGAATGGAACGGAAATATGGATCCTTTTTGTAGTCTTGATTGATGATGAGCCAAAGCCTTAAAAAAAAATTATTCTGCGTTAATACTTGTCCTAGAAAAGCGACGTTTATGTGTTTTGCTGATGCTGTGAGCATTACAGCTTACTGTTTTCGCTGGTGCGGGATGCACTGCAGCCTATATGATTTGTACTGAGGAAATTTCCCTCTTGAAGGTAGAGGATGATTAAATAATTTTGATTATGGGAACGAGGAAAGCTTGGTTTAAGGTAATAAGGATAAAGCAAAACATTTGTCATTTAAACTACAGGAGGATTCGGATCTTTTGTGTCTGTTGTAAGTTCAATATGTTAAGATGATACTGTTTTACAGAATAGAGGTGACCACAATTTTGCCATTCATGAGAAATGAATCCAGAATAACCACCACAGGCGAAATAACTGATTTGGAAGCGAAAGGTAACGTAAAGAAGGAACGAAATCGCAGCAAAATGGGTAAGAAAATGTAATATAACCTGTATAATGCAAATATTTTTAACCTTCTCAGAGTCATCTGCGTGATTAATTGTTGTGATAACGTAATTTTAGGTGAAATTTTCTTACTGTTTTATGTGTGAATATATGAGTATGATAAATGTATAATTGCGAGTCTCTTTTCAGGTGTGCGAACTGGTATAAATGTTTTGGCGTGTAAATAACCATTGTTCTTTTGAATGTGTATGTTTAAGGAAAGTTCTCCATATTTATCATGTGACAAGACGTATGCCGCGAGCGTCAAGAAGAGGACGAATTAGAACAATGTTGTAGTGGTATATACACGGTGTTGAAATAGCATTGAAGTAGCTTATTGGCTTAACTAGTAGTGGATAGAAGTAGAATATTGAGTAATGCATGTTTATGGGTAGTTAGTTTGTAGAATAGACAACAGGTGTGCATGTATGTGTGTGTAAATAACATGTGAACCCTATGCTGTCCTGACCTATACTTGCACAAGGCATAATCCTATTCATTTTAGTGAATTAATAAATAGCATTTGATTTATTAAAACGTAAGTGAACCACATTAGTGATGTGGATTTAAATATTATATTGTCAGTTCATTTAAATTTTTATTTTTATACTGTCAAGTCATTTCACTTTTAATTTTTTTACATTGTCAAGTCATTTAAATTTTATTTTATATTGTCGATTCATCTAATTTTTTTATTTAAAAAAAATATATTAAGTCTCACTTTGTTCTTAAAAATTGTGAAAGACAATACTAAGTGGTATTATGTATGACATTGTGTAATCACATAAGGATGATGAAAAATTTCTGTGAATGCAGTTGAGAACATGAAAGCGAACCGGCAAAACTCTTAAGAGACAGCGGGAGCAGCCGGACTAGTTGTAAACTGGCGGGTTTCCCAGCAGGACACGCTGTCAGCCAGGCCACTTTGGGAGCGCGGCCGACAACAAAAGAAGGTACGCGGCAAACACTTTCCCTTGTACCTGGAGCTAATGGGCGGCCGCCCCGGGCGACCCTTCCTCGAGGCGATGACCTGAGATGGGCGAGCGGTCCACCATGCGGAAATCCATCTGCTGGCAACGCACCACACGCACGCGACCGTGACGAGACGGCCGCGGTGAAACAACACAAGGGGTGTGGAGCCTTTTGACAGGTACTGCCCAGAGAAACTTGCAGACGTCAACGACGCCTATCGACATTTCCTGATGGATGCCTACTGTCAAGCGACAGTAAATCATGGTTCGATGTTCTCTGGTCGCTAAGGGTGGCACAAAAGAAGAGCCATTAAGTGTCATCCTTGCCCAGGAATATCAACCTGGCGTGTCAAACGAGGATACCGCACGAATTTGACAACACAAACATGGAACCAAATCGAGATGACGTGACACAGGAGAAACTTCATGAGAGGGCAGAGACGGCGGGATCGCACGCAACAGATGGACAAAAAAATCCCTACTGACAGCTGCGGCGACGAACCCCCCCCTCTTTCCCCTATATTGTGCCTCGGAACAGTGGAAGTACTGAGTGTGTCAGTGAACAGTGATTATACGGTTCTTAGTCCAGTGCATATACGTGTGTTTCTGTCAGAGAAACTCTGACTCGTGTGTTTTGCAGGAGTTCGATTTATTGGTGTTTATTAGACTGACTCTTGTATTTTGCAGGTGTTCTATTTATCTTTTTTAGACTTTGAATCTTGTGTTTTGCAGGTGTTTTATTTATAGGTGTTTTTTTTTGTTTTAGATGTTGACTATTGTACTGTTTTATTTATCAATGTTTGTTTTTGTGTGATGTATTAGATTTGTGATATTTTGTTTTGCAAATTCATTGCTGTGGCATTGCTTCGTTTATCAGTCAGATAGCTTTTTATTCTCATTGAACTGTGATCGATTAGCCTTTGCATGGGGCATATTTACTGTGAGGAACCCCTTAAGGGTAACAATCACATAATTATTGTAGTTTCAGTATAATGACACAGTGCTCATTGTTTGCTAGCTAATTGAAATATAGTAGAGTGATTAAATGAGTGCTACATAGTTATTTTAATTCTACAAATTATTAGTTTTATACGATATAGAATTTTTTTTGCGATAACCACTTTGTAAAACATGTTTTTTCTCTTATCATTTTGTTGCTTTTGCAGATTGTGCATTGTTATGTTCTGCTTTTTAATACCGATGTTATTTGATGTTCCTTTTTTAATTGCTGTGGCACCTTTGCTATTTTCATAAATTTTGCTTGTTAATAAACAGTCATAAATTTTCCTGTGGTCAGTTGGCTCTTGCAATGAGCAAATACTGGTGAACTCCATAAGGGTAACAACCAGAAATTGTTTTCATATTAATGACACAGGAACCATTGTTTTTACTTGCGGACCGAATTAGGTCTACACTACCTTTTAAATAGGTGTCACAGATTGTGTTCTTTTTTTTCTGTTTGAAATTGGTAGATTCTAAAGATGTGTTGAAATTATTGTGTTTTAGCAAGTAGCTGGTGTCCTTTTGCCTTTTCTTTTACACTTTTGGTTAAAGTAGGGTGTGAGAAGCCTGCTTGGGAATGTCCTAGCATGGCCAGAAAATTCCCTGCACAGTCTTTTCCCGGAGCGTTGGGGTTATGAAAGGTCTCTGTTGGATTCCTTTCATGTTTAATTTCTTAAATCTGTTGCCATTTATGGAATAAATTCCTCTTCTAAATGTACTGTGGCGTTTCTGACTATCTGGGAGGAGACTGAGCAGTGGAACGTGTTACTTTTACACATAAACAAGAACGATCAGTCACACTACTACACTTTAAAGCACAGTTTATATGTAATTCATATATGTAATTCATGTCACACAGTCTCATACGGAACCTACATCCGCTTTCTTTTATATACTGTATATGATAAGATACTGTCATCCCCCTTCCCTTTTGTGTGAGAGGATGAATGAGCATATGTATTTCTAGTTGCATGCTTGAGGGTAGCAGACAAGGCTGTCTGCTAGAGAACAGTAGGACCAACGTCGGAACAGGTAGCTACGCTTCCTAAAAGCAAAGAGGTTTCTATCCTTAGTATGGTCCTGTCCGTCCGTTGTCATGTTGGTATAGGAAGCTGCCCCTCTGGCCACTTCCGTTGGTCTTTGTGAGCCACCCTCAGGAAGCACGCTCTGTAGTAGGGCAGTTGCAGTGTGGCCGTGGCGAGCGTCTGAAGTGGTAAGATCTCCGGCTAAGCGTGTGTCTGTTAAGTCCGTAGGACAATGGATTTCTTAAGTTCAGCCTAACTGAAAATTTAATCACCTTTATTTCGGGTTTAGGTCTAAAATATCCGATGTTATCTTAAATTGCAGCGCAGTGTAATTATCGTGTGAAGTTCAGATTATTTTCCGGTAGTTGCTTTGTTACTACTTTGTGAGTAAAGTGGAACCACGTGTTGATCAGTAACTCTAACTAAGTTCATCAATCTTAAATCCGAATGTGCGTGAGATTATAACGTCTCGTCTTGAGAATATTTTTTTTAATATAGCAACTTTTCTTTATGCTTTTCTTTATGTGCAACCCACGTGGGGTGTACTTTGCGAGACCAGTACCACGTGCTTATATAACTGTTTGACCCATCAGGTTAATAGTAAGACGTTAGTAACCAGTTCAAGGTTTTTCTTTTGTCAATTGCTTTTCGATCTAATTTATTTTAATTATCAAAATTATTGTGGAGTTGTACGCTTTGTGTAAACCAAGTTGGCCACGTGAAGCATGTGGTGTAATCATCAAAGTAGCCCTCAGCTATTCTTTTTGCGAAGTCTTCACAAAGAGTTAATATGAATTTAGTATACCAGTGTGTGGTAATTACATGACGGACAGGATTGTGGTATGAACGTAATTTCTTTGGGTAAAAACTGAACCAGTTGGTTGTGGTTAATTTCTTCTTGCTTATGTTTCAATGTTCTTCGTGTGTTATTTTATGAATGCAGTGTTGTTTGCAGTCTCCCAATCTTGGCTCCATATTTTATGTGTTCCGTAAGATTACAATCTCACATTTTCTTAATCGTAAATAAGGCACCAGCTCAGTTATAACTCACGTATAATATGCTGAAATTTCAATGAACAATCTTAAAATAAATTTCCAAATATAAACTGATTTCTTTCCTTTTATTTAAATTCTCCTTTATATATATATATATATATATATATTACCGGTTTTGTATGACTTTTAAAAGATTATCATTAATGTTAGTCTGCTTGGTAAACCTAGACTAAATATCTGATGAAACAGTTGCCCAGTAATCCACGGTTAACGTCCCCAGACAGATCACGGCTTTTAACCCACTTTCATTGTCAATTAGCACCGATTTCAGCATACAAAATTAAAGTTACAATATTACACATCAGCTAAGAAAATTAGAGTTACAACATTACACATTATTGTCACAATATTTCACACGATAACACAGAAAAGCACAATTTGAATAGCAAAAATAAGAGAACACATTAACATAGCACTGAAAATAATATCTAGTTAATTGCAGCTGCGAAATACTTGGCGCAAAGCTACATGCATGCCACAACTGTTTTACTGTACAACAATGAAAGACTGCAACTACAAAGGAGATTCTCTCTACAGTTACGCACTAGCAATAAACAAAAGCTACACTAAATACACAAACTACAAGAAAAAATCAGAAGATTCCAGTGAGGTATCCTAGGCTAAGGGTCGACATATGAAACGTCCCCTTTGAACAAATTTTTACAAGACTGTGCTTAACCTGACACACAATGTTTTTAGCGCAACGCAGTCTGACTATCAAAGATCCCTGCAAAAGAATGGCCCTGAGTAACATTAAACTACACCTTTCAGAAATCACTTACCTCACAAAAATCTTCACTACTCGAACTACTGCAACACAGCGAGCGCCACTACTGCCAGCTAAATAAAAGATTCAAACTATGGAAGGCACTAACTACTGATAGGGATAGTTAGCAAATGAAAGATATTAATAGAGAACAAACACTGTATTTACCTTAATATTCATAATTAACATCCAGTATCACAAATCATCAAAACTCCGCCATCTCTCTCCCCACATCCACCACTGCTGGCGGCTCACCTCCAACTGCGCAACGCTACGCGCTGTTCACATCCAGCTATAGCAGTTCATGACAACAATGGCAGGCAACAATGCAAACTAGCCACATACTGCACACAGCACAGCCAGTGATTTTCATACAGAGCGCTACGTAACGTTGCCAATAAGAAAACATAAACAGCAAATTTACAGCTTGTCTCTCGTCTTCACTGGTTTTGTTTCCTATATTTGATTTCATGTCACACAAAAGAGAAAGTTATTAGTTAATAGGCAATAAAGAATGCAAATTTTCGGAATAGTTCTTGTTCTCCCGGTCACAAATAATTCCACCCTTATTTAATTGTGAGTTTTTATAAAGGGGGCAGGATATCAAATCAGTCGACTGCGAATAGGAGAGGCACCATAGGACATTTTAATTTCCACTGCCATGAACGTAGATGTGATGCCTTTCACTACAAAATATACACGTTTGAATCCCACAGAGCGATATGCAGTGACGTGCGATAGCAGAATGCTGTGTGAAGAGGCATGGCACTGCAGTTTGACGAAATAACATATGTTACATTTTTTGAACATGTATGATTTATATATCAAACCCTCCACAAAGACGAGAGCAATAAAATCAACATATTTTCAAAAAATCGTTTTTTTTTCAATTTTTGACGTTCTATCTGAAACGCTCGGGTGGGATTATGGGGGGGGGTGGGGGGGGGGAGGGCACTATTAAGTTTTTGCCCTGGTTCGCAGGGGGACTGCGTCGTGCCATACTCGACCGAAAGCCTTTTCTATGTATAGGAACACAGCCCTTGTTGTTTTGGAACTGTAGCCGTCTGTTACATGTTCAACGACGCGAAGGCGCTATTCTGTTGTGGAGTGGTAATTCCCGAAGCCGAATTGCTCCGGTCTCAGGGTGTTGTTGTTGATGCAGTGCCTAGTGAGTCGTTTTAGGACTCCCTTCTCGACAGTCTCCCTCGGCCAGCACAGAAAGCTGTTCAGTCGGTAATTTTGTGGGTGGGAGTGGTCTTTCTCTGGCTTCCTTAAATCATTACTTTGGTCGCCTTCCTAGACGCAAGGAAGTGTTGTTGATGTCTTAGGATGGTGTGTGTGTGTGTGTGTGTGTGTGTGTGTATTGAACGAGGGACCTAGAAACGACGGAAAGACTTCGTCCCGCCGTAGCCCTCGGTGGTTCACAACCCCACAACAAGCCACAGCAATCCACCCATCCCACCGTCGCCCCCACACCGAACCCAGGGTTATTGTGCGGTTCGGCCCCCAACGGACGCCCCCCCCCTCCCCCAGGAACGTCTCATACCAGTCGAGTGTATCCCCTAGTATTTAAAGTATTTACGTGGTAGAGTAATGATGGTGTACGCGTACGTGGAGGCAGTGTTTGCGCAGCAATCGCCCACATAGTGTATCTGAGGTGGAACTAGACGGCCCCTCCCGCCGGAGGTTCGAGTTCTCCCTCGGGCATGGGTTTGTGTGTTGTTCTTAGAATAAGTGAGTTTATGTAGTGTGTAAATCTAGGGACTGATGACCTAAGCAGTATGGTCCCTTAGGAATTCACACAGATTTGAACATTTCTGGAATAAGGGGAACCAGCCTGCATTCGCCGAGGTACATGGAAAATCGCCTTAAAAACCATCCACTGACTGGCCAGCACACCGGACCTCGACACTAATCCACTGGGCGGATTCGTGCCGGGGACCAACACGCTTTCCCGTTCGGGATGGTACTCTCAGCACGGTACTCGACGTCCAGTCCGCAAGCAACCGCACGGTGCACGACGAAGGGTACCCTTTACCACTACCAGTCATTTCCTTTCGTAATGAGTGTTAGGTTTTCTATCGCTTTGCTCGTGAATTCCTGGAGGACACGGTTCTAAAAGGCATCTGTGCCAGCGGCTTAATAGCCCATGTTATTTCATGTGTGCTAGTACGTCTGATTTCGTTGCGCGTGGGCTGACCTGTAACCTCGTGGTCCGTTTCAAGAAAGAATACCGGGTCTGGTTTATATCTACTTGAAGAATCTATATAGCCTCTAGTGCCTTATCTATTAGGCACGTGATATAATTAGTCTGACTAACTTAGAATACGAATATAATGTAGTGGAGATTATTTTATCGTATGTTATTTATAAACCTGTGCTACAGAAATAAGTGTATAAGGTTTTCCTGTTTCACATTTGCGCAAGAAGGTAATTATTATATACTGAAACTAATAACATAACTATTTTAGTTTCAGTTGTAAATGCATCTATAAAAACTGGGCTGAAAAGTAATTCCTCCGTGATAACTGATAAGGCTTTTTAAACAAAACAAACTTTATTAACATCCTACACCTTTACTCCTCATGTCTCTGTATTTATTTCTCAGCATAACCACCCAGGCAACGAACACATTTCCCCCCCTGAGAGACCAGTTTGTTGATTATGCCACTATCGAATGTTTGACTTTGTTGCTGGGCCACGACCTCACCTTCGCTTGCACCGCTTTGGCACTGTCAAAATGACGTCGTCGAAGGTTCTCTATAAGTTTTTTAATCCGATGAAAATCGAATGGGCCAAGTTGGGTCTATGTGGAGGATGATCGATGACAGTGAGCCCAAGGCATAGGATTGTTGCAAATATCGCAGCGTTTGTGTGTGAACGAACTCTTCGAGTTCGAAATTAGATTACTGCACAAACCTCGATAGTTACGTTACACACCGCCATGTTACATGTCACAGTTCCAAGCCCTCTCGCGGCAGAAAGCTGTAGACTTAAAGAATAAATAATATAGAATGTTAGATACATTAGATTTATTTAAAAACCTTTCCATAAAAATTCGGTGGCCCTTCTTTCCAGCACTCCCTCGTACTAAGACAATTAAGTGCCCTTCGGGCTGCAATCTTGCTACTTTCTTTTATAATCAGGACTTTAATAAAAATGGAAAAGATAGTGTCAGTCAGAACACAGGGAGAAATTGAGACATAAATGACAATAGATACACTCATTCTTAACATCACAAGACAAAAAAAAGTCTAAAGAAACGTCACACAGACATTTTCATTTGACAAACGGTTACACTGATTTGGTGTCTATGGTGGACAAAGTGATCAGCCCGGGATCGACACACGACACTAACCAGAACGCTAATCGCTCTATCTGACTTCATACACTTGAATTCGGGGTATGGCACAAAAACTACCCCACAATCAAGCATCTACAGTCTACTATTCCAAAAAAAGAAAGAGGTTTGAAAGAACAGGGTCCTGAGAAACATATATTGAAGCCCTACGCCGTAGCAGTGAATACCTTACCCTTCTGCTGGTCAGGGCGGCACAGCATGATGCGTTCGACGACTGAAGTCATGGGCGGCAGCAATCTGATATTAACGACGCGCGCCCGAAAAATGCAAGTACGCGTTCTTGTGTTCGGCTACTTCGGAATGCAGATACTTCCATATGAGCCTCTGAAACCCCGGTGGATTACAGTGTGCAGGTGAGCCCGTTTGCTGGTCTGCCAAACCAATTTGACTCCGTCCCACGGCTATGCGTGACTTAATATGTCAAATGCTTAGACGGCCGACTCAAGGCAAATAAGTACACCCACGCATCACTTGTTGTGTCCCTGATGCTAGTAGCAGTACTTCTGATGGTTCAGAAGGTGACTATTACAGGCTCTAGGTGGCACGATAACAAAGGACACAAGTCTCACCGTTTAAGTAGAGACCTGCAGTTCTTTACTAGCGAAGCGCCAGTACAAGAGTAACTTCTTCTCCTTCTCTCTGATTTCCTTGCCAGCTCGGTAGCAACACACATTTACATCTTAGACTACTCCCACTTTAGCACAAGCCAATCACGAATTGGAGTGCCGCCTTCGAAGATGGGGACTGCTCCTTGCTCTTCGTACACCAATTTGACCAGTCAGAGGCTTTGAAGTTAATTGGGAGAAAAGAAAAAAAATTCAGCTTTGCAGCCTCTTTCTAATGCATTTACGCTATGCCTTTTGCTAACAATATGATCAGGATGGAACCACAGCCCTCCATAAAAAGATTGTTATCTTCCCTTTTGCGTCCATTTAGAAGTTTCGAAAGAACTGCCATAAACTCGCTAAAAGCCTTGTGCCTTTACAAATATGTTTTTGTGACAGAGCCTGGACATCTGAGCGCCAGTGTCCTCCCACGGAAATTCGCAGAACGCTTACAGTCGTCTCATCGATTTCCTGCCTAACAAGGGCCCATCCTCTGCTTTACTGCCGATGTTCAATGCTTTGGCCATTGCCATGGCGTCTCCTTGGTGCTACTCAGCCTACCTGGACGCGACCGGCGACCAACCGTCGCCATCCAAACATGTCTTCACAAGGAGACCTTGGAACTCGGCAGTCCAGAAATGTTTTCACCCAGGGTCTGAAGAAAAAAAAAATGCGCTCCCCTTGGCCCGTAGTCGCTGTATGCTTTTACTGCAGTCGTTTAAATCGGCACCCTATCCCTTTAAACGCAGCTAAAGCTTACCGCTATTCCTTCACTAGAGCACACAAGCAAGAGCGTTAACTACTGCCCACCATTTGACCATGATGTATGAAGTCAGATCGTAATAAAGATTATCTCCCCTAAGAACATTAAGCAGCGTGACACCGAATCAGAAGTGAGAGTGCCTTGCAATCTCTCTGTGTGCTGTAGTGTGCCTCTACAGGAGAGGTGTACTGTAATAACATCAACATACGAGGTGTGCTTAACTGTGTTAGTACGTTTATATGCCGACTGTAGAATGTATTTTACTGTTGATGGAAGCTACCAGAGTGGAAAGTGTTACAGAATCGCTTTTGTTTTATTTAACTCCAGCAGTAATAATGTATTCATGTACATTGTTGTAAATAACTTTATAATACCCAAACGTAAGCTGAAAATTGAATCCAATAACAAATAAAGAATTAATCAGCGTCTCTTCGCATTTGGAGTATAACATTTTTTTTTAAATAATAAAGAATGAAGAAAATATATTACATAAAAGTCGTACTGCTCCAAGCTGGAGGCAATATTTAGATGTATGTTATGCATAAGTACTCCAAAGATCATATTGAACAGAGCTGGTCAGGTACGAAGGTGCAGAGGGTAACATGTTTCTTTTTCTCTTTTTTTGCGTTTTCTTCGGAATTTACATATTATTTAAAGTTTAGTCTCTCTCTCTCCTACTGTCTCTCTCTCTCTCCCTGTCTCTCTCTGTCTGTATGTCTCTGTCTCTCTCTCTTTTTCTTTATTGTGATTTCATTCCCCTGCCCCATATGGGCAGGGGAGGGCTGTCAGTGGTACAATCCGCCGCTCTTCAGCCGAGTGACATGACAACTAAAACAAGAATAAAATGTTACATATATAAGGCGATAAAAAGGGGAACATAAAACAGAGTAAGGGGAGAAAATGGAGGTAAAAATACACTGACATGGAGACGTTCATGGGGGACAATTAAAAAAGTCACCAGAAAGTTATAAAACACAGTTGGTGATCCTAAAAACACAATGAAGACACCGAATGCACATGCACAGGTTGAAAGTCAGCCACAGTATTAAAAACACTCCAGAACAACACACTTAAAACCCACTTGGAGCATACACGATGAAGAATAAAACTTCCAGATGGGACGTGCCGAGGGAAGGTCAGAGAGGATGGAAAAGAAGAGAAGAGCAAGGAGCAGCAGGGGAGGTGGTGGGATGAAGAGAGTAGAGGTGAAAGCAGGTACACTAAGAGGCAGGAAACACGTGGGGCAGGAGATGAAGAGGGGAGACAAGGCAAGAGGGAGTGCAGATACACTGAAAGGGAGCATAAGAGAGGGAGGGGGACTAGGAGGGGAAGCCGCTCAGGGGAAGGGAGGGGGAGAAGAGGTAGCCCTGAGGAGGAGGCAGGAAGATGGGGTTAGAGTTGGTAGGAAGGGTAGATGTCAGGGTGAAGCTCATCATCTGGGAGGCGTGGATGGTGGAAGCCACATTGGGAAAGGAGGCAAAGGGTGTGGAGAGGGAGAGGATGGGACACAACGGTAAACGTGCGGCAATGGGTTGGGGGTGGAGAGGAAGGGAGACACCAGGGGCTGAGGGGGATCAATGCAGTGGACAATATATAGTGTGCGGATGTGTTCAAGGGAAAATGAGAAGGTGGGCAAAGGGGATGAGGTCATAGAGGATGTGCGTGGGGGACGGAAGGCGGATGCGAAGGGGAGCTGGAGCGCATGGCATTTGAGGATTTGGAGGGCTTTATAGAACTGGGGAGGGGCGGTAATCCAAGCTACGCTGGCATAACAGAAGATGGGGCGGATCAAGCATTTGTAGGTGTGAAGGATAGTGGAAGGATGCAGACCCCACGTCTGGCCAGACAGGAGTTTCAGGAGGCGGAGTCAGTTGTGAGCTTTGTTTTGGATGGTAAGGAGATGGGGAGTCGAGGTGAGGTGGCGGTCGAGGGTGAGGCCAAGGTGTTTGAGGATAGGAGTAAGGTGGATAGAACGGCCATAAATGGTGAGGTAGAAATCATGGAGATGGCAGGAGCGGGTGGTGGATCCTATGATGATCGCCTGGGGCTTGGAGGGGTTGATATGGAGGAACCACTGGTTGCACCAAGTGTTGAATTGGTCAAGGTAAGTTTGGAGGGTACGTTGGGACCGTTGAAGGGTAGGATAAAGGGCTAGGAAGGCCGTGTCATCAGCAAACTGGGGAAGATGAACAGGTGGGGGAGAGTTGGGCATATCAGCAGTGTACAGGAGATAGAGGAGAGGGGAAAGGAAAGAGCCTTGGGGCACGCTGGCAGAGGGATGGAAAGTACGGGAGTTGGAATTCTGGATAGTCTGTCTCTCTCTCTCTCTCTCTCTTTCTCCCTCTCTCAGGTACACGTACTCACGTGGTTTCCGTTTTCAATTACGGAGTGGAATAGAGGGTGTCCCGACATGTCAGGCCAATAGATGTTCAATGTGGTGGCCATCATTTGCTGCACACAATTGCAATCTCTGGCGTAATGAATGTCGTACACGCCGCAGTACATCTGGTGCAATGTCGCCGCAGGCTGCCACAACACGTTGTTTCATATCCTCTGCGGTTATAGGCACGTCACGGTACACATTCTCCTTTACCGTACCCCACAGAAAGAAGTCCAGAGGTGTAAGATCAGGAGAACGGGCTGGCCAATTTATGCGTCCTCCACGTCCTATCAAACGCCCGTCGAACGTGTACCTCACCCCTCATGGTAATGTACATGTGCGTCCGTGAAAAAGACCAATAAAAAGGTGTTAGCATGTGGACGTAATGTGCTGTTCCTGTCTCTTCTGTACCTAAGGTCCATCACTGTTCCCTTTGGATCCCTACGTAATTCGGTGCTCTCCGATACACACGATCGAACAGCGGAGGAGTAGTACTCAAGCGACAACTTTAGGTTACAATATCTCTGGATGTAATTAACATTTTACAATGCCACAAATGGCACTGATTACGTATTTATTTATATGTTCAGATGTGCTAACAAAACTGACTGGGTTCCATTTAAAAAACGTAAAAACCATACTTCCGTGCATTTTTTTATGGTTTGTGTTAACCAATTACACTATGCCCTCTCCTCACGTTCGGTCTGTGGTGGAATCGATTCGTCAGTATTTGATGTGGTTTACCAAATATTTCCAGCGGTAATGTTAGGTGACTCACCCTGTATATATATATATATATATATATATATATATATATATATATATATACACTCCTGGAAATGGAAAAAAGAACACATTGACACCGGTGTGTCAGACCCACCATACTTGCACCGGACACTGCGAGAGGGCTGTACAAGCAATGATCACACGCACGGCAAAGCGGACACACCAGGAACCGCGGCGTTGGCCGTCGAATGGCGCTAGCTGCGCAGCATTTGTGCACCGCCGCCGTCAGTGTCAGCCAGTTTTCCGTGGCATACGGAGCTCCATCGCAGTCTTTAGCACTGGTAGCATGCCGCGACAGCGTGGACATGAACCGTATGTGCAGTTGACGGACTTTGAGCGAGGGCGTATAGTGGGCATGCGGGAGGCCGGGTGGACGTACCGCCGAATTGCTCAACACGTGGGGCGTGAGGTCTCCACAGTACATCGATGTTGTCGCCAGTGGTCGGCGGAAAGTGCACGTGCCCGTCGACCTGGGACCGGACCGCAGCGACGCACGGATGCACGCCAAGACCGTAGGATCCTACGCAGTGCCGTAGGGGACCGCACCGCCACTTCCCAGCAAATTAGGGACACTGTTGCTCCTGGGGTATCGGCGAGGATTATTCGCAACCGTCTCCATGAAGCTGGGCTACGGTCCCGCACACCGTTAGGCCGTCTTCCGCTCACGCCCCAACATCGTGCAGCCCGCCTCCAGTGGTGTCGCGACAGGCGTGAATGGAGGGACGAATGGAAACGTGTCGTCTTCAGCGATGAGAGTCGCTTCTGCCTTGGTGCCAATGATGGTCGTATGCGTGTCAGGCGCCGTGCAGGTGAGCGCCACAATCAGGACTGCATACGACCGAGGCACACAGGGCCAACACCCAGCATCATGGTGTGGGGAGCGATCTCCTACACTGGCCGTACACCACTGGTGATCGTCGAGGGGACACTGAATAGTGCACGGTATATCCAAACCGTCATCGAACCCATCGTTCTACCATTCCTAGACCGGCAAGGGAACTTGCTGTTCCAACAGGACAATGCACGTCTGCATGTATCCCGTGCCACCCAACGTTCTCTAGAAGGTGTAAGTCAACTACCCTGGCCAGCAAGATCTCCGGATCTGTCCCCCATTGAGCATGTTTGGGACTGGATGAAGCGTCGTCTCACGCGGTCTGCACGTCCAGCACGAACGCTGGTCCAACTGAGGCGCCAGGTGGAAATGGCATGGCAAGCCGTTCCACAGGACTACATCCAGCATCTCTACGATCGTCTCCATGGGAGAATAGCAGCCTGCATTGCTGCGAAAGGTGGATATACACTGTACTAGTGCCGACATTGTGCATGCTCTGTTGCCTGTGTCTATGTGCCTGTGGTTCTGTCAGTGTGATCATGTGATGTATCTGACCCCAGGAATGTGTCAATAAAGTTTCCCCTTCCTGGGACAATGAATTCACGGTGTTCTTATTTCAATTTCCAGGAGTGTATATATAAATATGGTGTTACAAAAAGGTACGGCCAAACTTTCAGGGAACATTCCTCACACATAAATAAAGAAAAGATGTTACGTGAACATGTGACCGGAAATGCTTAATTTCCATGTTAGAGCTCATTCTAGTTTGTACTGTACTTCCTCGATTCACCCCCAGTTGGCCCAATTGAAGGAAAGTAATGTTGACTTCTGTGCTTGTGTTGACATGCGACTCATTGCTCTACAGTACTAGCATCAAGCACATCGGTACGTAGCATCAACAGATTAGTGTTCATCACGAACGTGGTTTTGCAGTCAGTGCAATGTTTACAAATGCGGAGTTGGCAGATGCCCTTTTGATGTATGGATTAGCATGGGGCAATAACAGTGGCGCGATACGTTTGTATCGAGACACATTTCCAGAACGAAGGTGTGCCGACGGGAAGACGTTCGAAGCAATTGATCGGCGTCTTAGGGAGCACGGAACATTCCAGCCTATGACTCGCGACTGGGGAAGACCTAGAACGACGAGGACACCTGCAATGGACGAGGCAATTCTTCGTGCAGTTGACGATAACCCTAATGTCAGCGTCAGAGAAGTTGCTGCTGTACAAGATAACGTTGACCACGTCACTGATGGAGAGTGCTACGGGAGAACCAGTTGTTTCCGTACCGTGTACAGCGTGTGCAGGCACTATCAGTAGCTGATTGGCCTATACGGGTGCACTTTTGCGAATGGTTCA
Organism: Schistocerca cancellata; assembly: GCF_023864275.1. NCBI lineage: Eukaryota > Metazoa > Arthropoda > Insecta > Orthoptera > Acrididae > Schistocerca > Schistocerca cancellata. The sequence goes on from NC_064629.1 coordinate 153,430,388, forward strand.
TGCAACAATGTGCCAATCTTCATTTCAGTGCAAATGTTCTCTTTACGGATGAGGCTTCATTCCAACGTGATCAAATTGTAAATTTTCACAATAAACATGTGTGGGCTGACGAGAATCCGCACGCAGTTGTGCAATCACGTCATCAACACAGATTTTCTGTGAACGTTTGGGCAGGCATTGTTGGTGATGTCTTGATTGGGCCCCATGTTCTTCCACCTACGCTCAATGGAGCACGTTATCATGATTTCATACGGGATACTCTACCTGTGCTGCTAGAACATGTGCCTTTACATGTACGACACAACATGTGGTTCATGCACGATGGAGCAGCTGCACATTTCAGTCGAAGTGTTCGTACACTTCTCAACAACAGATTCGGTGACCGATGGATTGGTAGAGGCAGACCAATTCCATGGCCTCCACGCTCTCCTGACCTTAACCCTCTTGACTTTCATTTATGGGGGCATTTGAAAGCTCTTGTCTACGCAACACCGGTACCAAAGGTAGAGACTTTTCGTGCTCGTATTTTAGACGGTTGTGATACAATACGCCATTCTCCGGGGCCGCATCAGGGATTCCATGCGACGGAGGGTGGATGCATGTATCCTCGGAAACGGAGGACATTTTGAACAGTCCCCGTAAAAAAAGTGTTTGAAGTCACGCTGGTACGTTCTGTTGCTGTGTGTTTCTATTCCATTATTAATGTGATTAGAAGAGAAGTAATAAAATGAGCTGTAACATGGAAAGTAAGCGTTTCCGGACACATATCCACATAACATATTTTCTTTCTTTCTGTGTGAGGAATGTTTCGTGAAAGTTTGGCCGTACCTTGTTGTAACACCATATATATATGTTTGAATTCCGCAGATCGATATACAGTGACTTTTTTTTCTTTATTGTAATTTTATCACCTCATACAGGAGGGCTGTCAGCAGCATAGTACGCCGCTCTTCAGCCTTAAGTGGTACAATCATGTGACAAAGAGGCGACATAGACAATACAATGAAAATGGCGGGCAAAAAAAAGTAGAGATAAAAGACAATTGACATGAAGCCGTTCACGCTGGACGATAAAAACACTAACACTTGTTGACACGGCGCACAGAACACGGAGGACGGCGATGGCACATGCGAACAGTGGAGTCGTAACTGCGAAAGAACGCGAAACACAAAACGAAGCACACACAGGAGACACTGATGGCGATGATCTCCGGCGCGCGAATGTTCACTATGCGTGTGCGAGTCCAGGTACCTGCCAAGAGAGGAGGAGGAGGAAGGAGAGTGGGAGAACAAGAGGGGAGAGCAGAGATGCCACGGGCAGGGGAGATAGGGGGGAGGGAGGAAGGGGGAGGGGAAGCCCGGGGGAAGAGGGGTGGAGGGAGGGGACGGGGGAAGAGGAAAGATAAGGGAAGGGAAGAGAAGGGAGGGAGGGTGCCTAAAGGAAAGGACACCGGAAATGGGGGTGGGGCAGGGTCAAAGTTGATAGGAGGGGTAGATGGAGGGGAGGAGGATATCATCAGGGAGGGGGAGCTGGCGGAAACCACCTTGGGGGAGGGTAAGGAGGATGGAGAGATGGAGACCGGGTGGGACATGGGAATACAGGCGCGGCAGCGGGCGGGGGTGGTAGCGGATCGGGGAGATGAGCGGGTGAGGAGGATCGAGTTTACGGGAGGTGTACAGGATCCGTATCCTTTCAAGGAAAAGGAGGAGGTGGGGGAACGGGAGGAGATCGTACAGGATCCGCATAGGGGAGGGGAGGCGGATGCGATAGGCGAGGTGGAGAGCATGGCGTTCAAGGATTTGGAGGGATTTGTAAAAGGTAGGGGGGGCAGAGATCCAAGCCAGATGGGCATAACAAAGGATAGGGCGGATGAGGGACTTATAGGTGTGGAGAATGGTGGAGGGGTCCAGACCCCACGTACGGCCGGAGAGGAGCTTGAGGAGACTGAGTCGGGCGCGTGCCTAGGCTTGGATTGTCCGGAGGTGGGGAGTCCAGGAGAGGCGACGGTCGAGGGTGACGCCAAGGTACTTAAGGATGGGAGTGAGGGCGTAGGACGGCCATAGATGGTGAGATAGAAATCAAGGAGGCGGAAGGAGGGGGTGGTTTTGCCTACAATGATCGCCTGGGTTTTGGAGGGATTGACCTTGAGCAACCACTGGTTGCACCAAGCGGTGAACCGGTCAAGATGGGATTGGAGAAGGTGTTGGGAGCGCTGTAGGGTGGGGGCAAGGGCAAGGTAGGCGGTGTCATCGGCAAACTGGAGAAGGTGGACGGGGGCTGACGGCGGCGGCATGTCCGCCGTGTACAAAAGGTACAGAAGGGGGGAGAGGACGGAGCCTTGGGGCACACCGACAGAGGGGAAAAAGGTGTAGGAATCTGCGTTATGGACGGTGACATAGGAAGGACGGTGGGAGAGAAAGGAACCGATCAGACGGACGTAGTTAATGGGAAGGGCGAAGGTTTGGAGCTTGAAGAGGAGACCGGAATGCCATACGCGGTCATAGGCACGTTCGAGGTCCATGGAGAGGAAGATTACGGAGCGACGGGAGTTAAGCTGTTCGGAAAGGAGGTGAGTGAGGTGAAGGAGAAGATCGTCGGAAGAGAAGGACGGCCGAAAGCCACACTGGTTAACGGGAAGGAGGCGGTGCTGGCGGAGATGCAGGTGGATGTGTCGGGTGAGGATAGATTCCAGGACCTTGCTGAAGACCGAGGTAAGGCTGATGGGATGGTAGGAGGAGATGGCGGACAGCGGTTTGCCAGGTTTAAGGAACATGAGGATATGGGAGGTTTTCCACAGGTCGGGGTAGTAACCGGTGGACAGGACTACATTGTAGAGCCTGGCCAGGGTGGAGAGGAAAGAGACAGGAGCTTCACGAAAGTGACGGTAGGTGACACGATCGTGACCAGGAGCGGTGTTGCGTTTTGTGCGAAGTGTAGCAATGAGATCCTGTGTAGTGATAGGGGCATTGAGTTCCGTGTGTGCAATGTCCTCCAAGTACTGGAAACCAGGAGCGAGGGGAGGGCCAGAGGTGTCAGTTCGATCACGGATATCCGGGAAGAGGGTGTAATCGAACTGGGGATCGTCGGGGATGGAAAATACATCGGAGAGGTAGGAGGCAAAGTGATTGGCCTTACTAAGGGTGTCAGGGAAAGGGTGATCATCATGGAGAAGACGATAATAGGGGAAGGGTTTAGTTCCGGTAAGGCGACGGAAGGCCGACCAGAACTTGGACGAGTTGATTGGTAGGGTAGCATTTAAACAGGTGCATATCTGTCGCCAGTCCCGGCGTTTCGTAGCCGCGAGCAAATTACGAACGTGTCGCTGGAGTTGTCGGTGGCGTCGTAGTGTGTCCAGGTCACGCGTGCGGAGGAAGGCACGGTAGAGACGACGGGATTCACGGAGGAGGAGGACGGCCTGTGGGGGTAAGGTAGGACGGTGGGGGTGGATGGCGACAGTAGGGACGTGGGCCTCCACGGCCTCAGACAAGGTCTGCTGGAGAAAGGAGGCAGCATGGGTGACATCATCGGGGTGGTGGCAGGTGAAAGGGTGGCTATCGACCTGGGTGGAGAGGGTATCCCGGTAGGCATTCCAGTTGGCACGGGAATAGTCATGGGCATACTTAGGGGGAGGGTCATTACGAGGGTCGGGTCAGGGGCGACGTCCGTCTGAAACGGTGAGGAGGACAGGGAGATGGTCACTACCAATAGGCTCCAGGACATCCACCGTGATGCGACCAAGGAGGTTGGGGGAGGAGAGAATAACATCGGGAGTGGAGTTGGATTCGGGACGGGTGTGCTGGGGGATGGGGATGAGGTCGCCTTGAAGGGTGGAGAGGAACCGATGCCACCGCCGTAACTGGGCAGCAGAACGACTATGGATGTTGAGGTCGGCGGCGATCACGTAGGAGGAGAAGGTACGGTCGATGTGGGAGAGGAAGTCGAAGGGAATAGGAGCGTTGGGGCGGACATTGATGGTGGCGCAGGTAACGGTAAGGCCGGGGAAGAAGAGACTAAGGATCAGGTGTTCAGTGGGGTCAGGAAGGAGAGGTTGGAGCTGAACGGGGATCTGGCGGTGGTGCCCTATGGCAACTCCGCCACGCGCAATCGGGAGGGGATTATCGGAGCGGTGGAGGAGGTAGGGTGAAGTGTGGACTGTGAGGTGGGGTTGCAGGAAGGTTTCATTGAGTAGGAAGGTATCCACGCAGTGGGTGGCAAGGGTGTGCAGGAAGAGGTTCTTGTTGGCGGGAAGGGAGCATATGTTGTTGAAAAGGATATGGTGCTGTCGCACCATGATAGGGATTTAAACGAGGGTGTCAAGACGGGAGAAGGTGAAATGGGCCTGGTTGTTGGAGTAGGTGGCGTACATTTTGAGCTGGAACGGGCGGCGAGGGAGATCTGTTGGAGGGTGTGCGGGCGCTGAAAAGGATGGACATTCTGAAGGACGATGGTGAGGAATCTGATGATGTCCTCAGCGGTAGGGGGTGGGCGAAGGGAGTTGCCGGGAGGGGTGGGGGCGTCCAGAGGGCGGACGGGAACGATGAGTTCGGGAGTGGTAGGAGGGGGTCGGGCCTTACACTTCTGGGAGTAGGTGGGATGAGGGAGGTTACATGTATTACAGGAGGGGGGGGACTGGAGATTGGGGCACTGCCGTAAAAAGTGGGCTTGCCTACAGTGCGGGCAGGTGGGGGCCTCGCGGCACTCAGATGTTGGGTGCGCATTATACCGCAAGCACCTTTGGCAGCGGAGGGATTGAGGAGGGGAACGGGAGGGGTCGACTTTGTAATGTTGGTTAAAAAGGAGGGCACCCTCCTTCAGGAGACGGTCTATGGAGGGGGCGTGCTCAGAAAAAACCCGCATAAGGCGGGTGGGGCCGGCAGCGTTGTGGATGCGATGAACCGCACGCACCTCCAGATGGGGATGGGCCTGAAGCTCCGCCAACACCTCCTCCTCCGTGATCGCCAGACTGAGCCGAGTGATCACGGCGGTGAGGGTCAGTGGGCGACGTGGGGGTTGGGGTTGGTGGGAGAGAGGTGGGGAAGGAGCAGGGGTGAGGGAGGCATGAGGGCCAAAGCGGGTGACAGGGATGCAGGAAAGGATGTCTGTGTGGAGGGTAGGGCTGGGGGAGGAAATGAGCACCGAATCAAGGCGAGGAGTGAGGAGGCAGATGGGGGCACCAGGACAATGCTGGCGAAGGAAGAGGGTGAGGTTCCGGGCTTCAAGGACGGAGGGATCAGGACGGGAGAGGAGGTAGTGGTAGGAGGAGGGGCTAGAGGAGGAGGAAGAGGGGGCAGGGACAGGTGGGGAGACATCCATGGCATCATGGGTGGGGGAAGGGGGACGAGGCGGATCCTTTTTTGGAGCAGAGGAGGCAGAGGTGCCACTGGGGCGCTTGACAGCGGCGGAGGAGGTGTGGCGGATGGGAACAACTGGAATGTGGCGGGGAGTGGCAGGTCCCGGGGCCAGAGTCGGCGCCGGAGATGGTGAGGGCGATGGCGACGGCGAAGGCGACGGTGAAGATGATGACGAGGACGATGAAGGTGAAGGGGAGAGTGGAGCGTGGGCCGTAGCCCACCGGGCGACCACCCTGGCGGGGGCCGCAGAAACGGAAGGAGCAGAGGGAGGGAGTGGGGGGAAGGGATCAGAGGAGGCGCGGGAGGGAGGAGCTGGGGACGGGGCGACAAATAGGGAGGGAGAGGAGAGAGTGAGTAGTGGGTGGATGGACTGAGGGGGGAGTGAAGCGGCACACCATGTGATAGTGCTGGGAGCAGTGGAGGGGGAGGTGTATACAATGGCAGTGGTGGTGACTGTAGAAGAGGTGATGGGGGTTGACATTATGATAAGGGGGAAAAACACAGTACTAGACAAAGGAGCAAACGAGAGACGGGCAGGGCCACGAGAGACACAGAGGAGAAAGGGACGGAGAAAGACGAAGGAGACTGGGGCCGAAGCCCCACTCTGCTGCCACTGGCTGGCTGGCTGGCGGGGACGCCTCTGCTGCTGCTGCTGCTGCTGGCGGATGGTGGGGGCAGCTAGGACCACTGCTGGCCGCTGGCTGCGACTGCTGGCGGCGGGGACTGCTGGTAGCCGCTGGATGCTGGCTGGGGCCGGCGCAGGCGAAGACCGCTGCGTGTCGCTGGCGGGGACGCCGCTGGCTGCTGGCGTACACCGCTGCTGGCTGCTGGCGGTGACCGCTGCTGGCGAGGACCGACGTTGGCTCGACCGCTGCACGTTGTCTGGCTGGCTGACTGGCTGGCTGGCACCTGCAACACCTATCACTTCGATTGGTACTGTGAAAGCACAAATCGAAGGGCGGTATTCTAACGAATTACCGCCGAAGATGTACACAGTGACGTGCGATAGCAGAATATAGTGAATATAGTGTGAAGAGGCATGGTGTGGCAGTTTGCCACACTTAAGAACAAATAACATGTGTTACGTTTCTTGAACATATATGTTTTATACAGGGTGGTCCATTGATAGTGACTGGGCCAAATATCTCACGCAATAAGCATCAAACTAAAAAACTACAAAGAACGAAACTCGTCTAGATTGAAGAGGGGAAACCAGAAGGCGCTATGGTTGGCCCGCTAGATGGCGCTGCCAAAGGTCAAACGGATATCAACTGCGTTTCTTTATAGGAACCCCCATTTTTTATTACATATTCGTGTACTCATTCCGCCAGTGCGGACGGTATTTGCTTCGTGATACATTACCCGGGTTCAAATGGACCGTTTACAAATTACGGAAAAGGTTGATATCGTGTTGATGTATGGCTATTATGATCAAAATGCCCAACGGGCGTGTGCTATGTATAATGCTTGGTATGCTGGACGACATCATCCAAGTCTCCGGACCGTTCGCCGGATAGTTACGTTATTTAAGGAAACAGGAAGTGTTCAAGCCACATGTGAAACGTCAACCACGACCTGCAACAAATGACGATGCCCATGTAGATGTTTTAGCTGCTGTCGCGGCTAATCCGCACATCAGTAGCAGACAAATTACGCGAGATATTCAGAATGCTACATCAACATCAATAGCACCCGTACCATATTTCTATGCACCAGGAATTGCATGGCAACGACTTTAAACGTCTGGGTACAAGAGAAGTTACGGGACGATGACAGATTTTTTGCACGCGTTCTGTTTAGCGTCGAAGCGTTATTCAACAGCAGCGGTAACGCAAACTGGTATAATATGCACTATTGGGCTACGGAAAATCCACGATGGCTGCGACAAGTGGAAATCAGCGGACTTGGCGGGTTAATGTATGGTTCGGGATTATGGGAGGAAGGGTAATTAGCCCCCATTTTATCAATGGCAATCTAAATGGTGCAATGTATGCTGATTTCCTACGTAATGTTCTACCGATGTTACTACAAGATGTTTCACTGCATGACAGAATGGCGATGACCTTCCAACATGATGGATATCTGGCACATAGCTCGTGTGCAGTTGAAGCGGTATTGAATATCACATTTCATTACAGGTGGATTAGTCGTCGAAGCACCATACCATGGCCCGCACGTTCACCAGATCTGACATCCCCTGATATCTTTCTGTGAGGAAAGAGGAAGGATATACGCCTGACAACATGCGTCAGCGCATTGTCAATGCATGTGCGAACATTACGGAAGGCGAACTACTTGCTGTTGAGAGGAATGTCGTTACACGTATTGCCAAATGCATTGAGGTTGACGGATATCATTTTGAGCATTTACTGCATTAATGTGGTATTTACAGCTAATCACGCTGTAACAGCATGCGTTCTCAGAAATGATAAGTTCACAAAGATCAATGTATCACATTGGAACAACCGAAATGAAATGCTGTCTGCATCATCTGACTAACTATGATAGAATCCGATGTAACCTGTTTCTCCACCGTATCAGAATGAGGAAAGGAGAGTAATGCATTAGAACACTGTAAAGGCCGAGCCGGCCGGAGTGGCCGAGCGGTTCTAGGCGCTACAGTCTGGAGCCGCGCGGCCGCTACGGTCGCAGGTTCGAATTCTGCCTCGGGCATGGATGTGTGTAATGTCCTTAGGTAAGTTCTAGCGGACTGATGACCTCAGACGTTAAGTCCCATAGTGCTCAGAGCCATTTTGTAAAGGCAGAGCAGCAGACGATGTCTCCGTTAAATGACCGGAACCCACAGGAACAGCTGTTTTTACAGATAGAGGAGAGGACGCAGATGTAACATTCATTTCAACGAAACTTCCTGGTGGATTAAAACTGTGTGCCCGACCGAGACTCGAACTCGGGACCTTTGCCTTTCGCGGCCAAGTGCTCTACCATCAGAGCTACCGAAGCCCGACTGACAGCAGATTGCAGAGACACTAATTCAGCTAATGTCAACGGACGACGTTTTCCATAGGACGACTTTAAAACCCTAACACAACGTGGGCAGTTGGATCTGAGATGGTTGCTTCATTGCAAAGGAAGGAGGTTCCTTCTTCCCTGCGTACGTAACATGAATCCGGTATCCAGAAAGATTCAGGTGTGAACGAATATTCGATTGAACACACATATTAACGGTTCGGATACCACTGTAAAATACGGCGAGTTGAGAAAAGAGATGGAGAGAGAGAGTGTTATATACGTGTGTATGGTAAACCCTTCTCTCGAAAACTTCTGTCCTTCATACCTCCTCTGTGTTGCCACAGATGACGTCCCATTTATCACATTTGTACTAAGATGGCAGAACACGTGAGGTCTTAGCGAGGAACTGATATTGGGTGAAAAAATTTTTTTTCAGTTAGTTTGTTTATACGGGATGCCATTCACTTTTTATTAGCAGAATACGAGAAACTACACAATTATTCCACTTTATGAATCACAAATAATTTCTAATCTTCACACTTTAATAAGAACAAAACAAGGAACTGCGAATTTGCGTAAGTACTGTGAAATTTTTCTCAAAAACTGGCGCTGAGCACTATGGGACTTCGCTGCTGAGGTCATCAGTCCCCTAGAACTTAGAACTACTTAAACCTAACTATCCTAAGGACATCACACACATCCATGCCCGAGGCAGGATTCGAACCTGCGACCGCAGCTGTCGCGCAGTTCCAGACTGTAGCGCCTAGAACCGCTCGGCCACACCGGCCGGCGAAATTTATCTCAATTACGTATCCAAATAGCCTGAGAGTTCTACTTAAGTCCTCAATCAATACCGACCGCGGCAGACAACATGTCTGTCCTCCGAGACTGCCGAACCACTTCGCACGCCATTCAAGTTAGGTGCGATCCGAAAGCCTCCAAAGTGCTTCGCCTGTCTCTTCATTCAGCAATTGTTTACTATCCTGTTGGTAATTAACACTTTTCAAGTAACTGAATAATAGCCTGCTACTGAGAGATTCTGTTACTGTGGTGTCACCGCCAGACAGCACACTTGCTAGGTGATAGCCTTTCAATCGGCCGCGGTCCGTTGGTATACGTCGGACCCGCGCGTCGCCACTGTCAGTGATTGCAGACCGAGCTCCGCCACACGGCAGGTCTAGAGAGACTCCCTAGCACTCGCCCCAGTTGTACAACCGACTTTGCTAGCGATGGTTCACTGACAAAAGATGCTCTCATTTGCTGAGACGATAGCTAGCATAGCCTTCAGCTACGTCATTTGCTACGACCTAGCAAGGCGCCATTACCAAGTCCATTAAGACTTCTGGTAATATGTGTACATCAGCACAGAAGAAGGGGGTCATGGCCAGTATTACCAGAACTATACACTTACATGGATATGGTGTCTGTTCTTTCGGACATATCAATATAAGTGCGTAGTAATTTTTTGTGTGTTTTTAGAAATAATAATTTGTTGCTACCATACACTGGTTCAAAGAAGTTCATTGTAAGGTGGCTATAATTTCGAAACTTACAAGGACTCATCTACTTACATTGCGTGATTTAGAATCGGAATTAGGTAGTATTTGACTGGTTACACATCATATATATGAACATTTTAAGGAAGACTGACATTGTCACATACACCTTTTAAATAGTTGTTAACACTTATTGCATGAAAGGTGTTGAATTGTCTTTAAAATCGAAATGACGTAATGATTGATTGCTAATGCTAGCTAAGGTTGGAACGCCAGTAGGAACGAAATGGAAGGTGTAACTCAGACCCTGGGAACACCAGTAGAAACGAAACGGAATGTGTAATTAAGACCCTGGGTGCAAAACCTTACACAGGTGTGTTGGTCCAGCACACAGGTTGAGTGTCAGAAAATGGCTGGTGTGACATCCTGGCTGCATAACACAGGAAGTAGCAGAAGTTGGATGGTCTGGTCACCTGAGCACTGAAGCACAATAGAGCAGCGGCCGGCCAGTAGTGTAGCGAAAATTAACAGGAATAGGTATTTCCTCGCAAACTCTCCTTGCTGGACGACAAAACACTACAATATGGTTGGCTGGCGTTCAGAAGAATCTGTAGGGAGGGAGAATATTCCATAGTTTCGAGAATATGATGAGCTTTCTGCAGTTGTGAGGGAGCAGAGCCGAGCTTTGCTGGGAAGCCAGAGGTGGAGGGAAAGAGGTCTGCCAGTAGATACATTTTGCCGGTTTTGGCGCACTAATGCAATTCTGTATTTTACAAGTAAAACAACTGATTTTTAAAAATTCAATATATTTAATTAACTAAACCGATTTTGCAACCTTAACTAAATATCTATTTTTTTTACAATGATACAACTAAATATAATAAACAACTGATTTCTGACTTTATTATATGATTTACAACATGATTGTAACACAATTACGTGTATTAGTTAACAAAAGTAAGTTAACTTTAAAAATTTTACATGGTGAACATAAGTAAATTAATTAAAATGTGTTAGTTAACAAAGTACATTATTTTACAAAATAACATTGTGAGCATAAGTAAATAAATAAAATGAATTATTTAACAAAGTACGTTATTTTAAAGAATCATGCTGTGAATATGACTAAATATATTAAAATATATTAGTTAACAAAAGTAAAATATAAAAATTTGCAGCATGATTGCAAGAAAATAAAATGTGTTAGTTAAAACAAAAGTACATTATTTTAAAAATTTTACATTGGGAACTTTGTATCATGAAATCCATTATTTCTATTTTTAAGTTCCTTCATTCCTATATATTACAATTTCATTTGTCCTTTTTTAATTATTTCAAAATCAAAAACATCAATTAATTTAGAAATTCTCTTTGGTAAAATAACTTTAAAATCATTATTGCGTTCTAGACAAAGTTGTTCTCCATATCTAGTATTTAAATATTCACAGTTCGTAATACTATATAAAACATTTATGTCTAGCCCACTTACTTTTTTAATTTCTTTAGAACTATTTACATTGGTTTGCTTCTTGAATAAAGTAGTTTCCATTTCAAAGAAAAATTTTTTATTAGTTTTTCAAAAATAAATTTGTAGTTTGTATTCAACATATTTTTAAAAAGTTGTAATTTTGAACTTATAGCTAAATGATTCATTGAAAATTGTCCTTTTTTATTTTTTATAAATGTAATAAAACTTATTTCTTGTAAATGGAAAACATGAAGGAAATGCAAACTAAACTAAACGAAAGTTATGAACTAATTGAGAAATCTGAAAAAGTTATTGATTGTCCTATTTGTTTAAGTAATGAAAACAATAATCAATTTGTGAAAACAAATTGCAATCATGTTTTTCATAAAAAATGTATTGATGAATGGTTAAAGGAAAAATAAAATTGTCCACTTTGTAGAATTATTATTAAAAATAAAGCACCATAAACAGTTCAAATAATTGATATTTTTCCTATCTTTGATGATCAAGATGAGGTGGCATATTATTTATTTAGTAAAATTGCAGCCAAATAACCACATACAGCTACTTTGCTTAAGATTTTACATTTACCTTTACAGTTTTGCGTATTCATTTATCGATTTCACTGCTTTACAGCACAGTTCTATGTGATATCGTTCACAGACTTTGTTACACAGTGCACATACACATGTTGTGGTTGGGTCATGATAAGTTTTGTTTTTGCAAATTAGATGATGAAAGCCGTGGATAGAAAGTCTAGTTACGACATGTTGCAGCTCGAAGATTGGTGCTGTACATGAGTGGTTCGTCACTGCTTTGGTGCCATAGAACTCTGGCCACACTTTTTCTCATTTGTCCTCCATTATCTTCAGTTGCCTTCAGAAAGCCCTGTTGTGTGGCATCAAATATCTCAGTTTGATGTCTTCAATTAAGAATGTCTCTCTTGGTAGCAGGTACACTAGTCTAGATCTTGTTGCCCTTGACCAACCTACTGCTCTTTTTAGATAAGTCGATTTTACCTTTTCTAGTGTTTCTAGATTTTTTCTGTCAGGCTGTCCCATAAAACCTCCATCTCATAGGCCAGGATTGGCAAGATTTTTGCATTGAATAATTTCATGGCTGTTTCTAGACTGAGCAGGCAGATGTTTTTGTTGCCCTGTATTGCTATTATTGTTTGGGCTGCACGTTATGTTGCATGTTTTGTGAAGCATTTGGCTGTTGGTTACAATGTCACCCATAGGTATTTAAAGTTTGATTAGATTTTTTTTTACTCTGATCTTGATTTCCGCATTCTTGTGTGTTTTGCCTCCTTTTCTGAAAATCACCATTTCTGTCTTTGTTATGTTTATGTGTACTTTGTGTTCACTGCACCATATGTCTATTTTCACAGGTTCTGTATATCTGTTGAACCTACAGCTATGTAGTCAGTGTATGCATATACATATACATCTTCTTCATTTTCTTCAATTTGGAGTCCTTCTTCAGTGCCAAGAATGTACAGCAAAGGGCCCATTGGGTCACCCTGTAAGACTCCATTCGATTGAGGAATGAGGTTCGAAAAAGAGAGGTTGTCTGATATTGTGATTAAGTTGTATTCGAGGATTGACTTAATTATTCTTGCCCATACACTATCTTCTCCCATTTTGTTTTCCAGTTTTCGGACTATGAGATCTCTTTCCAGTAAGTCAAAAGGTTTTGGCAAAGTCTATGAACACTGTGTAGAAAATATCTTTCTTTTGTAGCACTTTGTTGATGTTGTTTAGAAGAAGCCTGACTACCGTAAGTGCTCATCTTCCAGATCTGAAACCCGTTTGTCATTCTGGGAGCTGACTATCCATAGAGGCTTTCGTTTTTTGTGTAATTAATTTTGACAACATCTTGAACTGAGTGTTTTCTGGGGCTATGCTTCTGTACTTGTTTGGGTCCGTTGGGTCTCCTCCACCTTTGTAGAGAACTTTTATTGTCAAGTGTCTCCATTGTGTCAGAATTCTTCCAAGTTCCAGGCGTTTGTTAAATAGTTTGATCCATACATGGTGGAGGGCCTCTTTCACAACTTTTATATGTTCATTATATATATTATTGGGTCCTGCAGCTTTCTTGTTCTTCACTGCTTTTATTACTTCCTATACATCTTCTTCATTTAGAGGTTCCAATACATTGTCTTTTTCCTTAGTTTGATGTTGTTTCTCTTTCTTTGGGGGTGTCTTGATTCCTTTTTTGTTAAGTATCTTACTAATATGGTCTTCCATTCCTTTGTGTCTATATTTGATGTATAAGCCAGTTTTATTGGTCTTGTTGCTATGTATGGGTCTTTCTGTGCTTCATCCCCTTCTCTTTTTGCCTCTCTTTCTATGTATTCTTTTTTCTTCTCTTTTATTACTTTTTTGTAGATTCTCCTCTCTTCTGCATACAGTTTGTATGTTTTCTCATCGTGCTGGTTTCTTAATGTGTTGAGCGTTCTTAGGGCAGTGTTCCTTTTGCTATAGCATTCAGCATTGAACCATCTGTTTACCATCCTTGTTTTTGGGTTTGTTTGTTTCACAGAATTTTTTCGGAGTCCTTGTACTTAGTCTGTTGCTGTTTCATGGTCTCCTTTCTCTATTAAAGGTTATATTTGTGTTCCTTGTTCTTGCTGATTTGTTAATTTCTCTATATCTATTTTACTTTGTATGATTTGGTGGGCCTTTCTTGCTGGCGGTGACGTGACATTATTTATTTTTATCTTCATTAGAATGTGCTTTCATATAGGAGTAATGGAGTCAGGCCATATTGTTTGAATATGTCCTTTCATTTCTCCTCTAGTTAACGTGATATCAATGGTGGTTTTCCACTTGTGGCATTATTATCAATGAATAATGAAGAAAAATCTACATCTTCAATGTAAAACAAAGAAATTGTAAATGAAGAAAAATCTACATTCACAAAGAAATTTAAAAGTTGTCAAGAGATTAAAGATTTAAATTGGTTTTATATAAATCCTGCACATAAAGGTACACATAATATTAAATGTAAGAAGTGTACTTTAGAGTATATTAAGAATAAGAAAGCTTTAACTTTATTATTTATAATTTGTTAAGTACTATTCCTTTATTATTAATTAAATAAATAATTAAAACTAATGGATTGTTATACTTAATAGTAAACTAATTGTTAAACTAAATAGTAAACTAATTCTTTTAAAAACTACTTGTTTAAAAACAGATTGATTGTTAAACAAAATAATATATTAATTCTCTTTTTCATTAATTATGTATTAAGTAATAATCCATATCCATCTATGAAAAATTGTCATTTTGTTAAAATTTTTTTTTACATATCTAATGAATTTTTTAAGTAATAAATAACAGTGCAAAATGGAAACATTAAATGATTATGAACTACAACAATTTAAAGTTGAAGTCTTAGTGAATTTTTTAAAGTAAATAATTTACGAGGATATTCAAATTTACGTAAAGCTGATTTAATTAGATTTAGTATTAGAAACAGTTCCATTATTGTCAGAAATAATACACCTGAAGTAAGTGTAAATCATACAAATATTGTTGAACATTATACATCAGAAGTAAGTCAAAATCATACAAATATTGTTAGAAATTATACACCTGAAGTACATGAAAACTATACAAATATTGTTAGAAATTATAAACTGGAAGTAAGTGGAAATCATACAAATATTGTTAGAAATTTTAAACCTGAAGTAAGTCCCAATTTTTGGAAATGTTACCACATTATAACATTGATGATGTTTTCCTAAGTAAAGAAGATAAATCATTAAAAAGAATATTTCCATTTTATACAAATATATTTGTAAAACCGAAAACGTAAGACAGAAATACAATTAAAGATTACTTTGTTAAAAAAGCATTTGAAAACATATTACAAATTATGAATTTTGAGATTAGCATACATATAATTGATACTAATCATTTCATATCTAAAGTAAAAACAATATTTTTTTAAATTGTTAAAGACTGTTTGAAAGTACATTATGATTTAAAGATAAATTTTAATTTATGATGTGAATAAAAACTACACATAAATGAATTAAATGAAAAAGTTCAAGCATTTGGACAACAAACATGAACCAAGAAAATGACTTTAATAAAATATTTAAAAGGTAAAAGAGATATTTCAGAAAAAATATCTAACTTTGAAGCACAAGGATCAGGATGGACATTAAATAGAATTATTGGTTGGCAACTAGTAATTATTAATAAATTTCACTAAAAGGATCATCTTACAAAGCTTTAACAAAAATAATAAAAAAAGCTTGTATTAAAGTAAAAAGTAGTGATGAAAAATGATTTTATGGTCTGTAAAAGCAGCTTAGATTCCTGTACATAAAGATGCTACAGAAATAAAAAAAAATAAAAATGTTGGTCTTGATCTTGATAAAAAAATTGAAAAATATTGAGTTTACTTTATTAGTTGATCATATTTGTAAAATAGAAAATATAATTAATGTATGTATTTGTGTTTATTCATTTGATGATTAAAAACATCCAGTGTAGCCATTAAAAACTACAAAAACTAAAATGGAAAAAAATTCGAATCCACTTTATTTCACGAAAGATAATAATTCACATTATTGTAATATAAAAAATTTATCTAGACATGTACCAAGTCAAATCAATGTACATGAAAAAGTAAAATTTATTTGTGATTTATGTTTACTACATTTTTGCAGTAAAGAAAAACAAAATAATTATGCACCAAATTGTTTAACTAGAAGACCATTAAAAGTTGAAATACAAAGTGTTAGGAGAATGTGCATATTTAAAAAAATATCACAAGATGCAAAAAGTTTCATTTGTTATTCATGCTATTTTGAAAGTTTACTTTTGAATATGGACAATTGTGAACCAAATCCAGAAAATCATATACAATGAAATATCAAAATCATAAATAAGTGGATTTTGTTACTATACAAAATAGATATATGGAAATTTTAAAAATCCTGTTTATAGACGACCAAACTGTATAAAAAATTTATTGAATGTATGAAACAAGAAGTTGACAAAATTAGAAAAAATATTCTGAAATTGAAGAAAGGAAACCTCTTACATCTGAAGAAAACTAACTGCACAACAATTCTAAAGTTAGTACATTGGGTAAATATCATTATACCAAAAATAATAAAATGGTTTGTCATCATGATAATCAAACTGGAAAACATATTGCTCCATTGTGGAATAATTATAATTTAAACCTATATGTAATTGATTTTGTACCCATTTATTTACATAACTTACATGCTTATGATACAGATCTTTTTGCAAAGGAAGTTGATTATGATAATAAAATAAATATAATACCAAACAATAAAAAAATACATTACTTTTGGTATACATACATAACCTTAGAAAATCAGATTTGCTGATACATTTAGATTTATGGCTTCTGCACATGATAAACTTTCAACAAATTTAGAGCAATATCAATTAAAAAGTATTTTTTTCTGTAGTTCTCGGCAGTTCAAATTACCTTTAATATCTTTTAATGTATATGTAATTGGATTAGAAGGAAAAACATTTTCCAATTCAAATATATCTGTCGAGCAATTAGCTGAATATCCTTTTTCAAAAAGACCTTTTAGTGTACTAATTCTAATTTTATCACCTTTTTTCTATTTAGCAATTTCATTATATACAATGTTACTTAATTTAAATTTTTTTCAGTAACTTCTATTGGTGTCATTTGTATTATTAAATGTCTGGTATTATTGTATTCATCAATTACATTTTTAACTAAATTAAACCATTTGTAATTTCCTTGTTAAGCAAATTTCTTAAACATTTTTTCTTTAAGTGCTGTGTTAAAAATTTGAACAACAGGTTTTTTTAATTCTGAAAAAGCAGAATAGTGGCTAATGTTATATTTCTTCATTAATTCTTTAAATTCTTTGATATATAAATCTTTACAATTATCTGTTGTAATGTTTACTATATTTTTAGATTTTTCATGTTTAATAGGAAAAGCAAATGCATATTTTGGAAAAACATCAATTATTGTTAATAAATATTAATACTCTTTATTTACTTTTGATTTCACCTGAATCGATCTCAATTAGATGAGCTTGCCATAAATCATCTATACCAAAAGAAACAACATTTCTATTTTTAAACTTCTTTCTAATTGGTTTATGTAATTCATTCATTATAGTTTCATGTATATTATTTTAACCTTCACTATTTACAAAAACTTTTTAATGAATTTGTTTTTTTATATTTACAAGTTGTACAAATACCTTCAATTCTATGTCTTCCATTTTAGTTTTATTCTATGTTTAATAGGAAAGTCAAATTCATATTTTGGAAAAACATCAATTATTGTTAATAAATATTTATACTCTTTATTTATTTTTGATTTTACCTGAATCGATCTCAATTAGATGAGCTTGCCATAAATCATCTATACCAAAAGAAACAACATTTCTATGTTTAAACTTCTTTCGAATTCTTTTATGTAATTCATTCATTATAGTTTAATGAATATTATTTAAACGTTAACCAATTACAAAAACTTTTTAAGGAATTTGTTTTTTTTATGTTTACAGGTTGTATAAATACCTTCAATTCTATGTCTTCCATTTTAGTTTTATTATATGTGGATTATGTGTTTCAGTAAATTTTTAACATTTCAAACAACAAATACAACCGTCATTAAGACCTAAATTTTAATTATGATTTTCCATATATATATATATATATATATATATATAGCTACAATTATTTTACCAAATACAATTGTATTTACATTTACAGGAACAGTTTTTACAGAATCTTTAAGTATTGCACTCATGAAATTTTATATGTGTTCCTATACTGATTGATTACTATTATTTATTTGAAATAGCTTATCAGCTACATATACTGTTATTCCAAAATTTTAATCTCTATCTATCATTTTTCCAATAATCGTTTTAAGTATGAAATTATATTCAATATTGTTCATAAGTTTGTTCACCACATGTTAAAAAAGTAAATTGAATTATTTCTTTATCATATATCTTTTCTTTAAGATTTCTTAACTGTTCTCACTATGGAGTTCAATCTGTTTTTGAGAAATAATGTGAAAAACTATGTCTACTTCTTTTTTGGTAAAATACTTTTTGAACTGTGTTAAATGCTTGTGTATTGTGGATTTCTAATATATTATAAGTATTGTGTGTTAACGACCATCTTTGGCATCAATTGGATCATTTACATTAGCAAGTCTTCTATTTTTAAAACCAATATTACCAATAGTTACTTTAAAAATAGCATTAAATTCTTTTTGAAATTGTTTAATTGCATTAGTTTTCTATGGATCTATTGTAAATTGTCGTTGTTTAATAATATTTTCAGGTTTTTCAATTTTTTCAATATTTTCTAAATTGTATATAGGTTTATTGTATCTAATCCCAAAAAAGTAACATTAAAATTACATTTCTCATAAAGCAAAACAAACAAACATAAATAACCACATATTACTACATCAAAATTTTGTATTTTTTCTGCATTGCAGTATAGTTCATTTTTTCCTCAATAGTTCACTAATTGGTTTGATATATTACCACCACATGAATAAATAAAATTTAATCCTTATTTTTATAATAAGAAATCCAAAGAGTACCAGAATAATCAGATGTAGATAAATAAACTTTGTCACATTCAATTTTCAATGGTTTCTATTCTAATTCATTAATGATGTATACACCACAGAAGTGATTAATTTTTAATTGTATAGTAAGTCCTTCTATATCAAAATTACATAATGCTTTAGGATATTTACCAATTACTTTTTGATTTTTTGTTTTCTTTATGACGTTACCACCATTTTTCTCCATTTCCAATTTGTGAAAAGTTTGCACTTACAATTCTTTATCATTTTTATTTTTGTTTGAATTGCTGCAGATCATCCAGCTAGTTAACCAACTGTTGCTAAATAAGGTAATGCAGCTAATAACAATGGAGGAAATCCACCTTCATGTTGTGTTAATCCTTACCATCTCTCTATTCTTTAAATATTTAATAATATTTTTACGATATCAATAGCTAATGAGACAAGTAAATTTCCACGAACTTTCTTTCCTGATTTGAACATCTGTTAAAAATGGTTTAATTGATTATAATTGTTCATTATTTATTTTTAATTTAGTAGACTTTGGTTTAGTTTTACCACTAGGTAGGAAACTATAATCAATTGTAAAGTTATTCATTTATATAGTTAATAATTTAATAAAGATTTTTTATTTGTTAAAAATTTTTCATAGTTCATAATGTATAAAGATTTTTTATATAGATTTAAAATTAAATAGATTAAAAATTGATATAGATCAAAAAGTTATAAACACTTCTGATATAGTAAAAAAATTATAAAAATTTTGTATAGTTTAAAAATGATTACATATTTGTTATATAGTTTAAAAATTTATAATCCCCGACCATTTTCATCAACATTAAAACCTTTTCTTTCCACATATTATGCCTCTAACAGCTGTTGTAGCAATTTTTTACCAAATGTACAATCATTTGCATATTTTCGTAAATTAATTAAAGTGTTTACTAATCCTTTTCCATATTTTTCACTTTTCCAAAATGTATGGGGAAGATTATTCAAAAATGGAATTAAATATTACATTCTATTTGGCTTATCAATTATAAAATCACTAAATTTATTTGTTAACATTTGTGCAATACTAACGTTTCATAACATTAGTTTTTACATCCTGCTAGTGTTTCACAATGAATTACTGCTAATCTTTCAATTAATTTACTAACATCAATCATCCAAACAGTATTGGATTATTTGGATTATTATCAGAATATAATGCTCCTGAGTTTAATAACATATCAGTATATTTTGATAAATCTTCACCACTAAACCCTTCATTTAAATCTTCTATTGTAATTATTTTTCAGTTAAAAGTCTCATTAATCCATCTGTAGCTTCCTATGTCTTTTTACCAATTTTTAATTTATCACCATTAGATTCTAGAGGTAAATTACCAACATACTTCAACATACCAACAGGTTTTCAACCAAGTATTTTATCCTCACTGTGATCAATATACTGTAACATTCTTTCACTAACATTTGCCTTTTTTCTTTCATTTATCTTTCTACTTTTATTTTCTTCTTCATATTTATTCAGGACATATTCAATTTTGTTTCACTTAATGTATAATCATATTTTCCAGGAATATCATCAAACTAATCTTCTAATGGTTTTTATTGGCGATAAATCTCCAAAATTATCTATATGATTTATTTATGGAAAAATTTGTTTTTGATCTTCCTCATTTTCTTCCAATGCTTTACTTTTTCAATATCATCAATAACAGGATCATCTTCCTTTGTATATTTCTCATATTATGTTTAACTTTTAATGTCTGTGTTTATGTTTTGTTTATAATTATATTTATCTTTATGTTGAAGTAAAACTTAATGTTAAACTTTAAGATGAAGTTAAACCTAATGTTAAAGTTAAAGTTGATGTTAATGTTATAGTTAATGTTAAAGTAAAATTTTAAAGCTTAATGTTTAATGTTCTTTGTTTAGTGTTATTAGTTAAGTTTAAGTAGTATTTTATTTAAAAACTTACCTTCACTTGATTTCCTTGACATACCAATTGTTAAAAAGCCAAGTTCATGATTCCAACATTTACTACACATTTCTTTAAATTATCAAACTTTAAATCTCCACCATCAAACTCATGGTAAATATGATTTAAATTTGTATAATCTTGTCTAAAAATATTCACAAATTTGAAATTTTCTCTTGTTGGTTATTCTGGTATTATTGAATACGTTTGAGCTCAATAAAAGCAATCTCTACCTTTGTGTCAACCTCGAGTGAAATAATTTCTGAGAATATCTTGATTATCTAGAATAAAGTCATCAAATCAACAACTGAATTATCGTTACATTCATCTAATGGAATAATTCCTGCATTATTTTTAATAGAACTAACAATTTGCTTATTTATTTTACCTTCAATTTTTTTACATTGGTTTATAAATTCTTCACTTTCTGGTAATTCTAATCTTATTGAATAAACATACAAATGTTTAAATTTTTTTCCAATTCAACCATCCTTTAGCTATATTTATAATTATCAATCATTAATGTTGTTTTACCATAAACACCTGGTCCAATTATTGCACATCTTACAGAATGTAACTTGGTAGTAGTTTACCATGCCTGTGTTTAACTTTTTCCTGGAATTCTTACGTTAGGTTCCCAATCTGTTTTGTTCATTTATTAACCATTTTTCATTTATTAATAATGTTATTTTCATTTGTTAATAATTTATCATTTATTAGTAGTTTTTCATTTATTAATATTTTTCACTTCTTAATAATTTGTTCAGTAGTAAACGAGCAACCTATTTCAAGTTAATGATGAGCCATCTATACTTGGAAGAGGATTAACTGTTCCAATACTTGATAGTGTTACTAATGTTTCATTACAACAAAGAATAATAGACTTTATTGTGTTGGAGGAAGAATCGAAATTTCTGTAGGTCAAAAAACTTGAAAATCTTTTGAAAATTATATATTTGAAAAAATCTATTATAACATTAAAGCAGGTGAAATTTTGAAGAGAACTGTTACTGACAGTGATGTAAAATAGTACATGGACACAGCAGATAGTACTGGTAGTCTACTTGGTTTTAATAATCAAGTTGTTCAAGCCAATGAAAAAGTTGTGGCTAAAGATGTTCCTATAATAATTCCTTTTGAAGTAATCAATAGAAATTTTTATATTGCTGCTGGAATGTACATGAAACACTATGATTATTTTAATAATGAAAGTAACATTATTGCTGCATTTAAACATAATGCAGAATTTGGTGGACCTATAATTTATGGACCAAATTACCCTATAAATGTTCCTGTTTGTAATAAATGAAGTAATTTAACCAGGTCAATGCTTGGTGTGTTTTTAAACATTATAAGGAAATTATATTTGAAGGAAACTTAACTGTAGTTTTTACACATAGTTCATATTCTGGAGATGCAGTTCAATGCTGGTATGATAATACTGATGCTGGTGTTAAAATAAAAGATACACTTCCTAAAGAAGGTAAAATAGTTATTGAATCTACAGAAATTTGTGTACATGTTGTTAAATATGAACAAAATTATGAACTTGAACAATTTGGAAATATTGTAAAAAATCCTAAAATACTTATTTCTTTTTATGAATTTCAAACAGAAGAAGTTGCTGGATTATCTGGTAAAAACAATTTTGATCTAGATATAAAAACTGACCACAACTCCACAGAATTTGATAAGCCATATTTTGTTTTTGTTGTAGTTCAGAAAAATCATAAGAACTATCTAATAGTTGATTCATCATGTTAAACTACTGAATATATATTTAGAAAGTAGTAAAAATGACTTTTTTCCACAAGAAATGTGGAATATTAATCCACCAAATAATTTTCTAAAAGCATATGATGTATTTCTAGATTTTAATCCATTTAGGCTTATAACTAATTGTCCAATTTATGTAATCAATATGACATGTAGAGAGAATGTCACAACTACACAAAATACAAGTTATACACTTGCTTATATAATTACGTAACGTAAAAAGAAACTTACTTATGATGCACTACATAGATTACTTACTGAAAATTTTAAATTATTAATATTTGCTTATATATAAATAAATGAAAAACTTAAAAAATTTATAAAAGTGTGAACTACATTTCTGAAACATTTTAAGAAAGATAGAAAAAATAAAAATTAAAATTTTAAAATAATGTACATTGTTAACTGATACATTCTAATAATTTACTTATGTTCACAATGTAAAATTTTTAATATTTGTTAATTAATATGTTTTTATTTCTTTACTTACATTCACAATGTTCTTTTTTATAACGCTGTACTTTGTTAACTAATACATTGTAATTAATTTACTTATGTCTGCAATGTAAAATTTTAAAAATACCTCACTTTTCTTAACTAATACAAATTATTGTGTCACAGCCACGTTGTAAATGAAATAATAAAGTAATAAATCAGTTGTTTATTGTATTTAGTTGTGTTATTGTAAAAAAATATATATTTAGTTAATGTCATTAAATCGGTTTACTTAATTAATTATACTGAATTTTTAAAAATCAGTTGTTTTCCTTATAAAATACAGAATTTATTTTAAATTGCATTAGTGTGCCAAAACTGGCAAAATGTATATACTTCTGCCATTTTGAGTGCCCGTGTTTGGTGGTCGCTCAGTATCAGCTTTTGTTGGTACAGGCAGACTCGCTATCTTTACTCTCAGGAGTTTTTATAGTTAGTGAACGGTTAGGCATTGTACTGTTGTGAACTTATACAATTATGGATTTTGCCTCCAGGTAGGGAGTCATCATTAAGTACGCAGCATTCAGTGATTGAGAGCACTTCTTCTGTCTATACTCACATTGAGACATTATCTGAATTCCGTCCTTGTAGCTGGGTGTTTGCGTTTCTTGTCTGTAGGACAAAGAGAGGAGAAGACAGTATTAGATTCTACTAGTCAGAGGACTGCTTTCTGCCATCCTAGTGTCTGACTGAGTTTTTTAAATATTTTGTGGCTGGAGTTCTTCCGTCATTGCAGGCGTGTATGAGAATCATCACTCCGACATACCGGACGCAGTACAAACAGTGATACTGCTGATCGCTTCAGCTTATTAGGGCTATAAAGCTAAATAACTGTGGTCATGTATCTTTAATTCCGCTGAGGTTGTGCACCACTGTAAATCATCTTTGAAGGCAGTGTCTTCTATTATTTGGTACCTAAATGATTTCAGTCATATCTCGTTATTTATACCAGATCACATACCCAAAAAAGATCAGATTTGGGCAATTGATCGGTAATATGTCCATTGGACATTGGTATATAAACATTTGTGTTATATAAACGACTTTTTAATCTACAGTGAATGCATAAGCTCGAACAACATTTATCATTTTCATTTACCAGATCCCCTAATCGTTCATTTATGTGCCATGTTGTAATTTATATGTTAAAGAGTAACAAAGAGGAAATAATATTACCATTAAGAGATCCTAAGATCTCCTTCAAGGGGTGGTCAGACAGAGCCAAATCTTCACTTTCACATTCAGTATTTCCCATTGCGTGCTTTAATTTTATACCCATGTGGAGTAGCATCTTGGATCATTTTCCTATGACATAGACCTAGTCAGAGTCTTATACTAGTGAGGGTTGGGTTGTTTATGTGGAAGATACCAAACTGAGAGGTCATCAGTCTCATTGGATTTGGAAAGGATCAGGAAGGATGTCAGGCATGCCCTTTCAAAGGAACGATTTACGGAAATCATGGTAAACTTAAATCAGGATGGCTGGATGCGGGATTGAACCGTCGTTCTCTCGAATGACAGTCCACTGGGCTAGTGTGCTAACCACTGTCCCATCTTGCTCAGTCAAACACACAACCATGCCTGATGGAGGACTCGATCCTCCGACAGGGGAGAGCTGTGGAAACCATTACAAGGAGCCTTAGACTGAATGGCTACTACCCACGGCTGTCTTAGTGAAAATGGTTCTGAATATTTTAAAATGACAAAGAACTATAAGTCTGCAAACTTTATCTAGTAAAATATCTTCAAATTTTTTGGTATAATCAATAAATGTTATTTGTGTTGAATTAAATTGTTAGTTTTCTGGATGTTACACTGTTGCTGAACTCTACATGTTAGTTATAAAATGAAAGGAAAGACTGCTTAGTGAAACAAAAATAGCAAAGAAAATTATTTACTTATGAGTAAATGACCTTGTTATTTTGATAAATAATATATGATAATATAAAGGACTGTAGTATACTGAAATAGTTACAGTAAAATATGCTAAACTGTTGTATAAAAGATTAAACTGCTGAAATCCAGTGCTATAATCAAAATAGAAATTAATCAGATTTGTCTTCCTTTTGGAATAGTCTTTAGTGAAGATTTCATAAGAGCTGAAAGTTTGTACCATTATCAGACGAAATACACTTTAAGGACCACCATTAGGTTAATTACTGAGAATGATAAATTCTAAGTATGTGTTAACATTGTGTTAGTATCATAATGTAAATTTGCCTTAACTAACTTATTATAATAACTTGTTAATCAAATTTCAATTGTAGAGACACATCAAGGTCGATTTTATTGCCTGCACTTGAATAATATTATCTACACAAAGAACAGAGAAAGAGTTAATGTACCTCGGTGCTGTATTGTAATTTCTCTGGATCTGGTATAGTAATAGTAAAGGTTAGTAGTTGTGCTGTACATGAGAAACTGATTCTATTTTCCTAAGTACATTAAGGTACAGTATATGCAAAATAGCAAATCACAATTACACTTTAAAATAACCAAATGAAGGTAACTTGGTGTCTAATTAGGCTAATGACCGTTCACATATAGTCCTAACCATATAAAAGGCCTGGAACCAAAAGGTTACTGGTTCGATCCCTGGTATTGCTCTATACCGGAATCCCTTCAGGACAGGAAGTAGAAGTCTGATACTTGTATCCATTATGAGCAACGTTAATTGAGGAAGTCTAAGATCTACAATTTACTTTGGTAATAAGCTTTATAGGAATTCTTATAGAAGATACTGATCCAAATACTCCAACAGGAGCCCACATTTAGAAGAGAAGTTTACACTTAAGTAGTGTTATACTTATCTCTCTTTGACAGGACGATTTAATGTTACACATGAGTTCTTTCTGTGTCGGTTCTAAGAATACTCTAAAACTCTAACAGAGTTAAATGCTATATTTGTCCCTTGACAGAGGCTTTTAGTGGGCATTGTCTATATATTTATTCAAAGCATTCATCAATGATAACTATCGTTACATGGCACATTTTAATAAAAAGATACTGACTGCAGTACAAACTCAATAGAGATAGAAAGTGTCTAGTGACATTAACCCATAATGGTAATTAGGAGGGAAATAGAACAGGAAATTAAATTAGGATATGTGGTTCAAACAATATTTCAAAATGGAAAAGGCAGGACAAACATTCAGAACAGAACAGGGAGTTATAAGAACAAGATAGGAGGGCAGAAACATCATCAGAAAGTAGGTGTGTTAATCGGTAGACAGAGCAATCTATTTTACAGAAGCAAGCTTATGGAGGACATACTGAATATCGGAGTCAATATTTTGATATATTGAACTTGTCACAGACCAAGAAAGAAACCTCAAATTAGAAGGAAGCAGAATCAATTGAGGAAAACAGTCCAGAACAAAACATACAGGCACACATAGACATGTATAAAGTACTGTAATGTTTAGTAGCACAAACTAGTGATATGAATAGCCAACATCGAGCACAAGCAAGTAATAGGAATGAACAGCTTAAAAAGCAAACTGGTAATATAAATGACCAACTTAATGCACATCGTAAACATATGAAAGAACAAGGAGATAAAGTTAACCAGAACCTCGAAAATGTTCACAACAAATCAGGTATCATAACTAATGAAATGAAAAACATGAAAATAGAGACTGACTGCCTAAATCAAAATTTTAATAGCATGGAGGAGAAATCAATGATATTAAGGAAAGATTTGATAGTGAAATAGAGATAGTTCAAGAAAATGTCATCCTATTGTAGAAACTAAAGTTCAGGACAAAATTTCGTGTGTAAGAACGGCAACTGCCGGAGGCAAACGAGAACTATTGCTCGCGAATCTGAGAAATTATTAAATGAAAGAATAAAAAAAGAAGTGTAACAGCAAAAATTGGGTATTTACAGAAAATTACGTTACTTTCAAAGGAAAAATTAACACTGCAGCTACATACGTGGTAGACAGGATTGCCTACAATAAAGATACTCTCACAGATCAGGAAAAAGTAAATACTGTTAACAGCAGTGCTAAGCGGAGGGGGATCAAACGAAGTGCTGAAGAAACAACATTGAGTGAGTTTAGACACAAGATTTGGATGAATATTGGTCCGAACAAATACAGAACTGTCATTGGAGAGAATTTATTATCGTGAAGATGTTGGAAGGAAAAGGTTAAATGACAAGGAAACAATTCTGTGAGTCACAGTATAGGAAATTGACTTATTTCGGAATCGAAGGTCGTGTTCCGATATAATTTGAGAAGTTTAGAAAAAATTACCAGAAGACTTAAAAAAATTATTTGGGTAACAACCACAAATCCTTTTCATCGCTCTTAGAAAATATGATCGACGAAGACAAGTGGCGTGAATAATAATTTCCAGCACAACGAATACATTGGGAACCATAAATGCTCAAATATGTGTGAATCTATATGGGACCAAACTGATGATGTCATCGGTCCTTAGACTTACACGCTACATAAACTAATTTAAAATAACTTACACTAAGGATCATAACACACACACACACACACACACACACACACACACACACACACACACACGCACACACACACGCCCAAGGGAGGACTCGGACCTCTGGCAGGAGTGGCCACCAGATTCGTGAAATGTCACCTCTAACCGCGCAGCCACTCAAGGCGGCTTAGGAACCATGGACACAACAATCACAAACATGAGAACAGGTACAGAGTATAAATGGTTCAAAAGCGAAGAGACAGAGACAGGCTTAGGTCAAATAAATGCACTAAGGGAAATGTCTGGCGTGATGATTCTGTAAATGTGAAGCAGAAAACTAAGATCCACAAATGTTAGGGGCCTGATGGACGAAGGAATACTGCTGGCAATAGACAGAAATTTTAAAGCACACCAGTACCGTGCTAATAACGTACGAGACAACGCGACTGCCGCAACAGATGGTCAGAAGCATGATTCATGGTCGGCTAAGAACAAGAGCGCCTCTCTAGCGAGTGAAGACCGCCAGCAGCGAGCAGAAGCGGAAACATACGTGTCAGTAGCTGTGCAGGCTGTGTGTGACGTCACAGGGGCGAGTGGGGAAAGTAGGAAAGGAATTTAAGGCTAACGACAGTAATGACACTAAAAAATTATTAAAAGAATCAAAGGAAGAATTATTCGGAAATAATGAATGGCGTTTAGAGATGGATTATCTCTATAACAGGTTAAGGCAACGTAATGGCGAAAAATGTGGCGTTGAAACGACCGAAAATTTTGGGGAAACAAGAGGTGAAATGGAAACAGTGAGATTATTAAAATGAGCTGCTCAGAGCTCGTGTGCTACCGACAAAAAGAAAAGGTTTAATCTCAATTTAATCACGCCATGCAAAGATCGCGAACTGCAATGGTTAGGGAAAATAACAAAGTCGTGGACAAACGTTGAACAAAAGGTGAAATGATGAGTAGTGTAGAACAATCATTCCGTAACAACGAAGGAGATAAGATGCTGAAGAAGTTGTTAAGAATGAATATATGCAAGGTATAGAAATCCATGAGGATTACAATCAATCAGAAGCTCGAGGTGACGTCATACATTAAGGTAAAGAATACAGTTCGGTTGAAAAATTGTTGATAAAGGAAAATATGTTACTGCTCCAGAAGGAAAGAAAGATCTAATTACAATGCATGGAGCACTGCATGATTTACAGAGTTTACGACAACATTAGAAACAATTTTTATGTTGAAACCAGAAATCGACTTTGAAGATTCTGACTCAGATGAAGATAAAGAGAGCGACGAGATACGTGATTCAAAAATAGGAGAAAAAGAAATTTATGAAAACCTCAGTTCTACAGAAATGTTAGTTCAAAAGGAAGCGCTTACTCTGTATGAAAATCTGCCAAATCAAAACATGGAACAAAAAGAGTAAATTTATGAAGAAAATTTAACATTACCAGATTATGAAAGAAGTAAAGTAGACGTTATTTTTATGCAGGATCCAGAAGACATTATGGAAGCAAAGGAAAAAGAACCATTGGACAAAAATTTGAGTAATCAGCAACGAATGGCTATCTTGAAAGAATTCGCAATCAAAAGAAGAAAGAAGACACATGATGAAGAAACTGTTAGCGAAAAAACGAGCCGTTCAAGAAGAAATTGACAAAGTGATCGCATGGGGAATCATAGAATGTAGTAACACTGAATACAATAATCCACTGACTATTATGAGCAAAACGGACAGAGGAGTGAGAATAATCATTGACACCAGGACAGTGAACAAAATTGTGAAAGGAGAAACAGATCGGCCAGAATAGTTGGACGATATGTTGCGAAGATTGTATAATGTTAGAGATTCAGCCAGTCTGAATCTAACGTTAGGGTGCTGCCAAATCACCCTTGTTGCTGAATTTAGAAAATGTACCGCTTTTCTCTTTGCTGGCAGGCGTTGTCATTACAAATTGGTACCTCTCGGCTTAAACACGTAGGTTTCTGTGTTTATACATGCATTAGATTGGGTACTAGGAAGAACCTTAAGTAAAAAACTCACAATTTACTTAGAAGATCCATTAATAGCTACGCAGCAATGGAAAGAACATTGTGTATTATTATAACAAGTATTCATTGCTCTAAAAAAAAGGCGTTATGATTGAAATTTAAAAAGTGTTAATTAGTGAGGAAAGAAATTTCTTAGGCCATGTCTTTATGACTTCTTGAATAGAAAAGGACCCTGAGAAACTCAAAGCCATTGAAAAATGTCGTCCCCCAAAAGATGAACACAATTAAAAGCTTACCTCGGATTATATGGATTTTATTAGAATTTTATTAGAATAGCTATAGCTAAAGCAGTGTTTAGTAAAATGTTAGGATACTTTAACGAAATAATAATACCAAAAACAGTACTGTCGGATAATGGACGTCAGTTTATAGCTAAAATATGGTTAGAGGGCATGGAGGAAATGGGAGTACAAGTAACATACACACCGGTATAGCACCTGTCCAGCAATCCTATAGAACGGTATTTGAGAGAATTGGCAAAATTATGTAGAACTTACTATTACGTAAGTCATAGAACGTGGAGGTCATTTCTCATATTTTGAAGTAGTCATGAATACACTGCAACAGGAATCAACTGGTTTCACAACTGAAGAAATAATGTTAGGCTACAAAAGTAAAAGCTTAGTCGAAGAAATACTTGAATTTCCAGCCAGCAAAGAAATAAGTCTGAACAGAAAAAAGGCAATGGTAAAGGAACTGATAAAAATGAAAGCAGAATCAGGAGCTAAAACAAATAATGAAAAATTAAAAGCAGTAAAATACACTATACGCGAATTAGTTCTCATTAAGACACACAAGTAATCCTGTGAAGCAAATCACGAAATTGCAAAATGTAAATATGTTTGTTAGAGACCTTTTGAAATACAGGGGTTCTGCCCCCAAACGCATATTTTCTGGTATACTCTAGATCCAAAAATCCATTGTGGTCAGAAATATAGTTGACCTGAAAAATGTATGGAACTAGAACTGAAAGGAAGTGAGTGTTACTTGATGATGATGATAAATAAATAATTATTGTGTTATGTTATAAAGCAAAATTCCAACATTTACAAAAGTTTCAGATTCCAAAATACATATGTACATGTAATATGCAAATAACCCCAAAGTGTCATATAGTGGACAGCAAAGCAATGTTTTTTGCAGCCAAAGTTGTATGAAATGGAAGATGAAATCACATGCCAAAGATTTAACTGCCTAATTTGTATATAAAAGGGGCAGAAGGTATTCTGTGAAATGTGATAAGGAAGACATGTGACAAATGGACTGCCAAACTCTTATAAAGAGGCAGACAAGTGCCATGCAACGAAAATATTGGTTTCTATATCAAATAATAGAAAACTGACTGTTATCATATATGTATGTGGAGGAACATAAATTTCTGATCTTACGTAAAATATGTGTGCTGTATGTAAATAAACTTACTTATTAAACTTACATTTTTCATTCATTTAAAATGAAAATTATAAAAACATAAGTAAATATAATGATTCTAGTATAAAAAGGAATGAATAGATTTAATGAATTTTCTGAGTAAATTTCAAGTGTTTTTTAAACTATGGTGATAAATGCTGTGTGTGTGATGCATAAAAATGTTATTTTGAAAGAGATTTGTAGTTAATGATAAAAGAGCTGTAGTTTCCTGTTAGTGTTTTAATGATGATTACCTGCTGAGAATCATCATGGAAACAGGGGCATATGTAACACAACTGCCCTGATGCATATGTAACTTTCTAAATAAAAAACATTTCTTTACAACCAGCTTATAAGACTCGATTGTAAGTTTTATGTCTTATCTGTGAAAGTCAATAGCTTTAAACAAAGGGACTGTAAGAACATTTCCGTCCATAGAGTAATAAAATGAATTTGTAAAGGATTTTTGTATAACGACGTTTGAAAACAATTTATTTATGAATAAGATATATGTTTTAAAAGAAGTATTGTCATCATGAAAACAGGTTCATGCTGAGGGCATTAAATTTACAAAAGTGAAAAGTAAAAGGGGTTGTAATTCCTATCTCAAAAGGAACAGAAAGGCAGGAAGACGAAGAAGTGAAAGGACTTGGCGCGCTGTAGTTAAGTGGAACGAAGAAGAGTGCCCAAATAGCCTCAGTTGGAGACTGCTGTTTTACAGTAGCACTGCATTTAGAATTGGGCTACATTATATACATAAACCGACGCCAAGAGGAATTTATTAAGCCCCAAAACTCAAAGACCCATGACTGCTAGCGCATAGGTTGTGTAGTCACCACTCCCATCGCCACACACATCACCTACAGCAAATGGTTAACAAGTTCATTTCCAACTGTAGTAATAGGTTGAACCTGTAAATTTTTTTCCTGTGCATTTAGAAATAATAATTTGTTCCTACTAAACATTGGTTCAAGGAAGATCATTTTCGGAAGACGTATTCCTAGACACGGTCCTCTCCCAGTGAAAATGAATCTCAGTATCCTAAACTTATAAATAATTATAATTTTGTAAACTTAATGTAGTAAAATACATTGAACATGCTTTTGCATAATCTGTAAATGTTATTTGTGGAGAAATAAATTTGTAGTTTTCTGGAAATTACAGTTTTTGCTGAACTTCTACATCTACATCTACGTGGTTGCTCTGCTATTCACAATAAAGTGCCTAACAGAGGGTTCAATGAATCACATTCAAGCTGTCGCTCTACCGTTCCACTCTCAAAAGGCGCGCGGGAAAAACGAGCACTTTAATTTTTCTGTGCGATCCCCTGATTTCATGTATTTCACCGTGATGATAATTTCTCCCCATGTAGGTGGGTACCAACAGAATGTTTTCGTAATCGGAGGAGAAAACCGGTGACTGAAATGTCATGGTAGTAACGAAAAACGCCTTTCCTTTAATGATTGCCACTCCAAGTCCCGTATAATGTCTGTGGCTTTATCTCCCCCATTTCGCCATAATATAAAACGAGCTGCCCTTCTTTGAACTTTTTCGATGTCATCCGTCAGTTCTGATGCAGATCCCACACCGCACACCAGTACTCCAGAATAGGGCAGATATACGTGGTGTAAGCAGGCTCTTTAGTAGACCTGTTGCATCTTCTAAGTGTTCTGCCAATGAATCCTAGTCTTGGTTAGCTCTACCCACAACATTATCTACGTGTACATTCCAATTTAGGTTATTTGTAATAGTAATCCCTAAGTATTTAGTGACTTATTGCGTAATCGAAATTTAGTGGATTTCATTTAGTACTCATGTAAATAACTTCACACTCTTCATTATTCAGGGTCAATTGCCACTTTTCGCACCATACAGATATCTTATCTAAATCATTTTGCAATTAATTTTGCTCATCTGATAACTCTACAAGATCGTAAATGACAGCATCATTTGCAAACAATCTACGACGGCTACTCAGATTGTCTCCTATGTCGTTAATATAGATCAGGAACAATAGAGGGTTTATAATACTTCATTTGGGGAACGCCGAATATTACTTCTGTTTTACTCGATGACTTTCCGTTCGTTTCTACGAGCTGTGACCTTTCGGACAGGAAATGGCGAATCCAATCACACAGCTGAGGCGATATTCCATAGGCACAAAGTTTGTTTAAAGGACGCTTGTGGGGAACGGTGTCGAAAGCCTTCTGTAAATCTAAAAATATGAAATCGATTTGACATCCCCTGTCGATAGCACTCATTACTTCATGAGTGTAAAGATCTATGTAGTTGTGTTTCACAAGGACTACATTTTCTGAATCCGTGTTATGTGTCAATAAATCGTTTTCTTCCAGGTACTGTATGTACTGTGTTGAACTGGGGACCTAGAAACAACGGAGAGGCTGCGTCCCCACCGTAGCCCTCAGTGGTTCACAACCCCTCAACAGGTTACAGCAGTCCACTCATCCCACAGCCGCCCCAAATCTAACCCAGGGTTATTGTTCGGTTTGGCCCCAGTGGAACGCCCGGGGAACGTCTCACACCAGACGAGTGTAGCCCCAAATGTTTGGGTGGTAGAGTAATTACGACGTACGCGTACGTGGGAGTGAATGGCTCTGAGCACTATGGGACTTAACTTCTAAGGTCATCAGTCCCCTAGAACTTAGAACTACTTAAACCTAACTAACCTAAGGACATCACACACATCCATGCCCGAGGCAGGATTCGAACCTGCGACCGTAGCGGTCACGCGGTTCCAGACTGAAGCGCCTAGAACCGCACGGCCACATCGGCCGGCCCACGCGTACGTGGGGACAGTGTTTACGCGGCAATCGCCGACATAGTGTAACCGAGGCGGAATAAGGGGAACGAGTCCGCATTGGCCAAGGCGGATGGAAAGGCGGCTTAAAAACCATCCACAGAATGACCGGCACACCGGACCTCGATACTAATCCGCCGGGAAGATTCGTGCCGGGGAACGGCACGGCTTCCCGCCCGGAAAGCAGTGCTTTAGACCGCACGGCTAACCGGACGGGCTTCTCCCAGGTACTTGAGAATGTTCGAACACACAATATTTTCCAAAAACCTACTGTAAATCACGTTAGTGATATGGGCCTGTAATTCAGCGGGTTACTCCTACTTCCCTTTTTGGGTATTGGTGTGACTTGAGCAATTTTCCAGTCTTCAGATACGGGTCTTTCTGTGAGCGAGCGGTTACATATAACTGCTAAATATGGAGTTATTGTATCAGCATACTCTGAAAGGAACCTGACTTGTGTACAATCTGGACCAGAGGCCTTGCCTTTATTAAGTGATTTAAGTTGCTTTGCTAGACCGAGGATTTCTACTTCTATGTTTCTCATATTATTCTTGATTGGAATTCAGGAATATTTACTTCATATTCTTTAGTGAAGGAGTTTCGGAAAACCGTGACTTCACCGTTGTTATCGCGCAGTGAAGGTATTGATTGCGTCTTGCCACTGTTGGGCTTTATGTATGACCAGAATTTCTTTGGGTTTACTGCCAGATTCCGAGGCACAGTTTCGTTGTGGAAGTTATTAAAAGCATCTCGCACTGAAGTACGAGCTATATTTCGAACTTCCGAAAAACTTTGCCAATCTTGGGGATTTTGCGTTCTCTTAAATTTGGCATGCTCTTTCCGTTGCTTCTGCAACAGCGATCTGACCCGTTTTGGGTACCATGGGGGATCAGTACCATCACTTATTAATTTATGTGGTATATCTCTCTCAATTGCCAACGATACTATCTGTCTGAAATGATTCCACATCTTTTCTACGCCTACATGATCAGATCGGAAGGAGTGAAGACTGTCTCTTAAAAAGGCGTTAAGAGCATTTTATCAGCTTTTTAAACAGATGTACTTTGCGTCTCCTTTGATGGTTGTTGGTACTACGAAATTCAGTCTAGCAGCAACTGCTTTGTGGTCGCTAATCCCTGTATTCGTCAAGATACTCACAATTTGCCCAGGATTATTTGTTCCTAAAAGGTCAAGTATGCTTTCGCAACCATTTATGCTTCGAGTAGACTCATGAACTAGTTGTAAAAAATAATTTTCTGAGAAAGCATTAAGTACAATTGCGGATGACGTTTTAGCCCTGCCGACGGCTTTAAACATATAATTTTTCCTGCATATCGAGGGTAGATTGAAGTTACCACCGACTATAATTGTGTGAATGGAGTACCTACTTGAAACCAGACACAAGTTTTCGTTGAACTGTTCAGCAACTGTACCTTCTGAGTGGGGTGGTCGGTAGAATGATCCAATTAATAGTTTAGTCCGATTGTCAAGTATAACCTCTACCCACACTATTTCGCAGGAATTATCTACTCGAGTTTCACTACAGGGTAAACTACTTCCAACATCAATAACTGCTCCACCACCAACTGTATTTAATCTATCCTTTCTGAACACTGTTAGATTGTTTGAAAAAATTTCGGCTTAACTTATTTTGGAATTTAGCGAGCTTTCTATACCTATAACTATTTGAGCTTCAATGCTTTCTATCAGGGCTTTGAGCTCTGGCTCTTTCACAAAACAGCTACGACAATTTACGACTACAATACCGATCGTTTCTACAACTACCCTACTGTCTTTTACCTGCCCCCTTATAGCCGGACACCCTTTCTGTGGTTTCCTAAGACTCTATAACCTAAGGTTAGTTGTAACATGAAAGACCTCCTTAGTGAAAACAAAAGTAGGAAAGAAAGTTGTTTATTTAAAAACAAATTATCTTGTGATTTTGATAAATGACTCCGAGAGTAGCATACTCTGATAATAAAAAGTGAAGTAGTATACTGAAATGGTTGTTATAAAATATACTGTAGTGTTTATAAAAGATTAAACTTCTGAAATCTAATGCTATAATTAACATATAAATTAATCAGTTAGATCTGTCTTATTTTTCGAACAGTGTTCAGTGTGGATTTCATAAGAGTTTAAATTTTTTAGCATTCTCAGACAAAATACAGTATAAGGGTCACCATTTGGTTAACTGCTGAAATGATGCATAAATGAAAGAATGATAAATTCAAGGTATGTTTTAATACTGTGTTAGTATTATAACGCAGCAATTGTGCTTAACTAACTTAGAATAATAACTGGTTCATCAAATCTTATTTGTAGAGACCCCTCATGGCCGATTTTTCTTTGTTTGCACTTGAATAATATTATCTACACAAGAATAAGGTTTTAATGTATCTGGGTGCTGGAATATAATTATTCTGGAGTTGACAAAGTAAGAATGAAAGTTAGCTGTTGTGCTGTACATGAGAAACTGATTCTGCTTTTCTAAGCACAGTAAGATACATACAAAACAGGAAATCACAATTTCGCTTTAGAATACTCCAATGAAGGGAATTTCGTGCCTAATTAGACTGGCGACGGTTCATAAATAGTCTTGACCACATAAAAGGCCTGGAACCAAAAGATTACTGGTTCGATTTCTGATTGCCTGAAATTGCTTCAAATTTGAAATAATAGTCTGACACTTGCATCTATTAGGAATACACTACATGGTCAAACAAACCTCTAAAATACCTGCAAAAGGGGCAACGTTAACTCAGGGAATGTGATTTAGAATATGCTTTTAGGATAACTTTTATTAGGAATTGTTAGAGTAGGTGCTGGTTCGACGATACCGACAGGAGGCCACATTTAGAATAGAATGTTACACATGGATAGTGTTGTACTTGCCTCTCTGTGACAGGACGTTTTAATGTTACACGTGGCTTTTTCCTGTCACAGTACTAATAATACTATAAATAGTTAAATGTTACAATGGTACTACATCACAACTGACAATGATTCAACTAATCATTTAGGATGTCAAGACATTTTGTACTGACTTCGACTTGATAATTAACGAAAGTATTCACAATGCCATGTTCACTTACTGCACACGAATTTGACAGGTCCACCAAAGGACTCGTACCGTACTATTAAACACAGTAAACATTTATCTGCCTTGTTCGCAGATGTGCGACCGCTCCTGATGCGTCCACACCCATCCATCGCCAATTATGATCTCATCTTTTGTGTTTCTTCAGCTGAACGCAAGCTTCTCTTCTTTTTCCCCCAGCCAACAAGATGCCAGGAAGAGCCACACAGGGACGAAATGCGTCTCTTTCCGTAGCCTCAGATGCACCAGTTGGAGATAAGGCAACGTTTTGTTACCTAATAAGACAACATCATCATGGTGCAAGATTATTACCTTCGGTTGAATGACAGCTTTACCTTACGATTTGGCCGGCCGGGGTGGCGAGCGGTTCTAGGCGCTACAGTCTGGAACCGCGCGACCGCTACAGTCGCAGGTTCGAATCCTGCCTCGGGAATGGATGTGTGTGATGTCCTTAGGTTAGTTAGGTTTAAGTAGTTCTAAGTTCTGGGGGACTGATGACCTTAGAAGGTAAGTCCCATGTTGCTCATAGCCATTTGAACCATTTGAAACTTACGATTTGTTACACATTCATCCGTTTAGGCTGAATATCATGTTACCTGCAACAACACGATTGTTCTGGAAGATGTTTCAGACTTATGAAACTGAGAACCTCGAAGTGTTACGCGATTTTTTTCTCCCCGTGGTCAATAATACACGCGCAATGCGACTTCCCACCTCACTCTGATGATGTATGCGATAACATTGGCAAAATCTCTTACGATCGCCCCCAGCAGACCGTGCCAAATTACACTGCACATACAGTAAACGTGGGATGTGAGCTGTTGGCTGTTAGCGCTCTGAGATTATCCTATGCCTGATTTCTAAGTGTAAATAGAATGACAAGCGTGGCAGGTTCTTTGGTAGATGCCTGATTTTCCGTATTTCTCGGTGGTTGTGTCATGAGTTCAAAGTTTTTCAGTATTTGTTGTCTACACAGCATCCTATCTGAAGTGCACATTTTTAAATATTCTGTTGTTGTAAATTAATATGCCACGTTTGGGAATTTTTTGCTTACGGGGGAGGGGAAAAACTCCTTTTCGGCTGTTTCACTTGGCTAGATACTGACTGCTACATATCCCGGCACAGAGACGTGACGTCACTTGATTTTAATTTAGAGTGTCATGTCGTCGTTATTGGTTGTTGTCAACACTGCCGATACCAACTAACATTATAAGATTGATCACTGAAACACTTCATCTCTATAACGAAGTATTAGTATCTTTCCGCTTTATGGTCAAAATTATTGTCGTGTGTTGTAACCTCTGTCGCTTCTGTGAACAGCCGGCGATAGTATCCGTTCGTGGCCAGGACAACGAAGATTATATCAAAGAGAATCTTATGGCTTCCTCATGGCAAAGCGTGTGACAGTGCAGCTAATGTGTCCATTTCATTCCACTGAACGTTAATTTTATGCCCCTCTGTTGGTTTTCACTACTTTCTTCGTAAAATCTATGTATGTCTATTCACAGTTACACGGTAGTCTACACAGGGTAGTCACAAACAGTTTGATAAGCTTGTACGGGTGTTGGTGGAGAGATTGTCCTAAGATATAATTGTACCAAAAAATTCGATACATTGTGCCTTTTCCGAGTTATTTAGAACTGAACTACCCAATCAGGTCCCTGCGAACGCAAATTAAAGCAGTTTGCTAGAGAGAATTAGTGTCATTTTTCTCATAGCGTAGATGACAGAGTACTGGACTGTTCAGTCTTTTTCTCTACTTACTACCACCCCAAGTCAAATTTTTATATCGCTGTCTTGTTCGGGTTTAGGAAACCCATCGAAGTACACGTTCGGAGACACTGTCTCTGGCGGACTGCTTGAATTTGCGTGGCCTACGACCTGATTGGCTAACTTTAATGTTAACTAACTCGCAAACGGTGCACAGTACCGAGATTTTGCTTAACAATGATTCCTCAGCACAACGTATCCTGCAACACTGTTCGAAGCTTTCCAGACTGTTTCTGACCACACTGTATATCCACGGTTCTGACAATTGGACAATGACCTTGACCAGCATTAACCATTCCTGTGTACTGCTATGAAAATAGGATATAATTATAAATCACGAAGACAAAGTCATAGAGGATTACAACCTTCGCTCATATCCATGTCTGACGAAGGTCTTAAAATGAAGCGTTTAAGTTTATAGTGACATCTGCTGATGTCGTTTGTCCTCTGTTTTCAGCACCGCTAATGTTCATAACAAGTCAGTTTAAAGCACGAATATCTGAACTCTATACTAGTTAGCAGAGATCTCATTATTAAATCTTAGCTCACTTATATTCAATTACCAGGACGTATACTCCGAAGTCCTAACGTACCTAACAGTACCTTTGACTGTTACAAAATCTGAGCATTCTTTTTCAAAAATCAAATACTGCTTACATTCTGCAGTGAGTCAACAACGGTTATGTGGCTCAACAATAATACCAAAACGAAGGGGGCACGAAACATCGATTTTCCTAAAATAAGCAATTCTTCATTCACATAAAATAGGAAAAAATATTTTAATTAAGAAAAAAATTTAGTTCACCAACCATATGTACTTTACTAGTAGTTTATACTGAACGTGGAATACATACTTGTGAATTATTTTTAAATTAACATTATGTTTTCTGTATTGGACAAAAATACATCAAAGAAAGTTTTGCATCTCCTCGGTTCCGAGAATTCCGGAACCTGTACAATAAGTTGGAATAGTGATCAACATAAACATCATTTCTGCCCTTCTTATTACTCATGGAAACCACACATTGCATGTTGTACCACCATACAGCGAGACCTTCAGATGTGGTGGTCCAGATTGCTGTACAGACCGATACCTCTAATACCCAGCAGCACGTCCTGTTGCATTGATGCATGCCTATATTCGTCTTGGCATACTATCCAGAAGTTCATCAAGGCGCTGTTGGTCCACATTGTCCCACTCCTCAACGGCGATTCGGCGTAGATCTCTGATAGTGGTTGGTTGGTCACGTCGTCCATTAACACCTTTTTTTAATCTATCCCAGGCATATTCGATAGGGTTCACGTCTGGAGAACATGCTGGCCACTCTGGTCAAGCGATGTCGTTATCCTGAAGGAAGCCATTCACAAGACGTGCACGATGGGTGCGTGAATTATCGTCCGTGAAGGCGAATGCCTCGCATATATGCTGGCGATATGGTTGCACTGTCGGTCGGAGGATGGCTTTCAAGTATCGTACAGCCGTTACGGCGCCTTCCATGACCACCAGCGGCGTACGTTGGCCCCATATAATGCCACCCAAAAAGAGCAGGGAACATCCACCTTGCTACACTCGCTACACAGTGTGTCTAGGGTGTTCAGCCAGATCGGGTTGCCTCCAAACACGTCTCCGACGATTGTCTGGTTGAAGGCATGTGCGACACTCATCGGTGAAGAGAACGTGATGGCAATCCGGAGCGGTCCATTCGGCATGTTGTTGGGCCCATCTGTACCTCGATCCAAGCTGTCGTGGTTGTGAAGATGGACCTCGCCATGGACGTCGGGAGTGAAGTTTCGCGTCATGCAGCCTATTGCCCACAGTTTGAGACGTAACACGACGTCCTGTGGTTGCACGAAAAGCATTATTCAACGTGGTGGCATAGGTGTCGGGGTTCCTCTCAGCCATAATCCATAGGTAGCGGTCATCCACTGCAGTAGTAGCCCTTTGGCGGCCAGAGTGGGGTTTAGTGACATGTCTGAACAGTCAAAGGGACTGTGCCTGTGATACAATATTCACAATCAACGTCTGTCTTCAGCAATTCTGGTAACTGGGGTGATGAAAAACTTTTTTTTATGTGTGTAGTTGTCAATGATTTTATTCGAACGTGAGAAGGAGGTCTTACTAGTCAACAACAAATTTTCATGAAGAAAACTGTTTGTTTTTGTATGTCGATAAAATTTAGTTTGTGTAGTTTAGAGTGGATACGGAATCGTCGAGATTTGACCGGGGATCAACGGAAACGTGCCGCCGGGGGTCGGATGATTCACGTTTCTTGTAACACCAAGTTGATGTTCGTGTCCAGATACATGGTCATCCAGGCGAACGTCTATTCTAAATATGCATCGCGTCTCGGAAGCAGGGCGGAGGGGGTAGTATTATGCTATGAGCAACATTACCTGGACTTCAGTGGGACTGGTGTTTGCAATGGAAGGTTCCATGACAGCTGTGCGCTAAGTGAAAATTACTGTGGACTACCTGCATCCTTTAATGCTACATGTCTTCTCACACGACTATGACATCGTCCAGCAGAGGAGTAGGATGGTGAAGCCGTTTCAATATCTTGGTCACAAATTCGCCTGATATGAGCCAGATGAAACACATGTGACACGCTATCGGGTGCCAGCTCAACGCCTACAAACCACCGGGTCAGAATTTACGGGAACTTCGTGACCTGGGGGTAGACATCTGGTGTCACCGTACTTCTGGAAACCTACCAAAGACTTGTAGAAGCCGCGACACGCAGAAAAGCTGATGTACTGCATCATAAAGGTGGACTAACCCGCTGTGGAGGTCATCACGATTTGGCTCCTCAGTGTGTGTGTGCCAACAATGTTCGTTGTTACCCATGAAAGATAACGAACGTTAAATATTATGCTTTTCGGATAAGTGGACCTGTCCTGAAGAGTACATGTTTAAAAAAACGTAAAATGTAAAGGTCATTTCCGGTAAATAGCGTTGACCTTTTAAGCGTGATTACTGAATTCATGTTATTCTTCATTTATCAGTTTCTGTGGAAGTGCATAGTTATGTATTGTGCCGCAGGGCAAGGAACACTAACGTCATCCCATATTAGTAAGCAATATGTGCACTTTTGTCATTACTTTAAATCATACCCTCGTATTTAATGTGTAGGCTACATTAATTTCTACAGTAAGTTGAAAGAATAAAGTTATCTGTGCATGACATGTATAAGTCGCATTGTAGTCGAGATATGCCTTGGTTCAAAATTCCTCGTCTGAAATACAATAATATTACAACAACGACAGTATGTAATATACTCCGATTCAGTCTGGTTGATAATGAGACCTTACCAAAATAGTGTAATATAGAACCTTGCAGAAGAAAAACCTTTAATCTGATTTCTTAAATAAACCTAGTCGTCGGGAAGCATAGTTTCTTCACTAGTAAATGGTTGTATTGTATTATATTAAACCGATGACCTATAAATGACAGAGAGGCTTCGTCCCGCTGTAGCCCTCATTGGTTCACAACCCCATAACAGTCCAGCCCCACACCGAACCCAGGGTCTTTGTGCGGTTCGGCCCCCCAAGGACACTCCTCCCCCCCCCCCCCCCCCCTCCGGGAACCACTCATAGCAGACGAGTGTAACCCCAAATGTTTGCGTGGTAGAGTAATCATGACGTACGCGTACGTGGAAACGGTGTTTGCGCAGCAATCGCCGACACGGTGTAACTGAGGCAGAATATGGGGAACCAGCCCGCATTCGCCGAGGTAGATGGAAAACCGCCTTAAAAACCTTGCTCAGGCTGGACGGCACACCGGACCTCGACATTAATATGCCGTGCGTATTCGTGCCGGGGATCGGCACACCTTCCTGCTCGGGAAGCAGCACGTTAGACCTAACGGCTAGTCTGGCGGGCAGTAAATGGTTAGTTTTAGGTATTTTAATTTATGTAACGAAGATTGTTTCAGAACTCTGGAGTTTGTCCCGCAGCTTTGATTTTTCCTTGTAGAAACGACATTCTGAAAGTAATAGCCGTTAATTACCTTTTCCTACTGCTGTTAATGAAGATTCGAGATGATCAGCTTCAAGCTACTCACTTAACAGTAATTATTTGAGCTAGTTGTCATAACAGGAACTGTTAAATCAACCCATGCCGACGTTAATAAAAGGGGAGTGGAAATCGGCAACATTCTACGAGCCATTATGTCACAAAACCCTTTCTCTGTGCTACTGTGTTCTCGGTACTCTGCGTGCCTCTAGACTTGATACAGGTGACAAACCACGGGGACAGTTTTTCAAATATGCGTTTGTAGATGGCGCAAGGTCTTTCTGACAAGCTGGCCTTCTCTCTGGAATTTAAAAATGTAAAAGATATGAGAAGTGGTTTTTATTGACTACAGTTCTACCAGTTAAAATAATGAATGCTGTGTATCTGCATTTGTATCATCAGAAATAAAACGTAGTGCTTTAGTATTAACGGCACTTGAACACATACTTCCTTCCGTCTATTTTGTCGACAAATGACATTATTGAGACTGTGGCTTTGAACAGAATACATGCTGATTCATACAGTGAACAAAATAGTAACCATCCACCTCCCATAATGCTGTTTGAGTACGCAAATAGCGCCGTATCGTTTTCGAATCGACAGGTTCACCTTCCGACGGTTGCCCACTTTTATATTGCATTTGTTGTTGTTTACATTAGCAGTTGAAAAAAAACTAGTGCAAATAACACTAAATTTAATATAATCGTGAACAGTGGTGTGAAGATGAACCCATCGGTTCCAAACCGGTCACAACG
Organism: Schistocerca cancellata; assembly: GCF_023864275.1. NCBI lineage: Eukaryota > Metazoa > Arthropoda > Insecta > Orthoptera > Acrididae > Schistocerca > Schistocerca cancellata. The sequence goes on from NC_064629.1 coordinate 153,473,899, forward strand.
CTAATTGTCTAAATAATGCTTGCTGTTTGCTTTTCGAAAAATTTGCTCACATTTCGATTGCTGAAGATTCAAAACGTTCAGTTTGAAGCTGTTGCTCTACCTTAGCAACATGTGCGCTAGTGGAGCATGCTTCATCAATAGAAACCTCTAAATATACTGTTGTGGTTAATGCATGACCAGCAGCACGATGGTCCCAAAACAGCAGCAGCCGAAAGCTGGCCACACTTTCCCCATACAGATTTTCCATAAACCCCTCGTTGGTCCTGGTCCGTCCCCAGGCCTGTACAGTCCTTAAGAGACTGTCAGGTTTTTGAGGACGGAACAGTTAAGCCCCCCCACCTCGGCAAGGTCTGGGGTCCATAGGGGGGGACCAGTAAGCCGCCCAAAATCCAAGAGCCTACGTCCCTACCTTATGCACAAAGCATGTGTAAAGACGTATGCTCTTTGGACCGTTCGCAGTTTACTGGCGACCAAATGCCAAACTCTAACTAAAGTGTGCAAATACATGTTGAGGACACCAGCAATTACTGGCTATTAAACGACTGAATCTACAAACAGAAACTTGATGAAAGAGAAGTGTTTAATACCTTTTGTGCCTCCCAGTCTGATAATAAACGAACCGTGAAGCATGGAGATATCTACAATACAGTATTTGTACTAGGTCGGAATGTCTCTCTAAGGCCGATGAATCGCAAATAAGCGACACTATCGAGATGTGAAATGCAAAATGGAACGACAGCATTTGAAACGACGAAGTTATTAACAAGACATTTGGTCTTTATGACCTCTTTAACTTATTTTAAATTCTCTCTTCGCTGTACTATGTCGGCACTTATCGATTGTCGCATCACAGAGCAATGACTTATCTTCGGGCTGGGAGGCTGTGGGAGGCTCTCTGGCACAATGGTCGGCAGAGAGAGAGAGATGGTTGTCATCTGGAGTGGGGAAGCCGGAAGCGTGGCTGGTAGATCGGGGGAACTCACCGGGTACAATGTTGTACCTGGAGCCATGCTCAGACATTGTTATTGCACAAGTATCGGTGATTAATCGGAAAACGTGACAGCTGAATTTTATGCTGATGTAAGAACGTACGAAGCTGATGTTTGAATAAAGGTTAATGAAACCAGTGTTCAAGTATTATGTATATGAGGGCACGGTCTGTGCCGATGAACTCCATGTGATGCTGCTGCTGTAAAAGGAAAAAAACGCTATATACACGTCCTATGCTGCTGAATTACTGGACAGGATAGTGGCAGCTCTACTGGCGTGCTGCAACAGAAGGGAAGCCTCAGTTTGTATTCACTATAGATTTCTGTAGTTCTGAAAAGCGTGTTCACCTACTGAGTTCTAACCTGGATCGAAAAACTCGTGAATTCCATGATTATGATTTGTTCAGGGAAAAATGTAGATGGTTGTTCGGTGGTTTCATAAAAATAATAATTTTGAATTTTGTGTTTGCTGTTTTTAAAAACTCTGATCTTAACATCTTGTCTTTGATTATCAGAAACTATACAAAGTATTACGGAAGATAAAGGCTCGAAACAGTTGTTTGACAACATTTTGCTGCACCAATTCAATTTTTAGTAGCTTTATCCTGTTGGTTGTTCTTCTATTAGCTCGCATTCCTTACGCTGTATTAAGTATGCTATTTATACTTGAGATCACTTTTGTGTAATCTGATGAAAAAATTTGACCTCGTATTGTATACTCAATCAGTCGACTCCACGAGTAATTATTTAGAGCCACAACTCCATGCTTCCAAAACACTTTAGTAGCAGAGTGTGGCTGACTGACTGAGGTGTAACTATTTTAGTTACAGTAATATATTTATTCCTCGTACTGTTGCTTGTAGAAAGAAGATCGACCGTTGTGATTTCAGTATGTCCGGGGATGGGAATTGTTTGCAGCGGGGTGGGCTGATCTGTGAGTCGCAAATAAGGAATATTCAAGCGGAAGGTACTGTTCGGGAACTGATGGAAGCATTAGGTCAAAATACCATATACCATCCGCAAGTAAGATTTCGGACCCCAAGAAGGTAAGTCTCGCAGCCGAATGTGAACAAGACCTTGGTGAATCATTAGCAGAACATGTGGAACGCGTTAGAAAGAGTGCGGTATCCTTTGCTCTCCAGTATATGGAGGAGCAGATGGGAACGCAGATGTTAGGGGGACTAAACCCCGAAACCATGCAACGAGCTGTATTTTGTGTAATTCCGAAAAGGTTGACTTAATAAGAAGAGATGTTAAAACAAGTACATTCCATCGAATTTCTCGACATCCAAAGGGAGGCACAGGCTCACAGGGTAGACACGGAACAAAGAGTGTGAATCAGAACAGGCGTGTGAAACGAAGCGCTATGGTAGCGCACGGAATCGCTGACCACGCTCAAGAATTGTGTTAAGGAGTGCGTAATGGGGTCTGCTGGAGTTGTGGTAAGCAGGGACACACAAAGAATGAGTGCGCCGAGACGCAAAGGGCGCAGCAAGTACTTTGAAAATTAACAGTCAGGGAAAGATTATGAGTGCGATTCGCGAAACGACGGGTTCGCGGTTACTGTTTATGTGCAGACCTTAACGGAATGGGGAACCTATGTGTGAACTGTTGCATTTACGCATTGTCATTTAACGGAAATTAAGACTGTTTTGTGAAATATAAACATATATGCACATGGGGAAGGTTAAGGCGAGAGACAGGAGAGTACTGAACGGCAAATAAAACAAATTTAAAAGTGAATGGTTGTGTTAAATTAAAATCAGTGTTGGGAATTTGTCTGGAAGATGGGTATGAAGGCGATAGAATATTTAGCTGCCAATTATATCCTCGGAGCCGATTGGATTGCTAAGGCAGGATTAATTCTCCATTGGTCTCGTGGCCATTCTTATTTTAAATTTCGTCCCCAAAGAAAGTTGTTCTTATGGGCACATGAACAGAAGTCCGTCGTCTTTACCACAAGTGGGACACAGAAGGGTGAAAAGAAAGACGAAGTTAAGGTCGAACTATTTGAAGAACAAATGGCTCACTTGGTTGAAGCATTAAGGGAGCAAATCAAAGGACTGTGCACAGAGCCCTCCTGCAGTAAGGATAACATGGGTGGGTGTGGGGAGTGTAATGGTGCGGCAACTGGAAACACACTCCCGAGTTGAAGTGCGCTGGACCGTACGATTCTTGTGAGCAAAATGTCTCAATTGCACAGATTCACTGTGATATTATGGCGGTATTTGGACCAAATGAGAAATGGTGTCAACAATGTGACCCAGGTCCCTCTGACGTGGGTTATTCTCGTCGGGAAGGAAGGCCATCGACATCGACCATAGACGACAATGTCCAGGTATCGAGGGAGAACATCAGGGGGAAAGAGATTTTCAACGAGAAAGACGTTCAGACAGCAGTTCTCGAATGGTTTCGTCACCAAGGAGTGGATTTCTATTGTCGACCAACTAAACAGTTGGAAAAACGTCATGCCCTTAATTTCTAGAGACTTGGAGACTATGTTGAACGACAGTATCTACGTCACTTTGTAGTGTAGTGCAGCATTCAAGAAAAGTTACTTGGTCTGTCATAATAATGTGTAACATAGTTTTTGAAGTTCACTGCTATAATTTTGTCAACACAAGTAGTTTTTGTTGGGAAAGGGAGAGCGGGACGAATGTCATCCACGCCGCAAGGGACACAGTGGGAAACACTGAGTGGTGGCCCCCCAAGCCCGCTCTAGCGTGATGAGCATCTCAAAAGATCTACTGCCGCCTCTGCATTTGTTAGTAATTACATCGAGGAGTTCACAGAAGCAGGGTCTGTGATGTCCATCCATCTAGGTAAGATTACCCATCAACACGGGCCCATCGCGTGATAGAAAGTGGTAGAAATTCGTTTGAAAGAAGAGTGGTTTTAAGGGTGGAGGAAAAAAAGTACCAAGGCAAGCGTCAAGGAAAAGAAGAATTCACGAGAATATGGATGACTAGTAAGAACACTAGCGGATTTTTTGCTGTCTGCGATGTGTCATGAAAAGGTAGGTTGTGTTAGTAGTGGGTATCATGCAGCCGATACAGTGTCATAGCCATTTGTTCGTCACAATGAGATCTGTTCGAATCTGTGCAGCAGGCACAGTAAGCTGTTGTGGGGCGCAACTGCGGTAGAGGATACAGTGCACCATTACAAGTAATTTCCTTTCCCGTTCCACTCGCAAAGACAGCGAGGGGAAACGACAGTCTATGTGCCTCCGTAGGAGCCCTAATTTCTCATCTCTTATCTTCGTGGTCCGTAAGCGCAATGTATTTTGGGGCAGTAGAATCGTTCGGCATTCAGCTTCAAAAGCGGGTTAACACCCTCGTGTTGTTCGAACGTACCGCTAACAAATCTAGCAACCCGCCTCCGAATTGCTCCGATGTCTTCCTTCAATGCGACCTGGTACGGATCCCAAGCACTCGATTAGTACTCAGGAACAGGTGGCACCAGTGTCCTATATGCGGTCTCCTTTACATGAGAACCACACCTTCCTAAAATTTTTCCAGTAAACTGTAGTCGACCATTCGCCTTTCCTACCACAGTTCTCACATGCTCGTTGCATTTCATATCGCTTTGCAGCATTACGCCCACATATTTAAACGACTTGACTGTGTCAAGTGGGACTATATTACTACTGTATCCGAACATTACAGGTTTGATCTTCCTACTCATCTGCATTAACTTACATACTCCCACATTTAGAGCTAGCTTCCATTCATCACAGGAACTAGAAATTTGTCTAAGTCATCTTGTATCTTCCTACAGTCACTCAACTTCGAAACCTTATCGTACATTACAGCAAACAATCGCAGATTGCTACCCACAATGTCTGCCAAATCATTTATGTACACAGAGAACAACAGCAGTCCTATCACACTTCCCTGGGGCACTCCTGACGATCCCCTTGTCTTTGCAAACACTTGCCGTCGAGTTACTTCTCCATCTCATAGTCTGCCTGTACTGGCTTAGGATGGGGAGAATAGATCAGGTTCGGCAGATCACTGGTTTACCGATTGAGACTACACGCCAACTCAGAGCATGGGGAGTGGATACCTGGCAGAGCGAGCGGGCCAACAGCGATAAGCGCCGCCGTGTATACAACTTCTTTCCTGACATCCGGGAAAGACTAAAACTAAAACATATTGATCCCAGCAGTGGTATGGTTCATTTCATCACAGGACATGGCCCTTATCTCACGCACCTGTACCTCGTGAGTCTGCAGCAGACTAATAGATGTACATGCGGGGGAGAAGGTTCCCCTGAACACACTGTCTTCTTCTGCGGACAACGCACGAACATAAGACACACAGCACACATAAATCGCCTGAACACACAGAACGAACTACATGCCATAATACGCGATCCGGAAAGGTGGACTGGACTCAACAAACTAACGGACGAAATCTCGAAGATCCAACAAATAGAATACTTGCGCCACAGACCCTACCGAAGGCAAGTCGGTCCAAACAGACGTCACGATGCCCAGGGGGACACAGATATGATTAGCACCACGAGTGATGAAGAAGAAACAGATACAGACCAGGGCACCAACACAGATATTGAAGCGTCCAGCGCGGACGACCCATAGTGTCAACCAAGTCAAATTCAAAGAACGGAGTGGAACAACCGACAAGAGGTGCACAAGTCACACACAATCCTAAAAACAGATTGCACCTTATATGTAAATAGTTATCAGCATCTCCATGTCTAATAAGAGCTTAAAGCTAGGTACCTCTTCAAGGGACCTACGCCTTCCGTTAAGAGGCAGCGCCCAGTCTGGATGGAAGGATCTTAATTGTGGTCCCTCTCTTTTGAGCCCAACCCGACGGATACCTATGGTAGATCGGGGAAAACCACCGTTCAGGCTGTGTTGCTGGCGGGGCCGGAAGGTGCTAACTGCCACACCACGTATCATTGTAAGTCTCACTGGCTCAGCGTGAACTGTTTGTACAACCAACCTACACAGCCTATACCTCTACCTCCACTACACTAATAACTTCTGATCTGAAGCTTAAAGTTAGGCACCTCTGCAAGGGACCTACGCCCCCTGGTAAGAGGCGGCGCACGTCCTGGATGGAAGGATCTTAATTGTGGTTCCTCTCTTTTGAGCCCAACCCGACAGATACCTATGGTGGATCGGGGAAAACCACCGTTCAGGTCGTGTTGTCGGCGGGGCCGGGAGGTGCTTGCGCCTGATGTACTCTACTAGGAGCCTTGTAGGCTTAACGAAAATCGTTAGCGTCATTACCTTATTACTATTATCACAAGTACTCTTTCATTAGCAACTTCGAGCCAAGCACAAAATCAGTTACCTCTCTATTGTATATCGTAAATAGTTTAGCAGGCTGGACATGGAGGTCTTAGTCTTAGTTTCTAGCTTTAACGTACCCCAATCTCTTCTAGTTAAGTTAGTTTTTAGGATGGTAGATGTTAAAGGCATGGTGAGCGACGGCCAGCGTCTTGAGGGTCATTCCAAGACCCGGGCCGCCGCCCACAACCAGGTGACGGGCAATATTATACCTATCCCTTCTCTATTCAGTTCTCTTCCTTCCTTCTTTCTAAATATTTAATTTCGTTTTGTTTATTAATATCTTACTTGATTTTGTATTAGTTGTAAGTTTTTCTAATGCTGCACACACACACACACACACACACACACACACACACACAAAAGATAACAAATGGATGTAAACAAATAGAGCCCGCCTCCACGTGGCGGGACACGGGCAACGGTGTGAGTGGGGACGGGAGCCGGTGTGGTGTTACTTTCAGTCACTCCTGACCCCGGACCCAGTCACAGCGGCTAAGTGGCAACATACGACCCACCATAAGAAATTAGACGGTGGGTCATAAAATATAAGCATCTAGTGAAAAAAAAGTCTGCCTGCTTAGGTGGGTCTTCTGCTGCTGCTGTGTCTTTCCACATCACGGCTACTGTTCCCTCCCGCCCACTGGCGGCCGGGCGTCCCCACAACTGGGGCAGGGGGACAGGCACCGGTTGCTGACAGCTGGCGTCGTTGTGGAGGAGGGGAGGAGGAGACTAGTGTTTAACGACCCGTCGACAACGAGGTCATTAGAGACGGAGCGCAAGCTCGGGGGAGGGAAGGATGGGGAAGGAAATCGGCCGTGCCCTTTCAAAGGAACCATCCCGGCATTTGCCTGAAGCGATTTAGGGAAATCACGGAAAACCTAAATCAGGATGGCCGGAGACGGGATTGAACCGTCGTCCTCCCGAAATCGAGTCCAGTGTGCTAACCACTGCGCCATCTCGCTCGGTGGCGTCGTTGTCTTCTCCTGCCTCCCATGTAAGTGGGTCCGTGTTCGATTCCTGGCCGAAATGGAGATTTTCTCTTCTCGTGGACTGGGTGTTGTATTGTCCTCATCATTTCATCCTCATCACCGGCGTGCATGTAGTCCAATGTGGCGTCGAATGAAATAGGACTTGCACTTGGTGGCCAAACTTCCCTGAATGGGGTCTCCTGGCCAACGACAGCATACACTCATTTCCGTATCATCTCATACTTTGAATACTGTAGACTGTTCCTCAGGGGCAGTCCCAGTGGCTTGGGTCATTGCCTTAGGAGTGAATATCTGCCTGGCGGCTTCCTTCTTCTATGACTATGCTGGGACAGTGGCAGGGGCACATACCACTCTGCCTGCTAGAAAGTCGCTAGCAAACTCTGGACTCAGTCCTTCTGTGTGGCTAACAACGCAGTCCTCTCTGTACCATGACGACTCGGAAGGCCATAGTCGTCCTTCAGACGTTAGTGCGCATTGTAGCGAGCATGTGGACGGTCTTCTGCTGCTGCTGCTGTGTCTTTCCAGATCCTGGCTGCTGTTCCCGCCCCCCTACTGGCGGCTGGTCCTCCCCACAATTGGTGGGATATCTCAACCACTCAGGGGAAAGGGGGTTTGCAGCGGTTGCTGACGACTGGCGTCGTCGTCTTCTCCTGTCTCCCATATAAGTTGGCCTGTGTTCGATTCCTGGCCGAATTGGAAATTTTCTCAGCTTATGGACTGGGTGTTGTCCTCATCATTTCATTCTCATCAGCGGCGCGCATGTCGTCCAGTGTGGGATCGAATGAAATGATACTTGCACTTGGTGGCCAAACTTCCCTGAATGGGGCCTCCTGGCCAACGATAGCATACGCTCATTTCCATTTCATCTCTGTCTTTGAATACTGCTGACTCTTCGTCAGGGGCAGTCCTAGTTGCTTGGGGCATTGTCTGAGGAGTGGATGTCTAACTGCAGTCGACCTTCTCCTGCGACTCTGCTAGGGCAGTGGCAGGGGCACGTACCCCTCTGCCCACTCGAAAGTCGCTAGCAAACTCTGGATGCAGTCCTTGTGTGGAGCCAGGGTAGCTAAGAACACAGTCCTCTCTGTGCCACGATGGCTTCGATAACTGTAGTCGTTCCTCAGACGTTACTACGCATTGTGGCGAGCATGTGGACGGTCTTCCGCAGCTGCTGTGAATTTCCAGAGCCTGGCTGCAGTTCCCGCCCTCCCACTGGCGGCCGGTCCTCCCCACAACTGGTGGGACATTCCAGCCACTCGGGGGAAGGGGGGGCCGGCAGCGGTTGCTGACGGTTGGCGCCGTCTTCTTCTCCTGCCTCCCATGTAAGTGGGTCCGTGTTCGATTCCTGGCCGAAATGGAGATTTTCTCTGCTCGTAGATTGGGTGTTGTGTTGTCCTCATCATTTCATCCTCATCACCGGCGCGCCAGTTGCCCAGTGTGGTGTCAAATGAAATAAGACTTGCACTTGGTGGCCGAACGTCCCTGAATGGGGCCTCCCGGCCAACGATATCATACACTCATTTCCATTTCATCTCATAGTTTAAAACTGTAGACTGTTCGGCAGGGGCAGTCCCAGTGGCTTGGGGCATTGCCTTAGGAGTGAATGTCTGCCTGGCAGCTACCTTCTCCTATGACTACGCTGGGGCAGTGGCAGGGGCACGTACCCCTCTGCCTGCTAGCAAACTCTCGACGCAGTCTTTCTGTGTGGCTAAGAACGCAGTCCTCTCTGTACCATGACGGCTTGGATGGCCGTAGTCGTTCCTCAGACGTTAAAACGCATTGTGGCGAGCATGTGGACGGTCTTCTGCTGCTGCTGTGTCTTTCCAGATCACGGCTGCTGTTCCCGCCTCCCTACTGGCGGCGGATCCTCCTCACAATTGGTGGGATATCACAGCCACTCAGGGGAAAGGGGGGGGGGGTTGCAGCGGTTGCTGACGACTGGTGTCGTCGTCTTCTCCTGCATCTGCGTGCGCTGAGTCTGGGGCCGCATTTCGCCATCGGCTTGGCTGCCGCTAGAGATGGCCGGGCAGCGACGATAGTTGGCGACACTGTGCATGGCACAGCGAGCACCCGCGTCCTCCATGTGTCGCCCGCTGGCGGGGCTGTCATGGTCGCCTGAGCCTCTGACGCATCTCGGTACTTTGCCACTCGGCCCTCTCCCCGGCAGCTGAAGCAATGTGGTTTAGGGTCCACGACCGGAGGGAAAGGTTCCACCTTGATAGGGAAGACTTGGTCGTCTTCCCACATTGATTTATCGGCAGCTTTGTCTTCTTTGCTGGTGCCTCGACATTTAGGCGACCACAGGCTCTTTGAGTGCCCTGTGGTGGGCCATGCTTGCTGATCGCACCTCGGCAGTAGTGTCAGAGTCAGCAGACTCGCCACTCAAATCGTGCTTGCAGCAGCCGACTATATCATCGTACAGCACTGTCCGTGCTGTATCTCTGAGGTGGATGTGCAGAGGCAAGACAGGTGCGCGATATTCTTCTTCTTAAAAAGGAAAGTCAGTTATCCAATTTTTCTTTTGAAAGTAATCTTCTACTAAATTGTAAGTGCTCTAATTTGTTGGAAATGGTTCTCTTTTATTTTACAGTTAATACAATGAATGCACATCCATAAAATTTTTCATCGTCGATTTAAGACAGTAGAGGACGGCAGTTCCGCAGTGATTCGTCTGCTGCCCTCTTTATCAATCTTCATTATTATCCGAGAACTAATATTTCTTTTTTAGAGCATTTAAAACTATTTAAAGTATTGCAGGCCTGTTAAGAAATGTAAATGTATGTTATCACTTGAAATATTTTCATATAGTACTCTTGGACTCTGCAACACACGTAGATCAACTGATATTATCACACACAATCCTTGGGAACTTCCAACACTCACAGATCAGCCGGAAGAGTGTAACATCACATGAATTTCTAACAAACATTCCATCCTTTCTATCACTGTCTCTCGGGATTTGGTGGTCAAGTAAAAAGTCCATCCAGCAATTTACGATGAATCATAACTTTCTTGTATTCCGATTTGGAATTTATTCAGAAAACTCTTTCTGTTGCATTATTAAATTCCTGTGGAAGTATTCTTTTATATTTGTAAGCTAAACGAATGGAAAAGCTTAATTACTTCGTGCTGTGTCTTCCATGTTCTTCTTATCGACTTCTTTTCTTCATACCTTCATTCTTCTACCTGTTCAGTAGTCTGGTTTTCTTCAGTTGTTCTTATGAAGCAGTCTGTTGTGCCATTCGTTGTGATACAATAATAGTTGTTTTTGGTAAAATATATGACTTTTATAAAATCAAACACATTCGTGAGGATCCATATCGCTTTTAGAAACATGAGATCCACATCACATTCAGCTTACAGAACTTGCACATTTTGAGACGATACTGTAGAAATTTTTTTTCTGTTCAGCACAGATAACTTATCGAATTGAAATACATTATCTTTTGATGCGTTTTAAGTCATATTTCTGTGTTTCCAATTCTGGCACTTGATAAAAACATTCCTCTTATCCCTTTCGGCAAAACCATCCTTAAAAAAGAATTGTTACTGAAAACGATCAGATTTTGGACAAAAGAATGGAAATTTTGTGAAGATGGTGGCCAAAGAGACATGTCGCCGTAGGAATCTGGACAGGCTAGCGAAAGATTAGTTGACACAAGCGCACTATAAATAAACATATTTTACTCAAGTGGCTACTGAAGAACTGATACACTGTTAACAGTTTGTGGCAGCCGTGGCTACGAAAAGTAGGGACTCTTGACAGCAAGTTTCCTTCTTCTATTATCAGCCACGTTCTGAGCAACGGCGCCACGTATCATGAGGTCACTATAATACTTGTCACAGCCACATTTAATCTTACGTAAACTCTTGTAAGTCTGTCACACACCACCCTCGCTGCTCCTTTAGTCTGACATATTTAAACCTGGCATCCACCAAAAGGAATTTCTTGTCATAATATCTATTCCAAGCGTGGATTAATTCTTCATAGATCACAAGTTCTGGCCCCGAAATGGGCAACAATGTGCAATACATCCTATTAACTGACACAATAGCCGTTGTTAAAAAAGAGACTGTTTAACGGTACTTGGCTGTGTTAGATCGAGCGTTAATGCCAAAGGCGCTTGCAATTGTGGCGCCGCTAACTACGAGACAGGCTAGCTTGGGGCTTGGGGCGATGCGGTAGCCACGGCAAAGCAAAAAATGCTAAAGCTAAATCAATATGTGGCAGCACAAACAAGTAAAATAAGAGCAAATGGCATGCACGGATCTGAATCAGATATAACGAGAACCAGAAATGGTAAAAGCGCAAGAAAAAATATCCAGAAGGCGATAAGAAATATAGGCACGAATGGAAGCAGAGTGATGCGTGCGGCTATGTAAATCGAATGTTTGCCCGTAGAGTTAGCTATCAACATCTCGATGTAATGTTCGTCACCATCTAGTAACACGGAACTAAACTAGAACTAGATGACTAATGCCAAGCTGGCCGCCGCTTGTAACACCGTCCTGGTAGTGTTCATTAGTCGGCGGCCTGGTTGTTCTTCATTGGTCAGGTCATCGTATTGGTGACAATATTCAAAGCGCCGCTCGCAGTGACATCTCTGGCAGTATCGATAAGCTGCGACACTACACTCCTCCCCTCTAACATCCTCTACATTGTCGTGTAGTGACGATAACTGCAACAACAGCGGGGCGGGAGGCGTGGATGCAGGAAGAGACGAGGAGGCAGGAGCCGAAGCTGTGCTGGTGCCGACCTCCTGTCCGTGCCCAGGCATTTGCTCTGACGCCGTCCTCGAACGCCAGCCGAGAAACGAGACGCAATGTGCTTCTCTGCATCCAGCAATAGTATGAGGTCTTCTGGTGGTCGAACCGACAAGGTGTCTTGAATTGGTGCGTCGCCGCCCTGGCCGGCCGTGAAGTGAAGAGGACCAACGCCTGTGGACGTCTGCTGTCCGCTAGGCGCCGGATGAGCTGTAGGGTTCCGGACCATAAGTTCATGGCCAGGTGCTGGCGACGCAGGACCCCAGGTAGCCAGAGGAGATACAGGGTGCATCACCCGGTCAGGCAGTGAATCTGTGAACAACGAGTCAGTAGCAGGATAACGCAATTTACAGGTGCGAATTTTATTCAGGTGCCTTCGCTGCAATGCGCCTGGACCCTCTACCAAAAATATGCAATTACCAAGCAACCTAACAACGAAGCCGCATTCCCAGCACTTCTGATCGCTACTTGACCTCAAGAAAAAACTAAGTTATTAGTTTGATTCGTAGCATGAGGGAGTTGAGTAGGCACCGGCCACCGCTGTGGTTCAAAATGGTTCAAATAACTCTGAACACTATGGGATTTAACTTCTGAGGTCATCAGTCCCCTAGTACTTAGAACTACTTAAACCTAACTAGCCTAAGGACGTCACACACATCCATGCCCGAGGCAGGATTCGAACCTGCGACCGTAGCGGTCTCGCGATTGCAGACTGTAGTGTCTAGAACCGCTCGGCCACAACGGCCGTCCACCGCGGTGGGTGCAGCAACTGGAGCAAGGTGCGGTGGCGCCGTCCATGAAGCAGCTCCACCAGTGATGCGCTGTTGCGGCGCGGGGAATGGCAGGACAACAAGAAGAGCAACAAACCTTCATACCGCGTCTGGTGGGTGCGTAGTTCATCCATTAGCTGCTTATAAGCGCACTGGCAGGTATCTTCATCGATGCACCAGCTCCGGCAATATCACTTAGCTGACACACTACAGATAATGTGGCATACGGTATCTTACACGTATCGAAGCCATTGCTTCCTTCTTACGTTGAGGGATACTGATCACCAACTGTTTCTTAAGAAATTGTATACCTACCGTAGCAAGAAACTCGAACCTTTTCTCTTTGTAGAAGATGAAACAACATCACAAGAAGCTCTTTCACTTTATGGCATTACGATGTACCTTCGGTATTAGAACTTGTTTCTCAAGACCTAAGTCATGCTAGAGGCCGCCTACGACCTCTTCGACAATTTTTGTGGTCTCAGGATAGAGAAGATAGATGAAATATTTATTTCGTCTTATTCTTTGCACTCTGGGAAAAGTTATTCACGGATGTTTTGCGAAGCATGTAGGAACTTTGACGAGAAATAGCAACAGGATATAAATTTGCTCAAGTATAGCCTGTGAAACGTGGAGATTATTAGAAATTGTTTTCGAATATTTTTGATCAATTTCGAGATGAATAGAAGCTGAAAGAAGTAAAAAATTATCATTGTCTTCTCAGTTGTCCATCCTCCTCATACGTTTCCATTGTTTTGCAGATTCTCTAAAAATTATAGATGCTATATTAATATTTCCCGGTGGTTTAAAATGATGACACAAGTTGGTAAACGTAGGATCCAATATGATTTTGCTTTGCTAAAAGGTATGTCATTTCTGTCGTATAAATACTTGACAAATAAATACTGCGATCGTTTTCTTTAGCCCTTGGATGCTCTGTGGTTAATTCCGTTTTTCCTTAGTGAAATTATAATTCTTTTTCCACTGTAGAGTATCATCAGTTACATATCTTTTGATGACAGAAGCTTTGTACCATCAGTCATGCAAGAAATTAATATAATGATAATGCGTGTACATCGTCATCCATTTTTTCACTTCATCAGTAAATGAAATTCGTGTCATTATTGCTTGTTAGCAGTTTTTCGGACGTATGGTATACTGTGCCCTTTGATATCTGTTTAGATGAAGCCATGTACATTGTTATCTCTTAGCTTGAAGTTTCTCTCTTCATTGGCAACTCTTTCGCTGATGTTCATTTTCATTGGCAACTCTTTCGCTGGTGTCTCAGATTATGCTTAAAACAGTGGTTTGGTACTTTCGGTAGCTACTGCTGAAAGAAAATGCGTCATGTTATCTACGTGTACCAAGTATGACAGTCTGTTGGAATATGTGCTACTACAGTAAATTGACTTAAACGAAAAAACTCTTTTCGGTCTCTGTCATACTACCATTTTTTCTTTGCCTGTCGATTTACCTCATGCTCGCATTTTATCAATCATGTTATTCTGCAGGCTTCCAATCTAGTACGGAATTTCATTAGTATTTGATATCTATTTCCCATCGTCGACATTGTTGCACCGTTATTCAATAACATGAGTGAATATGTTAGCATTTTGAAGGTTTTGTTTCGTTCGAAGGCCCATGCTCACGTCTGAGTTCAGTCACCTCTGTAATATCAATTTCTATTCGCAGACAGATGTACCTTTGCAACATCATTAAAATATTTTTAATCATTAAGCCGAATATTAAAATGTTTGAACTTTTTCTGTTAATATGTAATTGTTTTTATTAACGACTTTCAAAGAATGTGGTTTCTATGAAACAGAGATGTGGCAGCTGAATGGAAAGCGTCCATTGTCGCTTTGGATCACACGATAGATCCTCTTAAAATACGTGTCTTTGGCTCAAGTACCTTAACTATCTACAGTTATGCCTCTATCGCATATGAAGTGTCCATCTAGTGCTTTTCATTTATTATAATGTTGTTCTACCAAGAACCGACGGAAAATTCACTTAAAATGAAGTTTCTATTGTTGTAATTCTCATGTTATCCTCTTCTTCCATTGTACATACGAGTAATTTCTCTTCACATATTATTTTGCAATCTTCAGTTAATTTAAATCTCCGAGGATGAGTGTCGGCGCCTCCCATTTTCACAGCTACTGATGTTTCATCGTCTTGTATCAGATTTCCACCTTCTTCAGCTTGCGTACTTAAATGTTATCTTTCTTAATGAAAGCATGAGACCCGCTCGAGGGGAAATGCGTGAATTGTATTGTAAACACTCTGACAAATACTCCTGTGCCTTCCCAAAGATGATAAAATAGTTAATCATTTCAAGATTCAGTACAATTCAGCAAAATCGCATTCATTCTGTAATTTTGTTGTTAAATAGAAGCCTTTGTCAATGTGCTTCTTTTTTCTGGAAGTCGGTGGTTCAGTTTTTAAGACAACGAGATAGTTATGAGAATTATTCGCTATAAATTTATGCTCCTTACTGTTTATTCACGCCATCCCCCCCCCCCCCCTCCATGAACCATGGAGCTCGTCGTTGGTGGGGAGGCTTGCGTGCCGTAGGTGTAATCACAACTGAGGGATATCTGTTGAGAGGCCAGACAAACGTGTGGATTCTGAAGAGGTGCAACAGCCTTTTCAGTAGTTGCAGGGACAACAGTCTGGATGATTGACTGATCTGGTCTTGTAATATTACCAAAAACGGCCTTGCTGTGCTGGTAATGCGAACTGCTGAAAGCAAAGGGAAACTAAAGCCGTAATTTTTCCCGTGGGCATGCAGCTTTACTGTATGGTTAAATTATGATGACGTCCTCTTGGGTAAAATATTCCGGAGGTAAAATACTCCCCCATTCAGATCTCCGGGCGGGGACTGCTCAGAACGACGTCGTTGTCAGGAGAAACAAACCTGGTGGTCTGTGGATCGGAGCGTGGAATGTCAGATCCCTTAATCGGGTATGTAAGTTAGAAAATTTAAAAAGGGAAATGGATAGATTAAAGCTAGATGTAGTGGGAATTAGTGAAGTTCGGTGGCAGGGGACACAGAACCCCCGGTCAGGTGAATACAGGGCTATAAATACAAAATCAAGTAGGGGTAATGCAGGAGTAGGTTTAATAATGAATAAAAAATTGGAGCGCGGGTATGCTACTACGAACAGCATAGTGAACGCATTATTGTAGCCAAGATAGACAAGAAGCCCACGCCTATTACAGTAGTGCAAGTATATATGTCAACTAGGTCCGCAGATGACGAGGAGATTGAAGAATGTGTGATGAGATAAAGGAAATTATTCAGGTAGTTAAGGGAGACGAAAATCTGATTGTCGTGAGGGACTGGAATTCGATAGTATGAAAAGGAAGAGAAGGAAAAGTAATGGGTGAATATGGAATGGGGGTAAGGAATGAAAGAGGAAGCCGCCTGGTAGAATTTTGCACAGAGCATAACTTAATCATATCTAACACTTCGTTTACGAATCGTGAAAGAAGGTTGTATAAATGGAAGAGGCCTGGAGACACTGGAAGGTTTAAGACCGATTATATAATGGTAAGACAGAGATTTAGGAACCAGGTTTTAAATTGTAAGACATTTTCAGAGGCAGATGTGGGCTCTGACCTCAATCTATTGGCTATCATCTGTAGATTCAAACTGAAGAAACTGCAAAAAGGCAGCAATTTAAGGAGATGGGACCTGGATAAAATGAATGAACCAGAGGTTGTAGAGCGTTTCAGAGAGAGCATTAGCGAACGATTGACCACTCGGGGGAATAAATACAGTAGAAGAATGGGTTTCTTTGAGAGCTGAAGTAGTGAAGGCAGCAGAGGATTAAGTAGGTAAAAAGACGAGAGCTAGTAGAAATCATCTACATCTATCTACATCTACATCTATCTACATCTACATCTACATACACACTCCGCACTCCACCATACGGTGCGTGGCGGAGGGTACATCGCTCCATAACTAGCATCTTCTCTCCCTGTTCGAGTTCCAAACAGAACGAGGGAAAAATGACTGCCTATATGCCTCTGTACGAGCCCTAATCTCTCTTATCTTCGTGGTCTTTCCGCGAAATATAAGTTGGCAGCAGCAAAACTGTACTGCAGTCAGCCTCAAATGCTGGTTCTCTAAATTTCCTCTGTAGCAATTCACGAAAAGAACGCCTCCTTTCCTTCAGAGACTCCCACCCGTGTTCCTGAAGCATTTCCGTAACACTCGCGTGATGATGAAACGTACCAGTAACAAATCTAGCAGCCCGCCTCTGAATTGCTTCTATTTCTTCCCTCAATTCGATCTGATAGGGATCCTAAACGCTCGATCAGTACCTTGGGTAACAGAAGAGATATTGAATTTAATTAATGAAAGGAGAAAATATAAAATTGCAGAAAATGAAGCAGCCAAAAAGGAATACAAACGTCTCAAAAATGAGGTCGAGAGGAAGTGCAAAATGTCTAAGCAGGGATGGATAGGGGATAAATGTAACGATGTAGAGGCATATATCACTAGGGGACAAGATAGATATTGCCTGCAGGAAAATTAAAGAGAATTTTGGAGAAAAGAGAACCACTTATATGAATATCAAGAGCTCAGATGGAAAAACATTACAAAGCAAAGAAGGAAAAGCAGACAGGTGGAAGAAATATATAAAGTGTTTATATAATGGCGATGTACTTGAGGGCAATATTATCGAGACGGAAGAGGACGTAGACGAAGATGAAATGGGAGATATGATACTGTGTGAAGAGTTTGGCGGAGCACTGAAAGTCCGAAGTCGGAAAAAAGAGTAGACAATATTCCATTAGAACTAGTGATAGCCTTGGGAGAGCCAGCCCTGACAAAACTCTACCATCTGATGAGCAAGATGTATCAGATATGCGAAATACCCTCAGACTTCAAGAAGAATATAATAATTTCAATCCCAGCGTGGAAATTACCGAACTATCAGTTTAATAAGTCACGGCTGCAAAATACTAACACGAATTCTTTGCAGACGAATGGAAAAACTGCTAGTAAGTCACGAGGTTTGCTATTTAGGGAGAAAAATAACCAATGATGGTCGACGTAGAGATGATATAAAACGTAGAACGACAATGTCAAGGAAAGCGTTGCTGAAGAAGAAAAAATTGTTAACATCGAGTAGAGATGTGTCAGGAAGTCTCTTCTGAAAGTGTTTGTATGGAAGTATGTAAGTGATATGTGGACAATAAATAGTTTGGACAAGAAGAGAATAGAAGCTTTCGAAATGTGGTGCTACAGAAGAATTCTGAAGAATAGATGGGTATATCACGTAGCTAATGAGGAGGTACTAAACAGAATTGGGGAGAAGAGGAATTTGTAGCACAACTTGACTAGAAGAAGGGATCGGTTGGTAGGACGTGTTCTAAGGCATCAAGGGATCACCAATTTAGTACTGGAGGGCAGTGTGGAGGGTAAAAATTGTAGAGGGAGACCAAAGGATGAATACACTAAGAAAATACCGAGGGATGTACGTTTCAGTAGGTACTTCGAGATGAAGAGGCTTGCACAGGATAGAGTAGTATGGAGAGCTGCATCAAACCAGACTCTGGTCTGCATATCACAACAACAACTGGTTAATCTGAGTTGTTAGGCTGGGTTATACTTTAATAGATGAAATTTACACTGATGAACCAAAACTTTATGACTACCTGTTTAATAGCGTGTTGGTGCATTTTTCAAACACATACAAGAGTACACCAGCGATCTATTCTACAAGTCCTTGGTAGGTTTCCAGAAGCATGTGGCAGCAGATGGCTACTCGCAGGTCTCTAAATTTTCGCACATTACGGAACCACGGTTTGTGGGCACGCAGCTGGCGCCCGATGTGTGTTCCAACAGGTACAGGTGAGGGGAATTTGCTAGCTAAGACATCAATGTGAGTTCAGTATCATGCTCGTCAAACCACTGCAGCACGATTTAGACCTTGTATCAGGGAGAGTTAACCTGCTGGAATATGTCATGGGCGTAGGGGGAAACTTCAAGAATGAAGCGATGCTGGTGGTCCGCAGTAATGTTCAAGTAGTTCACTGCTGTCATAGTGTCTTCGAGTGCCCGCATCTCGTGGTCGTGCGGTAGCGTTCTCGCTTCCCACGCCCGGGTTCCTGGGTTCGATTCCCGGCGGGGTCAGGGATTTTCTCTGCCTCGTGATGGCTGGGTGTTGTGTGCTGTCCTTAGGTTAGTTAGGTTTAAGTAGTTCTGAGTTCTAGGGGACTTATGACCACAGCAGTTGAGTCCCATAGTGCTCAGAGCCATTTGAACCATTTTTGTCTTCGAGTACTACCATATGTCTTATAAAATCCCAGCTCAATGTACCCCATGGCATAATTCTGCTCTAACCAGCCTGCACCTGTGGTGCAATGCAAGTTTCAAGCAGCCATTCACCTTTTTGACGGCGTGCAAGAACCCAGCTATCGATATGGTGTAACAAGAAATGCAACTCATTCGACAGGCGAAACATATCTACTGATCCACTGTGAAAACCCAGTGATGCTGTGCCCACTGCAGTCGTAACTGACGTAGGAGATGTGTGATGTGGAGCTCTGTGTTCAACAATGGCCGTTGAACGGTGTGCTCCGAAACACTTGTGCCTGCACCAGCATTGTACTGTGACGTCATATCCGCCACAGATCGTGGATTGCACAGTGGGGGATCCTCCGACCTCTACGTTTTGTACTGAGACGTGGACGTCCAGTACCATACGGCCCACGCGCTGTTCCGCCATCCTTCAACTACTTTCCCAGGTGCTCACGACAGCAGTACGCAAACAGCCGACCAGCTTAGGCGTTTCAGAGGTTCTCGTTTCCACCCGCAGCGCCTCAACAATTTGCCCTTAGTCAAAACCGCTTATATCAGTTGATTTCCGCATTTGTGGCCCGCATCTTCTCTATAACGACTGCCCATTCGTCTCTTCCACTTACATTTTTTCCTTACTGCGTCACTTGACCACAACACCACCAAGATCCATTGAACCTCACAGTGGGCGGTAGTAATAATGTTTTGGCTCATAAATGTACATCCCGTACATATTTGCCATAGAATAACTTGCATTACGGCAACTACGGTGGATGATCTTCATCCTTGTGAGGCTATTGATTTACCAATGTGCTCCCAGTCTCAAATTTAGCTTCTTCCATATTGTCTTGCCGTTCTAAATAGGCTTAAATACCTCACCAGTATCAGTTATGTGCATTTGCTGGCGGAAATTTTACCGTATTTCGTGTTCCGATATAATAAAGCGACACTAAACCTACTACACTTGCTACTTCTTTTTACATCGATGAAGTACGGAAACAGGATATTACTAGTAAACGGACTGTTCTGTTCTCCTTTAAGTGGTATGTACTCAACGGTGTCACGTTCTTTTCTCGAAAATTGTTTGGTGCTCTAATTTAGAGTTTCTGTCACAATTTTGCAGTTAAAGTACTACGATCTTCCAAATGCATATGCCAGTTGTAACGCTTTTCTTATATTTCATTTCAGTTAATAATTTCAAAACATGTAGGGAGGCAGACTGGAAGATTATTACGTGGCCGCCTGTTTTCATTTCAAACACAGTCATGCTGCATGCTTTTTCCTAATCCCACTCGTCACTCACTTCCTGCAAGAGTTTTTTACTTTGATACTGGAGTGTTGTTATCTCATTTGGAATTAGAGCAACCCTCCTTCGTTGGAAAATGATTTTTATTAATTGTGGGTATAAGAAAAATGATACTCAGGAAACGGGTGAGGAATTACCTGTAAGGAAGTAAGTGGTGAACCCCTTGTATTTTGGATAAGATGCGGGATTGTCATCAACACTATGCGCGTTCCTTTTCCAGAGGACAACGCATTATCGTAGCACTGCCCTTGTGGGCAGAGAGGTTTGCGTGTTAATGTCAAGCTGAGGGCTATGCTGGCGGTAGCGTAGCTACTGGCCGGGTCTCCCAAGCTGGACAGGTCTCAGCGGATGAACCAGACAAAGTGTGTCCCACAACGCCCCATCCCTTTTCGCATCTCCTTCCATAGAGCTTCTCCCTAACATACTACGACCCAACAGCGAAGCGGATGAAAGAGGATCATCTCACAACCGAGTTTCCCAACGGTCGCGTAGGCGGAAGAGGTCATGCCACAAGAACTGGCTGTAAACGCGCTGCTTTACTGTCCTACAGCTCGCGCCACTTCGCTGCAGTTCTGGTGTCTGAAATCACATGTCTCACACCCAAGTGCCGCGATGAATTGTTCCAGAATCAAAGTGAGAGGGTTACTTCCTCGTAAGTTGAGATCTACCTTAAACAAAGACACGCGATTGGCAGTTTCTCCTCCCATCCTCCTTGAAGGCCAGTGGCGATGGAATAAAGGCGGTGGTAGCAGCCTCGAATAAGGCTGAAAGCTACTAGTCTGGACCTGCATACTAGCGGCAGGTCTGTGATGGTCGCCTTCCTGAGAACTCATGTGGCTACTCAGGGATCTGGTCATTCGTCTGCGACTGGACAGGCCTATTTAGGATAACCGCTGTCCGCCCTGAATGGGCAAGGCCCTAGAAAATGTAGATTAATCAACAGTAGTTTCACTTGTACCTTGCTGGGAATCCGCAAATTACTCCTAATTTGCAGACGAAAACCAAGAAAGAACAATATGATAGTGACTAATGGAACATGGAATGTCACGACTCTTCTGGATTTAAATGGTAACAGACCAGAAAGAAGCAGGCCGGGGTGGCCGTGCGGTTCTAGGCGCTACAGTCTGGGACTGAGTGACCGCTACGGTCGCAGGTTCGAATCCTGCATCGGGCATGGATGTGTGTGATGTCCTTAGGTTAGTTAGGTTTAAGTAGTTCTAAGTTCTAGTGGACTGATGACCGTAGAAGTTAAGTCCCACAGTGCTCAGAGCCATTTGAACTATTTTTGAACCAGAAAGAAGAACAGCTCTTATCATCCACGAGCTAGCTAGATTAGATGTAGATGCTGATGCCTCAAATGAAATCAAACTATCAGGCGAAGGACACCTTAGTGAGGCTAGCTCAGGGTACACCATAATTTGGAAAGGATAGGATGCAGGAGAACCACGTACCCGTGGTGTGGGATTTGCAGTAAAAACAAAATTAGTGAAACAACGTCGAATAACCGCTATTCGTATCAATGATAGCTGTCACTCTTCGAATTCCTATTTCTGGAGATAGCTTTGTCACCCTCGTCTCTGCCTACGCTCACACATTAGGCAGTGAGAAGGATACAAAGAATCAGTTCTCCCATCAGTTGAGTAATGTTCTCGTCAAGATACCAACCGCAAATAAAGTCTTGTTACTAGGCGACTTCAGTTCTAGAGCGGGAAGAGAAAATCGTTTTTGGGGTAACAATGGGTAACCAAGGTGTCGGAAACTGCACTGCAAATGGGCTGCTGCTTCGAGGTCTCTGTGGTGAGCATGAGTTTTCTATCACCAGTATACGTTTCCGCTTACCTAATCGTTACAAGGCAACATGGTTTCACCCCCGCTCCAAACACCGGCATCGAAGTGACTATGTCAACACTCGCCAGCATGACAAGAAAGTCGTCCTAATCACAAAAAACAACTCCAAACATCGATGATTGCTAAACCGATCACAAACTGCTGGTTAGCCATCTGAGGATTCTCGTCTATCGTAAACCACGAGCCTTCTTCTTAACTCCTGCAAGGAGAAAATTCAGCATCAAGTCCTCCAGAATGAAACGGTTCGTTTTCCCTTGCAAGACACACTTTTGGAACGATTTAGCAGTACCCCTGTTAACACATCAGATGTTGAAAAGGAATGGTCCACTTAAAAAAACAAAACATCAGGAAGGCTGCAGAGGTCATTGGTTTTGATGCAAAGTAGACAAATGACTGATTTTATGACATCAATGAAGTGATTAGGAGCCTCATAAGTAAAGAGCGGGATGTACTCCTATGTATTGCTCAAGGTCCATCCTACCTGGAAAAGAAAACTCTCTTTCAAGAGATCAAGCAGAAATGTCAAAGTGAAAGAAGGACAATCAAGAACAACTGGTGACAAGAAAAAGCCAAAAACGTCAAAGTCTGTTAGATGCTAGGGACTTGCCGAGTTTTAATCATGGAATAAAAAAATATATATGGGTCTGCTCGTTCCTCATCAGGAATCCTGAAAGCCGCCGACAGCATGGCCATCATCACTTACAATCACAGACATCTTAAACGGCTAGAAAGAGCTTTACAACTAACTTTAAAACCATAGCTCTACTGCTGCTGCCGACTTTCTCGAACATGTCCCACAACATCCAATACAGCCTTGTATGGCAGTTCCACCGACATTTCATGAACTCAGCAAGGCTCTAGACCTGAGAAAGGCATCTAGACCTGACAGCATCCCCCTGGAAACCATTCAAAACATCTCCCTGTTTCTTCTAATGTTAGAAACCCGTAAGGTACTAGCTGACATGAAAAACTTCACAATTGCCATCATCTTTAAAAAAAAGTCGACGGAACCATATGTGACAATTGCCCTGACATATCCTTGCTCTCCGTGAGTGGTAAAATATTTGCTAGAATTTTTTGAATCGCCTCCATACTCTCTCCGAGACAGTACTTCCTGAATCTCAGTACGGATTTCGCCTCTCCACAGGAGCAACTGATATCATCTTCTGTCCACGACAGCTGCAGGAGAAGTGCAGGACACAACATAAGCCCTTACTACTTGTGTTCTATGACCTAGAGAAAGCCTTTGATACAATGAGCAGAGGAGCTTTGTGGAAGGTCTTAAAACGTTTTGTCTGGTTGGTTGGTTGGTTGGTTGGGGGAAGAGACCAAACAGCGAGGTCATCAGTCTCATCGGATTAGGGAAGGACGGGGAAGGAAGTCGGCCGTGCCCTTTCAGAGGAACCATCCCGGCATTTGCCTGGAGCGATTTAGGAAAATCACGGAAAACCTAAATCAGGATGGCCGGACGCGGGATTGAACCGTCGTCCTCCCGAATGCGAGTCCAGTGTGCTAACCACTGCGCCACCTCGCTCGGTGTTTTGTCTGCCCTGAACACTTTAGTCAAATGACTCAAGCTTTCCATGATGACATGTCTGAGCTATGCTTTACGAGACATTGCCTGTAAGCAACGTAGGAGAAGAACTTAAATACAGATTTGACCCAGGGCTATTTAATCAGTCCTGACTGCAAAAAAAGTTTTGCATCTCCCCAGTTCCCAGAACTCCTGAAGATAGACGTTGACAGACGCAGTCCCTTTGACCGTTCAGAGATGTCACTAAACCAGCCCAAAGATGTAAACAATCATGCATGAGCAGCGCCTATTAGACGGAGGGGGTCAGACAGATGATCAATTCCAGTCATTCCACCAGGACACGCCTTGTGTTGTTTGTAGTTCAACCATGACAAGACGGTCAATACCGCGGTTCGGTCGCGTCCGCAGTGTTTCTTTGTGCCAGGAAGGGCTCTCAACAAGGGAAGTGCCCAGGCGTCTCGGAGTGAACCACGGCGATTTTGTTCGGACATGGAGGAGTGACGGAGAGACAGGAACTGCCGAAGACATGCCTCGCTCAGGCTGCCCAAGGGCTTCTACTGCAGTGGATGACCGCTGCCTACGCATTATGGCTCGGAGGAACCCTGACAGCAACGCCACAATGTTGAATAATGCTTTTCGTGCAGCCACAGGACGTCGTGTTACGATTCAAACTGTGCGCAGTAGGCTGCATGTCGCAAAACTTCACTCATGACGTCCATGGCGAAGTCCATCTTTGCTACGACGACATCATGCAATGCAGTACAGATGGGCCCAACAACATGCCGAATGGACCTCTAAGGACCGGTGGCATCACGTTCTCTTCACTGATGAATGTCGCATATGCCTTCAACCCAACAATCGTCGGAGACGTGTTTCGAGGCAACCCGGTCAGGCTGAACGCCTTATACACACTGCCCAGCGAGTGCAGCAAGGTGGAGATTCCCTGCTCTTTTGGGGTGACATTATGTGGGGCCGACGTACGCCGCTGGTGGTCATGGAAGGCGCCGTTAACAGCTGTACGACACGTGAATGCCATCCTCCAACCGATAGCGCAACCATATCGGCAGTGTGTTGGCGAGGCATTCGTCTTCATGGACGACAATCTGCGCCCCCATTGTACACATATTGTGAATGACTTCCTTCAGGATAACGACATCGCTCGACTAGAGTGGCCAGCATGTTCTCTAGACATAAACCCTATCGAACATGCCTGTGATAGACTGAAAAGGGCTGTTTATGGACGACGTGAGCCACCAACCACTCTCGGGGATCTACGCCGAATCGCCATTGAGGGGTAGGACAATCTGGACCAACAGCGCCTTTATTAACTTGTGGATAGTACGCCACGACGAATA
Source organism: Schistocerca cancellata (assembly GCF_023864275.1). Lineage (NCBI taxonomy): Eukaryota > Metazoa > Arthropoda > Insecta > Orthoptera > Acrididae > Schistocerca > Schistocerca cancellata. The sequence continues at coordinate 153,499,090 of NC_064629.1, forward strand.
CAGGCATGCATCAGTGCAAGAGGACATGCTACTGCGTATTATATATACTCATGTGTACAGCAATCTGGACCACCACCGCTGAATGTCTCGCAGTATGGTGGTACAACATGCAGTGCGTGTTTTTCATGAGCAATAAAAGGGCGGAAATGTTGTTTATGTTGATCTCTGTTCCAGTTTTTTTGTACATTTTTCGGAACTCTCGGAACCGAGGTGAATCAAGACTTTTTTATGTGTATACATCCTAGCAACATTATTACACAATAAATTTTTAAAGGATTTTAGAGATGTTTGTTTTGAGGTGTCGAATACATGCTTTGGAATAAATATTTCTGGTGGCATATAAATCCTAATTTGACAAGTTAAACTTCATACTTGTTTATACAATCAGGTGGCATGTTACAAACTTTAATTACAATAATTATGTTAGCTAAAGTCGTAAAATTGTACACAAATGACACTTTTGGTTGGGATTCGCAGTTAGGATGGAGGCAGAAGGAGAAGAAGAAAGAAAAAGTGAGGTGGAGGGAGAGGGTAAAAGGTGTGATTGTATTGAGAGCAAACTTTACAAAGCAGGGGGTCTTAAGATTATATGTGTACATGTAATAACTGCCTAAACGTTGGGGTAATACATTGATTAATGCTTTAAAATATGCGGATAGATGTACAATCTTTACCAGTGGTTGATGTACATGTAGTTTCAAGCTGACAGGGGGTGCAAGAAACCTGGGATTACTAAAAAAATACTAGATTTATTATATTATAGAAATCATTATAGGAAGATAATACAAAGAAAGCCAAATGCAATACAGAAAAATACTGAATGTCATTGACAGTATTTAAAGGAGCCAAAGAAGAATGGATGAAGGAAGTTAGGCGAAGTACAGAGAATGATGTAGTGTAGGAAGAACAGATAAAGCATATAGCGAGATAAAGCCACTGCGGTACATTCTTAAACAAGAGGTACTACGATAAAAGATACGAATGGACATTTACTTATTGACAGAGAAGATATGACGTACCGCAGGAAGGTAGGTCTTGAAGACTTGTACTACGATGAAGAAGTGTTGGAAATTACAACCATCTCTAACCTGAACATACAGGGTGTTTCAAAAATGACCGGTATATTTGAAACGGCAATAAAAACTAAACGAGCAGCGATAGAAATACACCGTTTGTTGCAATATGCTTGGGACAACAGTACATTTTCAGGCAGACAAACTTTCGAAATTACAGTAGTTACAATTTTCAACAACAGATGGCTCTGCGGTCTGGGAAACTCTATAGTACGATATTTTCCACATATCCACCATGCGTAGCAATAATATGGCGTAGTCTCTGAATGAAATTACCCGAAACCTTTGACAACGTGTCTGGCGGAATGGCTTCACATGCAGATGAGATGTACTGCTTCAGCTGTTCAATTGTTTCTGGATTCTGGCGGTACACCTGGTCTTTCAAGTGTCCCCACAGAAAGAAGTCACAGGCGTTCATGTCTGGCGAATAGGGAGGCCAATCCACGGCGCCTCCTGTATGTTTCGGATAGCCCAAAGCAATCACACGATCATCGAAATATTCATTCAGGAAATTAAAGACGTCGGCCGTGCGATGTGGCCGGGCACCATCTTGCATAAACCACGAGGTGTTCGCAGTGTCGTCTAAGGCAGTTTGTACCGCCACAAATTCACGAAGAATGTCCAGATAGCGTGATGCAGTAATCGTTTCGGATCTGAAAAATGGGCCAATGATTCCTTTGGAAGAAATGGCGGCCCAGACCAGTACTTTTTGAGGATGCAGGGACGATGGGACTGCAACATGGGGCTTTTCGGTTCCCCATATGCGCCAGTTCTGTTTACTGACGAAGCCGTCCAGGTAAAAATAAGCTTCGTCAGTAAACAAAATGCTGCCCACATGCATATCGCCGTCATCAGTCCTGTGCACTATATCGTTAGCGAATGTCTCTCGTGCAGCAATGGTAGCGGCGCTGAGGGGTTGCCGCGTTTGAATTTTGTATGGATAGAGGTGTAAACTCTGGCGCATGAGACGATATGTGGACGTTGGCGTCATTTGGACCGCAGCTGCAACACGGCGAACGGAAACCCGAGGCCGCTGTTGGATCACCTGCGGCACTAGCTGCGCGTTGCCCTCTGTGGTTGCCTTACGCGGTCGCCCTACCTTTCCAGCACGTTCATCCGTCACGTTCCCAGTCCGTTGAAATTTTTCAAACAGATCCTTTATTGTATCGCTTTTCGGTCCTTTGGTTACATTAAACCTCCGTTGAAAACTTCGTCTTGTTGCAACAACACTGTGTTCTAGGTGGTGGAATTCCAACACCAGAAAAATCCTCTGTTCTAAGGAATAAACCATGTTGTCTACAGCACACTTGCACGTTGTGAACAGCACACGCTTACAGCAGAAAGACGACGTACAGAATGGCGCACCCACAGACTGCGTTGTCTTCTATATCTTTCACATCACTTGCAGCGCCATCTGTTGTTGAAAATTGTAACTACTGTAATTTCGAAAGTTTGTCTGCCTGAAAATGTACTGTTGTCCCAAGCATATTACAACAAACGGTGTATTTCTATCGCTGCTCGTTTAGTTTTTATTGCCGTTTCAAATATACCGGTCATTTTTGAAACACCCTGTATGATGTACGAAGATAATTAAATACCGATAATCATAGGGGAAGAATTTGATCCAGCACTTCAGCAGTTGAGGAACAAGAACGCAACAGGGACAGACGACACCCCAACAGCACTTCTGAAGAGAATAGGAGAAAAAGTGAATCAAAAACTGTACAACGTCATTGTAAGAAGCTATTACAGTGGATAAATCCTGGAAGACTTTTGCTGAAAACAGGACAGTCACCTTACCGAAGGAAGGAAATGTCAGTGAGTGTTCTGACTATAGAAAACTAATACTGTTGTCGCATGCATCGAAAATATTGCTCAATGTAATTAAGAACTGGATTAAAAAGAAAACTGAATTAAAATTTCTCGTGTTTCCAGCCGCATCAAGTAATTAAAATGACACGGTCTTTCCCCCAAGCACTTCTTGGACATTGCCACGTGGTATGACTGCCAGTGGGATGCTGGTACGCCCTTATAGACAAGTGACGTCGTTGGTGTCCGCGGAATCGCCATATACGGGCATATGTTAACTCGGCGTCCGTCCGAAGGAATATTGCATCGTATTTCGCAATTGACATATCGTATCTATCCGCGGACATCGGGCAAGCGACTTTCAGGTAAACTGTCTCCCCTGGACAGGAACACACATAATAAATGTACGGGTACAGGTTGTAGACACATAGCTGACGAGATACGGAAATTTGGGTCTGGGTGTGAGTCATGCTCGTATAGCCTAATGGTAAGGCGACTGTTCGCGATAAGCGGGATATCCATATTCGAATCACGGTCCGGCACAAATTTTCATAGTCGTCATTCCATTATATAGCTGATGGTTATCCATACTCACATATGCGAATACATTTCATGTATGAAGTACAAGCTGGCGCAGTGCTTGGCCAAACTCCTCGCTACATATGTGGGGCACTCGAACATCATACTAAAGATTCAGCTGATTTTTGCAAACGAATTAACCGTCTTCGACTTAGTGAAGGTGACATTATGGTCAGTATTGATGAGGTGTCGCTGTTTACGAATGCCCCTGTTTTGACCTAATACCGAAGTTCGTTGTAAGTGAAGTGGTCGAGCTACAGGGTGGGGCAAATAAAAGTGGCCCGGAGAACAGAGTTCCTGGATACAAAGGAAAACGGCAGAGGAAAGGAAAGACAGTATTAACCTGACTGTAGCAGGATGCTGAAAGTGAAAATCATTCGTCTTTTGGCAGTTTTGACCCCTGGTCAGAAAGTTACTGAAGACAGATCGAAGCTGGAACCCTGAAATTGCTGAAATCTCGTCCGAAAGATTCTGTTGCAGTTCTTGAAGGCCGCGAGGGTTGTCGCGATACGCTTTAGACTTGAGGGCTCCCAAAACAAAGTAATCGTACACTGATAAATCGGGTGACGTGGTTGACCAGCTAGGGCCACGACCAAACTGAAATCTGCCAACGACTCTTTCAAGAGAAGATTGTGTAAATGTGCTCCAAGGTTCGGTCGGCACTATGGACAGTTGCTCCATCGGTTTGAAAGTAACTGGAAGTATTTTCCCCCTCCGTTAATGCTGCCACAAGTGGTGTCCATACGTATTCACTTGTCCTGGCCAGTTTTATTTTCCCCACCTTGTATTAAGGCACACTCTTACGTCTTCTGATTTTCTGAACAACGGACAGTATTACGATCAGATGGACGGTGTTGCAATGGGTAGCCCGTTAGCTCCAGTTGATGTAAACCTCTTCATGGAGAATTTTGACGAGATTGCCTTAGACACAGCGTCATTAAAGCCTAGCTGTATCTTTCGATACGTTGACGACAAGTTTGTCATTTGGCCCCACGGACGTGAGAAACTTGACGAGTTCTTGGAATACCTCAACGGCATTGACAGTAACATCCAGTTCGACATGGAGGTAGAAAAGAACGATGTATTGCCGTTCCTCAACTTTCTCTTCCGCCGTAAACTAATCTCGAAAGAAGACTGAGCGTTAACAGGAAGACATACACTGCATTCGTGGGTAATCCTCCTTCTTCCTCATAGGCTTCGTTTTACACTTGCAGCAGTGCTTTCCGAGCTTTACGAGCTTCCTTCGTTTCCAATGAACTAAGTCGATTCTGCCGCCTCACGCGCTAGTTATCCATTTGTTCTGCATAATTGACGCCTTGCGTGCCTACAATTCCTGAATCGTTCGTGACCATGTCAAGGGATGAATTTCCTTCATTGAATAAGCCCTCTGCTAAATACGACGCCAATTCAACGACTCTTAGTCTGGAGTACAAGTGTTAAGGAGCTAATCGCCATATAGTGGAATTAAAACTTTCATTCGCATTTTGGGTGTAGCCACCGAAACATCTCTCCAGTAATTCATCCCTTGATAAATCTTCATATATTGGAAGAATTTCCTTCTATACGTCGGGATGCAATGGAGCAGGGTGCGGTTCATGTTCCGTTCCAAGGGCTGTTCGTTTCTGCCACTCACAACAGCTGTCTTCTCCCTCCGGGCACTACTCGTGTCGAGGATATTCATACGTGGAAATCATATGATAGTATGTCGCCATAATACCCGATGTGCACTCGGTTCTATGCTCGTAAAATCTATACTAATGCGAATTTCGCTTTGAAATTCTGACAGCGTATTGTTGGATAGTTAAGCTAACGATTTATGCAATAAAAAATCGGATTTTTTGAACCTCCTAATGTGATTTCCCCCGTTAAGGCCATGACAAACACAGGAGGGACAAAAGACTCATTCTACTGCTGTACAAAAACCAAAAAACCCATTTCCATTCACAAACGTGAATGGAAATGTAAAACAGGTTCCATTAAAAGGGGGTCAGACTTAGGCTGCGCACTATCCCCGTACTGATTCAACATGTTCGTTGTGGAGGTCATAACCAAATTCAAGCAAAAGCCTAAAGGCAGCAAACTCAATGGACAGGAAATCCATTTTATAGGATTTGCAGATGACATTGTTGGGAGAAGGAACTAAGCAATACGATATATACGATATTGCAGTGATTGTATTATTCAGAATGACGATGCAAAGTTCCTTCATACAAGCATGCATGTCGGAAGGAACTTTGCATCGTAATTCGGGATAATACAGGCATTGCAGTCTCCTGTCTATCCGCCGACAACGGGCAAGTGACTTTAAGGTAAAATGTCTCCCCTGAACGGGAATATACATAATGGATGTACGAGTACAGGTTGAGGACGCATGGCTGACGACATACGGAAGATGGAGTCTGGCCGTGAGTTGTGCTGGTATAGCCTAATGTTTAGGCGACCGCTCGGGATAAGCGGGAAACCCGGGTTCGAGTGCCGGTCCGGCACAACTTTCATAGTCGTCGTTCCATTATTCAGCTGATGGTAGTCCGTATTCGCAACTGAGAATACATTTCATGTGGATCTAAGTAAAGTGCTGTGATGTATATCATTAGAACTAAAGGTACTAAAACAAAAAAGGAATACTTGAAAAACAAAAGTAATGACCGTTAGAAAATCCAATGAAGAAAAGAACAAATATCAAAACAGGTCACGAAACCATACAACAATGGAGGCATTTATGCTAGATAGAATGTGTTGTCACTCAAGGCGATAGGTACACCACGGAAATCAGCAGGAGAACTGCCCTTGCTGAATCTGCCTTCAGTAACAAGAAACAGCTTCTGAATAGCAGGCACATAATATGTATTAAAATTAAGAAAGAATTCGTCAAGAAGGTTGTCTGGAGTATTTTGTTTTATGACTGGGAAAAATGGGTCTTAATGAAACTTAATATACAACACTTGGTCGGAATGGAAATATTGATGTGCAGATGGAAGCTGAAAATAAACTGGAGAGAGAAAAAAATCGAACGAGTGGGCCCTCAAGGAAGTAAACTCGACAGGAGAATTGATTGCTACAATTGAAAAGAATTCTTGAGCAAAAGAAAGGTTTTAGGAAAGAAAGGAAGTGAAAGACCGCGGAAGCTTCATCTAAATTGTGTGATTCTCTCGTGATGGTGGTGATGGTGATGCTGATGATGATGATGGTGGGGGTGACGATGATGTCCCCTCTCAGTGCCGTTAGACAAGAAACATCACAGAAAACATTGTTTAGTTAAAAACTATAATTGAGAAGGTTGCACCTGATTTAAGCTGGTATTAAGTTCCTAGGGAAAGAGTGGACAAATCGTGATGTGAAATATTGTCTGCATAATGTGGAGATCTGGGTCTGACTTCAGCCTCAGAGATCGGTTTAGTGGACATTGCGGTGCGAGGATAACGCTGCATTCAAGATGAGTCGACGCGCTTTGATATTGAGTTCCTTACACAGTTAATCTCTTTATACTCACAACGACCAACTGTTCATCTTATTTCGCGCAGATAAGCTACTACTTACTTCCACATGGTAATAAGAGTGTAAGTACACCAAACAATAATACCGATTCTGATTTCCAGACGACGATTTACCCCCAACTATTAGGGCCAACGCCTCCACCGAGGTGGCGAGAATATCAGGCGTTGCAGATCTTTCGGTCGGCCAGTTCATCGGATATTCAAGTTTCTGTATCGTCGCTACAAAGCCCAAAGCTACTGCATCTCACCGTTAACACCACGTCCGTTTCCTTGTGCCACTATAGCGCCGTCATCCGTCGTCCGCTGCCCACCCACACCACCCTGCACTTTGCTGGACTAAAATCGGAACCGCTGGGAGGTCGGGCGGTGTACTACCCGTTGTCGCCACACAATGCCTAAAGTGGCGTCAGAGTCCCGGACACTCGCACTGAGTGTTGACGCTCGGCCACTGGGTTCTTAGCCCACTTCACACAGCTAGCAGAAGCGGTCCTCCCTTGTTTCACCAGCAGTGCTGTCAGTCGACAAATAAAGGAGTGAAGTCAGTTCATGTTTATTCACCATAACCGATAAAAAAATGCGACTTTATGTCTGTACTTTTTTGTTAAATATACCCCATGCCGAAATTTGTTCCACTTTCTTTTCTCAGAGTTCTATGTATTTACACTGAGGAAAACGGAAAATTGGAAGTGTTACCATGGAGATTTTGACCTAACGTTACCATACTGGTTTTCCAGTATTTACACTTTTTTGGGACACAATGACTACAAATTCGTCGTCATGAGAGCATAATTTCATTAATTTCAGTGTAGAAAAAAAAGCTTTTTTACAGATGAAATATGTTATGAGTATAACAAGTCTGTCTGGTGTGTCTAACGTTACTGAAACACTGCAGGTAGCGATGACAATACAGAATGCGTATAGGACGACACGCTCAGCTTACTTTCGGACTACATAACGAGAAGATCGTAGTAGTGTATAACCGGCTCTGGAGAACAGACGGATGACAACAGTTGAAATCAGAGCATTAATTACAAGCAGAATATCATCATGAGCCGCCTGGAACAGACTACTAAAACCTGGGATGAGATCTCTAGTTCTTTTGTTTCTCTAACCCTCGACAACCAGATCAGAGACAATCGAGACTTATATAATTTAGGGCGAGAGTCAAATGAGACACAAAGTGACATTCTGTGGTGTTCAGCAATGCATCTTACTTCTGTGGGCTGTCAGTAAGACACCAGTGTGTCCTTAGACGATCTGGTGAGAGATCACAGGAGAAGGCGATTCTCGAGACCCATACCCCGCAGTCTCCGAAAACCAGGGTGTGGATATCTATTGGATGACAACACGACTGATTTTGTAATAATTGAAGGCAGGTTATATGTTGGCAAGCATGTGGCAAGAATGTATACTCAGTTGACATACCCTTTATGACCAGGGTACCAAACTGCATATTCCAGCAGTATAATGCAACACCCCAACCTGCAGTTAACTCGATAAATGTCTTGAAAAACGTATGTATCCCCAAATGGTCTGCGTGGTCTTCTGATTAGTCGCTCTTGCAGAGTGTCTGTGATGCAATGGGAAGAAATATACTCTCATACCAGCCTCTAGACAGCAACCTTCAGTTATCGACGCAGCATGTGTCTTGCATGGCAAGATATTGCTCAACGATGACAATCGGAAAATGTTTGCTTCCATGACTTAAAGAATACGAGAGTGTATTCGTGTCCGTGGAGGTCACACCTCATACTGATGTTGATAAAATTACAGTCTCTTAAAGGAGGAAAAGAAAAGGAAAAGGAAAAGAAAACAGAAGATGTGTTAGATGACGATCAGTTTGGCTTTAGGAAAGGTAAAGGCACCAGAGAGGCAATTCTGACGTTGCGGTTGATGATGGAAGCAAAACTAAAGTAAAATCAAGGAACGTTCAAAGGTTTTTGACCTGGAAACAGCGTTCGGCGTGTAAAATGGTGCAAGATGTTAGAAATTCTGAGAAAAATAGGGGTAGGCTACAGATAGAGACGGGTAATATAAAATATGTACAACAGCCAAGAGGACGAGACCAAGAACGAAGTGCTCGGATCAAGACAGGAACTAGTCTTTTGTCCCTACTGCTCAATCTGTACATCGAAGAAGCAATGATGGAAATAAAAAACAGGTTCAAGAGTGGGATTAAAATTAAATATGAAAGGATATCAATGATAAGATTCGTTGATGATATTACTATAGTGAGTGAAAGTGAAGAATTACATGATCTGCTGAAAGAATGAACAGTCTAATGAGTACAGAATATGGACTGAGAATAAACTGAAGAAAGACGAAAGTAATGAAAAGTAGTAGAAATGAGAACAGAGAGAAACTTATCAGGATTTATTGTCACCAAGTAGGTGAAATTAAGGTATTCTACAGCCTAGGCCGCAAAATAACCAATGACGAACGGAGCAAGGAGGACCTCAAAACACACTAGCAGTGGCAAAAAGGCATTTCTGGCCAATAGAATTCTACTAGCATCAAACTTAGGCCTTAATTTGAGGAAGCACAGCGTTGTATGGTAGTGATAACTGGACTGTGGGAAAGCTGGAGCAATAGGGGAATCGAAGCATTTGAGATGTGGTACTACAAACGAATGTTGAAAGTTAGGTGGACTGATAAGGTAAGGAATGAGGTGGTTCTGCGCAGAAACAGAGCGGAAAGGAATATGTGGAAAACACTGACAGGGAGATGGGACAGAATAAAAGGAGATCTGTTAAGACATCAGGGAGTGACTTCCATGGTAGTAGAGGGAGCTGTAGAAGACAAGAACTGAAGAGGAAGACAGAGATTGGAATACATGCAGCAAATAACTGGGGATGTAGGTTGCAAGTGCTACTCTGAGAAATATCTGACTGATGCCTGAGGCTGTAACAGTTTCCATTTCTATCAGCATATGTCATGAGGATAACTGGTGAATGCTTGTACTGCTCATCTGAAAACTGTTTTCTACAGGCGGATGTACTGCTCCAAGGGTGGTGTGCACTGGCTGTATATCTGAAAGCGCCTGTGTGCTTAGATTCTAGGGAAACAGAGATTCAAAATGTAGTAAATGCAGGTATGGGTTGTCGGGGGTACATCATCTGTTACAAATGACATACAGAAAAAAATGTTACAAGTCACCTAAAATTTGGTTTTATAACAGTTTCCGCCGCCAGACTGGTGCATCATCAGACAATCGTTTCCCACAGATGCTCGCATTTCACGGGCGAAACCAGACATAAAATATGGTTGTATTCGACCTGTAGCTGGTTTATTTGTATATTAGGGAATGAAAACACAATCATTTTGAAACTACGAAAAGTTCGTTCTAATGTGCGCTTCTGTGAAATCAGTCTGTTGCTGGATGAAACTTCAGTATCGTTTTGATCCGTCACAATCATTGCGACATGAGTATTTCGTACTTTAAATACTGTCCACAATGTGCACCACGTCCCATTCTTCGACACTCTTATGACGGTATTCAGTGTGAGAGGAGGCTTCTTGCGAAGACACGCTGCGAGTTTCAAACGGTGTCCTTCAAATTACCCTCGATAGCAATGAGCGGCTTCCGACATCCGTACATCTTACCGCCGAGAACACGAGTGAGCCACCTCCATGCTGAACCTAAGGGACAGGTATTGATACCTGTCCACCACCACAGTCTTCACTGACGGTCATCAGGTGCCAGACAAATACCGTACTCGTCAGTCAAGAGAACTCGACGACACTATTCCAGTTTTCATTCGAGATGTTCTCTTGCCCAACTACTTCGCGTATCACGGTGTTGGGGTGATTGTACTACTTCTCGTTAAGCATGTTTCTGGTGAAACATATTTTGTGGAGACGATTTCATGTTGTTTGAATCGTAATTTGTATGTTGTGGTCGTCAATGATCACTAAGAGGCAGAATTTTAATATTTTGAGTCTCAGGACTGTGGTGTAACTATAGAGTGACATAGATGCGATGAACACCATTTTATGACCATCTGCCTTCCGTGAAGTGGCAATGAATGCATAAACTTAAGCGTGGTGTAATCCTTCGAGGCACGTTGACAAACCGAACAGTTTTGACAAGCCGCATTGTCCCACTCACCAGTGGAGGCCAGCTACTGAGAAAGCTACCTTACCTCTACCTCAGTAACACAGGTGGCTGTACATTGTGATTTCCTAGAGTTAAGACAGCATTGAGAAAGAGTTTCCTCTGTGAAAAAAATACAAACTATGAAAACTTATGTTGATGCACAACTGTCATTGTGTGGTTTATTGGAACTATCTTCTTGAGCTGCCAAGGGACAGGAAATGGTGAAGTGACATAATCTACCACGCGCGGCCTGTATAGTCTGTAGCGGCGCTGGTGTTCATGTGCATTGCTGATTCTTGTCCGTTTTTATCCTTAGACGTGTAGGAAGTAGATAACACCACAGAAATCATCACTAGTGACACGAACTCAAAGTAGAAAACTCATTCACAAAATAGAAGCAGAAAGGTCTTAATATATTTTTTCAACAGGCTTACGCTGGCCGTTGTAACCGAGCGGTTCTAGGCGCTTCAATTCGGAACCGCGGGACTGCTACGGTCGCAGGCAGGTTCGAATCCTGCCTCGGGCATGGATGTGTGTGATGTCCTTAGGTTAGTTAGGTTTAAGTAGTTCTAAGTTCAAGGGGACTAATGGCCTCAGATGTTAAATCTCGTAGTGCTCAGAGCCATTTGAACCAAAAGGTTTACGTCTTGAACGTCAGTTCATCGTATTAATGGCATTCCTCTAACTGCCGGTATGGATGCATTGCTGAACACGACAGTACACCTTATAACACGTTTCACATCAAAAGTATCCGGAGGCGCCTATGTTATGTGGTACTGACCACTAGATACCACTAGAGGAGGACTAACTAACAAAATCTAAGAAAATGGAACGGAAATCGCTGGAAGTAAGATAGTTCATGTACTGAAAAACAAATGAGTACTATTTCAAAAAAGTTTGACGATTTATTCAGTAGAAAGATCTTCAGAAACAGAGCAAATCAGTAAAATGGTGGTCCAAATCTGGGGCTTATGCCAGCAGTTATTCGTCTTGACATTGAGTGATAGAATTGTTGGATGTCCTGAAGGATATCGTCACATATTATATCCAATTGGTGCGTTAGAGCGCCAAAATCCCGAGCACGTTTGAGGGTCTTGCCCTTAATGCTCCAAACTTCCTTTATTGTGGACATATCTGGCGACCTTGTTGACAAAGGTAAGGTTTGGCACCATGAAGACAGTCAATAAACCCCTTACCCTGTGTGTGCAGGCATTAGCTTGCTGAAACGTAAGCCCAGGATCGCTTGCCATGAAGATCAGCAAAATGGGGCATACTATATCGTCGACGGGCCGCTGTGTTGTAAGAGTGTCGCAACTAAGACCGAAGATGTCATGCTGTGAAATGAATGGCGCACCAGAGCGACAGTCATGGTTGTCGGACAGCATGGTGGGCGACACTCGGACAATTCCTTCGGGGCTGTCGCTTTTTTTGGCTTAGAGTGTTAAAAGGGGCAGGGAGTATTGTACTGTCAGTAGGAAAGCACTGACAGCAGAATTGATTTGTCTAGAGAGCTCAGTGACTTCGAACATCGACTACTCATTGAATGCCACCTGAGTAACAAATCAGGGACATTTGATCCCTGTTGAAGCTGTCCAATTCGACTGACTGTGAAGTATAAACGTGAAGGAACAACCACAACTAAACCAATACCAGACAGACATAATGCACTGGTGAAAGTGATCGTTATGCATTATGGAAGGTAGTTGTAAAAAAACGCAGGCAGTCAGCGGGAGGAACCACTCGTCATTTGCCAAATGCTACCACCAGTCCAACTGGCTCAATGACTGCGTGTCGTAAGTTAAAAAGAATGGGGTACAATAGTCAGGCTGCTTCTCATGAACCACTCATTCTTGCAGTCAATGCCAACGGCTGTTTGAGTGTTAAGAGTGCTGCCACTGGACAATGGATGGCGGGAAATCGGTAACTGATGTCATGAATCACGCTGCATGTGACAATCCGATGAAACGGTTTGAGGGTTTGGGTTCGCGAATGTCTAGAGAAAGTTACCTGCCAGCATGTGTAGTGCGAGCAGTGAAGTACGGAGGATGTGATGTTACGATGTGGGGCTATTTTTCCTGGTTGTGGGATTGGTCTCATTATTGGGGTTAAGAAAACAGTAAATGCGGAAGGATATGAACACATTTAACAGCATTGCGTACTGCGCATAGTATTGGAACCGTTCCGAGGCGATGGTTATTGGTATCAGCATGACAATCCACCGTGTCATAAAGCAGCTTCTGTGAGGCAATGGTTTGTGGACAACAATCTTCCTGAAATAGACTGTGGTGCCCAGAGTTCCGACTTGAAGTCAATGGAACACCAATGGAATGAGTTAAAACGTTGACTTTGCTCCAGGCCCCAGTGCCCAGCATCACTACCTTCTCTAATTTTGGACTTCGCGGAATAAAAGGCTGCCATTCCCTACAGACATTGAGTCACTTCACTGAAAAGTGTCCGCAGCAGAGTTGACGCTGTTACAAGGACGATGGGCAGACACATCCAATCATGTCCACTAATAATATTTGACATCAGATAGTTTATATCACCAATATTTATCTGCAAGTCTTTAGCTGAAAAACTTCGATAACCAGAAATTGGATAGAATAAAACCTAAGTAAACCTAAGTTCTTTGCTGATTCTACACAAGAAACTTCAGACTGTTGACTAGACGATAGCTTACAGCGTCTGGTATTTCACAAATTGTTCTCCCTAACTTCCGATCTATGTTGTATCCTGTTTCTTTATTTCGAAGTTCATTTTACACCATATCAACTGTAATCTGTTACGTGAATCAATATCTATATGTTATGCATTCTAAAATCCATTTTGTTTTTAGTGAGAATCTAATAGTAACTAGGAAAAATTTTAACGCATCATGTGCTGCACAGCCATGGAATATAAACTGAGCTAACAGCATGAGAACGAGTACGAACAACAATAATTGTTTCTTGTACTCAGTACTGACAATAATTAAAATTTTTAATTTATGAAATCGTTCTCACTATCGCCGGCTTCAGCAGTGACTCCCATAAGTAACAAATCATTTTTTTGTACTCAAATCAGTAATTGATGTTCAAATATGTGTGAATTCCTACGGGACGAAACTGCTGAGGCCATCGGCCCCTATACTTAGACACTACTCAAACTAAGTTATGCTAAGAAGAACATACACACCCATGCGCAAGGGAGGACTCGAACCTACGGCGGAAGGGGCCACGCAATCCCCGACATGCCGCCTCAAACCACGCGGCCAGTAATTAATATATGAAGAGTTAGCTGCTTGCATTTGTATGAAACAGAGTGATAACAGATATATTGTTTTCTTTTTTTGCTTTAAACAAGGATTTACTATATGAAGTGTTTACTGTTTGCATTTCTTCGGGAAGAGAGTTACGTTTACAAGAAATGAAAAAATCTCTAACAGCGACCTTATTTTTCTATATATCATGCTAATCATTTTCCTATGCGACAAGAAAGCTCCTGACACTGTGTATCTGGTATGAAGTGCATTACATTACGAATGAAAATGCTTAATTTTGGAAATTTACAGCTCATTTTGCATGAATTACTTCACAGCACAAACAAGAGGAATGTTCAACATAATTATGATGTAAATGTTTTCAATTCATGAACTCAAAAATTTTTCTAAAATTACACGTTTTGAGACACGGCGAGTCAAATGCCCTTGGTTACTGTCTTTTTATTTGCACATAGTAGTTTCTAAACTTAAACAGACTTTTCGCAACTTGGTCATGCAGACAGCACACCTTCAGATACCCTTATGATAAACCGTATTCATTACCTTATAATCTTGATTATTTACTTGCATACTCCCATATTCGTTATTTAAATGTACCTGAAATCATTTCCGTGATTACTTTCTGTCAGTCCGAATGACTCAAGCAGTAGTGGTAATTTTAAAACCCACAAAACTCACACTTAGGGCAAGGAGAGTCTCCAACCTACGACATTCACGTCACAAGACAGCGCAGTTTGTAAATACATGTTATTTATTATAAGGAAGACAGCATTTTCCTCAACTAGGAAACGGTCAGTCAAGCAAATAGCGAGTTATTTAGAAAAATTCATATAGCTGTGTAGATAAATAGCTCTTCCGTGATATTAATAAATCAACAAATTGGCCACTTTACCGCTGTGACGGTTCGATTAAGACTTCGAAGTGAAAAACAACGCAAAAATTATTTATGAGATACTTTTTGCATATCGAAAGTGAAGACATCATCCCTTTAATATGATCTCCTTGCTGACTATTTTCTTTTAGCTTTAAAGAGTTGCAATACATTTTTAAAGTGTCTGTCAAGTTCAGTCGAATTTGCTTGTAGCTTTTACGGTACACTAAGACCGTAAGACGGTTTTGCTGCTGCAAGTTAGAAGTCAGCCTAATTTTATCCACCAAATAGAAAGTCTACCTAAGATCTTTAGCAAGTATATTTCCACGAAAGAAACGACTTGAAGCGACGCAAAGATGAATTAGAACTGAATTTAAGAGGTGCGATCTGTAGGGCAGACTTCTGGGCTGCGGGAGTGGCTTACCTGAGGACCGGCGCGAGCAAGGCGTCTGGTCGCGGCTGCTGCTGGCGGCGGACTCCACCCCTGCGCAGGCGCTGCAGCCCTCAGTAGCCGTCCGCACCGGCCGTAACCATGGAGACAGCCACCTGTTCCACCCACGCTCACCCTGCCGGTCGAGGCCAGGCGCTGTGATTCGTGCCAGCCATATGGCAGGTATTGATCGTTCTCGTCGACCCTCCGACACCTCGCCCTTTCCCCTGCTCTCTCTCTCTCTCTTCGTTTTTCCGAACGTACATGGTCTTGCATGTCGGTTTCTCTAAAACTAATTCATATTAAACATTAATGACAGCTTTACTCAACTTTTTCTACCGAGACACGAACCCTCCCAGTTCTCCCCACAAATCGCCCTAAATGTTCCCTGTAAATATCTGCGGCAAATTGAAGGCGTGTTTGATTCCGGGCAGATTCTAGGCGTGCTAAGATAGCTCATACTGAAGAGAGCAGAGAATTTACTGAGAGTAGCACACGTCTGCTACAAACGTATGATCGGTCGAAAATATTCACGATATTTAACGCGTTACAGAAGATTTTATTTGGTCACCCATGTGTTTCCAGGAGGGGAAGAAAGGCAGACTATCGAGGGCCAGTAGACTCTCAGAGTTGAACATGGCAGTTACCCACCTCCTTAGCCAAGGTCGCTGGTGCACTCCTCTGCACCGTCTTGCGACTCTGAAATAAGCTGGTTCGAATCCTGGTGGTGGATGAAATTTTTGCTGCAGTATTTCACAAGGGAGGAGGGGTGGTGGAGTAAAGTTCCTGATCACCAGTCCTCGATTAAACTCCAAAGGTCTCTGCAGCATTTCATGAGTGAGTCATCATATCGATGATGTTTCGTTGAATAGTTCTCACGCTGACAATAATATTTTATTGACTGTGCGTATGAAGACACATTCTTGTAGAATATAACAAGATTGTGTTATTAAAATGTTCTGTGCTTATTTGTATCTTTTGGCCATCGGACTTCGCTTACGTTTTAATTGTAGCTGCAGGCGGTGGTCTCCGAAAACACCAGCGCTTGTCGTAATCAAGAAAATCCTCCTTACATGTTCTTCTCTTCACTTCAATAAATAGAAAAATTTTTTTATACTGTTGTTCAATATAATATTATTCACGCACACACATGATACACAGAGCTTGCAATACTTCACATCTAAAATCGCACATCTTCATCGTCCTTCAACCCACGAGAGAGTGTAAGAGTAAAAGAGAAGAAAACTGTAAAAAATTGAATGTTTTTCTTTCATTTGTTGCGCCTTACCGCACATTCATAATTAACGTCTTGGTCAACTCTCTGGTCGTTCGGTGTTTCATTTTTTGTTTGTTTCTTTTTTAATAAATCTTAATTTTACAGCTTCCTGCGGTCTTTCGTCATGTACCTACAAAATTGCCCCCACACTGTATGTTGACATGGTATGGAGATGTATATTCCGCGGAAAGACCACAAAGATAAGATGAGAGAGATTAGGGCTCGTACAGAGGCATATAGGCAGTCACTTTTCCCTCGTTCTGTTTGGGAGTGGAACAGGGAGAGAAGATGCTAGTTGTGGTACGAGGTACCCTCAGCCACGCACTGTATGGTGGATTGCGGAGTATGTATGTAGATGTAGATATAGATGTAGTGTTTATTTTTTGTTTGTATTTACATTTGCCGATAGGGGTCGGTGCCCTTTATTGTCAAATTCCTTTGTTATTTAATGAATTGATATGTCAGCTTATCATATGTATGTTAGAATTCTACAAGAAATTAAAAGATTATATACGTAATATGACAGTCCATTACATATTTGAATTTAGCACGATAACCATAATGTTCAGTTTGCTTCATAGATTGGATGCTAACAACTACAGCCCAATCTAACTTGTGACAGCTTTATCCAAAATTCTTGAAAGAGTAATGTTTTCAAAAGTTGCATCACATATTTGTAACAATGAAGTACTAACAAAATGTCAATTTGGTTTTCAGAAAGGCTTTTCAACAGAAAATGCCATATATGCTTTCACTGATCAAACATTAAATGGATTGAATAACCGACCATCGCCCATTGGGATACTTTGTGATCTCTCAAAAGCTTTTGATTGTGTGAATCATGAAATTCTTCTAGATAAGTTTAAGTATTGTAGTATCAGTGGGACGGTACACAAATGGTTTAATTCATACTTACCTGGAAGAATGCAGAAGATTGAAATTAAGGGTACAGATAGTCTGCAAAAACCAGCGGAGTCCTCTAACTGTGGAGATATCAAGAATGATGCCCCAATGGGTTCAGTCTTGGGTACCTTATTGTTCTTAATATATATTAACAACTTGCCACTTATATCCATGAATATACAAAGCTAGTTCTTTTTGCTGATGATACAAGTATAGTAATCACAGCCAACAAGCAAGAATCAGCTGAGGAAATTGCAAATAACGTCTTTCAGAATGTTATTAAGTGGTTCTCTACAAATGGACTCACTAAATTTTGAGAAAACACAGTTTATACAATTCTGTACAGTAAATCGCATAACATCACTGATAAATATAGACTATAAACAGAAGTCTGTTGCTAAAGCAGAATACTCAAAATATCTGGGTGTGACCATTGAAGAGAAATCTGCTGAAATGGTTATGTTCAGCTGCTTATGCTGTTAGGGTTATTGCAAATGTTTGTGAAAAACATATCAGTAAATTAGCCTACTATGCCTATTTTTATTCACTGCTTTCATATGGCATCATATTTTGGGGCAATTCGTCATTAAGAGAGAAAGTATTCATTGCTCAAAAGCGTGTAATCAGAATAATAGCTGGAGCCCACCCAAGATCACCTTGCAGACATTTATTGAAGCAACTCAGGGTATTCACAGTACCTTCGCAATACATATATTCACTTATGAAATTTATCATTAATAACCCATCCCAAATCAAAAATAAGAGAGAAGTGCATAGCTACAACACTAGAAGAAAGGGTGTTCTTCACTGTTCTGGATTAAATTTCGCTTTGGCACAGAAAGGGGTGAATTACACTGCCACAAAAGTCTGGTCTTTTGCCAAATAGTATTAAAAGTCTGACAGATAGCCAGAGAACATTTAAAAGCAAATTAAAAGAACTCCTGAATGACAACTACTCCTACTCAATAGATGAATTCTTAGATATGAAGCAGTAACTGTAAAAAAAATTAATTATTTTGTGGAAAGAAAACTTATGTTAAAGTGACACGTTCCCCTTCATTACGAAATGTCGTATTCACGATCTATGGAACAAGGAATAATGTATGTGTATGTATTCTCGCTGTTGGGTTTCGCACTGGCGCACTGGCCGATTTGGCGGCTAAGAGCTAGACACTAACGGTCAACATGCTAGAAGCTACCGTCGCACGTGCGTACACTCGCTTTTTTAGTGTTGATTTCACATTGAGTACCAGAGTTTCACCCGAGTGTCACATATCGAAGAATCGCTGTGTGCGGTTGTCTTTATTCAGGGTGCAGCGGGTGTGTGCTTATTGTTCAAAATCCGACGCGGTGGCAGAAGATCTCGATTTTTACGGCTCGGGCGTCATTATTAGCCGTCGCACTCGCATTTTCAGCGGAGAGAAACCATGACCAACAGCATCCATCGATGAGATAAGTACCAGCTCGAACAACTATACTTCTCTTGTCAGTGTGTCAAGTTTTGTGAGCCACGATACTCAGAAGTTATCTCGTTGCACACGCATGTTCATGTCACCACCCTTGACCGTCCACTTGTTGAAAAACACATATAGCCGTCCAAAATATTGTATAAATTGCTGGTCTTTGAAGTTCATTTCTTCATATGGAGTTTGGTTTCCAATGAAGATTCATAGAAGTATTGAGTTACAACAATATACATAACAAGATAGCTTATACCTATGGCTGACATTCCATCCATCGCATATATTACGAACATAAATTTCTTAAGTTTTAAAACATCATAAATTTTTCACTGGGTCAGGAATTTTCTCTGTCTCGTGATGGCTGGGTGTTGTGTGATGTCCTTAAGGTTAGTTAGGTTTAATTAGTTCTAAGTTCTAGGCTACTGATGGTCTCAGAAGTTAAGTCACATAGTGCTAAGAGCAACCCAAGTAGTATCATGCTGTTTCTTCATGTGTTAGTGCTGTTTACTTCAATTCACGAGTAGCTTAGGGTGAAACATGACGTTTTCCCCATCGTAGACTTACTTTTCTCAAATACCTGGAAATTTCATTTTTCAAGCTTTCAAATGACACGATAAAAACTAACTGGTTTTTGTAAAATCTCATCCTTAAATGTTTATGTGTACCCTGCAGCGAATAGGTACTGATAATTGTCACGAAGACACACTGCGACGATGCATATTCCATTTGCCTTATGACCTTTGTATAAATAACATTATAACTAAATTATTTACTTGACGTGAGGCGCGTTTCTTCATTTGGTACCTGCTACTCTTGACGTAATTCTCTTCTTCTGCAATGTGACGATGCACTGGTTGCTGAAAGAAAAAACCTAAAACTAATTGGCCTACTTAGCTCGATGACCACTGATACATTTGGCCATTGCCTACGTCCGCAGATATTTCCATATTTTGTTTAAATTCATAGACATTTGTTTATTCTGTTACCCATTATGGTCATTTACTCTACAAAGAAAATTATTTTTCATCTCTCACGGTATTTTGTCGTTAGCCCTTAGCTTACACGTGTCGTATAGTTTTTCATAATGCTTCCTTTTAGTTGTAAATATGTTGTATATAACTTAATATTTAATTAAATCTCAGTGTACAATATATCAATAGGTTCCTTAGTCCTTAGATAGTAGATGTATTTGCGTAGTATTTCCGTTTACTTTGTACTTAAGTTAGATATATATTGAATTCCTATTTTGGTTGCGCCTTCTGTCAGTCTGTCGCGCATGCGCACGGGTCATTGTCTCCTCTCCTGCTACTGACGTCAGCGCGTATTGTTTAGCGCGCGACCGCTGAGACGTAAGCTAATTTCATTTATACTTTCGCTTCGCATCAAGTGGTGTGTTACTTCTCATTGCTGTTAATTTTTATGCCTACGTGTAACTATGGCTCGTTTGATTTTGTCTTGTGTGATATCTGTAGTGGGTACCTTTGGTATGGGCGACTCCCACTGATTCGTATGTTTTGACCGGAACGTCAATTCATAAGTTGTGAAACCTGTTGAAGAATGCGGAAGGTTATTGACCACTTGCATGAAAGGAGTTACGTATTCTACCCGTCGGGTGTGTTTGTGAGGTGTGTACGTCTTAATAAACCGGTTAAATTCTTTAAAGACTCGTTCTACTGGGCTTGCTTCTGAGTGAAAAAGGCTTACTAACGCGTGCTTTACGCCCTGTGAGATCATAAATTGTTTCCACTTTTGCCAAACGAAATATGAAGCATTGTCAGTTACTAGTACCTTTGGTTTACATACTCTTCTCAAATAGCCTCTCTCAATTCTTTTCCTGATATTTGTGGCTGTTGGACTTTTGATGTCATGCATTTTGGTATGTTTCGAGAAAATGGCTTATAGTGCTACTACGTATCTTACTCCTCCTTTACTTCTTAGATATTGACCAGCTATGTCCAGGGATTCTATATCTATAGGTTCTTTTTGTGAGTATTAAGTGTAACTCAGTTTATTTTGACACACTGGACTGCTTTGGTTTTTGATATATTGCACTCTTTCTTAATACCTGAAGGGCACGCCTTCTCAAATTAAGAAAATAACAAAGTGTTGCAATTTTTTCAGTACATTTGCCTACTCCATAATGTCCCCATACTTCATGTGTGTGTCTTAAATCATCTTCAGGAATACACACACCACTGATCAGATTTTTCGTGTTTCCTATGAAACAAAACGCCTTTGGCTCTAAGGCTCTGAGCACTATGAGACTTAACTTCTTAGGTCATCAGTCCCCTAGAACTTAGAACTACTTAAACCTAACTTACCTAAGGACATCACACCACACCCAGTCATCACGAAGCAGAGAAAATCCCTGACCCCGCCGGGAATCGAACCCGGGAACCCGGGCGCGGGAAGCGAGAACGCTACCGCACGACTACGAGCTGCGGACAAACGCCTTTGCACTCCTGATATCATTTACTTACCTTTCCACCTTCATCTTGCTTAAGATTTTGCATGACATTACTCCAGTTGCGATCTTGCTGTTGTATAGTTTTTACTTGCTTACAAAACTTATGGTAATCAGACTGTTGTGCTGTACCTTGCATTAACAACGATCTGATTTCCGCAGCCTGCTCTGTTAATTCACCAAATTCCTGTAAACCTCGTCGTAACCGCCGGCCTGGGTAGCCGAGCGGAGCTAGGCGCTACAGTCTGGAACCCCGTGACCGCTATGGTCGCAGGTTCGAATCCTGCCTCAGGTATGAATGTGTGTGATGTGTTTAAGTTAGTTAGGTTTAAGTAGTTCTAAGTTCTAGGGGACCGATAACCTCAGATGTTAAGTCCCATAGTGCTTAGAGCCATTTGAACCATTTGAAGTAAGTACAGGTGTTCACATTATTCTGCCTGTACCGTGTATTTTAATGCTATTGCGCTGCCAAGGTGCAGGTACACGGAGTTAAATGGAAGTCTGATATTTTGTGTAAAGAGAAAGTTATTAATTAATTAATGCTAAAATTTTAATAAACAGTATCAATATGTTCCCGAGACGAAAGACAAACAGAAACCAGGTAATACACTATAAGACAAAAACAAAAGCTACCTATCACGAAACAATTATACGAATGAGACGGAAATCAGTAGATGTGATGTACGTGTACAGACAAACGAATGATTACCACTTCAGAGAAAGTGGATGATATATTGACGAGAAAGAGCTTCACAAACTGAGCAAGACAACAACGCGTTGGTCCACCTATGGCTCTTATGCAAACAATTATTCGGCTTGGCATTGGTACAGTTGTTGGATGACCTGCCGGACATCGTTCCAAATTGTGTCCAACGGCGGCTTAGATCTTCAAAACCCCAAACTGTATGGAGGGCCCTGCCCATAATATCTCCAAGCGTTCTCAGTTAAGGACCAATCCTGGGATCTTGATGGCCGAGGTAGGCTTTGTTAAGCACGAAGACAAGCAGTAGAAACTTTCGCCGTGTGCGGGTGGACGTTATCTTGCTGAAATGTAAGCCAAGGATTGCTTGCCATGAAGGACAACAAAACGGGGCGTAGAATTTCGTCGACGTACTGCTGTGCTGTAGGGATGCCGCCGATGACAACCAAAAGGATCCTGCTACGGAAAGAAATGGCACCCCAGACGATCACTCCTGACTGTAGACACGTCTTCACTTGTCAGTTCGAAGCGGGATTCACAGTGAAGACATTTATACTCCAGTCAATGAGATTACAGGCCGAATATGTGTCTGGAGACAGCGGTGGGAAGCCAGTCTGTTTGCCGCCCGCACCATGGCCCGATAACAAGGTGTGATGTTCTGGGGCCCCATTTCTTTTTCGCAGCTGGACCCCTTTGGTTTTTATCTGCTGCATCCTCAAAGCACAGTGCTACGTCGACGATATTCTACGCTCAGTTTTGTTGCTGTTGTTGGGAAACTATCTTGGGCTTACATGTCAGGTACATAATGACCGCCCGCATACGGAGAGAGTTTTTACTACTTGTCTTCGTGTTTGCTAGACCGTACCTTCACCAGCAAGTTTGCTGTATCTCTCCCAAATTTAGAAAGTTTGGAACATTATAGCCACCCACCCCCTCCACTGGAGCCCTCCAACCAGCTCGGAATTTTAACGATGTAACCCGCCATTTGGATAGAATTTGGCTCCATATCCCTGAGTAGGAAATCCAACAATTTTATCAGTCAGTGCCAAGTGGAATAACTAATTACATAAGGATCATAGCTGGACCAACACATTGACTTCCTCAATCTGTGGAGCTCATTCTCATGTATAAATCATCAATTTTTCTGAAATTGTAATTATTTGTTTTTGTTTACATGTAAAATACATCTAGCGATTTCCGGCCCATTCGGATAACTCCTTCGAGGTTCCAATTTTTTTTTTCTCTTGGGGTGTACAGGGTGACTACAATTAAAGTTAAACTTTCAAAACGCTATAGCACCACTGGTCTGAATGACGTCAAATTGCAACGGAATATTATCGGAGAATGGAGAAAACGTATGGCAGAAGAAAAAAAAACTGAAAATTGATCAATAGATGGCGCTGTACGTGTCAGAATACGTAAATGAAAACATCTGTCATGCGAACGACCCACTGCAGTTTGTAAAAACACGCCGCGTACACGGTTTTTCCTTCTTTCACGTCTGCGACGTTCGCCAAGACAGTCTCAATGCAGGATCGCGCTCTGCTTGTAAAGCTGTGTTACAAGAATGACGACTGTGCCCACATCGCTCTGCAGACGTTTCGAACACTGAAGAGTGAAAAAATTGCGTTGGTCCGATGACTGCCGTAGGTCTGGAGAAAATGATTCGGAAATTCGAAAAGACGGGTCGTTTTGGTGTGCAACCTGATAGAGGGAGGAAACGAATTGATTTAACATCAGTGGAATCAGTGGCCACAGCAATGCCGGAGGAGACGAGTGGTGGTGTGCAAACGTGTAGTGCACGGAGAATTGCCCGAACATTGGATGTACCCGTGCGCACGTTGCGTAAAATGATACGATACATCCTCTTTTGCAATCCATTCAAAATTATCCACGTGCACGAGTTACTTCCTTTTGACCTGCCAGCAAGAGAGACCTCTGCTTTAGAATTTATTGCTCCTATGGAAGTGGATAATGATTAGCCGTGGAAGATTTTGTGGACATAAGAAGCCCACTTCCATCTGACACGATACACCAGTACACAGAATTGTCGAATATGGACAACGGAAAATCCACACGCAACTCAACCAGTACCACTTCATCCTGAAAACGTCACTGTGTGGTGCGTGGTTTACGGCACCATTTATCATTGGGCCATATTTTTTCGAAGAGACTGGTGCTTACGGTCCTGTTACCTGTACCGTCACTGATAAGCGCTATGAGTGTCTTTTGTGCAGCCACGTCATTCCAACTCTCCAACAGCGTGGATGTGTGGATGGGATCATTTTTGTGCAAGATGGCGCACCTCTGCACATTGAAATTCCAGTTAAGCTGCTGCTGAAACGCCATTCGCAGATGCTAGAATTATCAGCCGCCATTTCCCTACAGCCTGGGCGTCCCGATCGGCTGACCTTAATCCTTTTCACTTCTGGCAGTGGGGTTGTTTGAAAGCTGTTGCGTTCAGAGTTGCGATTGCAAAATATGGTGTTCGCCCACCCTTAGCGTTGATGACAGCTTCCACTCTCGCAGGATTACGTTCAATCAGGTACTGGAAGGTTTCTTGGGGAATGGCAGCCCAGGCTTCACAGAGTGCTGCACTGAGATGAGGTACTGATGTCGGTCGGTGAGGCCTGGCACGAAGTCGGCGTTCCAAAACATCGCAAAGGTGTTCTATAGCATTCAGGTCAGGACTCTGTACAGGCCAGTCCATTACAGGGATGTTATTGTAGTGTAACCACTCCGCCACAGGCCGTGCATTATGAAGAGGTGCTCAATCGTGTTGAAAGATTGAATCACCATCCCTGAATTGCTCTTCAACAGTGGGAAGGAAGAAGTTGCTTAAAACATCAATGTAGACCTGTACTGTGATAGTGCCACGCAAAACAACGAGGGGTGCATGCCCCTCCGTAAAAACATGACCACATCGTAACACCACCGCCTCCGAATTTTACTCTTGGCACTACATACGATGGCAGATGACCTTCACCAGGCATTCGCCAAACACACAAACCGCCATCAGATCGCCACATCGTGTACCGTGATTCGTCACTCCATACAATGTTTTTCCACTGTTCAATCGTCCAATGTTTACGCTTCTTACACAATGCGAGGGGTCGTTTGGTATTTACGTGCGTGATGTGCAGCTTATGAGCAGCCGCTTGACCATGAAATCCATGTTTTCTCACCTCCCGCCTAACTTTCATAGTGCTTGCAGTAGATCCTGATACAGTTTGGAATACCTGTGTGATGATCTGGATAGATGTCTGCCTATTACACACTACAACCTTCTTGAACTACGGCCGGTCTCTGTTAGTCTACGGACGAAGTCGGTCTGTACTCTTATCTGATGTACGTGTCCCTTCACGTTTCCACTCCACTATCACTATGACACAAGTGACGCCCAACCACCTGACCACGTTCGTAGACCGTGAGTTCCGCGGAGCGCCCCATTCTGCTCTCTCACGATGTCTAATGACTATTGAGGTCGCTGATATGGAGAACCTGGCAGTAGGTGGCAGCACAACGCACCCAACATGAAAAACGTTTGTTTTTGATGGTGTCCATAATCTTTTGATCACGCAGTGTATCACTAGCCTATTTCACGCCGCGATTCGGGCGGAATCACTTCGGCAAATACTTTCAGAAGTTACTTCCAAGTGGATAAATGCCTTACCAATGATTATTGGCTTGTTGTCAATACCTCACTGGCACTACCGTCTCCTATTGGGTGAAGCGCTGCTGGTGGCCGCCGATTTAAACTAGTTGGCGTTTGGTGGCTATGGGGCAGGGCCCTTCTCACCACGAGTAAACCAATGGGGGTCTAGCACAGCCGTCTACCACTGTGCTGCCGCTGAGCACAGCATTGAGTTTTCAACGAACCACTGCGGCGGGAGATTCCTCTAACCTTCAGCTTTGCGTGCCCTGCAATATGCGATGAAAGAACTCGAAAGAGAGGCATAGGGAGAAAGTATATTAATCTACACTATGTGAAATATTATTTTTTATGTTATTTTTTGCAGGAGATAAAGGGTTTAAAGTGATTTTCTATCGAGGAACACTGTTGCGACTGCCGCAGACAGTGATTGTCTCGAAAACGCTGCGACTTTATCTTTGGACTTCATAATGTCAGATACAAGTAATTCAAATAATATTGTAGGATCCGCATCCGTATTGTCCTCGGCTGCTACTGTGTTCTCCAAATTGTTCCACGTCATAGACGTTCCTACTAGTACCAGAGCGAGAACTGCCAAAATGACACGTTTTTGCGTATATCCAGGAAATGTGCCAGCCGATGGTCGCTTTCGCCGATTTCGTCAATACTCCAACAGTCCCCGTGCATGATGATTTCCTTAATAACTGTGCCCTCTGATGACGTCCAGCGAAGAAAGTTGTAAGTAGGCTGTTTAGGTTTTTATACTGGTAACGCCACATAGCGCTCTGTATGAAAATCACTGGCTGTGCTGTGTGCTCTCTGTGGCTGGTTTGCATTGTTGGAATTCGCTATTGTAGTGTTGGACAGTTGGCTGTTAACAGCGCGTAGCGTTGCGCAGTTGGAGGTGAGCCGCCAGCAGTGGTGGATGTGGGGAGGAGAGAGATGGCGGAGTTTTGAGAGCGGATGATCTGGACGTGTGTCCATCAGAGACAGTAAATTTGTAAGACTGGATGTCATGAACTGACATATACATTGCGACTTTTGAACACTATTAAGGTAAATACATTGTTTGTTCTTTATCAAAGTCTTTCATTTGCTAACTATGCCTGTCAGTAGTATAACGTTGTTGCTTTATTTTGTGGTGTAAGCGGAACTGATAGACAATAAAAGCGGTTTAAAAGGTGTGAGCTGTCTGGGGAAGTTAACCTTGCATTACTGCGCAACTGTTTCACCTGTGTATCCAGTCTAGCTTACCAAATTCCCAACCAGAGTAACATTAATTATAGTCTTTTAATAGTCATACGACAACTGGTGATGTATATATATAAAAAGAGAATTTAAATAAGCAGAAACAAATCAGTTTGTATTTGGAAATTTATTTTAACATTGATCATTGAAATTTCAGCATCTTAAACTAGATTCAGAACTAAACTGGTGCCTTATTTAGGATTGTGAAAATGTGAGATTGTAATCTTACGGAACACATCAAATATGGAGCCAAGATTGGGAGACTGCATACAACACTGCATTCATAAAATAACACACTAAGAACGTTGAAACATGTGCAAGAGGAAATTAACCACAACCAACCGATTCAATTTTCACCCAAAGAAGTTACGTTCGTAGCACAATCCTGTCCGTCATGTAATTACCACACACTGGTATACTAAATTCATACTAACTCTCTGTGAAATCTTCCCGAAAAGAATAGCTGAGGGCTACTTTGATGATTACACCACATGCTTCACGTGGTCAACTTGGTTTACACAAAGAGTAACTCGACAATAATTTTGATAATTAAAATAAATTAGATCGAAAAGCAATTTCCAAAAGAAAAACCTCGAACTGGTTACTATCGTCTTACTATTAACCTGATGGGTCAAACAATTGTACAGGGTTATTACAAATGATTGAAGCGATTTCACAGCTCTACAATAACTTTATTATTTGAGATATTTTCACAATGCTTTGCACACACATAAAAAAACTCAAAAAGTTTTTTTAGGCATTCACAAATGTTCGATATGTGCCGCTTTAGTGATTCGGCAGACATCAAGCCGATAATCAAGTTCCTCCCACACTCGGCGCAGCATGTCCCCATCAATGAGTTCGACAGCATCGTTGATGCGAGCTCGCAGTTCTGGCACGTTTCTTGGTAGAGGAGGTTTAAACACTGAATCTTTCACATAACCCCACAGAAAGAAATCGCATGGGGTTCAGTCGGGAGAGCGTGGAGGCCATGACATGAATTGCTGATCATGATCTCTACCACGACCGATCCATCGGTCTTCCAATCCCCTGTTTAAGAAATGCCGAACATCATGATGGAAGTGCGGTGGAGCACCATCCTGTTGAAAGATGAAGTGTCCTGTAACGTTTTTTTTCGCAGAAGAAAAGGGGCCGTAAACTTTAAACCGTGAGATTGCACAAAACACGTTAACTTTTGGTGAATTGCGAATTTGCTGCACGAATGCGTGAGGATTCTCTACTGCCCAGATTCGCACATTGTGTCTGTTTACTTCAGCATTAAGAAAAAATGTTGCTTCATCACTGAAAACAAGTTTCGCACTGAACGCAGCCTCTTCCATGAGCTGTTTCTTCTGGCTCTGAGCACTATGGGACTTAACAGCTATGGTCATCAGTCCCCTAGAAGTTAGAACTACTTAAACCTAACTAACTTAAGGACATCACACAACACCCAGTCGTCACAAGGCAGAGAAAATCCCCGACCCCGCCGGGAATCGAACCCGGGCGTAGGAAGCGAGAACGCTACCGCACGACCACGAGCTGCGGACTCCATGAGCTGTTGGAACCGCGCCGAAAATTCAAAGCGTTTGACCTTGTGATCGGGTGTCAGGGCTTGTAGCAATTGTAAACGGTAAGGCTTCTGCTTTAGCCTTTTCCCTAAGATTTTCCAAACCGTCGGCTGTGGTACGTTTAGCTCCCTGCTTGCTTTATTCGTCGACTTCCGCGGGCTACGCGTGAAACTTGCCCGCACGCGATCAACCGTTTCTTCGCTCACTGCAGGCCGACCCGTTGATTTCCCCTTACAGAGGCATCCAGAAGGTTTAAACTGCGCATACCATCGCCCAATGGAGTTAGCAGTTGGTGCATCTTTGTTGAACTTCGTCCCGAAGTGTCGTTGCACTGTTATGACTGACTGATGTGAGTGCATTTCAAGCACGACATACGCTTTCTCGGCTCCTGTCGCCCTTTTGTCTCACTGCGCTCTCGAGCGCTCTGGCGGCAGAAACCTGAAGTGCGGCTTCAGCCGAACAAAACTTTATGAGTTTTTCTACGTATCTGTAGTGTGTCGTTACCATATCTCAATGAATGGAGCTACAGTGAATTTATGAAATCGCTTCAATCATTTGTAATAGCCCTGTATAAGCTCGTGGTACTGGCCTCACAAAGTACACCCCACGTGGGTTGAACATAAAGAAAAGTTGCTATATTGAAAAATATTGTCAAGACGAAACTATATAATCTCACGCACATTCACATTTAAGATTGATGAACTTAGTTAGAGTTACTGATCAACACGTGGTTCCACTTTACTCACAAAGTAGTGACAAAGCAACTACCGGAATATATTCTGAACTTCACACTCGAATTACACTGCGTTGCAATTTAAGATAACATTAGATATTTTAGAACTAAACCTGAAATAAAGGTGATTAAATTTTCAGTTAGGCTGAACTTAAGAAATCCATTGTCCTACAGACTTAGCAGACACGCGCTTAGCCAGAGATCTTACCACTTCAGACGCTCGCCACGGACAGACTGCTCTCGTCCCTTCCTGAGGGTGGCTCACAAATACAAACGGAAGTGGCCAGAGGGGCAGCTTCCTATACCAACATGACAAAGGGCGGAGAGGACCATACTAAGGATAGAAACCTCTTTGCTTTTAGAAAGCGTAGCTACCTGTTCCGACGTTGGTCCTACTGTTCTCTAGCAGACTGGCTTGTCTGCTACCCTCAAGCATGCAACTAGAAATACATTTGCTTATTCATCCTCTCACACAGAAGGGAAGGGGGATGACAGTATTTTATCATATACAGTATATAAAAGAAAGCTGATGTAGGTTCTGTATGAGACTGTGTGACATGAATTACATATAAACTGTGTTTTTAAGTGTAGTAGTGTGACAGATCGTTCTTGTTTATGTGTAAAAGTAACACGTTTCACTGCTCAGTCTCCTCCCAGATAGTCAGAAACGCCACAGTAAATTTAGAAGAGGAATTAATGCCGTAAATGGCAACATATTTCAGGAATTAACATGAAAGGAATCCAACAGAGACCTTTCAGTAGTTAGTGACTTCAGTAGTTAGAATCTTTTATTTAGCTGGCAGTATTGGCCCTCGCTGTATTGCAGTAGTTGGAGAAATTAAGATTTTTGTGAGGTAAGTGATTCATGAAAGGTATACGTTATTGTTAGTCAGGGCCATTCTTTTGTGGGGATTTTTGAAAGTGAGATTGAGTTCCGCTAAAAATATTGTGTGTCAGTTTAGTTTTGATCAGAATAAATGAAGAGCGAAACGTCCGAGTACGTTCAGTTCTGCTCAGCTGTTTGAAAATCAAATAACGTAAGGGGTTTACCAGCACAGTAACTCACAAATTTTTCTAAGGGGACGTTTCAAA
The DNA here is from genome assembly GCF_023864275.1 of Schistocerca cancellata. Lineage (NCBI taxonomy): Eukaryota > Metazoa > Arthropoda > Insecta > Orthoptera > Acrididae > Schistocerca > Schistocerca cancellata. Next base: position 153,529,800 of record NC_064629.1, read on the forward strand.
GTACGAGTTGTGTCATGGAAGAGACTCCAAATACTGGTTATGTTCTAAGAAAAACCACATTTTTTTCTCTAAAAGTTTAGTGTGTTAACACTTCATGGTTTCGTGTATTTTATTAAGTTCGTGCAGAAGAAAAGATTTGCAAAAAATTTTCAAATGTGTGTGAAATCCTATGGGACTCAACTGCTAAGGTCATCAGCCCCTAAGCTTACACACTACTTAACCTAAATTATCCTAAGGACAAACACACACACACACACACACACACACACACACACACACACACACACACATGCCCGATGGAGGACTCGAACCTCCGGCAGGACCAGCCGCACAAAGATTTGCATACACAATTTTTGATTTCGAATTCTGCCTCACACATCTCCACAAATTTCCTGGGCGAACAGCATATGTAATCCATCTCGTAAGATCTCCTTCAACACAGGTGTAATACAAGGGAAAGTGAAAACGGAAGACCGTTTAATACATCATACAAGTTTGCCGAGGCGCATCAGAAAGAAACGGACGAAATACGAATATCCTTCGGAGATTTCGCCGTCAGCGACAGGTAAGAGGGGTGCCTTGAATGCAGACTGTTGAGTTTACAGTCGTAAGAACAAGTACCATGTGACCTCAACGTCGCATTCATATGACAATAAGCAGGAGCGTGAGACTCATGATTTACTATAACATCATTTACAGAATGTACGGAAGCTAGGCCAAATATTCCCCACGTAAACGGGAAACTGTTGCGTGAATAGGGGTTGAAAGAAACTACTATAAAGAAGTTGTTATGAGCGATAGAGAACAAATCATTAAGAGTATATGCGGCACCACGGGGTTCCTACCAGGGACAAAATTAGTTGAAGGAAGATCGATTGTTTAAATAAAGTGTACTGATTACTCTGTCCAACGAAAATGCGTTTTCATTGAAAGACCCGAAGTTAGTATTCCTTCTTTTACGAAAATTCACACGAGCAGTTGGTTTTGAAGACAGACTACTTCAATTTTATCTGAACCGTAAATCTAGGGCAACGGTAATTTGAAAGAGAAGAAACCAAATTGTTTGACCAGTGAAAGCTATTCCATTTTCGTTTATTTGCATCATACTATTTAATAAGCACAGAATGCTTCCAGATTCCCTTTCAGCAGCGTCTTTCTTATGCATTGTACTCCAGATCAGTCGTGTCCAAAGATGGTGCATTTTCTTAGCCACACAATGCAGCGCTTCTATGCAGTTTGCAGAACAGCAATTGTAATGACAAGAATAATAAAAATGGTTCAAATGGCTCTGAGCACTATGGGGCTTAACATCTGAGGTCATCAATGCCCTAGAACTTACAACTACTTAAACCTAACTAACGTAAGGACATCACATACATCCATGCCCGAGGCAGAATTCGAACCTGCGACCGTAGCGGTCGCTCGTTCCAGACTGAAGCGCCTAGAACCACTCAGCCACACCGGGCGGCCAAAGAATAATAAATGACTCTGAAACTCTCTACGACGAAAGATATAATACGGACTATATTTTTTTACTTAAAGTGCAGACTGTAACTATATTGCTATTTTTATTGTATTTTATAGTTTTATAGACAATATTAGCATTTATTCTTGATTTTCAAAGGATATGTTGAAATGTTCATTGAAACTAAACACGTCTTATGCGTGCATTTTGTCGTGTGGCAATATGTTGGTAAAGATCTGTGTAAGATCTTTTGTTGCGTGCTCTTGTCCGTTGGAAGCCGCCAGTTTGCAGGTTTGTAGGTTCGTTCGCCAATCTCCTCAGCGTCTCTCCAACTCCACGTCGACTAGTGCAGCTGTAGTAATTAGAATGACTAGAAAGAGTAATACTTACCTTCGAGTCTCACCTAATTACTCATCAGATATGAGCACTCGTTTATTTCGACCTTGAATACAACTTTAACAATCGAGTTGTATTACGTAATATTTACAATTATGAGTTACCGTCGTCTGCGAGAACCAAATCGGAGTCATTAACATTATATTCAACATCACAGGTTATAAAAAATGAGGCAATGCGATGATAGTGTTCGTTTTTTTCAGTCATTTTCGTAATAAAATGTGATATTAAATGGTAATATTCTGCCTATTTGTGTACAGAATGATCGCAGGAATCTGGAACATTCAGGGCACCAAGATGCAGTAACAGGAATGTAGTAAGGTCTCGTCAACGGCGACTAGACTCGCATTCGGGAGGGTGGTGGTTCAAACCCATCCATATTTATATTTTCTGTGTTTTCCACAAATCGTTAAGGCAATGCAGGAGTGGTCGTTTAGGCAATGCCGAATTGATTCCTTCAAAAAGACTCGAGCGATTTCTTTTCCCATCCCAACCCCCAATACCAGCTGGCATGTCGTCTCTAAAACCCTGAACTTCCTTTCTTGGGCGGGACAAAGATGAGGAAGAAAATCAGCCTCTCCCTTTCAATGATCCTTCGAGACTTTTGCCGCACATGGTTTAATGAAAGAACTGGCAACTTAGATGTGGATAAATGGATGGGAAATCGAATCTTTTACCTTCAAACGAGGGTACAGTTATTCACCACTCCGCCGACTCTCTCGTCCATGAGGAATCAATTTGAGTTTGAGCAGTGCGGTGTAAATATTGCCTTCTTACTTGATCAGTATAAAGTGTTTATACACCACTGGCAATTAAAACTACAACACCAGAACTGATAGCAAAAAATTAGAATTTAGTTGTTGTATGTTTGCAGTATAGTAGGAAGAAAACATAATTAAATACGGCGATGATGTTGTTATACACATGGTGTGAAATTTAGTTCAAATGGTTCAAATGACTCTGAGCACTATGGGACTCAACATCTTAGATCATAAGTCCCCTAGAACTTAAAACTACTTAAACCTAACTAACCTAAGGACATCACACACATCCATGCCCGAGGCAGGATTCGAACCTGCGACCGTAGCAGTCCCGCGGTTCCGGACTGCAGCGCCAGAACCGCACGGCCACTGCGGCCGGCGTGAAATTTAGTACACGTAGCTTTTGCTCGTCCGGGTAGCCGTGTGGTCTATCGCACTGGGTTAGAATCCAACTACAGCGTAAGTTTTACCTACCTCAGCTACAATCCTATCACCTGTAATGTAAACCAAGTTTAACTATACTCTTTACACCGCATCTCGAAGTATAGTTTTAAGATCTTGCCTGAGTACTTTATTTTTAAGTGTATATACACGTATCTCAGACACATTAAATTCCTAATCACTCATTTTTGATTGTTGGGAGCGTATTTCGTCAGCAATCGGTGTTAACACCAAGTATTTCAGTTAACCTAAACAGTCTGCGTAGACAAAACATAAAAAAATTTTGAAGAAAACATCAAATTTTATAAAAAATAATTTTATGAAAGTAAGAAATGGAACGGTTTAGAGAAACATTTGATGTACCTCATTTGCTATACATTATTTCAAGCAGAATTTAGACGTACATCAAATATTCCTCTAATCTGTTTCATTACTTACTTTTAGGGAAATCAGTTAAAAAAAGCGACAAATTTATTTTATTTTTTTTATTTTTAAATTTTATTTACAAGGTATGATATTGTTTACATCTCATTTGCCTTCCTACCGGCTTCTGTTCTCGAAATGTCTTAAGTTGAGCAGTTGATAGGAAAGAAGCCATTTTGACATTTAAATTTCATACCAATGTAACTTTTCATGTGCAAAAAGTGTACAGTTAAATATTTTTTTGCAGAACTGGAACTCACTCAGGTTAATTTAATGCCCCGTTAGTCCAGTTCCCATCTTCAATCTATGAAAAGTCGGACAAAAACCCCCTGCGCTCAATCGTTTGACCAAAAAGTTTCGAATGTTAATGAAACCACAAGATAAGTGCCACCTTGTTTCCATATCTTGAGCTGTTTATGAAACATGACGACTCTTAGGACTACATAACTTTAAATATGATATCGATATGTTGGCTGAATTTCATACACAGTACTGCATGACGTAAAATCAACTATACACAAAGACTATACAATGCGGAAAAAAAAAGAAAAAACCGCACTGCTTGCAGAGCGCCGGCGGATTAGTATCGAGGTCCGGTGTGCTGGCCAGCCTGTGGATGGTTTTTAAGGCGGTTTTCCTTCTGCATCGGTGAATGCGGGCTCCACTTATTCCGCCTCAGTTGCACTATGTCGGCGATTTCTGCGCAAACACCGTCTCCAGTTACGCGTAAACCATAATTACTCTACCACGCAAACATTGGGGTCACACTCGTCTGGAATGAGACGTTCCCTGTTGGCGGGGGGGAGGTCACTGGAAGCCGAACCGCACAATAACCGGTGTGGGGCGACGGTGGGGTGAGCGGACTGCTATAACCTGATTTGGAGTTGTGTACCACTGAGGGCTACGACAGGGGCGAAGCCTCTCCGTCGTTTCTAGGTCCCCGGTACAATACATACATACACGTAACTGTTATTTCTGGCAGTAACAATGTCCCTACCCCAACAGAGATACAGAGATGGGTACATCATTTCATACCGATTCAACTCTGTACCAGATGGTGGCATGCGTGCCTCTCAGCAACCCATGACCAGACGTTTTCAGTTGTTAACAGATACGGAGAACCGCATTGGCCAGTCTATCACCGTCTGTACTGAGGTAAGTCAAAACGGTACGGGCAGCATATGGTCTTGCTTTATCTTGTTGTAACATTACAGAAACATCGATGATAGGACATAGGAAAACCGACCGTAACACGTCAGAAATGTTACGCATGCTGAGGACATTACCGGCTATGCGAACAAGTATTATGCTATGAGGGACATTCACCTGGGCTTCTATGGAACGTGTAGTAGTAATCGAAACCATCATGGCAGCTTTAGACTACGTGACCATTATTGTGGACCACCTACTTCTCTTCATACCTGATGCCTTCCCTCACAGCAATGGCATCTTCCAGTAGGCTAAAAATGGTTCAAAGGGCTCTGAGCACTATGGGACTTAACATCTATGGTCATCAGTCCCCTAGAACGTAGAACTACTTAAACCTAACTAACCTAAGGACAGCACACAACACCCAGCCATCACGAGGCAGAGAAAATCCCTGACCCCGCCGGGAATCGAACCCGGGAACCCTTCCAGTAGGGTATCGGTCCGTGCTGAAAGGCCAGAATCGTGCTGCTCTGGTTTGAGAGGCATGGAAATTAACTCACCTTCATTAATTAACTCACGGCCACCAAATTTGCCTGATCAGAACCTGATGTAAAGGCGCTATCGGACTCCATCCTTGCGCCTACAAACCACCGGTCATAATTTACGAAAATCACGCGACTTCACGTTAACATCTGGTGCCACATGTCTGTGGAAACCTTCAGAGACCTTTTCGAAATCTTGTCACGCCGAATCACTGCCGTACTGCGTTCCAGTGGTGGACCAACAAATAGTTAGCAGGTGATTATAGTGTTTAGCTGATCATTCAATGATCTGCACGCTAGAAGCTACTGCGGTCGTGTTTCGCAGTTGTCGTAATTGTTATTAAGATCTACAGTTCATTAATAAATTGTTTCCTACTTTTATAATTGCTTATCTGTACACCCCGAAACCAAACACCACATTGCGGTATTTAACTATTAAAAAAATTAAATGATGTAATCTAATGAAGGGAAAAGAGAAATGGGAAGGAGAGAATAAGGAAAAGGGTGGAATATTGGTTAGAGAGAAGAGCAAGGGGCTACGTAATAAAATTAAAAATGTTTAAAAATTGAAAAGCGTCTACCAGTAACAATAAACAGGAGGTATTGAAATTAATAAGATAATGCTAAGCGTAAGTAGTAAATGCTTAAAATTATTCAATTGTTTTATCTGCACGTGTTGAAAGCCAATGCACCAATCGGATTCCGAGACTCCGTACTTCGAATTTTGCAGCACTCTCTGCACTTCACATCAGACTCGGAAAACGTGGTTTATGTGCTTCTTACAGATGTCCACACTGGTCGTCGTATTTGACACTGGTATATAGTAAAGAGCTTATATCATTTACGTCTTATCTGTTATGTGAAGTGAAATGGACGGTTTATTTATTGAATGTGCCTATGCAATACAGACATTTTTTGTGGATGAAAAAGAACGTAAATCTTAATAACGCACCGGAAAGCTTAACTAACATTATTCTGATGTTCCGGCTGCGAGTAGCAGCGATGATGCGATACCGTAATTGTGACGACAACGCTCTTTTCTGTTGAAAATAGCATCTGTGCCTTTTTAAATTTTTGGAGATGAGGAATGCTTTTTGGAGATTGTTTTTATTTTGGTTCAGATACGTAGTTTGCATATAGACGTAATTTGAAGTGCACAGGAGATACAACTTGTAATCGCAATTGTGAAGAATAAAAAATTTATTTTGTGAAAAGGAAGGTAAATATCATCTACGAACTCTTATTCGATCTGGGATCCCTGGACCTTTATAAAACGATTAGTGTGCTTAGCAGTCCAGCGCATAGTGATTTCTGCGCAAATTAACAATACTGGGCGAATCTGCTACTATCAGGATACGAATGATGCGGAATATTTCGCCGTCAGCTTGTGTGTTACTGACGTTCCCTAAGCGAACAGTTTGTTAGTAAGAAGATATCATACTGCCACCTTTGTTCACCCTTGTGTTTCCAGAAAATCTTATGGTGACTGTGAGTACTTGAGCTGCCACGAGGGACAGAGTTTTCACCGCTAGATGTAGCACCTGCGTCCACCAACTCATCCTGTACCTAACCAGTTCTCTCCTTACAGCAGCTACGAAGAAACCATATTCATCTATAGGCAATTTTTTTCACATATTTTTATATTAGACAGTTCAAAATTTTAAAATATGTGCATCTAGGCAAAAAATCAAAAGAGTTTAAAATGCAGTACGTTCTACGGATCTGAGCGTGGAATGTCAGGTCCCTTAATCGGGAAGGTACGTTAGAAAATTTAAAAAGGAAAATAGATAGGTTAAAGTGAGGTATAGTGAGAATTAGTGAAGTTCGCTGGCAGGAGGAACAAGACATCTGGTCAGGTGAATACAGGGTTATAACTACAAAATCAAATAGAGGTAATGCAAAAGTAGGTTTACAAATGAATAAAAAAATAGGAGCGCCGGTCAGCTATTACGTGAACGCATTATTGTAGCCAAGATAGACAAGGAAGCCCACGCCTACCACAGTAGTTAAAGTTTATATGCCAACTACCTCAGCAGATAACGAAGAGACTGATGCAATGTATGATGAGATAAAAGAAATTATTCGGATAGTGAAGGGAGACGAAAATTTAATCGCCATGCCGGTCGTGGTGGCCGAGCGGTTCTAGGCGCTACAGTTTGGAACCGCACGACCACTACGGTCGCAGGTTCGAATCCTGCCTCGGGCATGGAATTTGTGCGATGTCCTTAGGTTAGTTAGGTTTAAGTAGTTCTAGGTTCTAGGGGACTGATGACCTCAGAAGTGAAGTCCCATAGTGCTCAGAGCCATTTGAACCATAATCGTCATGGGTGACGAATTCGGTAGTAGGAAAATGAACAGAAGGAAACACAGTGGGTGAATACGGAATGGGGATAAGGAATGAAAGGGGAAGCCGCCTGGTAGAATTTTGCACAGAGCATAACTTAAACATAGCTAAAACTTGGTTTAAGAATCATGAAAGAAGGTTGTATACGTGGAAGAGGCATGGAGATACTGGAAGGTTGCAGATAGATCATATAATGGCAAGACAGAGAGTTAGGAACCAGGTTTTAAATTGCAAGGTGCAGATGTGGACTATGACCACAATCTATTGGTTATGAACTGTAGATTAAAACTGAAGAAACAGCAAATAGGTAGGAATTTAAGGAGATGGGAAGTGAATAAACTGAAAGAACCATAGGTTGTAGATTGTTTCAGAGAGAGCATTAGGGAACGACTGACAGGAAAAGGGGAAGGAAATACAGTTGAAGAAGAATGAGTAGCTTTGAGGGGTGGAATAGTGAAGGCAGCAGAGGATTAAGTAGGTAAAAAGACAAGGGCTAGTAGAAATCCTTGGGTAACATAATTTAATTGATGAAAGGAGAAAACATAAAAATGCAGTAAATGAAGCAGACAAAAAGGAATACAAACGTCTCAAAAATGAGATCGACAGGAAGTGCAAAATGACTAAACAGGAATGGCTAGAGGACAGCTGTAAGTTTGTAGAGGCAGATATCATTAGGGTTACGTAGATACTGCTTATAGGAAAATTAAAAAGACCTTTGGAGAAAAGAGAACCATTTGTATGAATATCGAGAGCTCAGATGGAATACCAGTTCTAAGGAAAAAAGGGAAAGCAGAAAGGTGGAAGGAGTATGTAGAGGGTCTATACAAGGGCGATGTAATTGAGGGCAATATTACGGAAATGTAAGAAGACGTAGGTGAAGATGAAATGGGAGATGCGATACTGTGTGAAGAATTCGACAAAGCACTGAAAGACGTAAGTCGAAACAAGGCGCCACTAGTAGACAACATTCCATTGTAACTAATGATAGCCTTTGGAGAGCCAGCCACTGGAAAACTTCAAGAAGAATATTATAATTCCAATCCCAAAGAAAGCAAGTGCTGACAGATGTGAAAATTACCGAACTATCTGTTTAGTAAGTCACGGCTGCAAAATATTAACACGAATTCTTTACAGACGAATGGAAAAACTGGTAGAAGCCGACCTTACGGAAGATCACTTCGGATTCCGTAGAAATGTTGGAACACGTGAGGCAATACTAACCCTACAACTTATCTTAGAAGATAGACTAAGGAAAGGTAAACCTACGTTTCTAGCACTTGTAGACTTAGAGAAAGCTTTTGACAATGTTCACTGGAATACGCTGTTTCAACGTCTGAAGGTGGCAGGGGTCAAGTACAGGGGTCGAAAGGCTATTTACAATTTGTACAGAAACCAGATGGCAGTTATAAGAGTCGAGGGGCATGAAAGGGTAGGAGTGGATGGGAACGGAGTGAGAGAGGGTTGTAACCTACCCCGATGTTATTCAATCTGTATGTTGAGGAAGCAGTAAAGGAAACAAAAGAGAAATACGGAGTAGGAATTAAAATCCATGGAGAAGAAATAAAAACTTTGCAGTTTGCCGATGACATCGTAATTCTGTCATAGACAGCAAAGGACCTGGAAGAGCAGTAGAACGGAATCGACAGTGTCTTGAAAGGAGGACATAAGATGAACATCAACAAAAGCAAAACGAGGATAATGGAATGTCGTCTAATTAAATCAGGTGATGCTGAGGGAATTAGATTAGGAAATGTGACACTTAAAAAAGTAGACGAGTTTTGCTATTTGAGGAGCAAAATAACTGATGATGGTCAAAGTAGAGGATATAAAATGTAGACTGGCAATGGCAAGAAAAGCGCTTCTGAAGAAGAGAAATTTATTAACATCGAGTATAGATTTAAGTGTGAGGAAGTCATTTCTGAAAGTATTTGTATGGTGTGTAATCATGTATGAATGTGAAACGTGGACAACAAATAGTTTAGACCAGAATAGAATAGAAGCTTTCGAAATATGGTGCTACAGAAGAATGCTGAAGATTGGATGGGAAGGTCACGTAACTGAATAGAATTGGGGAGAAGAGGAATTTGCGGCTCAACTTGACCAGAAGGAGGGATCGGTTGGTAGAACATATTCTGAGGCATCAAGTAATCATCAATATAGTACTGGAGGGCAACGTGGAAGGTAAAAACCGTAGAGGGACACCAAGAGATGAATACACTAAACAGAGTCAGAAGGATGTAGCGTGCAATAGTTACTCGAAGATGAAGGAGCTTGCATAGGATAGAGTAGCATGGAGAGCTGTATTAAACCAGTCTCAGAATTGAAGACCACAACAACAACTGCCTGTCTTACCTGTGTCAAAGTCGAAGGTCAAGTTCATTAATTTTTCTTTACGACGCAGCAGTTCATTATAACACACAGGTTGTCGTCTATCAGAGGTGAATGTCATCGTCTCCACTGTCCGGCTCCGCAGATCCTGTTGACATGCTGCCTTCCCTTATTCTCCTGGAGAGCGCACCAAGCCATGAACACTAGTAGTCGTCTCGAACTCTGTTGTCCAGGTTCCTATTACATCCTGCGAACATCATGTGTGTTAAATCTTATGGGACTTAACTACTAAGGTCATCAGTCCCTTAGCTTACACACTACTTAACCAAAATTATCCTAAGGACAAACACACACAACCATGCCCGAGGGAGGGCTCGAACCCCCGCCGGGACCAGCCTCACAGCCCATGACTGCAGTGCCCCAGACCGCACGGCTAATCAAGCGCGGCAAAGCGAACATCATACGCCCCATACCAGACGTTGACGAAAGTCGACTTTACTCTGCATTGGTTGCTCTAATGCTTAGTCTATAGTAGTGGTAGTCAGTACCAAGATTCATGTTCTCTTTCTCTGCGACCATTATGATATATTTATTGCTCTCTACATGGAATATACGTTATAGTCTGGCCAGAACAGAACATGCTTCTCTGCTATCCGCATTATTCGAACTAGGAGCTGCTCAGCTCTGAAACAGTAGTGCTCTAGAGACGGAGCCAATTCACGTCAGCATTTATGAGGTCACGCAATGCGGGAAACATTAGCCACAGCAGGGAGTCCTCGTCACTGGTTGTCTCAGACCTGTTGCTGTAAGCAACAGGTTAGTCAGAGATGGAGGGGGTGGGGTCATTGATACCCCTGTGTGAATCGATTTCCCGAGGGTGCACTGACCTACATCAGCCGGGTGGCGTTGTCTCGCTCTCTCGGAGTGAATCAGGCAGCTTGGTGAATTGAAAAACTCGACAGCAGAGTGGTCATTTTTGTTGAGCAGTGACAATGTGGCTGGTAGCATCATTCTAATGTAAAGCAACATCCTGATGTGTGTATTTCTTTCCATCCCTGTATTACTCAACATATCTATTTCAGTACCGACACTGACAATGTTGAGTGTTTATGGAAAGGCAATCGTAAAATGCGTTTTAGACAGGTGCGTGCCGAGTAAAACTGTGAGGGACGGGAAAAACCCACCGTGGTACAACAACAAAGTTAGGAAACTACTGCGAAAGCCAAGAGAGCTTCACTACAAGTTTAAACGCAGCCAAAACCTCTCCGACAAACAGAAGCTAAACGATGTCAAAATTAGCGTAAGGAGGGCTACGCGTGAAGCGTTCAGTGAATTCTAAAGTAAAATACTAGGTACCGACTTGACAGAAAATCCTAGGAAGTTCTGGTCTTACATTAAATCAGTAAGTGGCTCGAAACAGCATGTCCAGACACTCCGGGATGATGATGGCATTGAAACAGAGGATGACACGCGTAAAGCTGAAATACTAAACACCTTTTTCCAAAGCTGTTTCACAGAGGAAGACCGCACTGCAGTTCCTTCTCTAAATCCTCGCACAAACGAAAAAATGGCTGACATCGAGATAAGTGTCCAAGGAATAGAAAAGCAGCTGAAATCACTCAACAGAGGAAAGTCCACTGGACTTGACGGGATACCAGTTCGATTCTACACAGAGTACGCGAAAGAACTTGCCCCCCTTCTAACAGCCCTGTACCGCAAGTCTCTAGAGGTACGGAAGGTTCCAAATGATTGGAAAAGAGCACAGGTAGTCCCCAGTCTTCAAGAATGGTCATCGAGCAGATGCGCAAAACTATAGACCTATATCTCTGACGTTGATCTGTTGTAGAATTTTAGAACATGTTTTTTGCTCGAGTATCATGTCGTTTTTGGAAACTCAGAATCTACTATGTAGGAATCAACATGGATTCCGGAAACAGCGATCGTGTGAGACCCAACTCGCTTTATGTGTTCATGAGACCCAGAAAATATTAGATACAGGCTCCCAGGTAGATGCTATTTTACTTGACTTCCGGAAGGCGTTCGATACAGTTCCGCACTGTCGCCTGATGAAGTGAGAGCCTACGGAATATCAGACCAGCTGTGTGGCTGGATTGAAGAGTTTTAGCAAACAGAACACAGCATGTTGTTATCAACGAAGAGACGTCTACAGACGTTAAAGTAACCTCTGGCGTGCCACGGGGGAGTGTCATGGAACCATTGCTTTTCACAATATATGTATAACTGACCTAGTAGACAGTGTCGGAAGTTCCATGCGGCTTTTCGCGGATGATGCTGTAGTATACAGAGAAGTTGCAGCATTAGAAAATTGTAGCGAAATGCAGGAAGATCTGCAGCGGATAGGCACTTGGTGCAGGGAGTGGCAACTGACCCTTAACATAGACAAATGTAATGTATTGCGAATACATAGAAATAAGGATCCTTTATTGTATTATTATATGATAGCGGAACAAACACTGGTAGCAGTTACTTCTGTAAAATATCTGGGAGTATGCGTGCGGAACGATTTGAAGTGGAATGATCATATAAAATTAATTGTTGGTAAGGCGGGTACCAGGTTGAGATTCATTGGGAGAGTCCTTTGAAAATGTAGTCCATCAACAAAGGAGGTGGCTTACAAAACACTCGTTCGACCTATACTTGAGTATTGCTCATCAGTGTGGGATCCGTACCAGATCGGGTTGACGGGGTAGATAGAGAATATCCAAAGAAGAGCGGCGCTTTTCTTCACCGTGATAGCGTTACGGATATGTTTAACGAACTCAAGTGGCAGACTCTGCAAGAGAGGCGCTCTGCATCGCGGTGTAGCTTGCTCGCCAGGTTTCTAGAGGGTGCGTTTCTGGATGAGGTATCGAATATATTGCTTCCCCCTACTTATACCTCCCGAGGAGATCACGAATGTAAAATTAGAGAGATTAGAGCGCGCACAGAGGCTTTCAGACAATCGTTCTTCCCGTGAACCATACGCGACTGGAACAGGAAAGGGAGGTAATGACAGTGGCACGTAAAGTGCCCTCCGCCACACACCGTTGGGTGGCTTTCGGAGTATAAATGTAGATGTAGATGTAGATCCTCTGAGCGACGCCCAGAATCTAGTATTGTGCCCCTCATATATAAAAAAAAAAGACACCAGAGACCAACAGAGGTGATGCAGCGCTTAACCCACAGGTCTCATATTCCACAGGAGTAGCATTCCGAACCCAGAATATCTAAACTGACAACATGCAACTAGAACTTTTAGTAACCCAGCTCTACAACACTACTTTTGTCACAATGGAAACAAACACTTCCAATGCTGATCGTGTCATGAGTAAACGTGACCCGCACCAAGCAATATAATTTAAGTTTATCAAATTTTGACCGTGATAGTGTTAAGTAATCTGTAAATAAGATACGGAATTTATCACCAGAATGATATTAGTAGGTACCAGCAGGATTCTCTCCAGAATTTCAGAAGATAAAAGATTTTCATGAATTTTAAAAAGAAGCTCTTAGTCACTATTACTCCCTATACTTAACTATGGTGATGCTATTCTCCAAGAACATTCGTACGAAACGACACGCAGGCTAGAATTGGCGGTGAATACTTGTGTGTGATACATTTGTGGCACGCCATTTCTACCACCCCGCTCATGTCTAGGAACAGTTATCATGGCTGCGTGCCCAGAAGTGTAGAGACAATCATAGTGTATGTTTGCTCTATCGTCTTCTCAATCACTGCACTCCCTCTTATTGCACTCCCTCTTATTTATCTCCTACTCTTTAACTGCTATCTGAAAAGCACAGCAGAAATATTCGTTCTCAACGAATTAAAATAATCTCTGTGCCATCCTGTAAGTCTCCTATATTCTCTAAATAATTTTCCCTATTAAGAAGCTTTCTCCGGAAAATCTTCATCAAAATGTCAATAAATTAAATTTCTTCCAAACTTCAAAAGACAGTTAATGGCCCACCTTCTGTCGCAATAGACATCTCTTCCATATACTAGCCTACAGCTTACTCTCGTCAAACTTTTTCCCTCCCCGATGTTAGCAGAGTTTTTTATTTGAATTCTGTTCTTCCTAACAGCCACTGTCACTGCCATTTCAATCTTCTCCCATGCGCTTCTATAACACTAAACATGGATTCAAATGTGCCAAAATAACTATATAATTTTTAATGAGCGTCAGTTTTTTATCATTATTATTACTGGAGTCAGTTATTATTATGATCTTTATTAATATTAGTGTCAATTATTATTAGCATTATCATTGTTAGTGTCTATTATTATTTCTTTCCTTTCTCAGACGTTATGTCTGGTTAAAAATGGAAAGTGACGCGGACCTTGATCAAGCGTGACTTCCTTTTAACTGTACGGTATATGTTACATTCCATTTACGAACTTTCGGGTAATTGAACAAGTATCAATAATTACAGATTTCTGTAGTTGTATATATAAGTTTGGATGTAGCTGTATTGCTTTGATGTACTGGTGGATATTGTGTGGTATCAGTCCTGTAGTTGATAGTATAATCGGTATAATGTCAACTTTATCCTGATGCCACATGTCCTTGACTTCCTCAGCCAGTTGGATGTATTTTTCAATTTTTTCTCCTGCTTTCTTTTGTATATTTGTTGTATTGGGTATGGATATTTCGATTAGTTGTGTTAATTTCTTCTTTTTATTGGTGAGTATGATGTCAGGTTTGTTATGTGGTGTTTTTTTATCTGTTATAATGGTTCTGTTCCAGTATAATTTGTATTATTCATTCTACAGTACATTTTGTGGTGCATACTTGTATGTGGGAACGTGTTGTTTTATAAGTTTATGTTGTAAGGCAAGCTGTTGATGTATTATTTTTGCTACATTGTCATGTCTTCTGGGGTATTCTGTATTTGCTAGTATTGTACATCCGCTTGTGATGTGATCTACTGTTTCTATTTGTTGTTTGCAAAGTCTGCATTTATCTGTTGTGGTGTTGGGATCTTTAATAATATGCTTGCTGTAATATCTGGTGTTTATTGTTTGATCCTGTATTGCGATCATGAATCCTTCCGTCTCACTGTATATATTGCCTTTCCTTAGCCATGTGTTGGATGCGTCTTGATCGATGTGTGGCTGTGTCAGATGATACGGGTGCTTGCCGTGTAGTGTTTTCTTTTTCCAATTTACTTTCTTTGTATCTGTTGATATTATGTGATCTAAAGGGTTGTAGAAGTGGTTATGAAATTGCAATGGTGTAGCTGATGTATTTATATGAGTGATTGCTTTGTGTATTTTGCTAGTTTCTGCTCGTTCTAGAAAGAATTTTCTTAAATTGTCTACCTGTCCATAATGTAGGTTTTTTATATCTATAAATCCCCTTCCACCTTCCTTTCTGCTTAATGTGAATCTTTCTGTTGCTGAATGTATGTGATGTATTCTATATTTGTGGCATTGTGATCGTGTAAGTGTATTGAGTGCTTCTAGGTCTGTGTCACTCCATTTCACTACTCCAAATGAGTAGGTCAATACTGGTATAGCATAAGTATTTATAGCTTTTGTCTTGTTTCTTGCTGTCAATTCTGTTTTCAGTATTTTTGTTAGTCTTTGTCTATATTTTTCTTTTAGTTCTTCTTTAATATTTGTATTATCTATTCCTATTTTTTGTCTGTATCCTAGGTATTTATAGGCATCTGTTTTTTCCATCGCTTCTATGCAGTCGCTGTGGTTATCCAATATGTAATCTTCTTGTTTAGTGTGTTTGCCCTTGACTATGCTATTTTTCTTACATTTGTCTGTTCCAAAAGCCATATTT
This sequence comes from Schistocerca cancellata, assembly GCF_023864275.1. Taxonomy (NCBI): domain Eukaryota; kingdom Metazoa; phylum Arthropoda; class Insecta; order Orthoptera; family Acrididae; genus Schistocerca; species Schistocerca cancellata. The sequence continues at coordinate 153,545,444 of NC_064629.1, forward strand.
ATATCATTGCTGAATACTTCTGTTATCTTTAGTAATTGGTTGAGTTGTTGCTGCCAGTAGTTTTAGATCATCCATGTATAGCAAATGTGTGATTTTGTGTGGATATGTTCCAGTAATATTGTATCCATAATTTGTATTATTTAGCATGTTGGATAGTGGGTTCAGAGCAAGGCAGAACCAGAAAGGACTTAATGAGTCTCCTTGGTATATTCCACGCTTAATCTGTATTGGCTGTGATGTGATGCTATTTGAATTTGTTTGGATATTAAGTGTGGTTTTCCAGTTTTTCATTACTGTGTTTAGAAAGTGTATCAATTTAGGATCTACTTTGTATATTTCCAAAATCTGTAGTAACCATGAGTGGGGTACACTATCAAAGGCTTTTTGGTAATCAATGTATGCGTAGTGTAGGGACCTTTGTTTAGTTTTAGCTTGATATATCACCTCTGTATCAATTATCAGTTGCTCTTTACATCCTCGTGCTCCTTTGCAGCAGCCTTTTTGTTCTTCATTTATAATTTTGTTCTGTGTTGTATGTGTCATTAATTTCTGTGTGATGACTGAAGTTAATATTTTGTATATTGTTGGTAGGCATGTTATGGGGCGATATTTAGCTGGGTTTGCTGTGTCTGCTTGATCTTTAGGTTTCAGATAGGTTATTCCATGTGCAAGTGTATCAGGGAATGTGTATGGGTCTGCAATGTAACTATTAAATAACTTAGTTAGATGTGAATGTGTTGAGGTGAACTTCTTTAGCCAGTAATTTGCTATTTTATCATTTCCAGGGGCTTTCCAATTGTGTGTAGAATTAATTGCTCGGGTGACTTCATGTTGCAAAATTATCACTTCAGGCATTTGTGGTATCATCTTGTATGCGTCTGTTTCTGCTTGTATCCACCGTGCATGCCTGTTATGTTGTACCGGGTTTGACCATATGCTGCTCCAGAAGTGTTCCATGTCTGTTATGTTTGGTGGATTGTCTATTTTAATGTGTGTGTTATCCATTGTTTGGTAAAATCTCTTTTGGTTTGTGTTGAATGTTTGGTTTTGTTTCCTTCTATTTTCACTTTTTTTGTATCTTCTAAGTCGTTTGGCCAATGCTTGCAATTTCTGCTTTTTTTCATCTAATTGCTCTATTGCTTCTTGTTGTGAGATTTTACCTAACCTTTTTCGTTTTTTGTCTGATATTTCATTTCTTATAAATTGTGTTAGCTGTCCGATGTCTTTTCTCAGTTTTTCTATTCTGATCTGTAACCTGTGTTGCCATGCTGGTTTTGTGCGTTTCTTCTGTGTGTTGGTTTGTTCTGATCTCTGCCTAATGTGTATATTTAGTGTAGTGAGTGCTCCTATATAAACCAGTAGTTGTAACTCTTTCCATAGTTGTGTTTTCATTTATTTTGTTGTGTATGATTGTGTTGATAGTTTTTATTGTTGTTTCGACTTGTGGGTTATTTGGCGGTCTATGCAAGAATGGTCTAATGTCTGTATTTGTGTCTTTGTATTCTATATATGTCAGCTGAAATTTCTCTTCTATATCTAACACGTGTGTCTCTTCGTGTTCTATTTGTGCTTGTTCTGGTGGCTGTCTTAAGATTTCGTTTTCCTCTGATTGTTTAATTGATGCGTGTTGGTCTTTGTTTGTTTGCTCTGGGATGTTTGAGTCCATTACTGTGTTTTCTTCTTCTTCTGATTGCACATTATTTTGTTCCAGTATTTGTTGTACTTGTTGTTTGATGTTTTCTAATTCTGACTGGGGTATCCTGTTATTTTTGATTATTACACGGATCTGATCAGCTAGTCGTTGTTCTGTTAAAAATTTTAATTCCGGGTATCTGGTAATAAATGTTGTGTATACATGTGATCTGTATCCAGTTGTGTTGGTTCCTAGGTTTGTTGCTTGGTAATAACAGAACATGAGGTGTCGATTTACTTCATCTGACCATCTCATCCTCTGTCTTTGTTTTCCTTCTAGGGTGGTTGCAGGAAGCATATCCTGCAAAACACCTCTATTCGGATTTAAATCATTTTCCATGTGGCTAGCAGTGTCGTTACCATTGTGGGCGGGCATAGGGTTCAAGCGTCGTCCCCGACCATGACGGCGCTTGTCCGAGGCTTCTTTAGTTCTGTCCTGAACCAAGTAATCACACTAAAAGGGGGGTTAGCCCTATTAGTGGTTTGTTCTTTTCGTCGCCTTTTACGACTGGCAGAACATACCGGAGGCCTATTATTATTATTATTATTATTATTATTATTCCCTGAGATTTTTAATATCTTTGGTGTATGTTGTACCTGGTCAGATGTAAGACTTTTCTTAAATGTTTCACAAACTCATGGAGAAACCTTAGCGACCATTTCGTCCAGACCATACAAAGGAAGAGTGTCGAATTATTGAGCTGACACGAAATCCAAAGTTAATATTATGTAACCACTGACTACGAACACGAATCGATAGCGTGCATAATAAATGAGTGTGAAAACTTGATAAGGAAATTTCTTCTAGAACATCAATTTTGCTAGGGATTCCGGATCTGGCGATGTGTTGTTGAACGATAAGATCATCAAATGGTAAGGCGACAATAATTTTGTCACCCATTAAACGTATTGTGAGAGATAAAGTCCCAAAATAGCGTGGACCATAGAAGAAAAATAAACTTTTGTCTTCACATTGGCTTCGTGACCACGCTGGCACGGAGTAAGGCCCCTGTTCTCGGTGTGCTCGAGTGGCTCCACTTCAGAATGGAGAACCGAAGAGCTGAGGAGTCGCCTCCCGCCTCACTGCATAAAAAGCAGTTGGAAGGTTGTACGGGGTTGGAACACTTGTAAGGTGGACAGTCCTACGGAGCCTGGGTCTCTTGCCGGAATAAGCGGTTTTCCACATGTACACAGGAGTGCAGCAAGCGTGCTGTAGCTACGACAAGTTAGCAGACGGAGGTAGAATGAATGGATACTGTTGCTTGTCATTCTAAACGCCTCCAGTGAATTGTTTAACTGGATAGTATGCATAACGCAGTGAACTCTCAACTCACGGATGAGTCAAATGAAACTATAGCATCATACAAAACAAACTTACACTGTTTTCAACGCATTGTTACATTTTGACTAACTGCACGCTTTCTTAAATTTTTCGGTAGTCTAAGCCTCAAAAGCGGCCGAAGAGCTTCGCTACGGGTTACGATAGAACTGCTGTTATTACCTTTTGCTGGATGCCTCTCCCTGAGAGCTAGATTTAGTAGCAGTGCCTTTCTGTCAAGTTGTATTACTGCACTGCTTACAGAATTTTGCTATGACGTCACGCACCATTGTCTTGCATCACACATCTTGTTAACATTTGCCAAGATTTTGTAGAATACATCGTGACATCATTTCTACCAATAGGAGAATGCACTCGTTTTAACGCGTACACTATGACACCACACACACACACTAGTAATGTAGGGATGACTAAGCGATAGTTATTTGTTTAAATGTCCTGTTGTGGCATTTCTTTAACATTTTAAGTCTCAGCAAAAGCGTAGCTGTTATTAATTACGCATTGCAGAAATTATGTCATCACATACACTGGTAACGTAGGTATAAAGTAAATGTGGTATGTAGCAAGAGTTTATATATTTAAATATCATGGTGTAGTATTTAAAATGTTAAGGGTCTGAGATGGTGTGAACAATGCATTGTGGAAATTGTTTAACATCGTATAAAGGGCCATCAAGAAGTTTCTATTTGAGAGCAATGCTGCGGCATATATGCAAAACAGCACGACTCCGATGCGGATATGTAAGCACCCACATGTTGCAAGGGGTTAGTGTGGCTTTCGTTGGGAAACTATGATCGCATCTTGTATTTACTTGCATCTTAATAGTTAGAAGTATTTCAAAAATTGCTAAAATTGCAAAAATATTACTCACGGAATTACGTAATAGAAATAATAGTAAATTTAATATACTATTTATAACAAATACCCACACTCTAATCCTATCACTACAGCATACAGGCCTCAAATGACGAAATTTGCGTAATTCGAATAATAATATAATTAATTTACTATTTACAATGATTACACATACTGTGGTCCTCTCAGAATGGAGCCCAGAACTAAACTGAGAACTTGCATAATAACAATAATTGTACGCTTAATTTATTGTTATTGTTTACAACAAATACCCACACCCTGAGGTCAAACAAACCTGATCCCCTCACTACGGTGCACAAAAAAGACTGACGTAGCCCACTCAGTTATTCTGCTACCAAAGGATTAGAAGGGGGATGGGACACTTGAATATTATTTGTACAAGGGGGAGGGGGACGATGGTTCCTCTGGGTGACCTCGCAAAATTCCCTCAGGTGACCCACTTCATGCTTGTGTTGACATTGCTCTACCAGCATCAAGCTCGTAGTATCAGCTGTTTAGTGTCCATTACGGATTTGGTTTCATATATGGTGCAGTGGAAATGAACACACATGTGAAGTTGGCAGATGGCCATTTGTTGTGTATGTGTGTGTGAAATCTTATGGGACTTAATTGCTAAGGTCATCAGTCGCCATTTGTTGTATGGATTAGCAGATGGTAATGGCTGTGGCCCTCTACGTTTGTGTCAGGAGGAATTTCCAGAACGGCAATGCCCAGACAGGAGAATATTTAAAGCAATTCATCATCGTCATAAGGAGCATGGGATTCGATGTGACGATGGGTTGATGCATTTATTCTTGCTAACGGAGGGCATTTTGAATAATCCGTTTAGGAAATTCTTTCATACCGTGCTGATACGTTCTTGTCCTGTGTGTTTCTAATGATTAACGAAATTCTGAAGAGAAAAATAGAAAACAAGCTCTAACATGGATATAAAGCGTTTCTGGATCCATGTCCATGTAACTTATTTCCTTCCTCAATGTGTGAGGAATGTTTTCTGAAAGTTTGGCCACACATTTTGTTACGTAATGTATATCAGCAACCAAATCTGACAATGCCATAATCTACATGACGTATAAGTGAATCGTGGGCTCAGTAGTATCAGTATTTCATTTAGCACTACGACTGTCAAAAGAGACATGCAAACTAAGGCCGTAAGAGGGTGTAAACGATGAGGAATGCTTCTCCTTTCAGTCTTTCCAACTGTATTCGGGAAAGTCAGACTTTGCTATTTTCTCTTCGTGGAGAGACTTTCCATTTCTGTCTCATGTCACTCAGTGTCCTACTTGTAATCTTACGAACACCCGACAAAAATGTTCCGAGATTAACTTTGTTCCTGACACATAAGCGATGTCAAGGCAGTAACTATGGTGCAGCTTGAAGTAACAAATGTGAGCAACAGATGTGCATTCGACAAGTCAGTTGTGAGCCAACGGTGTTAAGTAGAGGCAGAGTAGCCGTAATGTGTTGACGTTGTGACAAGCCGCAGTGGTGCAATATCTCTAAATCAAGTATTCAAGGCATTCTTCAGAATGTTTTTTAAGAATAGGAAAGTCTGTGCAAAGTTTGTCCCGTATATCTTGACTCTCAAACAAAAGTAACGATGTATGGACGTCTACCGCGATTTGATTGAAGTGCAAAACTCGGACAAGTCTTTTTAAAAAAAAATCATCACGTGTTACGAGACTGAGTTGTCAATACGAACCTGCCGAAAACGACAACGTACAGGGATTCACATGAAGGGTCAACGCTTTGACGACATAACCGACATTCAAGCCACCGTGGCGCGCGACTTGAGTATCTCAAGGAAGAAAGTTTCTGATAGTTTCACATGGTTGCATGAACGATTTGTGCATAGTATTCAAGTGGGGGAGACTACGCAGAACATCTAAGCATTAAAACCACAGCCTTAATTTCTTTCTATTTTTTGTTAATCCAGTCTCGAAACTTTTTGGACTGACTAGGTGGAGTCTTGTCATTTTCGAGGCTCACAGTTTTAATGTACCTTTATTATTGTCTGAAAGTTAGCTTCGAAATTTGGAAATTGATGTACGTAAAGATTTAAATGCTTTGATTAAACTGTTGTTAATGAGAAGGAGGGGGAATTACGCCCCCCCCCCCCAGCCCTCCCTGAATCTGCTCCTGTCTAAAGTACATACACTGTTATATCAATCATCTATATTTCTCGTGTTATAAAATACAGCACCGTAATGCCAATATAATCGTTGACAGTATAATTTCAATTATATTTTCCCCGATAATTGGGCTGTGTTACTGCAAGGCTCCTAACAGCATGTGCATGTGCATGTGCATGTGCATGTGCTTGTGCTGAATGGGTAAACTGCCTCTCCGTACAATGCTAATTAACTTTTCGCATGCACCTCACAGTGGTTTGTCGAGTACGAACATAGATGTATGTTTGCCAGATTCTCAGTGTGTCAGTAACTCAAAACAGCAAGAAAAGAGACTTGAAAAATACAAGTACTAATACATTCTATCAGGTACGTTTAATTCACAAGCATTTGATTAGTAGAACCACTTTTACAACTACATGCTTAATACTACTGCAGTATATTCTTCAGATCTGATAGTCTGCATGGAGTGCAGGTTTTGCTACAGCAGGTGACTATGCTGTATACTAAATAGATACTACGTAAATTCATTTCTCATAAATCTTGTAGGGAAAGGCTTAAACAAGGTATCGCTGTATTTTCAATTGTAATTTATTTAACTGTAAGTATTTCAATGACATATTTTTTCTGTGCATCTTTAAATGCTTCCAATGGCGATACATTTTGTGATATTATGAAATTAACTAAAACTTGATATCAGGTACTGAAATAAATATATCGATCTGAACGACCCTAGCTGTAACAGCCCAGCTTTAAGTCAAAGGCCTTCTTTCTTTTACTTGCTAGCAGATTTGGTAGAATAATGACTGTGCAAACCATTCCTTCCATTTTCAAAAATTTAAAACTATTCAGATATCTGCCACATTTGATTTTGGCAATAAAATATTGATTCTGTGAGATCTATTTTTGCACACTAATGCAATAAGTGCCGCTTTACTATTTGCACAATCCAAGCTGACACTCGGTGCGGTGGCTGATGGAAACAACCATAAATGAGAAATGCATTTATGGTCGCCGTCATAGGACGGTTGGATTCCCTTGCTCTCAGCTTCTACTGACGAGACTGACCTTGGCAGTCCCTGGTTCTATTTCGATGGGCTATTTACCCAAGTCCCGTCCTGCACAGACTAGTAGGTGCACTCTCCTGCACTTCGCAAATAGTACCTGTTATACGTGGCTACTTAGTTTCTATCTTAACGTGTGTGTGTGTGTGTGTGTGTGTGTGTGTGTGCGCGCGCGCGTCTTTGCAGTCGTCTCCTCCGTTACCGTTACTGTCGCCGTCTCTAACCCTGTCACCTCGACGACACTTAGTCGCCGGCAATCATGATCTACGCACTGTGCCCCGTCTCCTTATCCCACTACGGACACTCCTACTGCTTCACTCATCTATACCACCCAGTTCCCTCCTCCTACTGTCACTATGTGGAGCACTTCCTCCAATCCACCACTTCACTTCCACTCTCCCACTCCCACAGTCTCGTCCCCATCTGCAATCACTTCTTTCGCCTATCGTTCATTTCGCGTCTTCTGACATTTCCTTTGCCTATCCCCACTTCCAATTTATCCCATGCTGAGCACTTACCCTGCTCCATTACCAGCACAGACAATATCTCGCCGTACTACTGTGGCACTGCCACAAGCTGCAATATCTATCACTCAGTCAACAAGTTGCCGCACTAACTCGAGACAAATAGAAAGACCTGCACCACTACATATTACACCATCTCCAATTCCCCAACTTCTACTTTATCCCACTATCTCGAAGAAACCACAGAACCACCCTAACCTTCACTATTAGCACTGTTCCCAAAAAACCCATACCAATCACGATCCCATTGGACACATGAACACCACTTCGCCGCCCTTATGTACCTTCTTCCCTGACTGTTCAGACATTCATCCTATCCTGTCCTGATCCTAAATTCCTTAATGACAAATCCCTCACTCTTGAAATCAAGAAGCATGTCCCACGTCTTCCCTTAATGCCCAACTCGTACCCCACAAAGCTTCAGTTATTAAATCCATGACCAGCTTCCATATGATTTTCTCCACAAAATCCCTCGCATCACCTTTCGCCCTTATGTCTCCCTCACTCCCTTCAACACCACCTCCCAAGACAAACAACCCAAAACTTCTCACCATCACCATACCCTCACTGCCACAATAACCAAGGTTAGATCTGAGATCACAGCCAGAATTAAACACACCACTCATAGTAAAAGACATAAAACTAGTTCACATAAAACACAAGACTTCCCCTGGTCAGGAGTGCATTACCCACCAACACCTCGCCGGCCGGAGTGGCCGTGCGGTTCTAGGCGCTACAGGCTGGAACCGCGTGACCGCTACGGTCGCACGTTCGAATCCTGCCTTGGGCATGGATGTGTGTGATGTCCTTAGGGTAGTTAGGTTTAAGTAGTTCTAAGTTCTAGGGGACTGACGACCACAGCAGTTAAGTCCCATAGTGCTCAGAGCTATTTGAACCAACACCTCTAAGAGGGTAACCTCTCCTTTTCTAGTCAACATTGCAAACCATAACAACACTTTGCTCTGCAGATTATTGTCCTGAACAATAGAAATCTTCCAAAATCCTAGTATTCCTCAATCCACACAAACATCATCATACCGCCTCATCAACCTCACCTCAGTGTTTAGCAAGGTTTTCGAATCCATCATTCCCTGAAGCATCCATCAACACCTGAACCGACACTACTTCCTGCCTGTCACCCAGTGTGGCTTCTGTCCTAACTTCTTACTTGATGACCAGACCTTGTACAATCCCATCCTCTACTATGAAAATGTTGCATAGATATTTCCCCACCAAATTTCGATTAGCCCCTTCAAATCCTTGAACAACATGCACTTCACCTTGCTTTGTTGATCCTTTTTACCTTCCACCATGTGGATCGTCCACCATCTCATCAAATTCCCACTCTTCGTCAATCACATCAAACACCTTCACTAATCCTACACAATCAGCAAACTAGATTCGAATAACCCCTATCGTTAGCCCTCTTATCAGCAATCCAGGGTGCTGCCATATCTTTACAAACACATCCCAGTGTCCCTACACCCACACATTCCATATACTATCCAAATCCAATTTCAACCGACTACCTCTCTCAGGCTATGAGATCCGCCCCGAGGTAACCTGTCCTACCTATTACTACTCTTCCTCATCTAACAAACTCCGCATCAGGGTTTCCCTCTAGTTTTCCCTCTCCATCTCTCCCCATCCCCTTACTCCTGACACTATTACCCTACCCAAATACCAATTCCGTCGCCAACTTTTGTCTTCCCACTATCCACACCAACACCTACCTTCATCCCCATAGTTTCCTGCTAACGGACCACTATATACTCCTCTGTGTACCCCTCAACCATATAGAACACATTCTCTTCTGCTCAAAGGCCTTCAGCATTTAATTTAAAGTGCACTACTGTTTCTTAGAACGATATCACCTTTTCTAACATTTGTTTTCCGGCGTACATGTTTTTGTTTTTCGCCTTTTAGTCCTTTGATATTAATTTAAAAAGAAATATTTTAATTTTTTTATGGGAACGCGAACGAATTAAAACTTCTTTAAATTTTTATAACCGTATGTTAAGTTATTACCCTTTAATAATATTTGTTCTCATCTTCGTTGTATTTTGTAATACTCCTGTCTCAGGGTCATAATTTTGTACCCTCGACAGTCCCTCTCCACCTCCCTCCCCCCCCCTCCCAAATGAGGCGAAGTGGATGAAATAACGATAAAGGAAACAAACGGTTGCCTCCATCAGCCACAGCGCCTAGTCTAAGCTTGAACTGCGCGATTAGCACCTCACACGATCTATACTACAAAGAAGAGTGTGATTAACTAGCATATTGTTTCCTAACTCCTTACAAGCCTCCGAACGAGCATTACAGTGTACTGGTAACAATGACAACGTTGATTGATACGTTTCTAGCATTCAGTTTCTTCTCCTCTGATTTACACGTATACCACACGATTCGACATTTACAGTCTCATTCACTTGTATGTTGATATATGGTCGTTGTCTGCTACCAATTCCACTCATAGCTTTTGCTACTTTCTGGTCTTATTGTTAATGTTCTCGTTCCATTTTTCACATTTAGCTGATATTTGCTTATTTTAGTGTTCTGTAGTGTCTTATTTTGTTAGTTGCAGCCATCTGTGTAATGTCAAGAACCTTTATGCCTCAGTATAGGTATCCGGAATGGGGTCAAGATAGGTCCCTTGCATCTCCCCCCGGAATCTGGAGTACAAAGTTTAGAATGTTTGCAGAAGTCTCATGCAATTTTAGAAGTGAGTGGATAACCATCTGTTCTATAAGATACAATAGCTTTTTGTGTCACTTATAAAATTTGGTGCTTGTGACTTGACACGGCTGTAAACTGAAAAATTCGTTTTTGTAGTAGTAGTAGTAGTAGTAGTAGTAGTAGTAGTAGGTGGTGGTGGTGTTGATGCTACTGTTATGGTTGTGGTCTTCAGTCTGAATACTGGTTTGAAGCAGTTTTCCATGCTACTGTCTCTTGTGCAAGCCTCTACATCTCCGAATAGCTACTGTAACCTAAATCCCCTTGGACCTGCTTACTGTACCCATATCCTGCTTTCCCTCTACGATTTTTACCTCCCACACTTCCCTCCAAATTAAACTGGTTTTCCCCATAAGTCTCAGAATGTCTCATCAACTGATCCCTTCTTTTAGTCAAGTTGTACCACAATTTGTTTTTCTTCCAAATTCTACTCAGTCCCACCTCATCAGGCACGCGATCTACCGGTGTGATTTTCAGCATTCTTCTGTAACACCACATTTAAAAAACTTATCTTCTTGTCAGAACTGCTTATCGCCCTTGTTTCACTTCCATGGACGGCTAAACTCCAGCAAAGTCGTCCCAATATTTAAATTTATATTTCACAAGTAACCCGGCCTGGCTTCGCACGGGTGGCACTAAGCACAAACGACTAGACGACTTGACTGTGTACCGTATTTTGTTAGCAGGCAACGAATAACATTATTCAGAGAACATCGTTAAGTAAGTAATTATCATCACTTTCATAAAACTTATGCGGTGAAAGCAGTGCACGGCAGGAAATTTTCTGGAGGTATGAATGTTGTGTCTTCCCTGTAAAAATGGCGTTTGGAGTGACATCTCATGGCATTGATGGGAGCACATCATGACGTAAGTTATGTTTCCAATTTATGTAAACATTGTATGCGAATCATGAGTTCCGTCCACGTGAATGATTCAGTATGTATCGGAGGCTGTCGGAGGTAGAACAAAGAACATGCATGACGTACATGTTGAGGTCGTGTTACAGCACACTTGATGTGAAGCTTAGTACGCACTGTGATGCATTGATGAGACTAATTACCGCAATTCTTTTCCGTGGACTCTTATGCAAGACTTCACTGTGCCACATAAAGAACCGTGTCCACATCTAGGTTTGATTCAAGGAAAGCAGACAGCTGAAAATTGAGTCATCTCCTGCACTGCTGAAAGAACGTATTGTATGTAAACGAAGCGAAGCTGCTGAAGTAGTTTTTCGGAAAAAAATTTACTTGAAACACAAAAATAAAACTTCAGATATTTGGTATTCGCATGTTTTACCGCTATGCAGTTATTCTCAAACGATTGCATGGACGCTATCGGTTAAAAACATTTTATTACTTCAAGTTGTAAGTCTCACGTCATGTGAGGGGGCGGCAGTCTTTTCGTTATTGGTCGTATTTATTAGAATACTTGAAAGCTGAATAACTCACTGCCCGTTATTCGGAAGATTTGTAGTGAATTTAGAGTGCGAGTTGCAACTAATAATGTGACGGAAGCAGACATCGGCTGTCTGAAATTCTTGTCGTATTTCCAAGTGCGTCGTCAGATAAGATTCGTTTACCAGTCTTGTGCGTAATTTGGAAGTGTCCAAACAAATATCATCTTTTGCCCCCAGGACGCAGAGCATTGTGTTCGCACTTATATTTGACTTATGGAAAGCAGGAAGCTGAATATTGAGTCATGAGCGGCGGTTATGTGAAATTGTTTATATAAACGAAGCAAATCTGCATCCCACGTTGCATTTTACTTTATGCATAAAACATTGAAAATCTAAGCATTTGGTTTCACATGTTATTTTTTCTAAGCAGTTGTTCCGAAATGACTGCAATAAATTGGGTATCAGGCGACTTGCATGTCCGTAACCAGTTATCCAACCGGAAAAGGGAGAGCTACAGTGTAACGTACGATCCGAATCACGTTTCTTTTCTGGTGAATCTCCTCGTGACTGAGAGGTGAATGTTAGGATTCCAGGCACAGTGGAAAAAATTGACTCATCCGGGATTGTATAGTTCAAAGCCAAACGCTATACCGTTAGATAGCGCCAGATACAAATTATGTCACGCTTTCTGCTGTCTCAAGTGACTGCTCCTCTCTCGAATTATGGCAGTTGTTCGGTAGGTGACAGTGGTGTCGTTTTCATAATTAAACTTCAGTTAATCATAATTCGGACAATTCATATGAAATATTTGTAAATTGTATACAGAAACCTTTCTCGTGAATCAGTGTATCGATTAGTCAAAACCGGATACAAATTCGTTCAAGACGTTCCCGAAATTAGCCAGCACATAAAGACGGACAAGAGGAAGTAACATCAGAGAGAGAGAGAGAGAGAGAGAGAGAGAGAGAGAGAAGGGGCACCAACAAACGTCTCTTCTTCACCAAACGTTACTGTGGTATTCTGACCCACACCATCCTCGACGCATATCTGCAGACGATTATGAGTAAACAATTCCTATGTAGAACCATGTTACTTACATAATGAGGCTATACAGCCTTCCAAAAATTAAGAGCAGATGTCAAGCGAAAGATGCCGACGATAATGGACTATGCACCACTGTCGGTAGGTCGAATAAGGCAACTCTATATAGATGCAGAATTTGGTGAATCAGACGAGTAAAGGTGTTTTTCCTATTCTTGTGCCACGTTCTATGTTTCGGTAATTGCAACCAGAACTAGCATTATGTCTGTATGTGATATTTTACGTTTAACATTCGGCTCGCGTTTGCATGTTCTAAGTAAGTAAAATTTATGCGTCTTGCTGGCACGGATGTACGGGTGGCGCCGGTAAGCGGCTGGAAGGGTAGTTACTTCACAAGACTAGCGAGCACCCACACGTCGCACATGCGCAGAGCCCTGTCTCCCGTAAGACTGCACCCCTACATCACGCATGCGCAAAGCCGTGTCTTCCGTACGGCTGCAGAGAGGTGAATATTGGCAAATACAGGTGCGCGCGAATATTTGAAAGCTGTACATTCGGAAAGTCACAGCTGCGCTGTCAGTTTCACGTCCTAGAGCAAGTTACTAATGCAACAGGAAGTGCCTCCTAAGGAATCCAGTTGGTGTTGCTACAGTTTTATTTTCATAAGGTGTTATTAGGATAATTTTATTTATGCTTCATTTTAGAGCAATATTCATTTTCTTATTCTAAACAGTATGCTGTCCCCAAGATCGTCTGTGAATGAAACTACAGTTCACAGAAACACGTGGTTATTAAATGTAGCATATTTGTTTCTGAAATGAGAGCTAGAACGCAGAGGAATACAATCTGCACTTCACTATTTTTAATAATATTTGAATAACAAAATAACGAGACACATCCGCACATCTAGATATGGGATATCCATGTACGTATTTACACTCCTAAACGCAAAAGCAAAGGCAGAATAGTAATACCCAGTCAGCCTGGGCCGCAATTCGAAAGCGCAGTTCGGAGGACAGAGATGGATGCACGCAGAGTTCCTTCTTACTTACAGACTGAGTTGCACTTCTGTCATTGTGAATCTTTCACTCGCGGCAACGACCAACGTTGTCTTGTTTACAGACACTTTAGTGTCAGAGTATAGCTTCACTTCTCGTTCGTTGGACATGTGCCTAGAAGTAAAAGTTTTGTCTGCTATAGTTATACTCAGTTTATGAAGTTGTTTCACGACTGTTCATTGGAAGAAACTGTATACTTTAAGGTGTGGCATACAATTAATGCTTCGCATCCCTCTGGACGTAGACCACAGAACTATCAGTATTACTTTCAGTAACTACCTAAAACTGGAAATAGTGTTAATGAAAATTTCTTCTGGCGAATACAGCTTTCTGTGACGTAATCTTCCCACTTTAAAACAATGAAGCAAACTTTTCAAAAATATAGGTCCCCGGACTCGCACACGCTACGTGGACATTCGCGCGCCGGAGATCATCGCCATCAGTGTCCCATGTGTGCCGTCGTGTCTAGTGTTCAGTGTTCACCGTCGCACTCCATCGTTCACCTGTGCCATCGGCATCTTCAGTGTTAGTGCATCGTGTCAACAGTTTGTAGTGTGGATTATCGTCGAGTGTGAACGGCTCCGTGTTTATCTTTATGTGTCTACTGTTTTATTACCCACCGTTAAGTCACTTCTGTATATTCTTTCTGTTGTTTTTTTATCTACTCTATGGCTGAAGAGCGGCGTAACATGCTGCTGACAGCCTGCCCGTTTGTACGGGATAGAAAATAACAATAAAGAAAAAAAAATTCAAAAAGAAAAGAGCAAATAAGAAAATATTGTGCTGTTTTTTCATATAATGATAAAAGCTGAAACTTAGCCAGTTCCTCAATAATAAGATATATTATTTAGATTTTATATGAACTCATAGTGAACCATTTTCTAAATCATATCATTTTACGTTCCAGTTTCAGTTTTAATTTTATTTTAAACGCGATATCTGGCAATATTCGCCCGCATCTCGTGGTCGTGCGGTAGCGTTCTCGCTTCCCACGCCCGGGTTCCCGGGTTCGATTCCCGGCGGGGTCAGGGATTTTCTCTGCCTCGTGATGGCTGGGTGTTGCGTGCTGTCCTTAGGTTAGTTGGGTTTAAGTAGTTCTAAGTTCTAGGGGACTGATGACCATAGCTGTTAAGTCCCATAGTGCTCAGAGCCATTTGAACCATTTTTTGGCAATATTCCTGAACCTTCTTCGAACGTCTTTGTGCTTTTTTTAGCGTTTGTATGTAACCAAGAAAGTAACGCATCAGTTTATTTTTTTTTTAATTTTAATATGGCGCAATTCAGAAATTATAACAAGCATGAAGATAAACTTATGCCCTATCAATTCCAATCGGATGTAAGAGTGAACAAAGGAAACTTCATGAAAATCAGGAAAACTGACTGGAACACCTCTTTCATTTCATATTAAATGATGCAATTCCTTACATAGTATAGAAGTGTATGTATGTTTGTATGTACGTATATTCCACACCTCCTAACCACTGGATAGATTTCAACCAAACGTAATACACAGATTTTTTACTGTCTGGATAGAAGCACTGAGGGCCACCTGCCTCTCAAAGAAGTGGGGGGAAGGGGGGGGGGTGGAATAGAAGCGTTGCTCATGACGCGCAAATAGCGTGACTAGATACGTCCAGCATGTGAGAATTAGAGCACTTAAGACTTACAGCCAACTTTACACATAATTTCAAATATTTGCGAGACTTTTTCTCGCTGACAGCTCCCACTAAACGATGAAAGGAAATAAGATTATCGTTTAACATCATTTTCACTGTTCATACGGTAAAACTCCCGCAACACGAATGATGTTTTAATTTATTTCTTATTTACTACCAACTCTATTTACATGACATTTCGCAGACAGTATTCACATCACTGACTGTACAGTCACGCTCAAAAGTATCAGAACGACCAGAATTACATTTCGCCTGATTCGCATGCAACCAAAATAACGCAGCCGTCTAGCAGGTCCTCTAATCGCTCCTTAGTACAGTCGTTTGACTATTGAAAATGGTTCCAACAAATCACCACTAGAAAACTCTGCTCTTTATCGCAAGAACTCAAGATGTCACGTAATACCACGATGCTAGAAATTTCAGGGAACGTCTTATCATACCTGAAATGTTACCACTCATTATTACGTCAGATAGGTAATGCACGTAGTAGGTTCGTCGTATTCATGATTTCCTCTTCAAAGTAACATACCGTACTTGTTATTTAACACAAAATGACATTAAAAATTTAAGTTATTCACTAGCACCTAGTTGAGAATATGTACAAACTTCAAATGACACGACGAACCGCCTCGTTCTGCACATGGATTCTAACCCAGGTCATGCAGACTAAGATTTCGTGACTGACGGAAACTAACAGTCATTCCTGACTAGGCATACAGAGAGTGATTTACCCTGATTTTAGACAGTATCAGTTATCAAATATCAACTTTAAATTACATAACGTAATCATTTTTAACGGACGCGAATTCCTACCCAGCATCTATTGTCCCTGTTAACGAACTACGAGAGATGTTAAATATTGCTTCTGCACAAGTAACTTACTTGAAATGCCGTGAGGTAAAGCTTTGTGTTGGACATGAATTTGAACTCAGAACCTAATAGGATTGACATCGAAGCACAATCAACTGTGACATATTGGATTTCTTCGGCAGTAGCTAGATGTTTTAACTGAAATGACGAGACGAAACATTAATTTTTACCTTCCCACGACTCCAACCCGGCACCTATCGCTGTTATATTCTTGAGAAAACGAACGTTAAATATGGGTTTGCTACACCAGCAGCGGCGTGTGAGCATTTTTGAACTAGAAATAAATCGTGGAAGTGTTCAGTGTTAACTGGAAATCGAACCCCACAAATATCGTTGTTGACTACACACTAAGAGACGTCAGCTACCGAAGCTACCAGCAGTAGCTCGGAATAACATCCTTGAACTTACAGTGATCTCTCACATAGTTCTGTGTCTCACTGGGAGTCAAAATCGTCACATATCGTTAGTGTTGACAACGAATGAAAATGCATTAAAAATCCAAATTATTATCCACCAGCAGATAGGTTCTCTCATGTTACAGCTTGTTAATATATAATGAAAACTTTAGTGCCGGGCCAGGATTCGAACACATACACGCACAATATGTGGAGATGTTGAGGAATCTGCAGTTTTGAACAAACAACAAATAGTAGTCGAGCTGCATTGTCACGAAGGGGTCAAATTCCGAGTTAAGGGCGATCTGAGTTGCATTCCCCGTTCATAACCAATTTTATCGACACACATAAGCTCAAATAAAAGATGGAATAAGTGTCCTGTGACCCTACATAGCGTTTGTTTCACCACTAAAAATAAATAACTAGTATAAAAAAGGTTACTGGTGAGAAAGTTTCTACATGTCGCCACTCCTGACTTTATTGTGGTTCAACCTAACGTGTACTTGGTAGAGAAGGAATATCATGTTCAATGCCATTATACGTTCTTCACTTGGCGTAGCCCAAAAAGATTAGAATCTGTCTCTCCCTATTAAAAATCATCAGCAGAAGTTGGAATCGAACCCAGACCATCATGATACGAACTCATCAGCCATCCAACAGACCACCAAGTCCACTTCTCTGAGACTCATTATTCTATCATAACACCGTTGCGGCACACTCGACGAGAATTGTGACACACAGGCTCCCTGTAGTGGTTTGCAGCATTTTCAGTACATTCATTTACTACGTTGACAGAATCGCCATGAACTAGCTCCCACGCCTACCCAGTGCATACATTCGACTTCATTTTGTAATCACCGAAATAATATCACGTAACTGCCACCTACACAGAACTGCCGACAGTGTACGATGCAGAAATTTAAATAGGAAGTGTTCCTTTCCATTTGAGGTACTCTATTGCGCTATCAGTTTGTTGAAAACGTCGTGCAGTGCAAAAGAAAAGCTGTAACTTTCTGCCTCTCAGAACAATATGCATTATCTCACAGCACTGTGGAATGCAGGAGTTATGAAGGAACTATTGTTGACCTCAGGAGCCGCTGTAGCTACATGACAGCTAGTAACGTAACAGTAAGCGTCGCGCACCGTAGATAAGACGTCGCCGTTTCTATTACATTCGCTGCTACATTTTTTAAAACGCAATTCTGCTGTCTGCTGAAGTTATCAATTTAATGGAACTTTGAACATAATGCCCTTCACTTCTCAACCCAAAATAGCCGCATGTGGAAAAAGGGCTAACTTCAGTGACATTTTGTTCTTTTCAGGTTTAATTACAGCCAGGCAGCAGATGCATCTCGAAGCTATTGTATTATGTATGGGGAGAGCGCATCGTGCCAAAATAGTCAGAAAAGTATTTTCTACATTATCTGTCGTCTGGTAGTGGCATTTTATTCTTCTTCAAACCTTGTTTGACAGCTTTCACTGAGTACAAGTTTTCTACATGCATGTAATCGATAAACTACAAGTGCATTGTGATACTGTTATAGATAACATCTGAGAATTCGCATATATCGGTGATGATTAATTTCTCTCTCATGTCTAGGATGTTTTAACAACACTAAAGGAAACCTTACGAAAATTGTGCACTGTATTATAAGAAATGAAATAAAACTACCCACGATCACATTACGACGAAGTCTGTTTTAATAAAACTGAGTATCTGCGCACAAGCTTGCCTCTGTCGGCAGGAATTAGTAAAATACACTCCTGGGAATGGAAAAAAGAACACATTGACACCGGTGTGTCAGACCCACCATACTTGCTCCGGACACTGCGAGAGGGCTGTACAAGCAATGATCACACGCACGGCACAGCGGACACACCAGGAACCGCGGCGTTGGCCGTCGAATGGCGCTAGCTGCGCAGCATTTGTGCACCGCCGCCGTCAGTGTCAGCCAGTTTGCCGTGGCATACGGAGCTCCATCGCAGTCTTTAACACTGGTAGCATGCCGCGACAGCGTGGACGTGAACCGTATGTGCAGTTGACGGACTTTGAGCGAGGGCGTATAGTGGGCATGCGGGAGGCCGGGTGGACGTACCGCCGAATTGCTCAACACGTGGGGCGTGAGGTCTCCACAGTACATCGATGTTGTCGCCAGTGGTCGGCGGAAGGTGCACGTGCCCGTCGACCTGGGACCGGACCGCAGCGACGCACGGATGCACGCCAAGACCGTAGGATCCTACGCAGTGCCGTAGGGGACCGCACCGCCACTTCCCAGCAAATTAGGGACACTGTTGCTCCTGGGGTATCGGCGAGCACCATTCGCAACCGTCTCCATGAAGCTGGGCTACGAACACGCACACCGTTAGGCCGTCTTCCGCTCACGCCCCAACTTCGTGCAGCCCGCCTCCAGTGGTGTCGCGACAGGCGTGAATGGAGGGACGAATGGAGACGTGTCGTCTTCAGCGATGAGAGTCGCTTCTGCCTTGGTGCCAATGATGGTCGTATGCGTGTTTGGCGCCGTGCAGGTGAGCGCCACAATCAGGACTGCATACGACCGAGGCACACAGGGCCAACACCCGGCATCATGGTGTGGGGAGCGATCTCCTACACTGGCCGTACACCACTGGTGATCGTCGAGGGGACACTGAATAGTGCACGGTACATCCAAACCGTCGTCGAACCCATCGTTCTACCATTCCTAGACCGGCAAGGGAACTTGCTGTTCCAACAGGACAATGCACGTCCGCATGTATCCCGTGCCACCCAACGTGCTCTAGAAGGTGTAAGTCAACTACCCTGGCCAGCAAGATCTCCGGATCTGTCCCCCATTGAGCATGTTTGGGACTGGATGAAGCGTCGTCTCACGCGGTCTGCACGTCCAGCACGAACGCTGGTCCAACTGAGGCGCCAGGTGGAAATGGCATGGCAAGCCGTTCCACAGGACTACATCCAGCATCTCTACGATCGTCTCCATGGGAGAATAGCAGCCTGCATTGCTGCGAAAGGTGGATATACACTGTACTAGTGCCGACATTGTGCATGCTCTGTTGCCTGTGTCTATGTGCCTGTGGTTCTGTCAGTGTGATCATGTGATGTATCTGACCCCAGGAATGTGTCAATAAAGTTTCCCCTTCCTGGGACAATGAATTCACGGTGTTCTTATTTCAATTTCCAGGAGTGTACTACTTATTTAGATTTCGATTGGGTTTCTGTTTAATCGATATGCTGTGTCATACTCAACAGATATTCAAATGTGGTATTTCATTAATAAATTTATGTATTTCTAGAAACCCAAAATTTGCTTGTCGGCAGCGGAAAGAGTCATTACCTATTGTGCAGCATTGTAGGCCTTTCACCACTGCACTATGAGCTGAAAGTATTTTCTTGCGATTTCCTTACCGGTGTTTGATCTGACTTCTTGTAGCTCTTTCACAGAAGGGATAAAAACGTTACAGTCAGCGAGACTGGAACCACGAATCTTCTCAGTCACTTTTCCACAGGTTAGCACGTCACCACAGAGCTAGCTAATGACTATGTGTTGTGCGTTTCTCTTACGAGGCCAATAGCGGCTAGAACTCGTCAACCGCTATTTAAAGGACGAGATTAGTTGCGATTTCCCCGTGCAACGACTTTCCTGGGCTGAAAAACGTAAATTCACAATCTTTTGTTACACCTCAAGCAATCATAGCTAAGATTATCCAATGGAAACGATAGGAAAAATCAAGTGAACTTTGAGGCTTAATTCCGTACACACCAGGAAGTAACTCGTCGATCGTAGAGTTGCCAAACATACCTTGCCTTGTTGCCAAATCTCAGTTACAGTACCAGCAGGAGGAAGACGAACCGATGTGATCCTACAGTGGGCTGGGAAGTGACCATAGATGGCACCTCAAAGACGCGGCTGCTACGGCCTGGAATACGTACAGCGTCCGATTCACATTTCTGTAACTAGGTTTAGGGACGGGAGCGCAGTTACTAATATTACTCAGAACTGACTGCAAACTAAGCCTCATAAATCAGTGACTCTCATAGTCGTTAGAGAGAGAGAGAGAGAGAGAGAGAGAGAGAGAGAGAAAGAGAGAGAGAGAGAGAGCGAAAAAGAGAGTGAAAAATAAAAAAAGATTGAGAGAGAAGGTAAAAAATTGCAGTAAAGAAATTGAATACCGGTATGTAAGGAAATCTTTCATTAAAATGACACGTTGCACATCATTACGAAATGTCGTATTCACCATCTATGGAGCAAGTATTAATCTAATCTAATCATATCATTTTGCTAACTAGCCGTGAAGTGTCATGAATTACCGATATTTTCGCCAATATCAGTAACCAAATCTAAACTGGAAAATAAAAGACGACAGTTTTTGTAATAAACCGGGACTAATATCAAGACCCTCTCATCCCTGTTAACTAACCACGAAAGATGTCTAATATACCTCCATTCTGAAGTAACAAAATGTGTATGCATTTAAAGATGAAGCGCATGAAGTTCTGTGACGGAGATACGAACCCGACACGTAATCGGATTGTTAACTATGTAAAATCAAATGTTACGTATCTGTTTTTCTTACCAGCTTCTAGGTGTTTGAATCTAAAATAAGGATACACATTTTTGTGCCTGAGCGACAATCGAACCGCACTCCTACCGTTCTTCTTTATCGTCCACGAATATAGCTTAAGTATCAATTGCTAACTCAGCAACAGTAAGATGTGTGCGTGTTTGAGCAGAAATTGTTGGCAACACATGAACAGACATTAAAAATGCACGTTAATTTTCACTAGTAGGCCGGTGTGCACGTGATAGGGCTTGAAATGAAGTTATGAATATTTATGTACTGGATCAGGATTCGGACCAACACACTTACCTTTGGAGGAGACCTAGAGAAGTTTGCCGTCTTGGAAAAAGGAACGAATTTATTGAACTATACAGTTCCGAGAGATTCAGATCCTCGAAAGAGGAGATACGAATTCGAATCACAGTCCAGCACCAAATTTTTCAACGTCTCTAGTTCAATCAAGTACAAGTAAAATAAGAGCCCTGTTCCTTTAAATGGCGCCGCGCAGGATTAGCCGAGCGGTCACAGGCGCTGCAGTCATGGACTGTGCGGCTGGTCCCGGCGGAGGTTCGAGTCCTCCCTCGGGCATGGGTGTGTGTGTTCGTACTTAGGACAATTTAGGTTAAGTAGTGTGAATGCTTAGGGACTTATGACCTTAGCAGTCAAGTCCCATAAGATTCCACACACACAACCCTTTAAATGGCTATCTGTTCATCAAATAAAACAAAATTTTCCAATGTAAGTAAGTTTACTGGTGACAGTATTTCTGTTTACCATGACCTCCAACTATGTCATTTCCCAACGTAAATCGGCTGGGCCCAGTTGGGAATGAAAGAACGTGATGTTTAATGCGGATTCTGGATTATAACATCTTTCTCCTGAGGTTACCAAAGGTAAAGTAAATCTATTTGTGCCTCTTAAAAGTAAATGCCTGAACCCACGCATTGCACCTGTGATAATTCGTTCCACCAGACCATTGTGGCCACATTTCCCAGCCTCAGGAGTGTGCTGTAACGGATGATGTGCTTGGCTTACAAAATTAGTCATGGTGGAAAAAATGCGAGTCTATTAAATGGTTAAGTAGAAGCAAGCCTCTGACGCGCAGATTATGCTATTCTGATGTGAGCAGGATGTCATGACTCTTCTAGACATAATAGCATCGATGTGAAGCCATTTTGAAATTTTCACTAATTAAAGAAATGCCTTAGTTCGAGAAAATCCTCTGTGAATTGTGAAGTTACCGGATAATTCGATTATTACTGTCATTGTTACTATCGATTCCTTCATATCGGTGTTGGAATACACGTGCTTGAAGATCGTTTAAGGCCTTTTGATTAATAATAGTAGCAGTTGCCAAAGAACGGGTTCTTTCCCTGCCTACAGAATCCTTTTCATGTTAATATCAAACATCAGCAATTACTCGTAGATAACGTTAATACTAAAGTAACTGATGAAGACGTAACCTGATAACATAAACACAATGCCTTTCTCCGATTACTTGCGCCTAGAAATGGCTGTCGAATACTGCGAAACCAAAAGCCAAGGGATCGTACTGCCTTCTGATAAACGTCGCTGTCAGTTCTTCCATATGGTTTGGTCAACGTGACCTGTTTTCAAGTTGTGTTTGACAGAATGTTTTAGAAAATCAATTGTTTTCCACTGCAAGAAGCAGAAAGATTTTCATTCTAAGCTATCCAAGTTCAAAATTTTCGCAATATTAGTTCAAATAGAATATACGATTCTATAGTGTAGGAAAGTATTTCACAGTTGCAAAACCAGCATCCGCCTCATTGTCCTTAGAATTAGTCGCTGACCATAAATTCTAGCTCAGGGTGACACCAGATTAAGCAACCTTATGTACCGAAGACCATTTCCCAGTGCTCTCTCTTACCGGAAAATATGCATTTCACTCATTGGGCTCCATAAGTACACTGTAACAGTAATATCTGTGTGTATGCAATGGATACGGAATGTAGAATTTAGTGGTGCTCTCTCTTCCACTTCTGTATGCAATATGCCTGACCCAAACGGGCCCTTTACCATTACAGGCCCTGGGTGGTGCAACATCATACTGACAACAGTAATGTGCTTATATCGACAACCTCGCTGTTCGTTTTACCAGATTTTGTAATAATTTAAATAAAACATGACCTTCCAGTGGGAGACATTTCGTCCCCTTTTTCCTTCTGTGAAATTTGTCTGTAAGCTTTTTGCCTTCCAACCACCGAAATGCGGTAGAGTACTTCCGGTAAACGATTCATAAACCACGATTTAGTGCCGTTAAGACGATTTCTTTAAACATTGGCGTAGCTGAAGGAATTTAGTTTCTTCTTAAATCGCCTTATGCAGCAACGTTCACAGATATCTCAAATAGGAAAAGCTCTTTATGCAGGTAAGAAGGTTGTAAAACAAACTTCCCACAGTTTGTGTCAGGTTGATCTTTTCGTCTGATGGCACTGCGTAAGTATTTTGTCTAAGAGGTATCACAAGTAATCTTCCTGTAGCTGTGGGAATCGTAGGTTGAAAACGAGATTAACACCAGTGGGTACAGTACTGCTAAATGTTCTAAATGATTTTCAACCTATGTCTGAGTTCATCCACAAACTGAGGCGTATTTATAGTATTGAAGCTAGACTGTGTATCCTTGTCTTCCTTGAGTGGGCATTGGAAGGCGCTGACTCACACTTATACAATACAATGAATACTTCTAACGCTATATTTAACGCTGCTCTCATAAACTAATTTTGTTTTTTAATTCTTCTTGTTCTCAAGCGTGCCATTTGTGTTGTAGATAGAGTCTTAGAGGGAAAAACTGACTGCCGAGTTGTTCACGTAAGGTGGAATATACAGTCGTGCTCCCCTCTGAATTCCATGTTCGGCAATATGCTCGACGTGTCAACATTGTAGACTGCTACATTTCCCGGAGGAACTCTTCAACATCCTCATCTACATACGTACTCCGCAATTCGCCATACGGTGCGTGGCGGAGGGTACCTCGTACCACAATTAGCATCTTCTCTCTCTGTTCCACTCCCAAACAGAACGAGGGAAAAATGACTGCCTATATGCCTCTGTACGAGCCCTAATCTCTCTTATGTTATCTTTGTGGACTTTCCGCGAAATATAAGTTGGCGGCAGTAAAATTGTACTGCAGTCAGCCTCAAATGCTGGTTCTCTAAATTTCCTCAGTAGCGATTCACGAAAAGAACGCCTCCTTTCCTCTAGAGACTCCCACTCGAGTTCCTGAAACATTTGCGTAACACTCGCGTGATGATCAAACCTACCAGTAACAAATCTAGCAGCCCGCCTCTGAATTGCTTCTATGTCCTCCCTCAATCCGACCTGATAGGGATCCCAAACGCTCGAGCAGTACTCAAGAATAGGTCGTATTAGTGTTTTATATGCGGTCTCCTTTACAGATGAACCACATCTTCCCAAAATTCTACCAATGAACCGAAGACGACTATCTGCCTTCTCCAGAACTGCCATTACATGCTTGTCCCACTTCATATCGCTCTGCAATGTTACGCCAAAATAATTAATCTACGTGACTGTGTGAAGCACTACACTACTAACTGAGTATTCAAACATTACAGAATTCTTTTTCCTATTCGTCTGCATTAATTTACATTTATTTAAATTTAGAGTTAGCTGCCATTCTTTACACCAATCACAAATCCTGTCCAAGTTATCTTGTATCCTTCTACAGTCACTAAACGACGACACTTTCCTGTTCACCACAGCATCATCAGCAAACAGCCGCACATTTCTATCCACCCTATCCAAAAGATCATTTATGTAGATAGAAAACAACAGTGGACCTACCACACTACCATGGGGCACTCTAAATCATACCCTCACCTCCGATGGACACTCACCATCGACGACAACGTACTGTGTTCTATTACTTAAGAAGTCTTGGAGCCAGTCACATATTTGGGAACCAATTCAATATGGTCGTACCTTAGTTAGGAGTCTGCAGTGGGGCACCGAGTCAAATGCTTTCCGGAAGTCAAGGAATATGGCATCCGTCTGATACCCTTCATCCGTGGTTCGCAAGATATCATGTGAAAAAAGGGCGAGTTGCGTTTCGCAGGAGCGATGCTTTCTAAAGCTGTGCTGACGCATGGACAGCAACTCTTGACTGCGGTATGAGTACATCACTCTTGTCTATGACTATAGTCTTGAGGTAAAACGCGAGACTAACTAATACGACGTCTGGTAACCAAAATCACACGTTGACAGAATATTTATTGCCTCTTTCCTCTCGGTGCTGAAGCTGTGAGTATAATTCAAGCGAATCTACAATATATTTCGCTTTCTCTAACATTGGTAATAACGGTTTGGTTCAACAATATTTTAGCAAGAGATTTCTTGGCTGACCATCTGCCTCTGAACACCACTTGTGTCCGAAGTTCTTTGAGACCCATTTGCTGCCTACTGGCGGGGGCTGAGGCACTGCTCTGCCTCGCCTTCTGCTGACGTCTGCAGACGTCTGCTCCACTCCTCACTCTCGACGGTGTAAAAGCTTTAATGTTGTTGAGGGGTGACCCATAAAATCGGTCTACGATGTGTGTTTCACACTCGATAGCAATGGAGGCACGAAACCGTTTTTATTTGATGAGTATTTTATTATACTAGTATGGAATACATCAATGTGGCATGGAATTAATTTCATTGTTTCTGATCCAGTGCGCTATAATTAAAGCGTCACATCCTGTTCTTTTTCCTTTCACAGCAGATTCTTCAAACAATTTATTTGTGTCATGGATATATATGTGTCCAGGCACAGAGAGTAAATGCAATGTAATATGTTTCTTTCTTTGATTCCCTATGGTAAATGGATGCGAAACATTGTGTCAATACCTTTCAGAACCTGCTCTATAGCTACTAAGGCAAATTGCTTGTTTTGAGGTCCATACATTAAATAATGGAGAAGTGAACGCTGTTTAAAAGTGATATTTAAAATATTCAATTGGATTTAAAGCGTCAAAATTGCCCATACTTGAAGCTAACCATAGAAAAAGTAAGTTGCTAGAGCCGCTGTTAGCAAACATCTGCAGAGAGTTCCCAAACGCTACTGTGGAAATTTAGCGTAGAGGCCCTGTAGTAACCAAGAAGTTCCTTTCCTTCATACTTATCACCCTGGCATATGAGCCTTAAGTGAAGAACAATATTGAATTTTGTATCGTTGATGGTCGATTCGAATTTCTTCAGAGACGCTTGTATTCTGAAGCAGCTTGGCAGTCAGAAAGCCGAGATCGATGACCATTAACATAACTTACTGTGTCGAGCTACCAAGAGGATTTGATGTGTAATGGTTTTCTCCTAATATCGTTATATAATTTTATCTAGAAATTCGCAGCCCCATAAACTAAATCAGAAAAAAAGCTTGCACATGCTGGCCCCTAACGTGTTAGAACTGATGACTCCTTGAACCGTTGCGACACGAGACATGGGCGGTACCACAGGGCTACGGACACACTGCTGCCTCTGCGCCACTCTCATCATGGTATTTGTCGCTCAGCCTCATAACGCGTCGTGAAAGATAATAAAAGTTGTCACTTACGTGAAGAATAGCATTTCTTTAGCCAAAAAATTGAATTTTCTGTCTCAGTGTCTTAGATTACATGAGGATTATATAGCACAAGTCATTCAAATGGAAAGGGAATATCACATAAATTTAGCTAGTCAATTCAGTACCATATGCGGAAGTGATTGCACTGTCACAGTGTTGCCAAATGTTTGTGACGATGTTGCCAATTCTCAGCTGTGCTAGGAACAGCTCTGTAGCGTTATGGGAGGAGCATCCTGAGCTGATGTCATAGGAGGATACGGAGAGGAGGCACGGGCTTTGGTTAATATGCAGCGTTTTCTCCTACCAGTTGTGTCAAACATTCAGGTTTGTAATCTTCCATCATCATTACAGTTTCCCACAAAATATATACGAATAAAACACCTGCCTTGTTACTTTGTGACAATGGTTATTTCAGTTCAATTAAAAGTCTTTGGAAATCAACTTTGCCCACCTGTCACGAAAAGTAAGGCAACAAACACTTTGCACCTCGAAATCCATTGCATCTATGTGCGGTCTTGTGATCATACAAGTAGAATTTCATGAATTGCACGAGAATGTAGAAAAATGTTGGTGCAAATGGAAGCTGTAAGAAACATAGTTAACATATTATTCTGTACCACGTAATAATCAATTCATTTGAAAATTCAGAAGAGAAAAAACTAAAAATTATGCCCATTAAGACAGAAACTAAAGTGCAGATGCGGGCACTGTGCAGATCTGCGCTTTTTTATCTTCAGATCTATAAAAATAATGTGTACTAACCAGCGTATTCATTGCTTTCGTAATGATTCCCTCTTGTTTAGTCTTTCAGTGGTGAACTGGATCCACACCCATGAGTCTCATTGTTTCTTTGTATCCATCCTTGATTACTGATTTGTTATTACTACAGTGTTTATTGCTATTCGTCACCTCACTATTGCTTTCCTATCACTCATTGCTGCCGACGCACTTAACGAATAGATCAGGATGAATGGAATGTGGGATGTTATGCTTCGGTGTTCAAAAACAAAATGTTATGCCTGCTCCCACGAGGTATTACAACGAGGTCACAAGAAGGCTAACCAATTATAATCAAAATACAGTGAGACGCCAATTTGTCTGTCGTCATGGTGTTAAGTCGACAGAAATATTTGGGTGTTATTGCCTTCATAACCGGCATCCCGTTATCGTCTTCTCTTATTGAGATTTTCATATTATCCTGAACACAAGACGCCGAGATAAATGTGTATATTCTCCGTGACGAAACATCCCACATTCCATTCATCCTGATCTATTCGTTAAGTGCGTCGGCAGCAATGAGTGATAGGAAAGCAATAGTGAGGTGACGAATAGCAATAAACACTGTAGTAATAACAAATCAGTAATCAAGGATGTTTAATGCATTATAGACGATTAACAAAATAACCAAGAAAAAATGGCTCTGAGCACTATGGCACTCAACATCTTAGGTCATAAGTCCCCTAGAACGTAGAACTACTTAAACCTAACTAACCTAAGGACATCACACACACCCATGCCCGAGGCAGGATTTGAACCTGCGACCGTAGCAGTCCCGCGGTTCCGGACTGCAGCGCCAGAACCGCTAGACCACCGCGGCCGGCTAACCAAGAAAGCCTGAGTGTTTAATTGGACCACTGCAAAGGTGTTCTTAGCACTTTGTTACTGAATTCTGTTCTGGTTGTTTGCAGAGAGAAAAGAAATAACCCTGTAGCCATACATATCGCTAGTACAACGAGATATTAACTATCAACTAACCTTGCTTTACATGACGAGACGAGCGTGGCGTCACCGAGCTGATATTTGAAATATGTTATCTCTCTCTCTTTTTTTATTTTTCTTTTTATTTTTTGAGGAAAGCAGCGAGAAGCGCAAATAATAAGCAAATAGGCATATAACATGTTTACAGATATTTTCATTGGGATACATAATGCGAAAATACAACTTTTAAGTGTATTTTTGCGTAATTCCAGTTATTGACAGTCTATTCGTGAGCTTGCTCGCATTCAGTGGGGTTAAACCGATCACAGAAGCAAGCAAAATATAAATATTTCTTGCACCATGGGCAACACGCAAACGAAATCAAGCTGCACTGATGTGTTGTCCGGTATATTGCACGAAAACATATCTGATTCATGTTGGTAAATATAGCTCTATCAGATATCAATTTGGATGCGTACCAAGTGGATAAAAGTATATCTTGAGATCTAAGGAGCTGCAGTCATGGACTGTGCGGCTGGTCCCGGGGGAGGTTCGAATCCTCCTTCGGGCATGGGTGTGTGTTTGTCCTTAGGATAATTTAGGTTAAGTTGTGTGTAAGAAGAAAGATTAAGGGAAGGCAAACCTACGTTTCTAGCATTTGTAGTCTTAGATAAAGCATTTGACAATGTTGACTGGAATACTCTCTTTCAAATTCTAAAGGTGGCAGGGGTAAAATACAGAGAGCGAAAGGCTATTTACAATTTGTACAGAAACCAGATGGCAGTTATAAGAGTCGAGGGGTATGAAAGGGAAGCAGTGGTTGGGAAGGGAGTGAGACAGGGTAGTAGCCTCTCCTCGATGTTATTCAATCTGTATATTGAGCAAGCAGTAAAGGAAACAAAAGAAAAATTCGGAGTAGGTATTAAAATCCATGGAGAAGAAATAAAAACTTTGAGGTTTCCCGATGACATTGTAATTCTATCAGAGACAGCAAAGGACTTGGAAGAGCAGTTGAACGGAATGGACAGTGTCTTGAAAGGAGGATATAAGATGAACATCAACAAAAGCAAAACGAGGATAATGGAATGAAGTCGAATTAAGTCAAATGATTCCGAGGGAATTAGATTAGGAAATGAGACGCTTAAAGTAATAATAGAGTTTTGCTATTTGGGGAGCAAAATAACTGACGATGGTCGAAGTAGAGAGGATATAAAATGTAGACTGGCAATGGCAAGGAAAGCGTTTCTAAAGAAGAGGAATTTGTTAACATCGAGTATAGATTTAAGTGACAGGAAGTCGTTTCTGAAAGTATTTGTATGGGGTGTAGCCATACATGGAAGTGAAACATGGAAGATAAATAGTTTGGACAAGAAGAGAATAGAAGCTTTCGAAATGTGGTACTACAGAAGAATGCTGAAGATTAGATGGGTATATCACATAATTAATGATGAAGTATTGAATAGATTTGGGGAGAAGAGTTTGTGGCACAACTTGACAAGAAGAAGGGACCGGTTGGTAGGACATGTTCTGAGGCATCAAGGGATCACAAATTTAGCATTGGAGGGCAGCGTGGAAGGTAAAAATCGTAGAGGGAGACCAAGAGATGGATACACTAAGCAGATTCAGAAGGATGTACGTTGCAGTAAGTACTGGGAGATGATGCAGCATGCACAGGATAGGGTAGCACGGAGAGCTGCATCAAACCAGTCTCAGGACTGAAGTCAACAACAACAGTGTATAAGCTTAGGGACTGATGACCTTAGCAGTTAAGTCCCATAAGATTTCACAAGAATTTGAACATATATCTTGAAATACGCAGAAAATCACATAGAGGTGTACGACTGAAACATAGCTATGACCAAGATTGTAACTGGGGTCGACAGAATCGTCGTCTACCACCCTGACAACTCGAACGGTGACAGTGCTCGACCGGTTATTTACGTTTACTGGTATCAAAGCTTCAGCATGAAAGCACAAAAATGTTAATAACCCGAAGATCATTAAAATTAGAACCCATAGAAAGTAAAGCAGTCATCAGTCAGAACAGTGGTTTGAACACCACAGTGCTTTAATAGGCACGGTCTTGTTGGAGGTGGTATGCCATTGCTTTCCTCCGACATTTGATTTGAATTACCTAACAAGTTCATAGGTGAACCTACAGTTTAATGTGGCTTTCGGATCACAGTGCAACTAGGCATTTTTGACATCAACAAACACTGCCCGATGGGAAATAAGTGTCTAATGACACATAAAATTCGTGAGCCTGAAGAGGGAATGAACCTGAGACCTTGGTACCCGTAGTCGTATTCTTCTTCACTTTGCCACCAGGCAACTACTGCTGTGGGTTCTACTTGGCATTAAAATTAATGATTTCCCATTTGTGCCAGCGTTGGCACTTGCGTGTCCCTTAGGAGACCTTCCTTTTGGGATTACCCAGGTATACGTGTGTGTAAACGCCTTACGATGCCCACCCAAGGAAGACAAGGATACAGAGTCTAGCTTCAATATCATAAATACGCCTCTGTTTGTGGATGAACTCAGACTTAGGCTGATAATCATTCTGAACATTTAGCAGTACTGTACCCACTGGTGTTAATCTCGTTTTCCACCAATGATTCCCACAGCTACAGAAAGATTACTTGTGATACCTCTTAGACAAAATACTTACGCAGTGCCATCAGACGAAAAGATCAACCTGCACAAACTGTGGGAAGTTTGTTTTACAACCTTCTTACCTGCATAAAGAGCTTTTCCTATTTGAGATACCTGTGAACGTTGCTGCATAAGGCGATTTAAGAAGAAACTAAATTCCTTCAGCTCTGCCAATGTTTAAAGAAATCGTCTTATCGGCACTAAATCGTGGTTTATGAATCGTTTACCGGAAGTACTCTACCGCATTTCGCTGGTTGGAAGGCAAAAAGCTTACGGACAAATTTCACAGAAGGAAAAAGGGGACGAAATGTCTCCCACTGGAAGGTCATGTAGCTTTTTAAATGATTACAAAATCTGGCAAAACGAACAGCGAGGTTGTCAATATAAGCACATTACTATTGTCAGTATGATGCTGCACCGCCCAGGGCCTGTAATGATAAAGGGCCCGTTTGGGTCAGGGATATTGCATACAGAAGTGGAAGAGAGAGCACCACTAAATTCTACAATTCGTATGCATTGCATAAACACAGAAATTACTGTTACAGTGTACTTATGGAGCCCAATGAGGGAAATGCATATTTTCCGGTAAGAGAGAGCACTGGCAAATAGTCTTCGCTACATAAGGTTGCTTAAACTTGTGTCACCCTGAGCTAGAATTTATGGTCAGCGACTAATTCTAAGGACAATGAGTCGGATGCGGGTTTTGCAACTGTGAAATACTTTCCTGCACTATAGAATCGAATATTCTATTTGAACTAATATTGCGAAAATTTTGAACTTGGATAGCTTAGAATGAAAAATCTTTCTGCTTCTTGCAGTGGAAAACAATTGATTTTCTAAAACACTCTCTGTCTTACACAACTTGAAAACAGGTCACGTCGACCAAACCATATGGAAGAACTGACAGCGACGTATATCAGAAGGCAGCACAATCCCTTGGCTTTTCGTTTCGCAGGATTCGACAACCATTTCTAGGCGCAAGTAACCGAAGAAAGGCAGCGTGTTTATGTTATCAGGTTACGTCTTCATCAGTTACGTCTTCATCAGTTACTTTAGTATTAACGTTATCTACGAGTAATTGCTGATGTTTGATATTAACATGAAAAGGATTCTGTAGACAGGGAAAGAACCCGTTCTTTGGCAACTACTTCTATTATGACCAAAAGGCGTTAAACGATCTTCAAGCACATGTGTTCCAGCAGCGATATGAAGGAAATCATTGTAACAATGACGGTAATAATCGAATTATCCGGTAACTTCACACTTCACAGAGGGTTTTCTCAAACTAAGAAATTTCTTTAATTAGTGAAAATTTCAAAATGGCTTCACATCGAGGCTATGATGACTACAAGAGTCATGACATCCTGCTGACATGAGAATAGCATAATCTGCGCGTCAGAGGCTTTCTTCTACTTAAACATTTAATGGACTCGCATTTCTTCCACCGTGACTAATTTTGTAAGCCAAGCACATCATCCGTTACAGCACACTCCTGAGGCTGGGAAATGTGGCCACAATGGTCTGGTGGAACGAACTATCACAGGTGCTATGCGTGGGTTGAGGCATTTACTTCCCTAGGAGTCCTTCAAAGGTAAGTGTGTTGGTCCGAATCCTGATCCAGTACATAAATATTCTTAACTTAATTTCAAGCCCTATCACGTGCACACCGGCCTACTAGTGAAAATTGACGTGCATTTTTAATGTCTGTTCACGTGTTGCCAACAATTTCTGGTCAAACACGCACGCATCTTACTGTAGCTGAGTAAGCAATTGATACTTAAGCTATACTCGTGGACGATAAAGAAGAATGATAGGAGTGCGGTTCGATTGTCGCTCAGGCACAAGAATGTGTATCCTTATTTTAGATTCAAACACCTAGCAACTGGTAAGAAAAACCGATACGTAACATTTGATTTTACTTAGTTAACAATCCGATTACGTGTCGGGTTCGTATCTCCGTCACAGAACTTCATGCGCTTCATCTTTAAATGCATACACATTTTGTTACTTCAGAATGGAGGTATATTAGACATCTTTCGTGGATAGTTAACAGGGATGAAAGGGTCTTGATATTAGTGCCGGTTTATTACAAAAACTGTCGTCTTTTATTTTAAAGTTTAGATTTGGTTACTGATATTGGCGAAAATTTCAGTAATTCACGACACTTCACGGCTAGTTAGCAAAATGATATGATTAGATTAATACTTGTTCCATAGATCTTGAATACGACATTTCGTAATGATGTGGAACGTGTCATTTTAATGAAAGATTTCCTTACATACCGGTATTTCTTTACTAAAATTTTTTACATTCCCTCTCAATCTTTTTTTATTTTTCACTCTCTTTTCTCTCTCTCTCTCTCTCTCTCTCTCACACACACACACACACACTCACACACACACACACACACACACACACACACACACACACACACACTTTTTTATTCGTTTGGTGTGCTCGACTATCGGCGAGGCACGAAAACGTCCATGAATGAGTTTCATAGTTTTGAGTGCAGTTACGAAAGGTATATAAAAACGACTATGAGAGTTACTGATTTATGATGCTTAGTTTGCAGTCAGTTCTGAGTAATATTAGTAACTGCGCTCCTGTGTCTAAACCTAGTTACAGAAATGTGATCAGACGCTTTACGTATTCCAGGCCGTAGCAGCCGCGTCTTTGAGGTGCCATCTATGGTCACTTCCCAGCCCACTGTAGGATCACATCGGTTCGTCTTCCTCCTGCTGGTACTGTAACTGAGATTTGGCAACAAGGAAAGGTATATTTGGCAACTCTGTGGTCGACGGATTACTTCCTGGTGTGCACGGAATTAATCCTCAAAGTTCACTTGATTATTCCTATCATTTCCATTGAATAAACTCAGCTATAATCGCTTGAGGTGCAACAAAAGATTGTAAATTTACGGTTTTCATCCCAGGAAAGTCGTTGCACGTGGAAATCGCAAATAATCTCGTCCTTTAAATAGCGGTTGACGAGTTCTAGTCGCTATTGGCCCCGTAAGAGGAAGGCACAACACATCCATTCGTTAGCTCTGTGGTGACGTGCTGACCTGTGAAAAAGTGTCTGTTAAGAATCGTGGTTCCAGTCTCGCTGAATGTAACGTTTTTAACCCTCCTGTGAAAGAGCTACAAGCAGTCACATCAAACATCTATAAGGAAATCGCAAGAAAATACTTTCAACTCATAGTGCTGTGGTGAAAAGCATACAATGCTGCACAATAGGTAATGCCTCTTTCCTTTGCTGGGTTTCTAGGAATACATAGCTTTATTAATGAAATGCCACATTTGAAAACCTGTTGAGTATGACACAGAATACCGATTAAACACAGACCCAATCGAAATCTAAGTGAGTAGTATTTTACTAACTCGTCCCGACAGGGGCAAGCTTGTGCACAGATACTCAGTTTTATTAAAACAGACTTTCGTCGTAAGGTGATCGTGGGTAGTTTTATTTCATTTCTTATAACACAGCGCACAATTTTCGTAAGGTTTCCTTCAGTGTTGTTAAAACATCGTAAACATGAGAGAGAAATTAATCATCACCGATATATGCGAATTCTCTGATGTTATCTATAACAGTATTACAATGCATTTGCAGTTTATCGATTACATGCATGTAGAAAACTTGTACTAAGTGAAAGCTGTCAAACAAGGTTTGAAGAAGAATAAAATGCCACTACCAGACGACAGATAATGTAGAAAATACTTTTCTGACTATTTTGGCACGATGCGCTCTCCCCATACATAATACAATAGCTTCGAGATGCATCTGCTGCCTGGCTGTTATTAAACCTGAAAAGAACAAAATGTCACAGAAGTTAGCCCTTTTTCCACATGCGGCTGATTTGGGATGAGAAGTGAAGGGCATTATGTTCAAAGTTCCATTAAATTGATAACTTCAGCAGACAGCAGAATTGCATTTCACAAAATGTAGCAGCGAATGTAATAGAACCGGCGACGTCTCACCTACGGTGCGCGACGCTTACTGTTACGCTACTAGCTGTCATGTAGCTACAGCGGCTCCTGAGTCAACAATAGTTCCACCAGACATCGCGCATTTCACAGTGCTGTGAGATAATGCATAGTCTTCTGAGAGACAGACAGTTACAGCTTTTCTTGTGCACTGCACGACGTTTTCAACAAACAGATAGCGCAATAGAGTACCTCAAATGTAAAGGAACACTTTCTATTTAAATTTATGCATCCTACACTGTCGGCAGTTCTGTGTAGGTGGCAGTTAAGTGATTTTATTTCGGTGATAACAAAATGAAGTCGAATGTGTGCACTGGGTAGCCGAAGCAGCTAGTTCATGGCGATTCTGTGAACGTAGTAAATGAATTTACTAAAAATGCTGCGAACCACTACAGAGAGCCTGTGTGTCACAATTCTCGACGAGTGTGCCGCAACAGTGTTATGATAGAATAATGAGTCTCAGAGAAGTGGACTTGGTGGTTTGTTGGATGGCTGATAAGTTCGTGTCATCATGGTCTGGGTTCGATTCCCACTTCTGCTGATGATTTTTAATAGGGAGAGACATATTCTATTCTTTTTCGGCTACGCCAAGTGAAGAAAGTATAATGGCACCGTGGTCTGAAATTCACTTTGAACGTGATATTTCTTCTCTACCAAGCAGACGTTAGGCTGAACCACAATAAAGTCAGGAGTGGCGACATGTAGAAACTCTATCACCAGTAACCATTCTTATACTAGTTATTTATTTTTAGTGACGAAACAAACGCTATGTAGGGTCACAGAACACTTATTCCATCTTTTATTTGAGCCTCTGTGTGTCGATAAAATTTGTTATGAACTGGGAATGCAACTCAGACCACCCTAACGCGGAATTTGACCCCTTCGTGACAATACAGCTCGACTACTGTTGGTTGTTTGTTCAAAACTGAAGATTCCTCAACATCTCCACATATTGCGCGTGTATGGGTTCGAATCCTTGCCCGGCACTATAGTTTTCATTATGTGTTATCAAGCTGTAAGATGTTGTTGTTGTTGTTGTTGTGGTCTTCAGTCCTGAGACTGGTTTGATGCAGCTCTCCATGCTACTCTATCCTGTGCAAGCTTCTTAATCCCCCAGTACTTACTGCAACCTATATCCTTCTGAATCTGCTTAGTGTATTCATCTCTTGGTCTCCCTCTATGATTTTTACCCTCCACACTGCCCTCCAATGCTAAATTTGTGATCCCTTGATGCCTCAGAACATTTCCTACCAACCGGTCCCTTCTTGTCAAGTTGTGCCACAAACTCCTCTTCTCCCCAATTCTATCCAATACCTACTCATTAGTTATGTGATCTACCCATCTAATCTTTAGCATTCTTCTGTAGCACCACATTTCGAAAGCTTCTATTCTATTCTTGCCCAAACTATTTATCGTCCATGTTTCACTTCCATACATTGCTACAATCCATACAAATACTTTCAGAAACGACTTCCTGACACTCAAATCTATACTAGATGTTCTTCAGAAACGCTTTTCTTGCCATTGCCAGTCTACATTTCATATCCTCTCCACTTCGACCATCATCAGTTATTTTGCTCCCCAAATAGCAAAACTCCTTTACTACATTAAGTGTTTCATTTCCTAATATAATTCCCTCAGCATCACCCAACTTCATTCGACTACATTCCATTATCCTCGTTTTGCTTTTGTTGATGTTCATCTTATATCCTCCTTTCTAGACACTGTCCATTCCGTTCAGCTGCTCTTCCATGTCCTTTGCTTTCTCTGACAGAATTACAATGTAATCGGTGAACCTCAAAGTTTTGATTTTATCTCCATTGATTTTAATACCTACTGCGAATTTTTCTTTTCTTTCCTTTACTGCTTGCTCAATATACAGATTGAATAACATTGGGGAGAGGCTACAACCCTGTCTCACTCCCTTCCCAACCACTGCTTCCCTTTCATACCCCTCGACTCGTATAACTACCATCTGGTTTCTGTACAAATTGCAAATAGCCTTTCGCTCCCTGTATTTTACCCCTGCCACCTTCAGAATTTGAAAGAGAGTATTCCAGTCAACATCGTCAAAAGCTTTCTCTAAGTCTACAAATACTAGAAACGTAGGTTTGCCTTTCCTTAATCTTTCTTCTAAGATAAGTCGTAAGGTCAGTATTGTCTCATGTGTTCCAATATTTCTACGGAATCCAGACTGATCTTCCCCAAGGTTGGCTTCTACTAGTTTTTCCATTCGTCTGTAAAGAATTCGCGTTAGTATTTTGCAGCTGCGGCTTATTAAACTGATTGTTCGGAAATTTTCACATCTGTCAACATCTGCTTTCTTTGGGATTGGAATTATATTCTTCTTGAAGTCTGAGGGTATTTCGCCTGTCTCATACATCTTGGTCACCAAATGGTAGAGTTTTGTCACGACTGGCTCTCCCGAGGCCGTCAGTAGTTCTAATGGAATGTTGTCTACTCCCAGGGCCTTGTTTCGACTCAGGTCTTTCAGTGCTCTGTCAAACTCTTCACGCAGTATCGTATCTCCCATTTCATCTTTATCTACATCGTCTTCCATTTCCAGAATATTGTCCTCAAGTACGTCGACCCTTGTACAGACCATCTATATACTCCTTCCACCTTTCTGCTTTCCCTTCTTTGCTTAGAACTGGGTTTCCATCTGAGCTTTTGATATTCATACAAGTGGTTCTCTTTTCTACAAACGTCTCTCTAATTTTCCTGTAGGCAGCATCTATCTTACCCCTAGTGAGATAAGCCTCTACATCCTTAATTTGTCCTCTAGCCATCCCTGCTTAGCCATTTTGCACTTCCTGTCGATCTCATTTTTGAGACGTTTGTATTCCTTTTTGTCTGCTTCATTTACTGCATTTTTATATCTTCTCCTTTCATCAATTAAATTAAATATTTCTTCTGTTTCCCAAGGATTTCTACTAGGCTTCGTCTTTTTACCTATTTAATCCTATGCTGCCTTCACTACTTCATCCCTCAGAGCTACCCATTCTTCTTCTACTGTATTTCTTTCCCCATTTGTGACAATTGTTCCCTTATGCTCTCCCTGAAACTCTGTACAACCTCTGGATTAATCAGTTTGTCCAGATCCCATCTCCTTAAATTCCCATCTTTTTGCAGTTTCTTCAGTTTTAATCTACAGCTCATAACCAATAGATTGTGGTCAGAATCCACATCTGCCATTGGAAATGTCTTACAAATTAATACCTGGTTCGTAAATCTGTCTTACCATTATATAATCTATCTGATACCTTCTGGTATTTCCTGGATTCTTCCACGCGTACAACCTTCTTTTACGATTCTTGAACCAAGTGTTAGATATGATTAAGTTATGCTCTGTGAAAATTCTACCAGACTGCTTTCTCTTTCATTTCTTTCCCCCAATCCATATTCACCTACTATGTTTCCTTCCCTACCTTTTCCTACTCTTGAATTCCAGTCACCCATGACTATTAAATTTTCGTCTCCCTTCACTACCTGAATAATTTCTTTTATCTCATCATACATTTTATCAATTTCTTCATCATCTGCAGAGCTAGTTGGCACATGAACTTGTACTGTTGTAGTAGGTGTGGGCTTCAGGTCTATCTTGGCCACAATAATACGTTCACTACGCTGTTTGTAGTAGCTTACCCGCACTCCTATCTTTTTATTCATTATTAAACCTGCTCCTGCATTACCCCTATTTGATTTTGTATTTATAACCCTGTATTCACCTGACCAGAAGTCTTGTTCCTCCTGCCACCGAACTTCACTAATTCCCACTATATCTAACTTTAACCTATCCATTTCCTTTTAAGTTTTCTAACCTACCTGCCAGATTAAGGGACCTGACATTCCACGCTCCGATCCGCAGAACGCCAGTTTTCTTTCTCCTGATAACGACGTCCTCTTGAGTGGTTCCCGCCAAGAGATCCGAATGGGGGACTATTTTACCTCCGGAATATTTTACCCAAGAAGACGCCTTCATCATTTAACCATACAGTAAGGCTGCATGCACTCGGGAAAAATTACGGCTGTAGTTTCCCCTTTCTTTCAGCCGTTCGCAGTACAAGCACAGCAAGGCTGTTTTGGTTAGTGTTACAAGGCCAGATCAGTCAATCATCCAGACTGTTGCCCCTGCAACTACTGAAAAGGCTGCTGCCCCTCTTCAGGAACCACACAGTTGTCTGGCCTCTGAACAGATAGCCCTCCGTTGTGGTTGCACCTACGATACGGCCATCTGTATCGCTGAGGCACGCAGGCCTCCCACCAACGGCGAGGTCGGTAGATAATAGTTTGGATTTTTAATGCATTTTCATTCTTTGTCAACACTAACGATATCTGACGATTTTGACTCCCAGTGAGACACAGAACTATTTGTGATATCACTGTAAGTTCAAGGATGTTATTCCGAGCTGCTGGTGCTAGCTTCGGTAGCCGACGTCTCTAGGTGTATAGTCAACTACGATATTTGTGGAGTTCGATTTCCATTTAACACTGAACTCTCCGTCGTGTTATTTCTAGTTCAAAAATGCTCACACGCCGCTGCTGGTGTAGCAAACCCATATTTAACGTTCGTTTTCTCTAGAATATAACAGCGATAGGTGCCGGGTTGAAGCCGTGGGAAGGTAAAAATTATTGTCTCGTCTCGTCATTTCAGTTAAAACATCTAACTACTGCCGAAAAAGTCCGATATGTCACAGTTGATTGTGCTTCGATATCAATCCTATTAGGTTCTGGGTTCGAATCCATGTCCAACACAAAGCTTTACCTCACGGCATTTCAAGTAAGTTACTTGTACAGAAGCAATATTTAACATCTCTCGTAGTTCGTTAACAGGGATAGTAGGTGCTGAGTAGGAATTCGCGTCCGTTAAGAATGTTTACGTTATGTAATTTAAAGTTCATATTTGCTAACTGATACTGTCTAAAATCGAGGTATGTCACTCTCTGTATGCCTAGTCAGGAATGACTGTTAGTTTTCGTTAGTCACGAAATCTTAGTCTGCATGACCTGGGTTTGAATCCATGTGCAGAACGAGGCGGTTCGTCCGGTCATTTGAAGTTCATGCATATTCTCAACTAGCTGCTTTTGAATGACTTAAATATTTAATGTCCTTTTGTGTTAAATACCAAGTTCGGTATGTTACTTTGAAGAGGAAATCATGAATACGACGAACTTACTACGTGCATTACCTATCTGACGTAATAATGAGTGGTAACATTTCAGGTATGTCATTTATTGCAATAAATGTGAGCTTACAAGCCTTACGGACAGTCTTATCTGTGGTAAGGTGTTCCCTGATATTTCTAGTATCGTGGTATTACTTGACATCTTGAGTTATTGCGATACAGAGCAGAGTTTTCTAGTGGTGACTTGTTGGAACCATTTTCAATAGTCAAACGACTGTACCAAGGAGCGATTAGAGGAGCTGCTAGACAGCTGCGTTATTTGGGTTCCATGCGAATCAGGCGAAATGCAATTCAGGTCGTTCAGATACTTTTGAGCACGACTGTACATGCAAACATGTATCATTGTACAACTCACAGCCCAGGAGATATGACGTCACAAAAATTGAGATGTGTGAAAAACTTTCACATCATGGATGACATTTTAATTTATTTCTTCTTAGCTACTGACTATTTGCAACAAATACACTGATGGTAAAAAAAGTCGCAACACCAATAACGAGTTGAGCGACATAAATGAAAGTTGCTAGGCGTGTGCTACATTTGAAAGATGGTTATTGAAATTTTTCCCCAGTCGCATAGGAATGTCGCTAGTAGAGCCACTATGAGGATGAAAATTGGGTTTGCTTTAAATACGCGCTGTAAGGGTCGTGAGCGTTATTTACCTATGATACTGGACGTGGTGAGCTGATCTTAGTCAAGAATGCCTTAAAGGCGACAAAGACACCATTATCAGCATCTCATTGAGTTTGAACGAGGTAGTGTAATAGGACTACAAGAAGCTGGATGTTTCTTCTGCGATACTGCAGAAAGATTTGGGAGGAATATAACCACTGTACACGATTGCTGGTAGCGGTGGTCACGAGAGTGCACGGTGGCGAGATGACCGGGCTCCGGAGGTCCACGTCGCATAGCCGAGAGGGAAGACCACCGTGTACGCTGTATGGCTCTGGCACATTGTACTGCATCAGCAGCAGCAATCTGGGCAGCAGTTGGCACCATAGTGACACAGCGAACTGTTGCAAATTGGTTACTTCAAGGGAAGCTCCTAACCACTATAAGGTGTCAGGCAAATCAAACACCTTCCATGAAAACCCTGACATGATAAGCAAATCCAGTAGTATGTTACATAGCTCCGAATGCCCGCAGCTCGTGGTCGTGCGGTAGCGTTCTCGCTTCCCACGCCCGGGTTCCCGGGTTCGATTCCCGGCGGGGTCAGGGATTTTCTCTGCCTCGTGATGGCTGGGTGTTGTGTGCTGTCCTTAGGTTAGTTAGGTTTATGTAGTTCTAAGTTCTAGGGGACTGATGACCACAGATGTTAAGTCCCATGGTGCTCAGAGCCATTTGAACCATAGCACCGAATAAATCGTGACATTAAATTAACCAAAGTAATACGAGTAACTACTGAGCAAATGGTATACCGCAGACTAACACAAGAATGCCTAAATGCATGTCATACCTTCCCACCGTGAGACAGACGCAGTTCCGAGGGGAGAAACGAGAACAGAAGCCGAGAGCAGAACCATGTTAAGCTGGAAGGCTCTACGATAAGGGACGGACACCCACGTATCCAGCTAACCGCTAGGACCACCCCCCAGCCCATGTTAAAAGCTAGAGCCCTCCAGAAGAACAGTATAGATCTTACGATAACACAAAAAGGGCTACACCAGCCGCAAGTTTTAGCGTGAGACTTTCTCGCGTCTCTGATACGTTGCAAACGTTAAAAACATTGCCCCACCACGAAAAGTATAACGTTTCTCATTGGATAGAAAGAATTTTTGTAGGTGGAGCTTAAGGTTAACATTGAGACCCTGATTGGTCAGATGAAAACACAGCCAGATAATTTTTTTTTAACCAACTTCGGTAAAGTGTAGTAAGGAGAAGTTAGGACGAGAGTTGCTTCCGAGACGGCGAGGTGAGCGGAGCTGTGCTGTGCTGTCCGCCGCCCCCTGACGAACACTGACAAGGTAATGAACACACGCGATGCCGCATAACAGCGCATAAAGCTTCACTCAGAACTGCAGAAGTCTCATCTGTTACACCCCCTTTTTGCGTAATACTAGTGTCGATCGTCAATCAAAGCTCATGGTGTTCACATTTGCCACTTGAAGTAAAAATCTGAAACGTGATGATTTTTCTGTTATATAGTTACTGAGAAGCCACATCAGCCACTGTAATTTACAAGTTAGATAAGTAATTAAAGGTAATTGAGGGTCACTGTAGACCATTTTGATAGTTTTCTCTCTTGTGAAGCTTAATTTAAACCTAGATTATAGATGTGATATGGCATAGGTCATCCTTCGATCCATTGTAGAACTGGGAAACCCACTCAGGGAATATTCGTTCACATTTTTGTTGAACGCAGTTGGTTTTTAACATCCTGTATTAGAACATTTCCTTTTATCAATAGTGAAATTTATAAACAATGTTTTGTGAGTAGAATAAAATTTCCAATGGTAAACTTAACTGCTTTTTCGACGTTATTTTACCAGCTAACTAAAAATAGGAAAGCCTTGAACCCCTTCCACTAAATTTAGTTAATATTAAGATTCTTTTACAGGGAGTGCAGCGGAGCTGATGCTGAAATCATTAAGTATTTGGTTATATCATCGCTAGTCTCACTGAACTCTTCTGAACTCTACATGTCATGTGTGGCCTGACGTCTCCTTACCAGCAACAGGTCCCAGGTTCAAACCAGTCAATTCCCTAAAAAACACGCTCAGAGCGTCGTTGCACGAAAGTGGTAGGGAGACACGATATAGAACAACAGACACCACGCAGAATGCTAGACCACCTGTAGAGTACATTCTACTGACCCCAAACCACGGCCGTTAGCGACTTCAGTGGCGTCGAGCGAGAGCTCAGCGAAGGGCAGGGTGGAGGTCTGTTGTGTTTTCTGAAGAAAGCCGATTTTGCCTCTTTGCCAGTGGTGGCCGTGTATTCGTGAGGAGGAGACCAGTTGAGGGCCTGCAATCAACCTGTCTGCGTGCTGAACTCACTGGGCCTACACCTGGAGTCATGGCCTGTGGTGTGATTTAGTATGACACAAGAGCACTGTCGTGGTTATCCCAACAACCTGACTGCAAATTTGTACGTCAGTCTGGTGATCCGACCTGTTGCGCTGGTATTTATGTACCAGGGGGGTGTTTTTC
The DNA here is from genome assembly GCF_023864275.1 of Schistocerca cancellata. Taxonomy (NCBI): domain Eukaryota; kingdom Metazoa; phylum Arthropoda; class Insecta; order Orthoptera; family Acrididae; genus Schistocerca; species Schistocerca cancellata. Next base: position 153,589,042 of record NC_064629.1, read on the forward strand.
AAGAGGATAACTCTCGCCCACGTACCCCTGTTGTAACGTAACATCCTGCACAGGGTATCGACATGTTGCCTTTTCCTACTTTATCACCAGATCTGTCTCCAATCGCGAACATACGGGACATCATCGGACGTCAACTCCAGTGTCATCCACAACCAGCATGAACTGTCACTGTATCGACCGACCAAGTTTAATAGGCATGAGCTCCCTACCACAGACTGACATCAGGCACCTGTTCATCACAATGCATGCACGTTTGCATACTTGCATTCAACATTCTGCCGGCGACACTGGTTATTAATGTACCAGCATTTCGCATTTGCAGTGGCTTATCTCGCGCTTACATTAACCTATGGTCTTGCAATGTTAATCGCTTAAATATGTTATTTAGACTAATGTGTTCTCTATGTTTCAATGCTCTACATTAATTATTTTTGGTGTTGCGATTTTCTTCCGTTGTTTTATTCTCGGAACTGCTCGTGAAAGGAAATTCCAGCGTGTAGTACATGTTTGCGGCAATCTGAATCCTTTATTTTCTAAGAGCTGTGTTTTCTCTGAGGTCTTGCTAAATTGAATTGGATGCTACGAGACTAAATGATAAATTTAACTGCTCTGATATTTCTGGAAAATATAACAGCACTAAATTAAGTTTATGAACACAATAGTGCAAAATATAGTTCACGGACATTAATGTTTAACAAAATTTTGGACACATCCACGTTTACCCGCCATCACTGAGGCTCTATCACACACATGACTCACTACTTTGTCAGCAACTCGCCAGACAGCAAGTGCATCGAGTACAATTTCTGATAAATGCCGAGAAGTTTTGTTTTAGAAACAGTCTAAAAATCAATAAATCTTGCTATGGGACTGTCTTGCATACAAAATTTGAGAATAATACTCATTTGTTACTCACAAGAGACATACAGCTTTTCATCCTCTTGCACTTCAACAAACTTAGATGATTGTAACTCTTCTTTAATGCTATCATTAATGACACTGGTAACCGGTTCAATTAATCCGTTTCGAACTGTGATGTTCCCTTGAACCCAGAAGTGCTGTGCAGGTGATCCCGAATACCTGTAAACTGTTCCTGTAAGGCCGAAAGCCCGAGTAACTCAAGACACTGCTATTGCCTTTGTTGTCGGAACTTTCAACTTCAAAGTGTCCTCTGAACGCAAGCTCTTGCTTCCCCAAGAAACAAGCATCACGAGTAAGTTTCTCAATTACGAAATATTTTCGTGCACAGTGGCAGTATGTTTTACGGCTAGAATCTGGGCCTTTACAAATTGAATATTCAGTTCGTTCATGACCTCAAAACTGAAAACTCTCTTCATTCTGAAGGTGCCTTCTCGAAATCTGTTGCTTGTCTGCTTTTCTGTGAATCTTTGTTGTTACACATGCTCCGAAGGAAGCTGAAGTCAATTCTTTTTCAATTCCAGATCCACCAAACAAAATACATCCGTAACAATACAATTTATTTGTTACAGAGCAACATGTAAGCCAAGGATACTTGTCGTAGCAAGACAACTTAAATTTTCTGATTTGTTCCGCATCAACTATTTTAATGTCTTAAGTGTGGTATGAACCGCCTATCTTTATATGCGCACTTTGTTCCGTGCGTCCAGCTTGAAAATCGTTTTGTCCTCTAATTCACTGAATGCACAAGTGTTCCCTCTGCACAAACCATGATATAAATAATTAATCCCCTGCTCTCACGAATTATACTATTAAAACCATGGCTGAACAGCGCGCGTGATTGTTTTCCGTCCTGCCGGCTGCAGCGTAGAAACATGAGGGTATTTCTAGGAAGCTCCAGTTAACTTTATAACTGAATAGCCTGCATGACGCAGTGAGTTCTCAACTCACGGATGGATCGAACGAAAGTTTAGTAACATACAAAACAAACTCACACTTTTTTCAAAGCATTGTTATATTTTAAGTCTAATTGTAAGGTTTCTTCTAATTTTTGGGTTGGCGAAGACTCAAATGCCTCTGAAGAACTTCGAAATTGATGACATCCATCTGAAGTATTAACTTATAATTTAACTCTACACCTGAATCATCTAATTCTTTCTCCAGCGAGCAATTTGAGAAACAAAAAGGAGGTATCCTATCGAATTATAATGCATATCTAATTTATATCTATATGCCTCATACCTTATTTTTATGTTCGCTACAACCGATATAGAATGACGAAATTTTTTAATGAAACGTTTGTTAATAGCGAGAATACAGGGAAAACTGATTTCTAGCTGTCCAAAGCAATGATGAAATAGGCCTTGCTGCTGCACCTCTGATTATATATTACTTATTACAACAGTTTCATCCGACAAGTTGGTAACACACAATGCACAACTGCTTTAAGCGTATGGAAAGATTACGTCTTTTTAATTTTTCGTGTAGCGTAACATTCTCGGCGATTCTATCACAGTTCGATCATATTGTGACTCCTAACCGGTGTGCACTGATATCGCATCTGGAGGAAAGCAAACCATCACTCTAGCAGCGTCTACCACAGGAGTCGCACCGATTAAACGGTCGCATGCGTTAGATTTTCTATTAATCAAAACTAATAATGGTCCCATGTTGGCGAGTAAAATTCCAAAATCAATCGAAGAAGTGTTTTCTTCGTGGATGAATAAATTACACTCCCGTAATTTTGTCATCCTGTCTTGGGTCTGTCTGGATGGTAATTCCTAGGTATTACGGTATATGTTTGTTACTGTTTCAACGAATAGTGTAAATGAACAGTAATGGACGTGTCCTCGTATATACGTGCAGTAGTTACATTTACCTATGACCAGGTCCCTGTAGCAGTCATTTATCATCTGCAGTTCATTACAACCTTCTGGCTTTGCTGCTGTCCTATAGGCAGCCACATCATCTACAACCCTGCACAGTAAAGCGATTCATAATGAAAAACCTCAATTTTAACTGAGGTAAGAAAACCATGGGGTAGGGATATGCACACATACAGATGGCGGTAGTATGGCGAACACATGGTGTAAGAGGGCAGTGTACTGGCGGGGCTGTCATTTGTACATTTGTACACAGATCATGGCATCAATAAGAAAGTAAGGTCACAAGAAATGCAGCCTATTCTTCGGCCAATATCAAGAACTTCGAAATTAGTCAGCGGTATTTTCTGTATGTAAAATAACGCTGTACCAGTAGATAGTTCAGGAGCCACATTAAAGAAAGTAGAAAAGCCGGGAATAGAAAAATTGTCATATAACAATTCTTGCAAAAGTATCACGTCTTCACTTGAATCGTAAATGAAATGGTTCAAATGGCTCTGAGCACTATGGGACTTAACATCCGAGGTCATCAGTCCCCTAGACTTAGAACTATTTGAACCTAACTAACCTAAGGACATCACACACATTCATGCCTGAGGCAGGATTCGAACCTGCGACCGTAGCAGCAGTGCGGTTCCGGACTGAAGCGCCTAGAACTGCTCGGCCACAACGGCCGACGAATCGTAAATGAACTATCGCAACACCGCAAGTCTAAGCTTGGAACTAATTCTGTTCGCACTCAAACTAAGAAAGGTATACCCCCGCATCTATTTACTACCAAAACTGTGCAATTTGTTGCAAATGACCGCTAACAGTCCATGGCAGAGTCAACGAATGAATCTGAATGTGAAGAGGTTGATCCCTCTCTCCCACCCTCTTTCTGCTTTTACTTTTCCGCGATGCCGCGCGCTCAGGTAGAAAACGCTGACGAGGCTGTTGGGGAAGGCGACTGCCTCATGGGGTAATGTGAGTGGAGAAGGGGATTGGGGGGGGGGGGAGGAATCGTGTGGAAATTCAGCATCAGGTACAGAGGATACACCCCACTCTTTCACAGGTGGGTGGTGCGGCTCCTAGAAATCAACGAAAAAGAAAACTGACGGTACGTCTTTTACCATCACATGTCCCGCTTGCACATTTGGACCGATCAGGTTCTAACCAGCAGCGGCTTGTGTCGTTCTTTCCATATACGGGGCCGCAGAAGAATGGTAGGAATATATTACAGACTCTGGGATGTCTGGCAAGTCCATAGATATATTACGCAGCTCCGGAACATGTCTATCCTCGTGTGATTCCGAAGGGGCGCTCTCGGTCTAGGGACTCAGGTCGGAGGGATTGTGTGACGCTTTCGAATCTTTAACAGTAACCGACATGTTATCATCCGGTCTAAACTCAGGCAGATGAGAGGCTTCCTCACTGGTATCTGTTCAGTAGAGCGGAGCAGCGAAGAGGAATCATCTGACTCCTCACCATCTTGCGCCCGTCTACACTTGTTTTGAAGTGGAGGTGGTGGCTACGCGATGCGCTAGGATCATCACGAAATGACTTTTTTTGCCCCTCAGAAACTCTATTAGTCACAATGGATGTCACTTGGGAATCCAGGTCCGTTAAAGTTAGCTTTTTACGTTGTTCGTAATTGGATTTTAAGTCCGTGACACGACGTGAGCAATTGTATCGAAGTGTCCACTCTCCTTACATATAAGACAAATATCTTCTTGTCCTGTGTAAATTATATGCACCCGCAAATGAGAGGGAATATTCAATTAGACACCCTTGTCCACGGATCGAACTCCGCTATAAAATTGCAAACGATGTTGAGCGGAACAGCGCTCGCTCCATATATTCCGTATATCCCCAAACGGAAGCAGAACGGTCTTTAGGAAACTGTCGCCAGTCATTCGTGTATTCTACCTCCGCGTTCGCCAGAAAAACCAAACTATTGGAGCCATCGTAATGAATGAAAGGGACTTCTTGTCCGTGCTGCAAAAGGAGCATGTTAATATGAAGAGGGTCTAGAAACTCATACTAAAAACTCATACGATTCAGAATCTAAGTAAGAAGTGTGAACCTGGTCTGAAGTGACCTTGGCCGTATCTGCAAGCCAATGATGAATTTCTAACAAACTGGCAGGCACATGATGCGTGGACTCGTCAGAACTAAAACTGCCGGTACCTGTGCGTGGAACGTTCCTAGGAGCCACGGATAACACGACCCAAGACAACGCCGCGTCATAATGGAATAACAAACACGATGTGACGCGGACAATGACTGCTCATTAATTAAATACAATTAGAAATAGTAGCCACTCTGGCAACTAGTAACACCTGTGTTGCTCCATTTAGTACCACACCTGCTAGTCATAACCATTCCTTGTCTCAACCTATATTCTAAAAAATTTCCCCTAATTTCACAATAATAGTAAACTAATAACCGAAATAGCATAGTGATACACTACAATTAAACAAGTCAACAAATCAATAGTAAAAACCAAATATCCAGGATACAGGGTGCAGTCATCTTTAAGCTGAGGCTCATGTCGACATCAGTGATGCCTGTTGCATGGGTTCTGAGGGTATCCCCCGTTCGTACTTTAAGCTGGCGGAAGTGATGTAGACTGCTGGCCTCGCTCACAGGGTTCAAACATTCATAATTTGCCTAGAATTGATCGGGGCCTTCGCTATGGGGCAGAATGGAGCGTCTAAACCAGAGTCTCTGGCGATTCTGTGAAAATCTTGGCTGAAGATTTTAAGGTGTCAGGCAAATCCAACACCTTCCATGAAAACTCTGACATGATAAGCAAATCCAGCAGTATGTCACATAGCTCCGAATAAATCGTGACATACCTTTTATGAATAGTGCAATTTATAAACAATGTTTTGTGAGTAGAATAAAATTTCCAATGGTAAACTTAACTGCTTTTTCGACGTTATTTTACCAGCTAACTAAAAATAGGAAAGCCTTGAACCCCTTCCACTAAATTTAGTTAGTATTAAGATTCTTTTACAGGGAGTGCAGTGGAGTTGACTCTGAAATCATTAAGTATTTGGTTATATCATCGCTAGTCTCACTGAACTCTTCTGAACTCTACATGTCACGTGTGGTCTGACGTCTCCTTACCGGCAACAGGTCCCAGGATCAAACTAGTCAATTCCCTAAAAAACACGCTCAGAGCGTCGTTGCGCGAAAGTTTTAGGGATACACGATATAGAACAAACAGAAACCACGCAGAATGTTAGAAGATTTTACTGCACTATAAAGAGACAGCAACTAGTCGGCTAGAATAGCGGAATACGTGCGGAGCGTACATTTCTTTTTTCTTTAAGGAAAGAGGCTATGCGATAGTTTGAGGTCTTCTGTTGAACGCTCTTTCGCCGACCGCGTAGGGCTAAATCAGACCGCGTACAAAATACTGACACTTCGACTATAAAAATTTTAACGGCAAGCCAAACTACCTGAATTTGGCGCTCTACAAAAAAGTTGTTGCGTTCAAATTAAACTCGGAACCGAAAACTGGATGATACACAAAGTAGAACGCAGTGAAATACTTAGCGAGGCGTTGAAAGTATATCGAAAAGTCAGGTTAGACATCATAGGTGAGGGACTGTTCACGGCAGCGGACAAAAGTATTGTGCCTATAGAGGTCTTACTGCGAAATTTATCTGGATGTGTGTAACCGGAGCAGGTGAACTCAAGATAATAATCGTATGTTTTTACTGGCCACGCGATTCCGCTGTAACAGTAGTAGAATCATTCAAAGGAAATCTGCACTCAACAGCGTGGAAATGCGACTTTAACTTATAGAATATAGTCCGGGACCTCTGTAGATTCATTGCAGGTGGTATGGACAGGCAGTTTTGTATTGTGATTCTGAGCACATTTTACGAAAATTTTCTTGAGCAGCTAGTTCGACAACCCACACCGCCGGCCGGGGTGGCCAAGCGGCTCTAGGCGCTACAGTCTGCAACCGCGCGACTACAACGGTCGCAGGTTAGAATCCTGCCTCGGGAATGGATGTGTGTGATGTCCTTAGGTTAGTTAGGGTTAAGTAGTTCTCAGTTCTAGGGGACTGATTGCCTCAGAAGGTAAGTCCCATAGTGCTCAGAGCCATTTGAACCAACCCACACCCAATGGAAATATTCTGTACCTTCTAGCTACAAAGAAGTGTCAGTAGAGAGACAGGTATCAGTGATCATGATTTCATAGCGACGATGATTTTCAAAGTTAACAGATCTATCAAGAATATTGGGAGAATTGTTATGCTAGAAAGAGCAGATTAGCAGTTGTTAACATCCTACTAAGACAGTGAATGGACATCATTTAGTTCCGATATGACGGACGTAGAGGAATTGTGGCCAAATTTAACCTGACTGTAAATCGCGTTCTGGAGACGTATGTGCCGAAGCGGAAATGACCCGCTGTGATTTAATAATAAAATCAGGAAAATGCTGAGGAAGCAGATATTGTTTCATTCCCGGTCCAAAAAACAAAGAAGTGGCAACAGGCAACAGTTAATAGAAAATCTGACGTGTATAAAAAGACTGTTGCGTGAAGCATACAACGTGCCCCTTCATACCTTACCCAAGATCTTGGCGAGAATCCGAGAAAATTCTGTCCGAAGTTAAATTAGTATGTGGGTCGAAGGATTCTATCCAGTGACTCGTCGAAAAAGAAATGGTGTGGTAACAGAATAGAGCAAAAATAAAGCTGAAGTTTTAAATATCAAGGTTAAATCTTCATTCACGAAGGAGGATCCTACAGTCATACCATCGTTTAATCGTTGCAAAAGATATAGAAATAATCCCTGGTGTTGAGAAGCAACTGATACAATTGCAAACAGGAAAGTCGCCAAGTTCGGATGGATCCCCAATTCCAATTTATACTAATTACTCTTCGTCATTGGACCCTTACTTAGCTTGCATTTATCGTCAATCTCAAATCCAGCGCGAAGTTCCAAGCGATGGGAAAAGGCCACAGGTGACTTTCGGATATAAGAATGGTAAACGAACAGACCAGCAAAATTACAGACCAATATCCCTAACATCTGTCCACTGCATAATTCTTAAGCATGTTCTAAGATTAAACATAATAAAGTTTCTTGAGTCAAAAGCTTCCGTCCTCAAATCAGCAACGGTTTAGAAAGCATAGGTCGTGCGAAACTCAGCTTTATACATAAACGACCTGACGGATACGGTGGGCAGCAATCTGCGACTGTTTGCTGATGATTCTGTCGTATACCTGTACTGGAAAGTACAGAGGGATACATAATGACTTAGACACAACATCTATTTGGTGTGTGCTCTGAATGTAGAGAACTGGAAGTTGATGTGGATGATGTGGGGAAAACAATGCTCTAATTATCAAATACAGTATTAGTGACTTCCTGCTTGGTACAGTAACATCGATTAAATATACAGGCGAACGTTGCAAAGCGTAAGGTCGGTAGGAGGGAGAGCGAATGGTCGTCTTCGGATTATTGGGAGAATGTTTGGGATTCCCGCCACGTCGGATTAAAGGAAGATCTCGAAGCAGTTCAGTGGCGTGTTGTGAATTTGTTACCGGTTGGTTCGATCGACACGCGACCATTACGGAGATGTTTCGTTGACTCAAATGGGTATCCCTGGATGGAAGACGATATTCTTTTCGCAAAACACTATTGAGAAAATTTGGAGATGAGGAATTTGTGGCTCACTACGGTACAATTGTACTGCCGCCAACGTACATTTACCGTAAGGACCACGAAGACAATATAAAAGAAATTACGGCTCGTACAGAGGTGTATAGACAGTATCCTTTCCCTCTCTCTCCATTTGTGAGTGGTAGAGGAGAGGGAATAACAGTAGTGAAAGGAACCTTCCGCCATGTTTACCGTACAATGGCTTGCGGAGAAAGTATGTAGATGTAGACATTGTTTGGCAAATGCTGCTTCAATGAAAGTGGAGTAGCCAGGCTCCATTTCGCGACACTGTTAAGCTGCAAATAAAACTAAATTTAAAGTAGATATTCTCGGGTCTTCTTATTCCGTTTTCCGGCTCAGCAGTCTCGCGGTGGCCTAGAACAAGAACAGTTCAACACTCACTGCCTCCATCTTCAGGCTGCAATGAGGATGATGTCGCGGCGGAACAAAGCCGGCTGGCGATGCGTGGGCGCCCTGTGACGGAGCAGGATCCGATTCCGCGACCCTCCGCTACGAGCAACGGGCAGGCAGGCAGCTGTCCAGATGGTCAGCTATGCGCGCCCACAAGGCGCGCGCACCTGATGCTTCCCTGTACGCAGTGTCGCACCCGGCCAATGTGAGCGGATAGCAACGCGTTACCCCACCCGGCGGCGCCCAGCCATGCGGAAACCAGAAACTGTTTACAGCCTACCAACGCTGACACCGTCGCGCATGACGTAGTGAAATCGGAAGACATATGACAGCACGTATCGCCAGGACTGTCCAGCCAGATCTTGAAACGCAACATAGAACAACGCATTTCCTCTACAGTCATATTACGCAAACCACTCTGAAGTGTACTGTGAAGTTGCTCACACTGATAATAAATTTAAATGTTAGGAAGTCTTTGCAGACCGAATTTATCGTTAGTGCAGGCTTGTACGCGAGTGAAACGTGGCGATAAGCCGTTCAGATAATGAAAAACAAAAGCGTATTGAATGAAATCCTCCGCAGCTGTTCTAAATCCTTTATTAAAGGCACGGCGGTTTCTTATTTTAAATTACATCATTAGGTGCAAATCTGAGTAAAAAACAAGAAAGATACTGTGGGCAGTGTTACGCAAAGACCATATCACGGTGATAACAAGTATCCCAAGACTTATGGCAGTCAAGCCTATTTTACAGACCGAGCCCAACCCTTTCTTTAAAATTCGGGAAGTTGCACATAAACCGATAGTCATGGGTTAAAAATTCGGTGTGAAACTCGAACCTATTAACAAATGGGACGAGAGAGTACGTTATAAAAAGCACCGAAAAGAAATGGAGGAGGGGCAAAGACGCAGCATAGAATAAACGGTACATCAGCCGAAGCCGCGCCGTAACGGAATGCTGCAACTGCCATACACGAACTAGCAGGTTATGAAAACATAGCCCCGAGAGACGCGGCGCATGCGCGGAAGCGTAAATATCATCTGATGAACATTAATTAAACAGTTGGGAATCGAGCGTACAACAATAAACATATTAATAACTCACAGACATAGGGGTAAAAACCTAGAACCTGTTGTGGGCCATTGACAGATATAACGTTTCGAATTTAAAATCTTAAAATTTCTTATAATATTTAAAAAACTAAAAAAAAAATTTGAACGATTCTTGAAAATTTTCATAGTCGAGAATCGTTCTAGCAAAGGCACCAAGGAAGAGGAGGTAAGAGGGCACCGAAAATGAATCACACCATTCATTTAAGTAAGCAAAGCTAGCCAAAATGGCTTTATGCCTTAATTATGCCTTGGTTTGTATATTATCTTAATGCACAGCATATCTCCTACTGGTCTAAGATATTAACAACGTTACCCTTGCGTCCCGTATGCAAGATTTTAAAACGACGTGTAATACCAGAAGCTGAGTGACACGTTCTGGATAAATGTGAACGCAAGGCATAAGTGGAATCCGAACCAGAAATGTGTTCCTTAAACCTGACTTCCAACGACCTTCCAGTTTGGCCCATATATTTCGTCTGAAAATCACCACTTGTGATGTTGTAAACACCTGACGACTTGTGGGGTTCTCGTTTCTTCCTTTACCTGTGTTTAAACCTCAGCGTGTTATTCCTAGGTATGAAATGTGCGGGGACAATATCTTTTGTAGCCAACTGTATACCCACTCTATTTGAAACCGTTCCATAGTACTGAATACAATGATAAGAAAAGACCCTAGGGCAATTCTCCTCCACACTAAGTAATGAAGATGAAATATCCTAATGATCCTGGGCCAGAGAAGTCCTACAGCTATTTCCTTTTTCTAGAAGGCTCTTGTCATCGGGACAATATATACATGGTATCGATCAGAACGTGCTATGAACTGGATGGCCCTACATTCGCTTTCATGTGCTAGTTTACGTAATGAGGCGTTACGTAATCTACACTCCTGGAAACTGAAATAAGAACACCGTGAATTCATTGTCCCAGGAAGGGGAAACTTTATTGACACATTCCTGGGGTCAGATACATCACATGATCACACTGACAGAACCACAGGCACATAGACACAGGCAACAGAGCATGCACAATGTCGGCACTAGTACAGTGTATATCCACCTTTCGCAGCAATGCAGGCTGCTATTCTCCCATGGAGACGATCGTAGAGATGCTGGATGTAGTCCTGTGGAACGGCTTGCCATGCCATTTCCACCTGGCGCCTCAGTTGGACCAGCGTTCGTGCTGGACGTGCAGACCGCGTGAGACGACGCTTCATCCAGTCCCAAACATGCTCAATGGGGGACAGATCCGGAGATCTTGCTGGCCAGGGTAGTTGACTTACACCTTCTAGAGCACGTTGGGTGGCACGGGATACATGCGGACGTGCATTGTCCTGTTGGAACAGCAAGTTCCCTTGCCGGTCTAGGAATGGTAGAACGATGGGTTCGATGACGGTTTGGATGTACCGTGCACTATTCAGTGTCCCCTCGACGATCACCAGTGGTGTACGGCCAGTGTAGGAGATCGCTCCCCACACCATGATGCCGGGTGTTGGCCCTGTGTGCCTCGGTCGTATGCAGTCCTGATTGTGGCGCTCACCTGCACGGCGCCAATCACGCATACGACCATCATTAGCACCAAGGCAGAAGCGACTCTCATCGCTGAAGACGACACGTTTCCATTCGTCCCTCCATTCACGCCTGTCGCGACACCACTGGAGGCGGGCTGCACGATGTTGGGGCGTGAGCGGAAGACGGCCTAACGGTGTGCGGGATTGTAGCCCAGCTTCATGGAGACGGTTGCGAATGGTCCTCGCCGATACCCCAGGAGCAACAGTGTCCCTAATTTGCTGGGAAGTGGCGATGCGGTCCCCTACGGCACTGCGTAGGATCCTACGGTCTTGGCGTGCATCCGTGCGTCGCTGCGGTCCGGTCCCAGGTCGACGGGCACGTGCACCTTCCGCCGACCACTGGCGACAACATCGATGTACTGTGGAGACCTCACGCCCCACGTGTTGAGCAATTCGGCGGTACGTCCACCCGGCCTCCTGCATGCCCACTATACGCCCTCGCTCAAAGTCCGTCAACTGCACATACGGTTCACGTCCACGCTGTCGCGGCATGCTACCAGTGTTAAAGACTGCGATGGAGCTCCGTATGCCACGGCACACTGGCTGACACTGACGGCGGCGGTGCACAAATGCTGCGCAGCTAGCGCCATTCGACGGCCAACACCGCGGTTCCTGGTGTGTCCGCTGTGCCGTGAGTGTGATCATTGCTTGTACAGCCCTCTCGCAGTGTCCGGAGCAAGTATGGTGGGTCTGACACACCGGTGTCAATGTGTTCTTTTTTCCATTTCCAGGAGTGTATAAACAGCATTAACCGGAAAGCTGCCTTTTTGTACTCTAGAGGGTGATAGGAAGAGCTGTGAAGAACCAAATTAGTGGTTATTGGTTGCTATAAATGTAATTATCTAAAGAATTCCCCTAACGTAATGTCCCGAAATGGAATGTTACCAATTTTGGACATGTCGGTCACTATTTCAGATAATCGTTTTGAGAAACGACATTTATAAGAAAAGAGCAACCACGGATTTGGCTAGTCACAGCTTTTTCTCCTATCCTCTGGAGTATAAAAAGGCAGGTTTCCGGTCAGTGCTTCATGGATTACGTAACGCCCCATTACATAAAGTAGCTTATGAACGCTAATATCGGGCCATCCAGTTCGTAGCAGGTTCTAATGTCTACCACGCTGATTTTGCCCCGAGTATTAACAAGAGCCTTTTAAAAAAGGATAAGGAAAAGAGCCGTAGAACTGCTCCGGCTCAGGATCAACAGGATGTTTCATCTTCATTACTCCCCGTGGAGGAGAATGTCCCTTGGATTTTTTCTTATCATAGTATTCTGTGCTACGGAACTGTTCCAAACAGAATGGGTGTACAGTTGGCTAAGAAAGACACTGACCCAGCATATTTCATTCCTAGGAATTATGGACTGAAGTTTAAACACAGATCAAGGACAAAACGCGAGGTTCAGGAGTCGTCGGGTGTTTACAACATCAACAGTTGTCAGCCGAAATATGTGGGTCAAACTGGAAGGTCCTAGGAAGTTAGGTTTAAGAAACGTATTTCTGGTTCGGATTCCAGTTCTGACTTGAGTTCACGTTTGTCCGGAACAGGTTACTCAGTTTTTGGTATTAGATGTGGTTTTACAATTTTGCTTCCGGAGCGCAAAGGGAAAGTTCTTAACATCTTCGAACAACGGGAGATTAACCGTACGTTCAGAAAGTTAAGGCATATAGCCATTTTGGCTAGCTTTGATTTCTTAAATGAATAGCCCGGTTCATTCGCCCTGTCCCCCTTACCTCCTCTTCCTTCGCGCCTTTGCTAGAATGATTCTCGATTATGAAAATTTTTATACATCGTTTAAACTTTTATAGTTTTTTAAAAGCTGTAAGAAATTTTAAGATTTTAAATTCAAAATATTTTATTTATATAAGGTCCAAGACATGTTGGGGACATCAAAATATATGTACTAAAGGATTCGATTGTTTACTGCTTTATGCTCAATGTCAATACCATCGCCGCTGCTGCTGTAGTTCTTTTCACCACCAAGTACTGTTTCTAAAATGGTTTATACACTCCTGGAAATGGAAAAAAGAACACATTGACACCGGTGTGTCAGACCCACCATACTTGCTCCGGACACTGCGAGAGGGCTGTACAAGCAATGATCACACGCACGGCACAGCGGACACACCAGGAACCGCGGTGTTGGCCGTCGAATGGCGCTAGCTGCGCAGCATTTGTGCACCGCCGCCGTCAGTGTCAGCCAGTTTGCCGTGGCATACGGAGCTCCATCGCAGTCTTTAACACTGGTAGCATGCCGCGACAGCGTGGACGTGAACCGTATGTGCAGTTGACGGACTTTGAGCGAGGGCGTATAGTGGGCATGCGGGAGGCCGGGTGGACGTACCGCCGAATTGCTCAACACGTGGGGCGTGAGTTCTCCACAGTACATCGATGTTGTCGCCAGTGGTCGGCGGAAGGTGCACGTGCCCGTCGACCTGGGACCGGACCGCAGCGACGCACGGATGCACGCCAAGACCGTAGGATCCTACGCAGTGCCGTAGGGGACCGCATCGCCACTTCCCAGCAAATTAGGGACACTGTTGCTCCTGGGGTATCGGCGAGGACCATTCGCAACCGTCTCCATGAAGCTGGGCTACAATCCCGCACACCGTTAGGCCGTCTTCCGCTCACGCCCCAACATCGTGCAGCCCGCCTCCAGTGGTGTCGCGACAGGCGTGAATGGAGGGACGAATGGAGACGTGTCGTCTTCAGCGATGAGAGTCGCTTCTGCCTTGGTGCCAATGATGGTCATATGCGTGTTTGGCGCCGTGCAGGTGAGCGCCACAATCAGGACTGCATACGACCGAGGCATACAGGGCCAACACCCGGCATCATGGTGTGGGGAGCGATCTCCTACACTGGCCGTACACCACTGGTGATCGTCGAGGGGATACTGAATAGTGCACGGTACATCCAAACCGTCATCGAACCCATCGTTCTACGATTCCTAGACCGGCAAGGGAACTTGCTGTTCCAACAGGACAATGCACGTCCGCATGTATCCCGTGCCACCCAACGTGCTCTAGAAGGTGTAAGTCAACTACCCTGGCCAGCAAGATCTCCGGATCTGTCCCCCATTGAGCATGTTTGGGACTGGATGAAGCGTCGTCTCACGCGGTCTGCACGTCCAGCACGAACGCTGGTCCAACTGAGGCGCCAGGTGGAAATGGCATGGCAAGCCGTTCCACAGGACAACATCCAGCATCTCTACGATCGTCTCCATGGGAGAATAGCAGCCTGCATTGCTGCGAAAGGTGGATATACACTGTACTAGTGCCGACATTGTGCATGTTCTGTTGCCTGTGTCTATGTGCCTGTGGTTCTGTCAGTGTGATCATGTGATGTATCTGACCCCAGGAATGTGTCAATAAAGTTTCCCGTTCCTGGGACAATGAATTCACGGTGTTCTTATTTCAATTTCCAGGAGTGTATTTATTTTTACTCTAGCTCTTTGCGATCTTATGTACGTCAGTCAAATGCAATATTTCACGGCCAGCCGGTGTGGCCGTGCGGTTCTAGGCGCTTCAGTCTGGAACCGCGTGACCGCTACGGTCGCAGGTTCGAATATTGCCTCGGGCGTGGATGTGTGTGATGTTAGGTTAGTTGGGTTTAACTAGTTCTAAGTTCTAGGGGACTGATGACCACAGATGTTAAGTCCCATAGTGCTCAGAGCCATTTGAGCCAATATTTCACGGTAATTTCCCCTGTCAGTAACTAAGTAATTTATGGTTTTTTTGTGGGTATTAGGAAAGTAAGATTCAATAAGCCTGGTGTTCTCTCAAACAGCGTATCACCAATGTGTACTGTGTCATCAGTTGCATTTATAGGCTGCATACCCACCATGTACGGTCTTCCCCTGTTGCTTCCCCTTTGCTGAGAGTTACCTGAGAGATTCAGTTAAAGGTCTCTCTTAGCGTTCCCTGTCGATCCATATGCCCTAACCGTTGTTGTTGTTCTTGTTGTTGTTGTTGTCTTCAATCCTGAGATTGGTTTGATGCAGCTCTCCATACTACTCTATCCTGTGCAAGCTGCTTCACCTACCAGTACCTACTGCAACCTACATACTTTTGAATCTGCTTGGTGTATTCATCTCTTGGTCTCCCTCTATGATTTTTACCCTCCAGGCTGCCCTCCAATGCTAAATTTGTGATCCCTTGATGCCTCAGAACATGTCCTACCAACCGATCCCTTTTTCTAGTCAAGTTGTGCCACAAGCTCCTCTTCTCCCCAATTCTATACAATACCTCCTCATTAGTTATGTGATCTACCCATCTAATCTTCAGCATTCTTCTGTAGCACCACATATCGAAAGCTTCTATTCTCTTCTTGTCTAAGCTATTTATCGTCCACGTTTCACTTACATACATGGCTACACTCCATACAAATAATTTCAGAAATGACTTCCTGACATTTAAATCTATACTCGATGTTAACAAATTTTTCTTCTTCAGAAACGCTTTCCTTGCCATTGCCAGTCTACATTTTATATCCTCTCTACTTCGACCATAATCAGTTATTTTGCTCCCCAAATAGCAAAACTCCTTTACTACTTTAAGTGTTTCATTTCCTAATCTAATTCCCTCAGCTTCACCCGATTTAATTCGACTACATTCCATTATCCTCGTTTTGCTTTTGTTGATGTTCATCTAATACCCTCCTTTCAAGACACTGTCCATTCCGTTCAACTGCTCTTCCAAGTTCTTTGCTGTCTCTGACAGAATTACAATGTCATCGGCGAACCTCAATGATTTTATTTCTTCTCCATGGATTTTAATACCTACTCCAAACTTTTCTTTTGTTTCCTTTATTGCCTGCTCAATACACAGATTGAATAACATCGGGGATAGGCTAAAGACCAGTCTCACTCCCTTCCCAACCGCTGCTTCCCTTTCATGTCCCTCGACTGTTAGAACTGCCATA
The DNA here is from genome assembly GCF_023864275.1 of Schistocerca cancellata. Classification (NCBI taxonomy): domain Eukaryota; kingdom Metazoa; phylum Arthropoda; class Insecta; order Orthoptera; family Acrididae; genus Schistocerca; species Schistocerca cancellata. The sequence continues at coordinate 153,605,522 of NC_064629.1, forward strand.
TGGTTCCTGTACAAATTGTAAATAGCCTTTCGCCTTCTGTATTTTACCCCTGCCACCTTTAGAATTTGAAAGAGAGTATTCCAGTCAACATTGTCAAAAGCTTTCTCTAAGTCTACAAATGCTAGAAACGTAGGTTTGCCTTTCCTTAATCTTTCTTCTAAGATAAGTCGTAGGGTCAGTATTGCCTCACGTGTTCCTACATTTCTACGGAATCCAAACTGATCTTCCCCGAGGTCGGCTTCTATCAGTTTTTCCATTCGTCTGTAAAGAATTCGCGTTAGTATTTTGCAACTGTGACTTATTAAACTGATAGTTCGGTAATTTTCACATCTGTCAACACCTGCTTTCTTTGGGATTGGGATTATTATATTCTTCTTGAAGTCTGAGGGTATTTCGCCTGTCTCATACATCTTGCTCACCAGAAGGTAGAGTTTTGTCAGGAGTGGCTCTGCCAAGGGCGTCAGTAGTTCTAATGGAATGTTGTCTACTCCCGGGGTCTTGTTTTGACTCAGGTCTTTCAGTGCTCTGTCAAACTCTTCACGCAGTATTGTATGTCCCATTTCATCTTTATCTACATCCTCTTTCATTTCCATAATATTGTCCTCAAGTACATCGCCCATGTATAGGCCCTCTATATACTCCTTCCGCCTTTCTGCTTTCCCTTCTTTGCTTAGAACTGGGTTTCCATCAAAGCTATTGATATTCATGCAAATGATTCTCTTTTCTCCAAAGGTCTCTTTAATTTTCTTGTAGGCAGTATCTATCTTACCCTTAGTGAGATAAGCCTCTACATCCTTACATTTGTCCTCTAGCCGTCCCTGCTTAGCCATTTTGCACTTCCTGTCGATATCATTTTTGAGACGTTTGTATTCCTTTTTGCCTGCTTCATTTACTGCATTTTTATACTTTCTCCTTTCATCAATTAAATTCAATATTTCTTTGTTACCCAAGGGTTTCTACTAGCCCTCGTCTTTTTACCTATTTGATCCTCTGCTGCCTTCACTATTTTATCCCTCAAAGCTACCCATTCTTCTTCTACTGTATTTCTTTCCCCACTCCGGTCAATTGTTCCCTTATGCTCTTCCTGAAAGTCTGTACAATCTCTGGTTCTTTCAGTTTATCCAGGTCGCATCTCCTTAAAATCCCACCTTTTTGCAGTTTCTTCAGTTTTAATACTACAGTTCATAACCAATAGATTGTGGTCAGAGTCCACATTTGCCCCTGGAAATGTCTTACAATTTAAAACCTGGTTCCTAAATCTTTGTCTTACCATTATAAAATCTATCTGATACCTTTTAGTATCTCAAGGGTTTTTCCATGTATACAACCTTCTTTCACGATTCTTAAACCAAGTATTAGCTATGATTAAGTTATGCTCTGTGCAAAATTTTACCAGGCGGCTTCCTCTTTCATTTCTTAGCCCCAATCCATATTCACCTACTATGTTTCCTTCTCTCCCTTTTCCTACTGACGAATTCAAGTCACCCATGACTTAAATTTTCGTCTCCCTTCACTACCTGAATAATTTCTTTTATCTCATCATACATTTAATCGATCTTCGTCATCTGGAGAGCTAGTTGGCATATAAACTTGTACTACTGTAGTAGGCGTGGGCTTCGTGTCTATCTTGGCCACAATAATGCGTTCACTATGCTGTTTGTAGTAGCTTACCCGTACACCTACTTTTTTATCATTATTAAACCTACTCCTGCAGTACCCCTATTTGATTTTGTATTTATAACCCTGTATTCACCTGACCAGAAGTCTTGTTCCTCCTGCCACCGAACTTCACTAATTCCCACTATATCTAACTTTAACCTATCCATTTCCCTTTTTAAATTTTCTAACCTACCTGCCCGATTAAGGTATCTGACATTACACGCTCCGATCCGTATAACGCCAGTTTTCTTTCTCCTGATAACAACGTCCTCTTGAGTAGTCCCCGCCCGGAGATCCGAATGGGGGACTATTTTACCTCCGGAATATTTTACCCATCATCATTTAATCATACAGTAAAGCTGCATGCCCTCGGGAAAAATTACGGCTGTGATTTCCCCTTGTTTTCAGCCGTTTGCAGTACCAGAACAGCATTGCCATTTTGGTTAGTGTTGCAAGGCCAGATCAGTCAATCATCCAGACTGTTGCCCCTGCAACTACTGAAAAGGCTGCTGCCCCTCTTCAGGAACCACACGTTTGTCTGGCCTCTCAACAGACACCCCTCCGTTGTGGTTGCACCTACACTACGGGTATCTGCATCTTTGAGGCACGCAAGCCTCCCCACCAACGCCAAGGACTGTGGTTCATGGGGGGAAGCCCTAACCGTAGCAACCGTAATTTCTCTCGATTAGCATTCCAAGCCTGAATAACTTCCTGCTTTGTTGACATCTCGGTGTATACTAATCAGACTTCTCTGCAGTGTGAGGCTTTATATATCCGCTCTTCTTCCGCTTGGTATGCGCCTGCTCTCCCTTCTCAATAACAAGGGCTTCTACATCTATTTCACCGAGCGAGGTGGCGCAGTGGTTAGACACTGGACTCGCATTCGAAAGGACGACGGCTCAAACCCGCGTCCGGCCATCCTGATTTAGGTTTTCCGTGATTTCCCTAAATCACTCCAGGCAAATGCCGGGATGGTTCCTCTGAAAGGGCACGGCCGACTTCCTTCCCCATTCTTCCCTAATCCGATGAGACCGATGACCACGCTGTCTGGTCTCCTTCCCCAAACCAACCAACCAACCAACTAACCAACGAACATCTATTTTGCCAGCAATCACCTCAATCTTTTGAGTTAAATCGGTTACTCTCCTACCGATTTCATTAACTAACTCATTTAACGCGTTGACGATTCTCAGAAGAGGCTTGTAATACGCCTGTAGCTCGCTGCGCACACCTCCAACTTTATGCACGATAGTCTGAATTTTTGCATCCATGTACAAGCGAATGATATGTCTATACACACTCGTTCTCTCAGGTTGAGAGCCAGATACGAGCACGAATTTCTCCATGGTGAGCGTATACTGCTTAACTCACCTCTCTTACCAGTCTATATATACAGAAACTCTTGGAAGTTTCGCCTATACCTATCATGATCCAGTTTTCTTGTTTTATCAATGACGATAAACCCATACTGTGAATGATTCCACCAGTCGGCACATATCTTTACACAATCATTTGATGACATGTCATTTCCTACACGCACTTCGTAAATGTGTTTTAAATTCACATTGTCTCGTTTGAAGGCTATAATGAGGTTTCCATTATCCCTAACTAACAGTTTTGGGATTACGGAATATGTTTGGCTTAGATGAAATACATCAGCACCCATATGACAACCAAAACATAAATATTTTCGAATTTGGTCTTGGTTTTCCACAGCAATATCGTCAAATATGAACGCAGAATTTGGCTTTACTTTCTCAGGTGCGTAACGCATATTTCAATACGCAATATCTCCTGAAATGGCCGATAATTGGGCTGAAACGGTGTTTTCGAAAATACACAAACATGTTCAAATCGGACTCCATCTATGCGTGCTAGCAGCGTCATGAGAGCATTAGTCTTGCCATAATTGGATGGACGTACAATAATTACTCATATATTGTCAGGAAGGAGTATTCCATTCTTTTTCTTCTTCTTCAGGTTTTCTTTTGCGTCTTCACGGGACAAGTTACCTTCAACAAAGACCTTATGAAGAAGATATTTCACCCACCCTGCCATGATACGGACTATGTGAGGTACTGACAAGCCAAATATATCCCCATGCATGAAATGTAACATTATCATTCAGTTTGATTACGACAGGTGAGTTAGTGTCTTAGGAAATTTTCTGCTGCTACATGATTACAGGCGCAGCATTGAAAGTAATGATATTAATAAGTGTAATACTTTGACTATAATGACAATGATATGAAATTAAACACAAGCACAGTTTGAGATTATATGTAAACATTATTTATTTAAATATCGTACTGCGGATGTTGTATTTAAAAAAAAACTACCAGACTCTTTCTTTACCTTCTTTGCAAGTGTACAGTATTTCCCAAATGTTTTCTGATATGCAATACGTTCTGCTCGTTCCTCTTTCAAACCAATGGGCACCTCACATTACTCTGTTTTTTCACATGCGCATTTAACCTGTTTCTCTTTAGGCCTGTCAATAAATCTGTTATAGTACGAGGGGGTGGAGATTCTTCCGAACAGCACGTTAGAAGGCATATGCTCAATCATGTTGATGTCTGGGGTGTTTGGTGGCCAGCGCAAGTGTTTAAACTCAGAAGAGTGTTCCTGAAGCCACTCTGTATCAATCTGGACGTGTGGGGTGCCGCATTGTCCTGTTGGAACTGCCCAAGTCCGTCGGAATACTCAATGGACATGAATGGACTCGGTTGATCAGACAGGATACTTACGTAGGTGTCACCTGTCAGAGACGTATACAGGGTGTTATAAAAAGGTACGGCCAAACTTTCAGGAAACATTCCTCACACACCAAGAAAGAAAATATGTTATGTGGACATGTGTCCGGAAACGCTTACTTTCCATGTTAGAGCTCATTTTATTACTTCTCTTCAAATCGCATTAATCATGGAATAGAAACACACAGCAACAGAACGTACCAGCGTGACTTCAAACACTTTGTTACAGGAAATGTGCAAAATGTCCGCCGTTAGCGAGGATATATGCATCCAACCTCCGTCGCATGGAATCCCTGATGCGCTGATGCAGCCCTGAAGAATGGCGTATTGTGTCACAGCCGTCCATAATACGAGCACGAAGAGTCTCTACATTTGGTACCGGGGTTGCGTAGACAAGAGCTTTCAAATGCCCCCATAAATGAAAGTCGAGAGGGTTGAGGTCAGGAGAGCGTGGAGGCCATGAAATAGGTCCGCCTCTACCAATCCATCGGTCACCGAATCTGTTGTTGAGAAGCGTACGAACACTTCGACTGAAATGTGCAGGAGCTCCATCGTGCATGAACCACATGTTGTGTCGTACTTGTAAAGGCACATGTTCTAAACGCACAGGTAGAGTATCGCCTATGAAATCATGATAACGTGCTCCATTAAGAGTAGGTGGAAGGACATGGGGCCCAATCAAGACATCACCAACAATGCCTGCCCAAACGTTCACAGAAAATCTGTGTTGATGACGTGATTGCACAATTGCGTGCGGATTCTCGTCAGGCCACACGTGTTGATTGTGAAAATTTACAATTTGATCACGTTGGAATGAAGCCTCATCCGTAAAGAGAACATTTGCACTGAAATGAGGATTAACACATTGTTGGATGAACCGTTCGCAGAAGTGTACCCGTGGAGGCCAATCAGCTGCTGATAGTGCCTGCACACGCTGTACATGGTACGGAAACAACTGTTTCTCCCGTAGCCCTCTCCATACAGTGACGTGGTCAACGTTACCTTGTACAGCAGCAACTTCTCTGACGCTGACATTAGGGTTATCGTCAACTGCACGAAGAATTGCCTCGTCCATTGCAGGTGTCCTCGTCGTTCTAGGTCTTCCCCAGTCGCGAGTCATAGGCTGGAATGTTCCGTGCTCCCTAAGACGCCGATCAATTGCTTCGAACGTCTTCCTGTCGGGACACCTTCGTTCTGGAAACGTACCGCGCCACTGCTATTGCCCCGTGCTAATCCATACATCAAATGGGCATCTGCCAACTCCGCATTTGTAAACTTTGCACTAACTGCAAAACCACGTTCGTGATGAACACTAACCTGTTGATGAAACGTACTGATGTGCTTGATGCTAGTACTGTAGAGCAATGAGTCGCATGTCAACACAAGCACCGAAGTCAACATTACCTTCCTTCAATTGGGCCAACTGGCGGTGAATCGAGGAAGTACAGTACATACTGACAAAACTAAAATGAGCTCTAACATGGAAATTAAGCGTTTCCGGACACATGTCCACATAACATCTTTTCTTTATTTGGATGTGAGGAACGTTTCCTTTAAGTTTGGCCGTACCTTTTTGTAACACCCTGTATAGACGTATCAGGGGTCCCATAGAACTCCAACTGCACACGCCCCACACCATTACAGAGTCTCCACCAGCCTGAACAGTCCCCTGCTGATATGCAGGGTCCATGGATTAGTGAAGCTGTGTCCTTACCCGTACACGTCCATCCGTTCGATACAATTTGAAACGAGACTTGTCCGACGAGGCAACATGTTTCCAGTCGACAGGACCAGGCGACGCGTAAAGCTTTGTGTCGTGCAGTCATCAAGAGTACACGAAAGCCCATATCGATGATGTTTCGTTGAATGGTTCGCACGCTGACACTTGTTGATGGTCCAGCATTGAAATCTGCAGCAGTTTGCGTAAGCGTTGCACTTCTGTCACGTTGAACGATTCTCTTCAGTCGTCGTTGATCCCATTCATGCAGGATCTTTTTCCGGCCGCAGCGATATCGGAAATTCGATGTTTCACGGGATTCCTGAAATTCACGGTGCACATCATCGCTGCCTCGGAGAGGCTGTGTCCCATCGCTCGTGCGCCGACTATACCACCATGTTCAGGCTCACTTAAGTCATGTTAACCTGCCTATGTAGCAGCAGTAGCCGATCTAACAACTGCGCCAGACACTTGTTTTATATATGCGTTGCCGCCCGCAGCGCCATACTCTGCCTGTTTGCATATCTCTGTATTTGAATACGCATGCCTGTACAAGTTTCTTTGGCGCTTCAGTGTATTAGCGCAATGGGACACTTCTTCAAATTAGTTACAGAACATACGAAAAACCGAAGGGCGAGAGATCATTGCAGCTACTCAAACTTTAGGCGTGTACTGGGCCACAGCAATCGACAGCCTACACATGTCACAGAAAATTTATCTGATAGGCCTACTACAAAAAGCAAAGTAAAACCGACTACAACTAAATTTTACGACTAGGGTTATTCTGTCAAGTATGAATCATGGCAAAACTATTATTCCAAGAAACATGGTGTAGGGGAACTGATTGGAATAATTGCTGTCCAATAACCTGGCAACACGATGGAATACTTGGGTGTCCATTGTACCTCTATCTCTCCGTATCCCGCAATGGATATTAACTACTAAAGATCACGCTGTTCTAATTCAAGTATTTTGTGAAGCTTCGGAACGACAGTACAGGGCAGTTCTGTTCATCCACAATGTTCTACACGACAACACAATGATTCACTAAGACTGTAGCAAGAACAGACTTGTACCTGCCAAAATGATAATGCTGCCACGTCTGAAACTTCTAGGTGAACTTGTGGGAGCACTATTACTAAGCTGCAGGGTACGACATTACTCAGGCAACTTTGTGGACGGGCGCCACAATGACCTTGGGCTGGATTCGCAGTTACGCGAATCTATGGAATACTTTCATCTGCAATAGAGTGACAGATATTCATAAACACACGCCTCCTAGTCAGTGGAGACATTGTTCTGGACGTGACAACGCAGCGGATCACCTAAAGCGGGGCCTTATTGGTAATCAAATCCAATCTTCACGTGTTTGGTGGAAGGGACCACCATGGCTTACACGCCCAGAAGAAGTTGGCCATCTGGTACTCGAAACATGAGTCATGATCTCCCGCAAGAAAGGAAAAATGTAGAAAACCTCTTGGCATCATAAACATTTCCTAATTCACTTCCTGCTGAAGATTAAATCGCACGATGGGTTGGATTCTTCGCTTCACACATAACATTCGTCACAAAGTAAAACTTGCTGAAGAGTTCACAACAACAGAGCTTAAAAGTGCAAACACTTACTGGATTAAAACAGCCTAACACCAATGTTTCACGTGGGAATTTCGTGCACTCCGGAACGGTGAACCGACCCTGCAAGAATCTAAAATTGGACGCTTTCATCTGTTTATTGATGATGGACTCATCCATCTGGGAACAACGACATTCGATACCCAGAGTGGTTACATCACTTTACGGGACACCTCACATTTAACAAACACGTTGATCATCATCTTGGTGTCAGAATTGTGTTATCAAACCTTTGCAGTGAATTTTGGATACTTAAAGGTTCTCACACCATTAAAGGGGTCCTGTATACGTGCTTACCATGCAAGATCATGAAGAATCCAAGAGGACAAAAAATTGAAGCACTTCCACCTGCAGATCGAATGAGACCATCTAAGATCTTTACTGTCGCTGGTATAGACTTTTCAGGGCCTCTCCACATCAAGATATGCATGACCATAGAAACGGCCTGTACGACTCTCTTCGCTAACGCGGCAACATGTGCAATACCTTTAGAACTTTGCTCTAATATGAACATCGACACATTTTTGATGGTTTCACAAAGATTTGCTAGTAGACATCCACTGCCGCACAGTATCTACACCGACAACGCAAAGACCTTTTACTCTACCAACAAAGAATTGTTGGATCTATGAAACTCACTGACCGCCTGAGAGACCCATCGCTTTTTCGCCAAGAACGGATCACTTGGAAATTCATTGTGTCACAAGCGTGTTGTTGGGGAAGATGGTGGGAGAGGATGAAGGTCGCGGTCAAGCGAAGCTTACAGAGGGTGTTGGGACGATCAGGATTAACTGCAGAAAAACTCTGACCACTCTGGCCATCACTGAAGCCGCAGCAAACTCGAGGCCAATCTCTCTGGGTGATGATACAGAACCTCTGACGCCAGCACAATTTCAGGTTGGTGATGGCTTGTTAAAACTGCCCACTGGACCAGAACCTACTGCCACCCACAATCTGCCAAAAGGATGTAAACTACGATAGAAACTGGCTGACGACTCCTGGCAAAGGTGGACCAGGAGCTTAGGTGATACCACGAACTTAGAAGCACATTGCTAGATCTGTTGCCTTCCGACCAGGTGATCTGGCGTTGGTTCAAGAGGACGGACGCCCGAGACACATGTGGAGGAAAGGGAAAATAGAAAGCTGTGTATAGCGGAAAGGACAGAAGACAGTACTTCTGGTTCAGCAGGTCATCCCACCCTGAATGTTGACGAGGGTGGGTGGGATGCTGGAAATTGAGCTGTTCAACACATTTATATCTCTAATTTGCAACGCTCACTTTTGCAAACATGACTTGTTGTAAACTCTTTTATTGTAAATGTTCGGTGAATTGTGACTAAAGAGTGTGTCAGAATGAAACTCGCTGCTCACAACTGTCTTTTCACGACAAAGGTGAAGGGTGGACACATCCCATATTGTCCACTAATAATACTTTCGTCCTAGCGCCTTCACTGCCCATCCTTTAGGCATTATCCACGACACTCTTATTCCTCCCTTGTAGATTCTTCAACAGGAATCCATTTGACATTTTGATTGGACACTTAATTCTGAACATGATTCTAGATCCCTCCTTCCGCCTCTCACCCACCTTCACCTCCCCCGCCGCCGTGCTCCTTCCCTCTCCACCTCTTCGCACACACACACACACACACACACACACACACACACACACACACACAAACACAAACACACACTGGTATTTTGATGAAATAGTTGTTTATCTTCTTCTAGTATTCTGATTAGTTTATCAAAATAGAATCAGTTTACCACTCTTGACGAAGACGTCAACGAAACTGATTTGACACGTAATTTTTGAGAGATTGTGGGTTCCAGCTTCCCTTCCTTCTGCTGTCTATTTAATTTTTAAATAACATAGGCTGTTGGATTCTTCCCGTCATACTGGCCCTGGTCACCCTGTCTTTTTTATGTTTCTCTCTTATTCCAAGGCCAATTATAACGCATGACCTTACGTTCTCTGCTTCTTCTATAAAAGTATCTCCAAACTGGTAGCTTACAGGGTTTGAGAATTTAGAAATTATTCTTCTTGCATTCTGTTTGTTTATTTCGAATTTCATCTTACACCTTATCAACTGTAATCAATTATGTTATGTAGCCTAAACTCAGTCTTGCATTTAGTGAGAACCAATTAGTAACTAGGAAAATTTTTAGCGTATCCTGTTTCACACAGTCATGGAATATAAATTTAGCTAAAAGCATGTGAACGATTATGAACAACAATAATTGTGTCTCGCATTCGGTATTTAACACTAACTGCGATTCTTATTTATGAAAATTTTCTCATTATCGTTGTATTCAGCAGTGAGTCCCATAAGTAACAAACGATTTGTTTTACTCTAATAGAGAATATTCATTACATGAAGTGTTTGCTGTTTGCATTTCTTAAGGGAATGTGATGACAGAAATACTTTTTACTTAAAACAAGAATTTACTGTATGAAACATTTTCTGTTTGCATTTCTTCAAGAAGAGAGTTATATTTAAAAGAAAAGACGTTATTTTTCCTTATACTGTCCTATTGTTGCTGCTGAGAGTCAACAAAACTCCACGCGCTGTGTATCTGGTGAGCAGCGCGTTACCTTACGAATGAAAACTATTAATTTTGCAATTTTACAGCTCATTTTGCATGGATTACTTCTAAGAACAAACAAGAGGAAGAAGGCGAACATAATTTAGATCTGAAAGTTTTCGCACCGTGAACTGAAATTTTTCCAAAACAACATACTTCTAAATATAAATTTCAGCACCAGCAAGTAATTATGAACCTGTATGTTGTCTGTTTAGAAAATTACAATAACGAGTCAGATGCCCTTGGCTTATCTTTCTTGGGTGCACGTAGTCTCTTCTAAAATTATTTTTATCTTATACTGTGTTTTCACTATTCGGCCATTCGTCCATGCGGAGAGTACATCTTTTGATACACTCATCGTAAATTTATTCACTACCTTATGCGCTTGATTATTTACAGGCATAATCTTACATTCATTACTGAAATAAATCTGCAGTCATTTCCGTGAATGCTTTCTGTCAGTCTGAAGGATTCACTCAGTAATGTGAATTTTGAAATACAAACTTATGTTCAAGTAGGGACTCCTGTCTAGGACATCCACGAAGCAAGCCAGTTCAGTTCTTAAACGTTAAGTTATTCATTATATGAAGGAGAGCATTCCCTCCCGCCGGCGCTGGCGCCCGCTCAATAGCTGTCCGCACCGGCCGTAACCATGGAGACAGCCACGTGCTCCACCCACGCTCAACCCTCCGGCCGAGGCCAGGTGATGAGCTACCTATCAGCCACACTGGAAGTATTGATTGTTGTAAATCCCTATGACATTCACTCACTAATCCCAGCAACTCTCTCCTACGATTTGAGGGCTGTGTTCTGTTACAGCATGTGTTGAAAATGGTTTCCGTGTTCCTCGAGGCATACGTGTCCACGCCGTTCTGTTTCACAGGTTCACGTTGTCCAGACTGCATCTGAACAGTTTCAAATGCAGCATGAAAACGCTGCTCCAGTGTCTCCACATCTGCAACGGGCTCTTCATACGCGATATTTCTGAGATGGTCCCATAACAAGAAATCGCAAGTGGTTGAGAGCCGATGAAAGAGGAGGCCATGTGACTGGAACCCCTCATCCGATCCATCGACCAGGGAAGACAAGATTAAGATGCGTCCGGACGCTAATGGCGAAGTGGACTGGAGAACCATTATGTAGCGCCCACATAACCCTTCAAATGATTAGTGGTACTTCTTCCAGCAGGGGAGGCAAAGTCACACACAAGAAACGCCCATAGTTCCGGCCTGTTAGGCGACCTGGAAGGATGACTGGTCCCAAAATACTGTCGCCAATTATCCCGGCACACACGTTCCGGCTGCACCTATGCTGATGATTCGCTGTCACCATACCATGGGGGTTTTGCATACTATGCCACAAATGCCTGTTACGAAAATCGAAGATACCACTCCGCGAAAATGTGGCCTCTGTGAATAGGATGGATGACACAAATCCCGAAATCATGGTTCCTGTCGATGAAACCAGTGACAAAACTGCTTCAGATGTGGTAAGTCTGTCGCTAGTAAGCCCTGAACACGCTGTAAGCGAAAATGTAGTAACAACTGTCATGGAGAATGTTACATGCTGTCGTCTGGCTTATCCTGTACACGCGGGGCAACTGCCTGGCACTGACTCAGCAGTCGCATTCCTTGGTGTTAATCACATTTTCCTCCGAGTTGGTGTCCGAACATTTCGTGTACGTCCTTCATTGTTTCCTGCTTCCTGAAACGAACCTGTCTCAGACAAACGGCGAAACACTCTTGCAAATATTGAATGCTGTGGTTGTTGGCAGCGGGGTAAGTCTTCTGATACAATCTCGCTGCTCGCCGCCCATTGCCATTTGCCAGTCCGCAAGTAAATACCATCTCTGCAAGTTCTCGATTCGAATGCGAAACCATTGTATACAAAGCTGTATCACATCCACTACAAGGTGAGTCAGCAAGAGAAGTAAATCGGACACAACATTATCAGAAAGAGCGCTAGGGCATGGCGCACTCTATCTGAACATAAGTATCTGGCCACCTAACATCCGTTTTTCATATTAGGTACATTGTACTGCCATCTATTTGCAGATACTCCGTATCAGCGACCTCAGTAGTCATTAGATGTCGTGGGAGAAAAGATTGAGGTACTCCGCGGAACTCAAGGACTTGGAACGTGGACAGGTGATTGGGTGTCACTCGTGTCATACGTCTGTTCGCGAGATTTCCACGCTCCTAAACATCTCTAGGTCCACTGTTTCCCATACGATAGTGAAGTGGAAACGTCAGGAGACACTTACAGCACAAAAGAGTACAGCCGGACCTTGTCTGTTGAGTGACAGAGACCGCCGACAGCTGAAGAGGGTCGTAATGTGTAATATGCAGACATCTATCAGACCTTCACACAGGAATTCCAAACCGCATCAGGATCCACTGCAAGTTCTATGACAATTACGCAGGAGGTGAGAAAACTTAGATATCATGGTAGAGCAGCTGCTCATAAGCCACACATCACGCCAGTAAATGCCAAACGACGTCTCGCTTGGTGTAAGGAGCGTAAACATTGGACGACTCAGCAGTAGAAAGACGTTGTGTGGAGTGACGAATCATGGTACATAATGTGGCTGTCCGATGGCTGGGTGTGGGTATGGCGAATGCCCGGTGAACGTCATCGACAGCGTGTGTAGTACCAAAAATAAAATTCGGAGGCGGTGGTGTTACGGTGTGGTCATGTTTTTCGTGGAGGGGGCTTCAACTCCTTGTTGTTTTGCGTGGCACTATCACAGCACAGGTCTACATTGATGTTTCGAGCACCTTCTTGCTTCCCACTGTTGAAGAGCAATTCGGGGATGGCGACTGCATCATTCAACATGATCAAGCGCCTTTTCATAATGTACAGCCTGTGGCGGAGTGGTTACACGACAGTAACATCTCTGTAATGGACAGGCCTGCACCGAGTCCTGATCTAAATCCTATAGAATACCTTTGGGATGTTTTGGAACGCCGACTTCGTGGCAGGCCTGACCGACCGACATCGATACCTCTCCTCAGTGCAGCACTCCGTGAATAATGGGCTGCCATTCCCCACGAAACCTTCCAGCACCTGATTGAACGTATGCTTGCGAGAGTGGAAGCTGTCATCAAGACTAAGAGTAAGTAGGCCAACACCATATTGAATTGAAGCATTACCGATGGCGGGCTCCACGAATTTGTAAGTCATTTTCAGTCAGGTGCCCGGATACTTTTGATTACATAGATTGTGAGGAACAGTGCCACCCTCCAGGAGGGAACCATGCATAATGTAACTGTGGCTGCATGGTACAGCGCGTATTAGACTTCAGTCTCTTTAACAATGCATGATGGAACAAAGGTCTTTAGCACGGAAACCATACATTTCCGGACATATGTTCATTAGAACTTTTTTGTTCCGTATTCTCTCATCGATCTATTCCTACATTTTGTACATCGTGGAAAAAATCACCGTGTATATAGCACTTCAGAGCAGGGTGGGCGCATGGGCTCGCGACCCTTTCTCTTATGCACTAAACCAGTGCCAGCCGGACATTTCTTCAATTCTACTGTGAGCTCCTTCTTGGCTTCCGGCCTCCTTTCGTGGATTCCGCCCGGTGGTGGTGCCGGGGACACCGTGGCCAGGCCTCATATGTTGGCCCACGACTCTTCTGCCCCCACGCCCCATCTTCCAAGCAGGAGGATACCTGCAAGTCTTACCATGGTACCCCCTCCGCTCTTTCCTCTTCGTACACGGCGTCACACCTCTTAGTTAACTTTCAGTTTTTTCCACGTTTGCGGATGTTCATATGTTTATTGCTGCAGCGCCTTCTTAATAAAGACATATACAGGTTTTTTATATTTTTTGAAGAATGTTTAGAAGGATCAATGGACATCTTTCTAAATATAATCAATAGACTTTGATTATTATTTTTATTCAGTTAATAGTTTTAAATTTCATTTTTTTTATCTCTAATACCATGCCGCGTCATTTTCATCGTCGTATTGACTTTCTCAGTTGGTCTTATTTTTCTTCCTGTCATTCTTTTCTCGTTTAGAGTCTCCTTAAAAAGCCACTAATGCACGCTGTTGCAGTGGCGCTCGACTCGGAGATAAGCCTGTTCGTCTCCTGGTAGTGGATGAAATTTTCTCTGCATTACTTGACAGGCAAGGGAAGAAGAGGTGGTGGCGTCAAGTTCCTGATCACCAGTCCTCGATTAAACTCCAAAGCCCTTTCCAGCATCTCATGAAGTGAGGACATATGACATTGTGGATGGTGATCATCCGCTGGAAGGGGACGTAAAGCTTTGTGGCCGCCTTGGGGGCTATTTGAGAGCAAAAGGCTATTTGCCAGCACGGGGTTCAGCCTCTGCTTCTCACATCATCACTCGTCTCCATCCTACAATTACACATACAGCACAACGGCCACGTATCCTCAAGGAAAGGGACCAATGTAGAAGGGGAAAGTGTTCTGGTGTAATCACAAGCGCCGGAACGAAGATGAGGAATGCAACAGCGGAGAAGGCGGTGAGGAAACGTCGGCCAACGGTGAGCGGAATTGAATCGCGTCGCGCCAAGAGCGACATCTGGAAGAAGGGAATATAAACGCCGCTACTTGTAGACTCGGCCGCTCAGATCGGCACCGATCGCGGACGTTAGTTATCAGTGACGTGTGTCAACTTGCCTGAACAGTCCGCATATCTATGGCTCTAAATTACATTGCCTGTCGCCCATCGTTTGGGACTACTGCTTGTAAATCTCCAAAATTAAGTATTGTTAGTTGCTTTATAGAATTAAAACTACTAATGTTGTTTGTTTGAATTGTTGTATAGCTTTCCGAGAACGCTGCATCCCATAGGCACCCTATTAGCGACGAGTGGGCAAAACCCCACAGGAAGGACACCCTCTCCGCCAGGCAGCTGAACCCACCCTGTAGGATATCCAAGCCGACAATGTCACACGACATTATACTTTCGCATATGGAAATACAGTGAGTTAAACACCTTTCGTATAGACACTAGCTGCTGAGTAGTCCCACATTTCATTTGACGGTCGGCAACTAAGGAAATATTAATGTGAGTGCGTCAGCGCTGTTTCCCAGAGAAACATGTGAAGCATTTGGAATCTGTAGTTGACAATATCTTAGTATCATGGACAAGGTAACACAGATGTGAATGTCCGCCGCTCGTGGTCTCGCGGTAGCGTTCTCGCTTCCCGAGCACGGGGTCCCTGGTTCGATTCCCGGCGGGGTCAGGGATTTTCACCTGCCTTGAGATGACTGGGTGTTTGTGTTGTCCTCATCATTTCATCATCATCCAGGAAAGTGGCGAAATTGTACTGAGCAAAGATTGGATAATTGTACGGGCGCTGATAACCACGCAGTTGAGCGCCCCACAAACCAAACATCATCATCACAGATGTGAATGTAATTCGGGGACAAAATTCGATTTTCTCACGTGTTATCCTGGAAAACAGTTGTCAGACAGAGCTAAGGCCACAAAACGTATCAGAGCAAACGAGCAGAGGTAACGTAAATTTCAGTTAAGGATCTGGGCGGTTTAAATGGTTAAATATCAGTAGAAGGTAAAAATATTAATTACTGTTAGTCTAGATAAGTTTAGTTTCGAATGTTGTGTAGTTCGATACTGTGTTTATAGTCATGTGGCAAATATCTGCAAATACATCACATTATACCAGAAAAATTACCACGCTACAGATCAGCCAATCGAAGAACTGTGTACTATCTAATGGCAATTAATAACATGTTGTTTTCATAATGTTCTAGTTTCACTTTTCTGTTTCTGAGTCTTACTGCGAGATAATATGTTTTGTGATCAACACGCTTGTGCCTAGTCAGATAGTATAGTGCAACAGCGCTTTCGTTGGAAACAAAAGATGAGTTGTAAAGTGACATAACGCGATTATCGGTTTAATTATATATGTCTACTCATTTTATGCTGTTTATGTGGGTGTTGATCTCGATTCTCTTTTGCAAGCTCACATAAGCAGTATGAAACATCCGAGGACCTAGAAAATTATATAGGGTTACAAGGGTTGTAGAGGGGTACTTGTAGAAAAAATTTTATGAAGGAACCCATATCCGGGAATTTGCCATTAGGATTTACACTATCTGACAAAAAAGTGATCACACCCAGAAGACGTTGTCAGATGTCATTGTAACTATCTCAACGTATACACCGTTAGTAGGTATACGAGGTCTCTTCAAAAAATTCCGGAACATTCTTAATTTAGTGGCAATGGTGAGTTGGAGCAAAATGCGGTTGGCATCGCTGCACACGCCTGTGTTTAATTTGTAACTGCTGGAAGTTTCATTGTTGTATGACCCTTACTTATTGTTCAGTGCTGTATTAGGTAGAACGTTGTGTCGCACAGTTTGCGAATTTCGAGATGACAGACTTAGAGGAGCAACGCGTCTGCATTACATTTTACGTGCAAGTCAAGAAAACCTTTACAGAGACACACCTAATGATGCAGGATACCTACGGTGATGAGTGCTTCAGCCGTACGCGTTGTTACGAATGGATCACACGGTTTAAAAATGGCCGAAGGGAAGTTAAAGATGACCCTCATGCAGGATGTCCTTCGACGATCATGTCAGGAATTTCAACGAAATTGTGCGTGCCAATCGAAGAATGGCTGTCCGAGAGACTGCATAAGAATATAAAATTTCAGTTGGATCATGTCTTGAAATCCTGACACAGCATCTTGGAATGCATCGTGTCGCCGCCAAGTTCGACCCACGACTCACGAGTAAACGCCGGAAACACCTGTGAAGAGCTTTTCGATCGCACAAATGAGAGACCTGTCCCCTTCACACAGTGTTTCATTTCCAAAGTTGAAAAAGCCTTTGAATGGACGAAGGTTTATAACGACGGACGAGATTTAAAAATTAAAAAAAAATTGCAGACGGCACTTCGCGCGATCCAGCAAAAGGCGTAACAAGACTGCTTACGGAAGTGGAACGGCGTTGGGAGCTGAGTATCAATTGTGGGGAAGAGTATTTCGAAGGATACCGTACACAATAAGTTAAACGTAAGCGTAGAAAAATTTTGTGGGCAACGTTCCGCAATTTTCTGAACAGACCTAGAATAATTAAATGGAGTCGCAATTTTCTGTGACAGAACGGCCACCAGAGTGCGTCATTCTTCTTCATGTTTAGGATTGTTACCGGGGTTGGTACGATATACAGAGTGATTCACGAAGATATGCAAATATTTTAATATGTTTTTCTGAAAGTAAAACTGAAGAAAAAAGTTCATATAAAGATAGGTCCGCAAATGCTTAGTTACGAGTTACGGCTAATAACAGATTTTGCCTGAAATTTAGCAACTTCGTTAATATGAAGCCAGCGCAAAACTGTACGAGGTTAAAGTAAAGCGCAGTTTCAATTAATTATGCTGTTATTAATCTAGTGAATCTAATAAAACATGTCATAGACGTGTATCTACAATAGTTTTCCATAACATCCAGAGATTATGAGGATGAAGTCCCATATTCCATAACAGAGCGTAGAGGACGATGCGGGATACCCGCACCGCCGTACTAGGCAAGGACCTAGCGGTGGTGGTTTGCCATTGCCTTCCTCCGACAGTATGGGAATGAATGATGATGATGGAGACGACACAACAACACCAAGTCATCTCCAGGCAGGTGAAAATCCATGACCCCGCCGGGAAACGAACCCAAAACCCCATGCTCGGGAAGCGAGAACACTACCACGAGACCACAAGCTGCGGACGTCATCCAGAGAAGCAAAGAAGTAATTTCGTAAAATTTTTAATTTATTAACTACTTGCCCCAATTTGTTTTTCAACTCCCAGACAATTGCACAAGTTTTCCGTAGAAGTGGCAGAGTATTTAATTTTGAAAAATGATTGTAATAAAGTTAACTGAAACTGTATGAATGTGTCAGATAATCTGCTTTTATTGATACCATAGCACACGTGATTTCATGTTAAACCGAAAATAAAACACACAAAGCTCAGTGTTAAGATAGCTGTACAGTGTACATACAATTTCACAGTACATTCACAATAAACGTTCAAAAATGTCTCCACCGAGTTCAATGTATTTAGCTGCACGTGTATGAAAGGATTTTGCTGTTCGTTTCAGTTTCACAGGGTTGATCTTAATTGCGTCTACTGCATTCATAACCCTCCGAGATGGATATCGTACGCGATATTCGTTAACTGCAGTTGTAGCGTTACCACCACATTTGACATAAATAAGCACCATATTGGTC
This sequence comes from Schistocerca cancellata, assembly GCF_023864275.1. NCBI lineage: Eukaryota > Metazoa > Arthropoda > Insecta > Orthoptera > Acrididae > Schistocerca > Schistocerca cancellata. Next base: position 153,624,104 of record NC_064629.1, read on the forward strand.
TACTCCTCTGTTGTAAATTTGAGAGGCATCACATATTCATAAATAATCTGCAAACTACAACGGTTACTATGTGGTTTCCCTTAAATACACTGTTGTTGTTATATTCTTTCATTGAACAATACCGAAAAATAATTCGCTTCAAGGTTAGGAAACGACTGAAACAACTCGCTAACGGTTGCCAACAATGACATAAACGTTTCTACATTCTTCACGGAAAGCCGGCCAGTGTGTTCGAGCGGTTCTAGGTGCTTGATTGTGGAACCGCGCGACCGCTACGGTCGCAGGTTCGAATCCTTCCTCGGGCATCGATGTATGTGATGTCCTTAGGTTAGTTAGGCTTAAGTGGTTCTGTATTCTAGAGGACTGATGACCTCAGATGTTAAGTCTCGTCGTGTTCAGAGAGATTTGAGCCATCTTCACGGAAAGTATACAAATTTACTTGTACACTATGTGATCAGAAGCACTCGGAAACCCCCAAAAACATACTTTTTTCATATTAGGTGAATTGTGGTTCCACCTACTGCCAGTTACTCCATATCAGCGACCTCAATAGTCATTAGACATCGTGAGAGAGCAGAATGGGGCGCTCTGCGGAACTCTAGGACAACGAACGTGGTCAGGTAATTGTGTCAATTGTGTCATACGTCTGTACGCGAGATTTACACACTCCTAAACATCCCTAGGTTCACTGTTTCTAATGTTTTAGTGAAGTTGAAACGTCAGGGGACACGTACAGCGCAAAACAGTGTAGGCAGACATCGTCTGTTGATTGACAGAGACCGCCAACAGTTGAAGAGGGTTGTAATGTGTAATATGCAGATATCTATTCAGACCATCACACAGGAACTCCAAACTGCATCAGGATACACTGCAAGTACTATGACAGTTAGGCAGGAGGTGAGAAAACTTTGATTTCATGCTCGAGCGGCTGCTCATAAGCCTCACATCACGCCGGTAAATGCCAAACGACGCCTCGCTTGGTGTAACGAGCGTAAACATTGGACGACTGAACAGTCGAAAAACGTTGTGTGGAGTGACGAATCATGGTACATAATGTGGCTATCCAATGGCTGGGTGTGGGTATGGCGAATGCCCGGTGAACGTCATCGCCAGCGTTTGTAGTACCAAAAGTAAAATACGGAGGCGGTGGTGTTACGGTGTGGTAATGTTTTTCCTGGAGGGGGCTTGAACTCCTTGTTTTGCGTGGCACTATCACAGCACAGGTCTACAGTGACGTTTTAATCACCTCCTTGCTTCCCACTGTTGAAGAGCAATTCGGGGATGGCGATTGCATCTTTCAACACGATCGTGCTCCTGTGGTGTGCGCGTGAGTGTGCTTGTAGGAGTTTGAATGCACATTGTAAACTTGAGTTTTCTGCATTAAGAATAATTTCAGAAAATGAGAGTGGTAAATGTGAAGGTGTAGGTCTTCTCAGAAAATATAGTAGTACTGAGGTAACTTTCATGACATCAGTGTGGGATTGTATTCTGCAACAGTTTAAAGAAGCAATGAAAACATTGCAAGCCGAGGATATACATGTTTCTACTTCTGTTGAAATGTATGACTCTTTTTCAATGTTTTTAAGTGAGCTTTAGACAGCTTTTTAAATTCACGAGAATTCAGCTGAAAAGAAACTTAAGGAGATCAGGTATTCGGAATCAGTTCCCTCTCCTCCTGCTGCTGAGAATCAAGAAAGGAGGCATCAAGTTAAATGCAAGAAATTCTTTGATGAATCATCTGACTCACAAGGCGAACACAAATTTCCTGAAGAACAAACACGATCAGATTGTTCTGAAATCTGGAGAAGAATGAATATGTCATGTTCTAAGAGTGTAAAAACTCTTCAGAATGAGTTACAGAAGAAAGTTAATATCGAAAAAGAAGATAACTTAAGAGATTCCATTCTCCAAATATCGCGAACTACAAGCTGTTCAGTTTTATGATGCTGCAGAGGAACTTAGAGCCATCTATAGCTCTGATATAGAGAACAAAATTGGTTAGGAATGTATACATTTTAAAAGCTATCTATTGTCTATGAAGAAAGAAGATGGTCACAAGATGTCATCTCTTCCATTTCTCTGTAGAATGATGGTTTCAAAAAGATAAATAAATAAAAATTGGTGATATCTGTCAATGTGTACCGAGCACTCAAAAATTACAGCTGTACACCAGCAACAAACTGTTCAGCTGAAAGGTCCTGCCCCGTTCTAGAACGGTTTAAGAACTTGCTATGGACAAAATAGAACATAAAATCAACAACGGCTCATTAATCTTGGAATACTAGCCATAGAATCAGGCATGACAGTCCAGATTTTCAGGTAGTGATAAATAAATTCGCAATTACAAAAGTTGGAGGGAAGTCATTTAAGTTCGCTACATTTTGGAAAAGGACAATTAAATGGTATTGTCTCGTCAATTTTGGACTGATTAAATTTCACATTTAAGTGAAATAATTTTGATATGGGGTTTTAATCTATAATGGTTTTCTTTGTATTTTTACTTTACGTTGTGTCCAAGTTTGATGATCCTATGGTAATTTTTCAGTAAAATGGGCTATTGAACTGTAGTAGTTATGTTCTTATTTTTAAATTTTTAATTTTTACACATGCTTTGTGTTATATATTACTTAAGACTTCAGCAAATTTAGAACTGAAGTTAAAAATTACACATAATTGTTGACAGTCTGTAAATGAATAGCAATGCTGAACTTTAGGAAGAGGGGGCAGGGTTAATAAATAAGTGCATAGGTGTATCATACACCCCAGATACGTCCATACGTACCTTATTCGTATGACTAATATCGTCCTATGTACCATATTCATCTGACTAACACTGGCTGAGAGAAAGTAGTACGTTTGGAGCTAGTAGAGTTGACTGTGGTGCTCCACAGACAAGCCGCACTGACTTGGCAGAGGATGTAAGTAGTGAGACGGAACAATTTCTGGCATAAATAATTTATTCAAAGTGGCACTGTGTTTCCTCCACTCCCTATAATGTCACACACCTGTCTATCCTGTGGAAATGGTGGGAACTATTCTTGTGGAAGATAGATCAATTGGGCTACCTCCACTAAACTAACTCCCTACGTGTGGTATCAACGTTCGAAACCACACTTGTCAGGGGTAGCAGATATCGACCGCGGTCCGTAATAGATATCGCTGAACCCGCGAGTCGCGACCAGCGCCGCTCGGCGGCTTGTGACAAGGATCTAGCGAGATCTCGTCCAGTCGTGCTCGGGACGTCAACTAGGAATGTAGCATAGCCTTCAGCTGATAGGAATCCAGCTCTAACAATGCGCTTAGTGAAGTATGACATAAGTAATTATATGTATGCAGCATATGAAGAAGCATGTAACACAAGTACAATATATACTTTTTTTAACGACGACTACTAAGTATTTCAGTCGTTGCAGGTACAGACTATGCAGCCAGCGCCGCGCGGGATTAGCCGAGCGGTCGGAGGCGCTGCAGTCATGGACAGTGCGGCTCGTCCCGGCGGAGGTTCGAGTCCTCCCTCGGACATGGGTGTGTGTGTGTGTGTGTGTGTGTGTGTGTGTGTGTGTGTGTTTTTGTCCTTAGGATAATTTAGGTTACGTAGTGTGTAAGCTTAGGGGCTGATGACCTTAGCAGTTTAGTCCCATAAAATTTCACACACATTTGAACATTTTTGCAACCTTACCGACTTCACTGCCAAACCTGCAATATATGTTTTTGTTTAGCATTGGCCACCTGTCATCATAACAACTGACGACGAGAATCATAACACTACTCTCCTCCCTCCACTCCTATGACGCCAGCCACCACCCTCCACCCCTCCCACACCTGTAAATTGACGATAAGGACCTTAGTCTGAGCTGCAACAGAGGAGGGGTGTAAGTTATTTAGTTTGGTGGGAAATGTGTTCTTGGAGTGTCATTCTACTGGTGGATTGTCCTCCACAGTCCTCCATCCCCCCCCCCCCCCCCCAGCCATCCTTTGCTCGCACTTTTTCTGATCATGCGTGTGTATGTTTGCCTTTAAGTTTTAAGATGGACTGCCCTCGTCACCAATACTACCACCAGAGGATGCACAAAACTGTCTTACAACCACCCTCACTTTCCACTACTCACCATTCCACATCCCAGAAATTGGCAGTAAACATTCAGTGCATGTTGAGCTGTTGGTGTGTAATGAGATCTGTTGTGATCTAGTTCATGATACGATCACCAGATGGCGCTCGCAAAAGCTCAGTCTCAGTGGAAGCAGTAGTGTGTGTGATTGTTCAATAGATGGGACGTTGGTGCTGAATAAAAATGAGTTTAATAACTATTTTACCCGTAAGTATGCAGCCGATGACTGTGTCCTTGCTTCCTACATGAGGTTTCGAAAGCACCGATAATGAAGGAGCATAAGATGAAGAATATTTTTCAGCAAACAATGGTGATGTAGTGGGATAGGTTGGAGTTGCATTTCACAACTCATGCAGATAGATGTTTATGCAGGAACTATCTAGCAGTGTGTTCACTTGGTGAGTTGCTGGTGCTGAACAGGGAGGTGTTTAATAACTGTATCAAACTGTATTACCTGTAAGCATGCATCTGAGGACTGTGTCCATAGCTTCCTGTAACTACCGCCACAGCAAAGAGGTCATCCCCAGTTTGAAGAGAATCAAGATATACCTGTGGAATTAAACAAGACACTTATGTTTTGAAATTTACTGTCTCAAATTAAGTCATATAGCAATTAGTAATTATCACTTATTATTATCATTCATAAGCATTAAAAATAAATAATGTATGCTGATGTTGAATTAAGTTGATAATTGAACTTTAGAATCATGAAAGAGGGCCGTATTTATGGAAGAAGCCTGGATATACTAGAAGGTATCAGACAGATTATATAATTGTAAGACAGAGATTTAGGAACCACGTTTTAAATTGTAAGACATTTCAAGGAGCAGATGTGCACTCTGACCACAACCTATTGGTTATGAAATGTAGATTAAAACTGAAGAATCTGCAAAAAGGTGGGAATTTGATGAGATGGGACCTGGATAAACTGACTAAACCAGAGGTTGTACAGAAGTTCAGGGAGAGCACACGGGAACAACTGACAGGAATGGGGGAAAGAAATATAGTAGAAGAAGAATGGGTAGCTTTGAGGGATGAAGTAGTGAAGGCAGCAGAGGATCAAGTAGATAAAAAGGCGAGGGCTAGTAGAAATCCTTGGGTAACAGAAGAAATATTGAATTTAATTAATGAAAGGAGAAAATATAAAAATGCAGTAAATGAAGCAGGCCATAAGGAATACAAACGTCTCAAAAATGAGATCGACAGGAAATGCAATATGGCTAAGCAGGCATGGCTAGAGGACAGATGTAAGGATGTAGAGGCTTATCTCACTGGGGGTAAGACAGATCCTGCCTACAGGAAAATTAAAGAGACCTTTGGAGAAAAGACAACCACTTGTATGAATATCAAGAGCTCGGATGGAAATGCAGTTCTAAGCAAAGAAGGGAAAGCAGGAAGGTGGAAGGAGTGTATAGAGGGTCTGTACAAGGGCGATGTACTTCAGGACAATATTATGGAAATGGAAGAGAATGTAGATGGAGATGAAATAGGAGATATCATACTGCGTGAAGAGTTTGACAGAGCACTGAAAGACCTGAGTTGAAACAAGGCCCCAGGAGTAGACAACATTCCATTAGAACTACCGACAGCCTTGGGAGATCAGTTCCTGACAAAATTCTACCATATGCTGAGGGAGATGTATGAGACAGGCAAAATACCCGCAGACTTCAAGAAGAATATAATAATTCCAATCCCAAAGAAAGCAGCTGTTGACAGATGTGAAAATTACCGAACTATCAGTTTGAGAAGACACGGCTGCAAAATACTAACGCGAAGTCTCTACAGACTAATGGAAAAACTGGTAGAAGCTGACCTCTGGGAAGATCAGTTTGGATTCCGAAGAAATATTGGAGTACGTGAGGCAATACTAACCCTACGACTAATCTCAGAAGAAAGATTAAGGAAGGCTACCCTACCTTTCTAGCATTTGTAGCCGTAGAGAAAGCTTTTGACAATGTTGACTGGAATACTCTTTCGAATTCTGAAGGTGGCAGGAGTAAAATAAAGGTAGCGAAAGGCTATTTACAATTTGTACAGAAACCAGATGGTAGTTATAAGAGTCGAGGGACATGAAAGGGAGGCAGTGATTGGGAAGGGAGTGAGACAGGGTTTTAGCCTATCCCCGATGTTATTCAATATGTATATTGAGCAAGCAGTAAAGGAAACTAAAGAAAAATTCGGCGTAGGTGTTAAAATCCATGGAGAAGAAATAAAAACTTTGAGGTTCGCCGATGACATTGTGATTCTGTCAGAGACAGCAAAGGACTTTGAAGAGCAGTTGCACTATAGATTTAAGTGTCAAGAAGTCGTTGCTGAAAGTATTTGTATGGAGTGTAGCCATGTATGGAAGTGAAACATGGACGATAAATACTGTGTACAGGAAGAGAATAGAAGCTTTCGAAATGTGGTGCTACAGAAGAATGCTGAAGATTAGATGGGTAGATCATATAACTAATGAGGTGGTCTTGAATAGAATTGGGGAGAAGAGGAGTTTGTGGTACAACTTGATTAGAAGAAGGGATCGGTTGGTAGGACATGTTCTTAGGCATGAAGGGATCACCAATTTAGTATTGTAGGGCAGGGTGGAGGGTAAAAACCGTAGAGGGGGACCAAGAGATGAATACACTAAGTAGATTCAGAAGGATGTAGGTTGCAGTAGGTACTGGGAGATGAAGAAGCTTGCACAGGATAGAGTAGCATGGAGAGCTGCATCAAACCAGTCTTAGGACTGAAGACCACAACAACAACCTTGTATTCTATCCTTTCAGATAAGACTAAACTGGTTAGCCTGAAAGGGTACAGTACCGCCCGACAATGAAAATAGGGACAACATTCTTCGTTATTCTTGTCAGAACAACATATTTTTTGTAATGACAACTCAATTTCACTTAACACACCAAAGCCGGATACCAGTGTAAGAAAGAAGGACAGTTTATTTAATGGATCACATGTGCACTCCCACAAAATAAATCCCTACATCCAATTTAGTGAGATCTGAGAAATGAATGAATGTATGGTCGTCTGCTAGCCACAGATAGTGAATGTGCAATATATGATCATCTTTGAGACGGGCCTTTGGTCACCTTTGGTGGAACCAAAGAGATGAAATTTACCTGAGCTTTGAGCGCCTGAAATGTGGCTGACCAATACGGTAGCATGGTGCTCCCCCACCTCGGCGTAGGGGGTGCGAGATGACCTGAAGAACGGCCATGTTTCAGCACTCTGGCATTGGATCTTGTGTTGGTAAGACCTGTCTTGAGTGTGCCCCGTAAAGACAAAAGAGTGGAGACAATGGTATGCATGTGAAATACTTAAGAGTAGTTCGGAATAATTATTTCTCTATTTCAGGAACTTTTGGGGGGAGAATAAAATGTCAGGCAGGTAATATTAAGGGGATCGTAGTAATCTTCGGAAGTTTTTTTTTTTTGGTTTTGGATTTAGGGCGCAAAACTGCTATGGTCATTAGCGCCCGGTCTGTGACTTAAAAAACAGTAAAAAACCGAAAACGGAAACCAGCAGCAATGGGAACGAAAGTCATAAAATTGGAGAGACTAAAAGCAGAAGGTAAGCTTAAAAATCCACTACAGAAAGTGGTTGGTTGTCCCAAAAAAAGCTTCAAATGACTGACGTCATTTCACTGGCACTAATGAACTCTAGAACGCGATCGGCCGAGCGCGTGTCATCTGCTAAAATTGACGACATATCAGGCGACAGCTGTAGACGGGCGCGTAACGGATTAAAATAGGGGCACTCAATGAAAAGGTGTCTTACCGTCCACAGCTGAGAGCAGTGGGGACAGATTGGGGGAGGATCGCCGCTTAAAAGATGTCGATGGCTAAAAAGACAGTGCCCTATCCGGAGTCTAGTTAAAATTACCTCCTCCCGACGACGCGTTCGGGAGGAAGAGGTCCAAGCACAAGGAAGAGTTTTCACATCCCGCAATTTATTTTGGGGAAGTGTCGACCAATGCGCGTGCCATAAATGAACAACACGACGACATAAAACGCTCCGTAGATCGGCGAAGGGAATTGATTGAATAGCTGGCCGAAGAAGAGAGACTGCAGCCTTGGCTGCAATAGCGGCCGCCTCATTTCCGCAGATACCAACGTGTCCCGGGAGCCAGAGGAACGCCACCGAGACGCCCCCCAGGTGAAGCACGCGCAGACAGTCCTGAATCCGGTGGACCAGAGGGTGCACAGGGTAAAGAGCTTTGAGACTGAGGAGAGAGCTGAGAGAATCTGAGCAGATAACGTACTGTTTCCGCCGATGGCGCCGGATGTAGTGGACAGCCTGGAGAACAGCGTAAAGCTCCGCAGTATAAACCGAACACTGGTCGGGAAGCCGAAAGTGATTTGGGGTGTCGCCAACAATATAGTCACTCCCTACACCTAACGATGTTTTCGAGCCGTCGGTGTAGATAAATGTGGCGTCCGTCATTTGTGCACATAGAGCAGCAAATGCCCGACGATAAAGAAGTGAAGGGATACCATCCTTGGGAAATCGACAAAGGTCTCGGAGCAGGCAGATCCAGGGACGGAGCCAAGGCGGTGCTGTACCCCAAGTTGTCAGGAAGGTTTTAGGAAAGTGGAAGGAAAGAGAATGGAGCAGTTGACGAAAGCGGACTCCCGGTGGTAGTAGGGAGGAGGGGTGGCCTGCATACCCTACATCAAAGGAGGCGTCGAAAAAAATGTCATGGGCTGGATTAGCAGGCATGGAAGACAGATGGCTTGCATAACGACTCAGAAGGACTGCTCGCCGATTGGACAGCGGAGGTTCAGCAGTCTCAGCATAAAGGCTTTCCACAGGGCTGGTGTAAAAAGCTCCAGACACTAAACGTAATCCACGGTGGTGGATAGAGTCGAGACGCCGAAGAATAGACGGCCGAGCAGAGGAGTAGACTAAGCTTCCATAGTCCAATTTCGAGCGCAATAAGGCGCGGTAGAGGCGGAGAAGGACCACTCGGTCCGCTCCCCAGGAGGTACCATTCAGGACACGGAGGGTGTTGAGGGATCGCAGACAGCGAGCCGAAAGATAGGAAACGTGGGAGGACCAGCACAGTTTTCTGTCAAACATAAGATCCAAGAATTTAGCGACGTCTGAAAACGGAAGGTTGACAGAACCTAGATGTAAGGAGGGTGGAAGAAACTCCTTACGTCGCCAAAAGTTAACACAAACGGTCTTACTGGGAGAAAAACGGAAGCCGGTGTCGATGCTCCAAGAGTGGAGGCGGTCGAGACATCCTTGAAGACGTCGTTCAAGAAGGCTGGTCCGTTGAGAGCTGTAGTAGATCGCAAAATCGTCCACAAAGAGGGAGCCCGAGACATCAGGAAGGAGACAATCCATAATTGGATTGATGGCAATGGCAAACAGTACAACACTCAGCACGGAGCCCTGGGGTACCCCGTTTTCTTGGGAGAAAGTACGGGAGAGTGTAGTGTTCACCCGCACCCTAAATGTGCGCTCTGCCATAAATTCGCGAAGAAAAATGAGCAGCCGACCTCGAAAGCCCCAAGAGAACAGTGTGCGGAGGATACCTGTCATCCAACAGGTATCGTATGCTCTCTCCAGATCAAAAAATATTGCTACTGTTTGACGTTTCCGGAGAAAATTATTCATGATATAAGTGGAGAGAGCAAGAAGATGGTCAACCGCAGAACGATGCTTTCGGAATCCGCATTGGGCAGGTGTTAAAAGACTGCGGGATTCCAACCACCAAGCTAAACGGTAATTCATCATACGCTCCAAAACCTTGCAGACACTACTCGTGAGAGAAATGGGGCGATAGCTAGAGGGGAGATGTTTGTCCTTTCCAGGTTTCGGAACAGGAACGACGATAGCTTCCCGCCATCGTCTGGGAAAAGTACTGTCGGTCCAAATTCGATTATAAAGGCGAAGGAGGTAACGCAAACTATGGGTTGATAAATGCAGCAACATTCGGACGTGGATGCCATCCGGTCCTGGGGCGGAGGAGCGAGAAGAAGAGAGTGCATGTTGGAGTTCCCGCATGGAGAAAACAGTATTGTAGCTTTCGCGATTTTGAGAGGAGAAAGCAAGAGGTCGCACTTCCGCTGCACGTTTCTTCGGGAGAAACGCTGGCGGGTAATTTGAAGAGCTCGAAATCTCAGCAAAGTGCTGACCCAATGAGTTAGAAATTGCGACGGGGTCCACTAATGTATCATGCGCGACAGTGAGCCCAGAGACCGGGGAGAAACTAGGCGCGCCTGAGAACCGTCGAAGCCGACTCCAAACTTCCGAGGAGGGAGTGAAAGTGTTAAATGAGCTAAAAAAGAATTTCCAGCTTGCCTTCTTGCTATCGCGGATGACACGACGGCATCGCGCTCGGAACTGCTTATAGCGGATACAGTCGGCCAAAATAGGATGGTGGCGGAAAACGCGGAGAGCACGTCGCCGCTCACGTATTGCGTCACGGCATGCCTCGTTCCACCAAGGAATTGGGGGGCGCCGGGGCAATTCGGAGGTGCGTGGTATTGAACGTTCCGCCGCTGTAAGAATAACGTCGGTAATGTGTGTGACCGCATCGTCGCCGCTGGGAAAGTGGCGGTCATCGAATGTCGCTAGAGACGAAAAAAGTGCCCAGTCGGCCTGGGCAAACTTCCAGCGTCTCGGGCGCATATATGGCAGTTGAGGCGGCAGTCTAAGGACACATGGAAAGTGGTCACTCGAGTGTGTATCATCAAGGGCGAACCATTCGAAGCGCCGAGCTAGCGGAACAGTACCGACCGCAAGGTCCAAATGAGATAAATTTGTCGTGGAGGCAGACAGAAATGTTGGGACCCAAGTGTTGAGGCAAACTAGATCCGTTTGGTGGAAGACGTCTAGCAAGAGTGAGCCACGTGGACAAGGATGTGGAGATCCCCAAAGCGGGTGGTGGGCATTGAAGTCCCCAACCAGCAAATAGGGGGGTGGAAGCTGACCAAGAATATGAAGGAGATAGCTCGTGCCATTGGTGTGGATGATGGAATGTATACAGTACAAAGAGAGATTGTGTATCCAGAAAGGGAAAGACGGACGGGGACAGCTTGGAAGGAAGTGTTTAAGTGGAGTGGGTGATAATGGAGAGTATCATGGAGAAGAATCATGAGTCCTCCATGGGCTGGAGTGCCTTCAACAGAGGGGAGATCATATCGGACGGACTGAAAGTGGGGGAGAACAAAGCGGTCATGGGGACGCAGCTTTGTTTCCTGAAGATAGAAGATGACCGGCGAGTAGGATCGTAAGAGGATCGACAATTCATCCCGATTGGCTCGAATGCCGCGGATATTCCGGTGGATAATGGACATAGGGTGAACAGAAAATGGAGGAATGTGAGCAAGGTTGCTGTCAACTCAACGACTGCTCAGAGCTTGCGACCGACAGCTTGGAATGGCATTCAGCCGAAGGCAGAAGATCCTGATCCATAGGCTGTTCAGGTGCAGCTCCTGCCACCAGCGATCGGCCGGTTGATCAGCCGCCAGCAGTGCGCCTCGGCGACACAGAAGACGGCCAAGGGCGATTTCCGCCAGGTGGTGCTGTAGATGGGACATGCCTTGGCGGAGAAGGAGATGAACTGGGTTTCTTTGTAGCCTTCTTGGAATTATGATGTTTAGATGAAGGAGGAACCGATGGTTGTGAAGTTGGGGTACGTAAAAATTCTTCACGAGTATGCTCTTTTTTCGAAGTCTTGGCGTCTGACTTTTGGGCTCGAGATTTAGCAGAACCCGATGAAGGGTGAGCCATAGAGTGGGCAGGCGAAAGTGGTGAGGTTGAACGGGCGATCTTTGCGCTGGCCGATCTGACGACCGTGGCACTATAGGTGAGGTCGCAAGTCTGCGTGGCCGCTTGCTTTGTTGGCCGAGGAGAAGCAAGGACAGTGCTGTATTTTCCTGTCTGAGGCACGGTGGGCTGTCGGCTGGCGAATAATTATCGAGCAGCAAAGGTCGACACCTTTTCCTTCACTCTGATTTCCTGGATGAGCTTTTCGTCCTTAAAAACGGGGCAATCTCGAGAGGAAGCAGCGTGGTCACCCATACAGTTGATGCAGCGAGGGGATGGAGGTGGACAAGCACCCTCATGGGCATCCTTGCCACACGTAACACATTTGGCCAGATTGGAACAGGACTGGCTGGTGTGATTGAACCGCTGACACCGATAGCAACGCGTAGGGTTTGGGACGTAAGGGCGAATGGAAATTATCTCATAGCCTGCTTTGATTTTCGATGGAAGTTGAACTTTGTCAAATGTCAAGAAGACAGTGCAGGTTGGAATAATGTTCGTGTCAACCCTTTTCATAACTCTATGTACAGCCGTTACGCCCTGGTCAGACAGGTAGTGCTGAATTTTTTCGTCAGACAATCCATCGAGGGAGCGTGTATAAACGACTCCACGCGAGGAATTTAAAGTGCGGTGCGCTTCAACCCGGACAGGGAAGGTGTGGAGCAGTGAAGTACACAGCAATTTTTGTGCCTGGAGGGCACTGACTGTTTCTAACAACAAGGTGCCATTCCGTAATCTGGAACAAGACTTTACAGGACCTGCAATTGCGTCGACACCTTTCTGAATAATGAAAGGGTTGACTGTGGAGAAGTCGTGACCGTCGTCAGACCGAGAAACATCAAGAAACTGTGGCAACGATGGAAGAACCGTCTGTGGCTGAGACTCAGTAAACTTACGCTTGTGAACAGACATAGTGGAAGGTGAGGAAACCATTGCGGAAGAATCCCCCATGATTACCGGCGTCTCCGATGGCGCACTCCTCCCTTGTGGGGGCCCTCTCTGAGGGCACTCCCGCCTTAGGTGATTGTTCACACCTCAGGTCACACCTCCCGACAAACGGACGGAGCACTTTCGGAAGGTATCAGCTCGGGTAATCACCCCTCCCTGGGCCTGGCCGTTACCAGGGGGTACGTACGTGTCCTACCTGTCTACCCGGGGCGGGGAATTACGCGTTACCCCGTCACCGGCTACGCACAAAAAGGCGTGGGTCGGCCTTCAGACACGCACAGGGAGGAAGAAAGAGAAAGGGAAACGGAAAGGAAAGAAGAGAGGTCTCAAACGCCGCAGCGGAGAAAAGGGTAAAGAGAAGAGGTAAGGAAAAGAGAAGGACAAGGGAAGGAAGAAGACATACAAGCAAGGAAGGCGAAGAATGCGTTACATTTACCAGCGTCCATCTCCGGACGTAGGCACAAACCATACTCCCAGATGGGGAGAAAGGGAAGGAAAGAGCCAGAGGTGAGGGGAGGAGGGTCGAAGATAGGGATGGGGAAGGATGCGGAAAGGGAAGGTATGCAGCCCAGAAAGGAAGGAAGGCCACATTAGCTCGGGGTCCCGTGCTCGCTACGCACGTATCCACAAAAGAGTTGTGGACCCCCTGGGAGGGTCCTCGGAAGTGACCAACGGTCATAATGAAACCATGTGTAGCAATAAGTTGAAAAACTTGCGAGTGCTAGTACTAGTACTAAGTTGAAATACTTGCGAGTGCTAGTACTAGTACTAAGTTGAAATACTTGCGAGTGCTAGTACTAGTACTAAGTTGAAATACTTCCGAGTGCTAGTACTAAGTTGAAATACTTCCGAGTGCTAAAGTTAAGCTGAATTACTGGCGTGTGTACTGTAAGTTGGAAATACTTAAGAAATGGCGTGAGCAGGACTTGAAATCAGAGACGAGTACTTCCACGCGGTGAGTACTGTGTGAGTCTCAATCTGTGTATGAGACAAAGGATAAAGAGAAGTACTCGTCCAAGGTATCAGCTGATGACTCGCGTGTGTGATGAATATGATCTTAATATTACTTTGCGTGTTATGTTTCCGTGTGACGCTAGATTCAAACTCTAATACTCTGAGAGAGAAGCAAGGTGAGTCAGCCGTCTATCCAGCAACGCCACGTGGCTTGCATTGCACAGGAAGACGTGCATATATCCTCCAGAGTTTGTAATAGGAAAGAAAAGTTACGAAGTGGGGCAGTGTCGTGTGAAACTGGGATGAATACTAATTGAAGTGGGAACCTAAAGTGAAGTGATTCTAACGTTGTGACTATTCGTTGTGATTGTATTCTATGTTGCCAGTGTGATGTATTTCACGTAATTTAATTATGCGTGGTTTGCATGAGAGAGTAGCAAGATAGGTTCACAGGCAGTGGGTTATGCATGTTACTTTTTGTACGGTTCGGTCTGGAGGAAATTTTCGTGATGATGAGTGTGAGAGTCGAAGTGTGAGATATAGCAAAAGATTTACCATCCTATCCAGAAAGTGCACTGTAGCGTTACATAATTACGAGACCATAAGATAGAGAATCACCAATGTAAAGCCATGCCCACTGGGCGGAGTTCCTCATGTGTAACTGTATAAAATGTGATGGTGTGTTTAGGTTATCTTTGAATCATAATAGAATTTATCGGAATGAAAAAGATAGTGAAAAGAAAAAGATTGGTGGCCTTGTTCTTCGAACAGTGTGTAGTCATGATATCAAGAATTTATAATGTGTGCGTCATTCTTATTCAGTGCGATGGCCACGTGTTGATCAAAGCCGTTGGGTAAGAAAGAAAATGTGGTATTGCCAGTGTGTAGTGAATAATCAGAGTTGTGTAAATTACTAATAGTCAGATGAGCGTTATCCGTTTCCGTTACGTGACATTCAAACAGGAGAATAATTTGTAGCCTAATTGTGAGTACTAGAGCTCATAATCAGTCATTGATAATACTCGATAAATAAAAATAAATCCACTCGCTTGGCAGACCACTCATCTTGCAGGCCTGACTGCTTGATGCTACAGTATGAACAAGGCATGTGGGTGCCTCTCAAGCCATGTTGTCCATTCATCATTAAGTTCCTATTATACAACTTGAGGTGGTAGACAAGTCGCAAAGAGAAAGAAGGAACTGAATATGTCATTACAGGGACGTTGTTTATTATTTGCTGTTACCTTTTTTAACTTCCGATTATTTTAAGTTGTAATTCATCTGTAGAATTATACGTTTGGTATGGATGTCATCAATACTTTGCACAATGTTCCTTATATTTAGTCCTAAAACATTATTCAGAAACACCAGTCGTCAGGCTGACTACTGATTTATCACTTTATTCAAGGCGTGCCATGTTTTTTAAAGTGCTTCCTTTCCTGATCAGATGTGCTGAGGAGGACATTAGTGTCCAAAGTTCTGTCAACAAAGAGGTCATTAGAGATGGAGCAGAAGCTTGGATAAGGGAAGGATGGAGAAGAAAATCGGCGATGCAATTTCGGTGGAACCAAACGTTTGCCTTGAGCGATATGGAGAAAACCTAATTCTGGATGGCTAGACACTGGTTTGAACCGTTGTCCTGCTGAATGCAAGTCCAGTGTCCTGTGCTGAAGAAGAAAGCATTTGAAATGAACTTGTTACGGCGTGAAGTCAAGCGCTGGAACGCTAGTCGGAAATGACAAAGCAGGGAAAGCTGTGAGATGCGATTAGCCAATCGTACGCTGACCGACCTCCTTTCCAGGAGGACAACGCGACAGCAGCGGCCCCTATGTGAAGAGGACATAAGCGCCACGATCGACTGGTAACGGCCCACTTCGTTAGCGCCTTTGATAGCAGTGTCAACGTTACGCACTTCAATATCAACTTCAAGATTAGGGACTTGGATAGCAGAATCAACGTTGGGCACTTCAATAGCAGTTCAGGAATGACTTGTCAGTTAGAGATCAGCAGGCACTGCAAAAAGTGATTATTTCGTATGCCGCCCTTTGCTTGCGACACATCTGTGTGATTGCCAAAGTTAAGTATCTCTAATTGCCTTTTTGTAGTAAAACTCATTAATACGACTTGTTTGATAGTTTGTCTAGCGAACCGAGTTGGCGGGATTCCTAGACACAACAGGAATGTTGCATAAGATGCGACGGTCCGGCTTCACGTCAACATCTAACAAGCTTCAGAATTTTTCTACTGCAGTGCTTTCATCTCCATTCATTTGTAACTGTGACCGTTCAATTCCGTCACGTCGTCGAGCCGTATTGAACGCCCACCGAACTGCTCTGGTGCGTCCTGTGCCCGCCGCTCTGTCGAGCGATCAACGAGGAAACATCGTCCACCATCACACCAGCGGCCTTAGGGTTACGTATGGTGTTTGGGTTGTTAGATTTCAATTCGGACAGCAGGAAACCTTGCATTTTCGTGGGGGCTCAGTTTTCTGTTATGTAAAGTAGAAGTTAAGTAAATATCTACCTCAAAATCCCAGCTTTCATAAACAACTGCTACCAAGTTTTTTAAAGGTTCAGAGTTACTGTAATTTAATAAAACTACGTAATTGTGAGACTCGCAGCTCAAAAACTATTCACAGTAAAATTCTCAAATAAATTTAAAAAGTCAGGTAATACGGAATTCAAATTTATTCCTGAAATTCATCTTAACTGTAATAGGTATAAATGTAGTACCGAAAACACTTTAGGTATTACATCTATACCTACGACCGAACCTGAATTTCAGAACTAAATGTCAATATTTGGAACTGTAGTTCGTCATCAAATGTAAATATACAGGGTAATTCACTAACTATTGCCACCAAGAATAACTCCGAAAGTATGATAGGGAAGTTTGTGCGACCAAAGTTGCATGGGACAACGGGGCCCATAATACGACGTTGGTATTTTGTTGCTAGGTGGGGTTGCTTCAGAGATATGAAGGTCAACTTTGTTTTTTAAATGGGATGCTAAAGTTTGGTACTTATTTTCTGATAGAGGCTATCGAGACGAATCAATGATGTGTAGCAGTAAGCTCTTTGAAGGTCAACGAAGGTCTCAAAGGTGACGTGAACGTCCATTTACAGAAGGTGTTCGAAGTGATGACCACGACACATCTACTCCGCGTCCAATCAAATGATTTGGGAATTGTCTCCGCAACTCATTTCTAGCCATCAGCGAAACATGTGCCGGACACCCATTGTGTTGATGCCACATTCTATTTCTTGTTCATAACGATATTTCTTACAAGAACAGACCTAATGTTTCTTAAAGGATTGTGGTGTACTTACTACCATTAAGATTTCCTTCGATGAAATAGGAGCCAATAATTCAGTCCTCCATAATCCCACACCATACATTCACCGACCACGGTTTTTGGTGTGCAACTTACCGCAACCAACATGGACTTTCAGTTGCCCAATAACGCACTTTATGAAAATTAACATTTCCACCGCTTGAAATGATAATTAAATGGACACCCTAGCTGCAAACAGGCGTTGATGTACCTCATTGGGGACATGTTGAAAATGTGTGCCCCGACCGGGACTCGAACCCGGGATATCCATTTACAGAAGGTGTTCGAAGTGATGACTATTGGTGTCAATGCAGTGCTGCAATCTTCTTATCATGGATTGAGTGGTATTCTTTATCCCATCGGCACTTACCGAAGTACATGCTCTGACAATTCTCTCTTGTGTATCGTGCGGATAGTAAATATTTGGCGAAGACGGCGTATCCATCTATCGTGCCATGGACACGTAAACACCATACGACGGTTTCGCAATACAGCACTAATAGGAACGGTAAGACTAGTATCGTCGAATCAAGCGAATGTGAATGATGTATTCCTTCGAAGAACAAGTCGGTATGCTTCTCATTTACGGAGAATGCCAACGAAATTCAGTGAGAGCTAGAGACTTGTACGCAGAAAGATATCCTCAACGTACTCACGCTACACGTCTTACATTTAAATATGTGTATGATAAATTGAGAAAAACTGGATCTTTAACGCATCGGAAACATATCCAGCAAAGGAAAGTTACTAGCGAGGAAACGGAAATTGGTACTCTTGCCTCTGTGGTTCGAGATCCTTGTTAGTTTTCGTCAAATCGCAAGGGAATCTGGCTTGAGCCAGAGTAGTGTGTTTCCATTCCATGATTAATGTGAATTGAAGAGAAGTAATAAAATGAGAAAGTACAGTACATACTGACGAAACTAAAATGAGCTCTAACATGGAAAGTAAGCGTTTCCAGACATGTCCACATAACATATTTTCTTTCTTTGTGTGTGAGGAATGTTTCCTGAAAGCTTGGCTGTAATTTTTTGTAACGCCCTGTATATATATATATATATATATATATATATATATATATATATATATATATATATATATATATTAGTGCTCATCGCCAAAGGCAATATTCAGATGTCGGACTGTTTGCATTACATGTATATCATGCAGAGATCCTCCAAAGATCATACAAGAGAAAGCTCCACAAGTTCGACTCTCTCGACCCTCCCGCCCCTCTCGACCCTCCCTCCCCTCTCGACCCTCCCTCCCCTCTCGACCCTCCCTCCCCTCTCGACCCTCCCACCCCTCTCGACCCTCCCTCCCCTCTCTCTGTCGCACGTACGCTCACAGACCGTATTACATGTTTACATGTAATATCGGACAAAACTGAGATATTATGAACTGAGACCCTTACTTTGTTTTATTATTCCAACACTTCTTGATGACGCAACAAAGGATGTGTAGAGAATTTATTTCTATTCGAAATTCGGGTTTACCGAGGATATTCTAAATCACACAAGCCAGAATAATATTTGTAGACGCCACTGCACCAGCTGTGGAACTAGTACTTTTATAGCAGGGTGGCGGGATTGTTGTCCTTGTGTGCCCATAAATCGTTTGGATTACATCATATGGAGGAGAAAGAGTATCGACCAGCTGGCCGGCTTGTTATGGGCTCACAAGCTGCTCTTCAAGTCCATTAGTGCGGTCAGTAAGTTTGGCATCACAGTACATCACGTCATATCACATCACGTCATATCACATCACATCAGGACATCATGTTTACGCGATATCTAATCCGCCAAATTTACCACCATTAACAGTGGACACAATTCAGACTTCATTTTCTATTTATTCATCGAGAGTTGTCATTCTGTATAGTGCATTACACTCTTAGCAAATAGAAAAGAACAAAAGTGAAAACAATTTGTTACTCACTTCTTTCAGAGTCTCTCTTGCAACTTATTCCAAATCAATATAAAGAAACTACTTCTCTATTCTGATAGCGTTATCATCAGCGATGAAGCATAAGCGTGTTTGAACAAGAATGGGCAAGGTAATCTGGCGTGACATTGTTCAAGGACTCATTTTAACATATACCTTAAGTGACACGGGGGAACCAACTAAACTATAATGCAGGATGGCTGCACAGCGATTCTATCGCCACTAAACCGGAATAAGACCAATGTCTTAACCATTGCGCTGCCTCATTCTAGCACTATGGAAAGAAGTCTGACCATGGAGAGAGAACGCACTTGGGTTTGTCGACATAGGAACGATTCGACTGTGCAGTGAGTGGAGAGTGAATCTACAGTTTGTAACATTGTTTGGACTTACTGTTAATTACTTAAGGAAAATGCCTGTATAATTCCTCCGAAAATGACACGACCGATCTCTTTTAACATATTTGTCCAATCTGAGCAAGTGTTCAAAAACTTAACATGAAACCCTTGCGTTTCTTCCTCCTTATGTGAGTAACTGTGTAGCAAACATTGGCTGTATTGTGTCATTCTGACTGGACTGTCTTTACTTATTGCTCTTAGTACCTGAATTGCGCTGCCTACCGTTAACAGCTCCCGACATTAGTTCCTTTTGCAGCCACCGATACAGATAAATCAGAAAAATTAGACTAATTTCAAACTTTTGTTCTAAGCTAATTAAACTGAAGCACCAAAGAAACTGGTATAGGCTGCGTATTCATATACAGAGATATGTAAACAGGCAGAATATGGCGCTGCGGTCGGCAACGCCTATATAAGACAAGTGTCTGGCACCGTTAGACCGGTTACTGCTCCTACAATAGCAGTTTATGAAGAGGTGAGTGAGTTTGAACGTGGTATTGTAGTCGCCGCACGAGTGGTGGGACACAGCATGTCCGAGGTAGCGATGAAGTGGATTTTTTCACGTACGACCATTTCACGAGTGTACCGTGAGTATCAGGAGTCCGGTAAAACAGCAAATCTCCGACATCGCTGCGGACGCAAAGAGATCCTGCAAGAACGGGACCAACAACGACTGAAGAGAATCCTTCAACGTGACAGAAGTGCAGCCCTTTCACAAATTGCTGCAGACTTCAATGATGGGCCACCAACAACTGTTAGCGTGCAAACCAGTCAATGAAACATTATCTATATGGGCTTTTTTGGAGTCGAAGGCCCACTCGTGTACCCTTCGTGACTGTATGATACAAAGCTTTACGCCTCGCCTGGGCCTGTCAACACCGACATTCTGTTGATGACTAGAAACATGTTGCCTGGTCGGATGATTCTCGTTTGAAATTCCATCGAGCAGATGGACGTGTACGGGTATGGAGAGAACCTCATGAATCCATGTAATCTGAATGTCAGTAAAGGAGCGTTCAAGCTGGTGAAGGCTCAGTAATGATGTGGTGCGTGTGCAGTACGAATGATATGGGACCCCTGATACGTCTAGATAGGACTCTCACAAGTGACACGTACGTAAGCATCCTGTCTGATCACCTGCATCCATTCGTGTCCATTGTGCATTTCGACAGACTAGGGCAATTCCAGCAGGACAATGCGACACCCCCACAGTCCAGAATTGCTACAGTGTGCCTCCTGGAACACTCTTCCTAGTTTAAGCAAGCTTCCGGGGGCCATACACGATATTAGGCAGGTGTACCAGTTTCTTTGACTCTTCAGTGTATTTGGGAATGCTTAAAAAGTGGAACTGAAGATGGTCTGTCTTTATGTACGAAAACTACATTTTGCACGAAAATTGCTGATATTATAAGACAATTAGCCATGTCCTGATATTGTAGATAGGTGTTCAACATCAATATTAAGATTCAGGAAGGTTATTTCATTGAATACCTTATTATTCCTGATAATTCCCTCGCGCTGTATCAGCCATTTGTTCTGCCTATCGTTCCCCTTAGTCGTGTGGTTCACTTTACTTTTCTTTCACGGTTTCAATTATTAGTATTTATAACTTTGCAGCTGAATGCTCTTCATGCTGTCACAGTTAACCTAACTGAAGAAATCTATTAAATATGAAAAAAAAAACTTCGCGAAGGCGGAAAGTCGTGATTATGATTATTAGTGTTTGAGGGCGCACAACAACGAGGTTATCAGCGATCAGTGGAAAGTCGTTTGTGAGTCGTCTGAGCTTTGTTGTGTGCTTTGTCAAATTTAACTGTTTGTGTATTATGTTTTATACGGCGAAAACCGTGAGGCATTTGCCTCAATGATCTTCACAAACTGCTAGAAAAACAACATTGGCTTTCTGCACACCAGACCAATCGTCGTTTCTCCGTTGCGTTTGGTCCCAGATTCGTAAGTGAACGCAGTACCCGTTAAGCTAGGCGAGAAGCTGCTATGTTAACCACTACTCGCGGTGAATGAAGTAGTGCCACCTACTTAACTAAACTAGGGTGACCGGAAAGACTAAATGTCGCCAGCGATAAAGAGCCCTTTGACGCTTGACAGAAAGAAAGAAAGCATAAAAAATTTAAAATGGCGGGGAAAGGTGAAGAAATTTAAAATACTGCGTGTGTATACGTCTTTTCACAAGGCTTTGATTTAGAAGGCCTTGGTCAACTTAATTATCTTGATTATAAATTTATGTGGCTGACTTACCTTGTTTTTCATAAAAAAATCTCAGCTGTTGATTATAAATATCTCCTCGGTTAAATTAAAATTTAATTCTGGCGAATTTGTGGTAACAAGATGTATTGTTAATGTAATATGGTAAAACGAATGTGGAAAATTCAGCAAGCGTTGTTGAATTCCAATGGAAGAATAAAATTTTTTATTGTCATTTAAAAATAAATTTTGGGTACTTCAGTTGTGTGTCTGTCCTTTTCCCCTAATCAGCCACTACCAATAGGGTCTAGTCTCAGTATCACCCCAGAAGGAAATGGAATAATGGGGTATCGGTCTCATCGGTGTGAGGTGTAGTTCTTCAATGAGAGATTTAATTTTTGAAAGTAATCAGGGTAACTAAGAAAAACGAAATTAGTGATATGGGGAAAAATTATACGATGTATTTGTATTAGAGCTTCCTTAGACACACAAGCAGTGAGAAGTGGACAAATAACCAGAGTGAGGTCTAGTTTTGCAATAAATAAATAAATAAAAAGTAAAAACTTGTTCCTCAACTTTAAGATTATCTGAGACTAATTTCGCTATAGTTTATGACTACGAACTTTAAACGTATTAACTCATTTAACTAGCTGTTGTCTCCCACAACGCATACTACAAGGCACGAAAATCGGCTTGTCATATAGCGAAATAGATCTGCCTAGAACGTAATAGAAACTTGGTTCACGACCTATGGAGAAACAGTGACATGTGATTTCCTGTATATTGTAAGTTTGATATTTTCTTAATTTCATGTGTGTTGAGTAGCAAAGGTAAGTTAGTGGATAACCCCATACAGACATAGGGGTAACGTATTAAGATCGCTAATTTTTCGTATTAGGGAACGGCTGTGGAATTTTACATCAAAACTTCGAGAAACATAAACAAATTTACAAAAGAAGCTATAGCTTTTACTGTGAGAATTAATTTATTACAGAAAATAAATAATGAATGAAATACGAAAGTTCAGTTCTGTGAACTGCTAAGTGATCTTGAAGACTTCAGTCCAGTGTTAAGAAAAAAATGAAAAATATCGTTTTCATACTAAAAGTGATCACATGCACTAATTCCCACGTTAATTCTCGGTGAACATACATCGGAAATGGCCTGTGTCACATTCCTACAAGATACTGTAACTTCCCGGCCACAAAACACCAGCCGGCAATTGTGGCTGTTCGGTTCTAAGCACTGCAGTCCGTAACCGCGCTGCTGCTGCTGTCGCAGGTTCGAATCGTGCCTAGGGCATGGATGTGTGTGATGTCCTTAGGTTAGTTAGGTTTAAGTAGTTCTAAGTCTAGGGGACTGATGACGCCAGATTTAATGTCCCATAGTGCTTAAAGCCATTTAAAACTTTTGAATTTTTGAAAAAAACCGCTAGAATAAGAGACACTAAAAATGGCTGACATCGAAATACGTGTCCAAGGAATAGAAAAGCAGCTGAAATCACTCAACAGAGGAAAGTCCACTGGACTTGACGGGATACCAATTCGATTCTACACAGAGTACGCGAAAGAACTTGCCCCCTTCTAACAGCCGTGTACCGCAAGTCTCTACAGGAACGGAAGGTTCCAAATGATTGGAAAAGAGCACAGGTAGTTCCAATAATCAAGAAGTGTCGTCGAGCAGATGCGCAAAACTATAGGCCTGTATCTCTGACATCGATCTGTTTTAGAATTTTAGAACATGTTTTTTGCTCGTATATCATGTCATTCCTGGAAACCTAGAATCTACTCTGTAGGAATCAACATGGATTCCGGAAACAGCGATCGCTGAGACCCAACTCGCTTTATTTGTTCACGAGACCAAGAAAATATTAGATACAGGCTCCTTTATTGTACGATTATACGATAGGAGAACAAACATTGGTAGCAGTTACTTCTGTAAAATATCTCGGAGTATGCGTACGGGACGATTTGAAGTGAAATGATCATATAAAATTAATTGTCGGTGAGGCGGGTGCCAGGTTGAGATTCATTGGGAGAGTCCTTAGAAAATTTAGTCCATCAACAAAGGAGGTGGATTACGGAACACTCGTTGGACCTACACTTGAGTATTGCTCATCAGTGTGGGATTCGTACCAGGTCGGGTTGACAGAGGAGAAAGAGAAGATCCAAAGAAGAGCGGCGCGTTTCGTCACAGGGTTATTTGGTAAGCGTGGTAGCGTTACGGAGATGTTTAGCAAACTCAAGTGGCAGACTCTGCAAGAGAGGCGCTTTGCATCGCAGTATAGCTTGCTGTCCAGGTTTCGAGAAGGTGCGTTTCTGGATGAGGTATCGAATATATTGCTTCCTCCTACTTATACCTCCCGAGGAGATCACGAATGTAAAATTAGAGAGATACGAGCGCGCACGGAGGCTTTCCGGCAGTCGTTCTTCCTGCGAACCATACGCGACTAGAACAGGAGAGGGAGGTAATGACAGTGGCACGTCAAGTGCCCTCCGCCACACACCTTTGGGTGGCTTTCGGAGTATAAATGTAAATATACCTACTTAATTTCAGTTCATTCCTCTTACGGGATCTCACGTTGGCTTTCTGAAATGTTATCTTCACTTCGGACTTGTATTACACAAACAGAAGTGACTCCCGGTTTGCCAAACGCACCCAAAGTCTCATCCCTCCAGTGCCTCCGTAACTGTCCCATTCGTTCCACAGACATATCTTAGAGTTTTCGATCCTTTACTTCTGACGTATTTGCCGCAGTCCTGTATCGTTGTGTCTGACGTTTCCACTTAGTCACCCGATCTAAATATCACACAAAATGGAACATCAGGTGAAATGAATTAATCAGCGTTCCTTCAATCTGGTAGCTCCATGGAATCTAATCATCAACGAACGGCTCAGCTGGATATGGCATACGTGAAGAAGTTTAAGGATTCTCTTATTCGCTGAATCGAAGACATTATCAGTGCTAGATGGTGTTACATGCTACGACGGATGTTCATAAGTAATGCTACACATTTTTTTCTTAAAGCAGGTACGTTTTATTCACGATTCCAGTATACTTTAAGATTCCGCACTCTTCCGGCTACAAAACCCCACTTTCGATACAATCTCCATCCAATGTGACGGCCTTATGCCGCCTTACTGAGAGGCCCTGTATGCCCGCGTGGTAACACTACTGGCCGACGCAGAAGCCAACGTCTTGCTGGATCAATAAACTCCCTATCATCCACGTATTGCTTTCCACAGAGTACATCCTTCATTGGGCCAGACAGATGTAACTCAGAGGCGGCGAGATCCGGGCTGTAGGGTGGATGAGGAAGGTTTTCAATCATGACGAATGCCTCGCTCAACGACTCACCGTGATTTTGTTCAGTGCGAGCTCACCGTAGACGTTCTGCAAGTGCCCACGAATATCTGCGATGCACTGGTTTTCCGCCAAAAGAAACTCAACGGCAGCTCTCTGCTGGGAACGCACTTCCGCTACAGACACCGTTTAGAATGCTACGTATAGCGCCGCCACGTATCGGAACTTTGTGAAACTATAGAAGCTGAAGCGAGAGTATTCCACGATGTCCCACAGAAAATTCCGCATTCTTTCAACCTAAACTGGCTGAGAAAGAAAATTCCTTCAATGACTTTTTGAACACCCCTCGTATTAGCGTGATGGCTATCGGGGTGACATTTGTCCGGTGTGTTGCTACCTTTCTTGGCCTCAACATTATTATGTTTACCTTCTTTTCAATCTTTTGAACGGACACCACAGATGAATCGTAAAGCGTTTCAGAATAGGAAGTGGAAGTCGAGAGACGCTCAGACGCAGTCTCAGCAGGCGGATTGCCTTTGTATTGATCGTCCGCGTGGCATGCCATGTGTATCGCGATTTCTCACTCGCACACCTGCCGCTTGGCACGGCACGTACTTTATAAATTTACAAAATAGTTTTTACACTTCAGTCACTTTTTACTAAAATCTCTTAGCACAACACACTTCAGCAGCATGCTGCTATCGTCAGGCGCATTACAGTCAAAAATATGTTTGTAGTAGTATAGTAGAATTTTCCCTCACTTTCTATGCTAAACTTCGACGCTTTATAATCTTGCTCCATTCGAGGGCTAATGTTCGCTATAAAGTATTTCCTACGGACTAATTAGTAACACATTCTGAGGATTCAGAGAGGACGAGGAGTCAAATGAAGGAATGATGGTGTTTAGTGTTTCTTCGAAAGCAAGCAAGGTCGTTACGGCAACTAGATGTACTCAGAAGTATGTGGGAAGTTATAGCGTTCAGTCCCACCAAAGTAAAGTCGCTCTGTTTATGTCGCGGTCGCAGTGTTGCCAGTAAAGGCTGATCGTCCTATGCAGAGGCCCATTTTGTACACCTGTGGCCGGCCGATGTGGCCGAGCAGTTCTAGGCGCTTCAGTCTGGAGCAGAACTGCTGCTGAATGTGTGTAATGTCATTAGGTTCGTTACGTTTAAGTAGTTCTAAGTCTAGGGAACTGTTGACCTCTGATGTTAAGTCCTATAGTGCTTAGAGCAATATGAACCATTTGTACACCAGGGCGCCGGATTTTTTTTTACCACTGTCACACATCCGACTGGCACATATGACAGTTCGAAAAGATAGCGGTACCCCGAAAAATATCGACACATCGAAAAATACCGATAATATCGACACATCGAAAAATATCGATAATATCGACACATCGAAAAATAACGATAATATCGTTGCATTGTAATACGACCTTGCGAAAACCACCGACCTCGCGAAAACCACCGACCTCGCGAAAACCACCGACCTCGCGAAAACCACCGACCTCGCAAAAACCACCGACCTCGCGAAAACCACCGACCTCGCGAAAACCACCGACCTCGCAAAAACCACCGACCTCGCGAAAACCACCGACCTCGCGAAAACCACCGACCTCGCGAAAACCACCGACCTCGCGAAAACCACCGACCTCGCGAAAACCACCGACCTCGCGAAAACCACCGACCTCGCAAAAACCACCGACCTCGCGAAAACCACCGACCTCGCGAAAACCACCGACCTCGCGAAAACCACCGACCTCGCGAAAACCACCGACCTCGGTCTGTCGTGTGCGTTGGTGCGTCTCCAAACATGTTGAAGCCCGATTGTCACTGTAAACAATTACTTTGTGGCCTAATAGGTAATGTTCAAATTTCTGTAGTCCAAATATAATTGCTAAAGCTTCCAGCTCCGAAATGTCTTAGTTATTTTCTGCATGTTGCAAAGATCGACTAACAAACGCGATCGTTTTGTGACCGTTTTCTCCTTCTGTTTCAATTTAGATCAGTTCCACCCCCAGACCACAATCACATGCATCTGAGTCAAGAGAGATAGCATTGGTAAAGTCAGGATGGTTTAATATCTCTAAGTTCTTCAAAGGCCCTCATTTGTCCATCTAAACAGTACATTTTTCATTAATAGTTCTCTCAGACAATGTGCACTGAATAATTGTCAAGATAAAAATTTTCTATAAAATCGAAAAATGCCAAACATACCTTTTAATTCCTTGCAGGTAGTAGGTGCTAAATAACCCCTAACAGCTTCCATTTTTTCAGGATCGGGCATAATTCCTTTTCGACTAACAATATGTCCCAGGAATTTTATTTCTTTCCTCATAAACTCCGTTTTGTCTAATTTTAGTTTCTTTCCACTTCTTTCCCAGTGATGCTCTGAAAACTTATCCGACGACAGGATAATGTGGGTAGGTTCCAGTTATATCCATCTATGTGAAAAATTTTGCACCTTTAAATTTTTGCAATGATTCTTCTACATTTCCCGGCTGATGTACCAATTGCGGCGGGGTGGGGTCAGTCGTATTTGCTTTTGTTGACACTGTCGTTCTTTCCACCTACCTCAATAGGATGTTGATAACGTTCTTTCACACTGTGGTTGCTGATACGTGCCAGCAGTGTAAAGCAGCGTTGATGAAACCACCACCTAATACCTACCACACACAGGCCGCGTAACTAGTTGAAAGTCTCTTCCTGAAAGTCTCTGATTCAAAAGTCGCGCGTTATGGGTCTTCAGTCTACTTGCAGAAAAGCGTTTAAAATTAGATTAACTCTGCTTTTTATACCGAAATTAGCTCACTAGTTCCTCATCTTACAGAACATTTTTAAGGAGTGATGTGACATCATGTTATCCATAGACCTGCTAGCAAGCGATTCTTCTCGAGTAATGCCCACTCCACTTTTCACACGGAAACAGCCTAATTCTGATTGGCTGTTGATCTAAACGACCAATCAAAGTTTTTCCAGATCATTCTTGCGGCAAATCTTGCCTTATCCAATCACTAATATCAGCAAAACTTCAATTTCTTGTATTTTCTTTAATAAAAAACGAAGTGCGAAATATTCATCAAATTGATAGATAAATTAATTCCGCCTCTCACTGCCATTCTGGCCACTTTTATACACAAGCAAGCACACACCGACATACGTCACCTGAATCCTGGTTGCAACATAACTTCCCCACAGTTCATTTGTACACTTTGTTTTACGTAAAATGATAATGAAAGTCAATCGGTTATTGTTCCTAACTTGGTTTTTAAAAAAACATGCGTATGTTTTGGGGGTTTTAGGTAATTCAGTTTACCTAAAGAACCGTAGTAAATAAAAATCTGAAATTTTGACAGCATAATTCCATTAATAATAAAAGGCTGTGAACCAAATTTGAACAAAATCGGATAATAATTAATATGGATTATTTAGATTCGTAGAGGGGATGAATCTTCGTATCGACTGGCTCTTACGATATGCAGTTCTCACAGCAGGCAGCGTCAACTGTGCTCTGAACAGAGCGAAAAAAAGTAGCTATCCTGCTGCCACCGTACTAGAAGGCTGCGTGCCTTACTGCAACGAATGTCATCTCGTAATAACTTGTTGCGTTTCAGTACTTCAAAATCTAATTCAAGGGCAAGCCTACTTTGGTGCGAGGTGTCTACTATGGAATCAATCGAAATGATAATATAAAAAGTATATAGACGGTTACAATAAAATAAAAAATATGAATGGGTCGTAATAGTGCGTATGTGGATAGGGCAAATCCATGCCCTGCGTCAAAGGTTACTGTAAACAGGGGCAGTAGCGATGACGAAAATAAAGTAAATGTGCTGAGTACGAGGTCCATATTTAGTATAATGGCTAAGGGATGAGACGGAAAACATCTGCAACTCCTGAGGGTGTACACTGACCAAGCTTCAAATTAATGCACAAGACGATTAAATACTAAATGACTGCCGAGCACGGGGTCCGGGGTTCGATTCCCGGCGGGGTCAGGGATTTTCACCTGCCTCGAGATGACTGGGTGTTTGTGTTGTCCTCATCATTTCATCATCATCCTGGAAAGTGGCGCAATTGGACTGAGCAAAGATTGGGTAATTGTACGGGCGCTGATAACCACGCTGTTGAGCGCCCCACAAACCAAACATCATCATCATCATCACTAAATGACTGCCATATGAGATACCCGCTAAGTGCTGGATCCAACATACAGTGTGAAGATTGCCTGTGGGACAGGTTACGTATGAGATTTGGGAGTAATGCCATGGTACATTCAGACTGTTTTACTATAAGCGCCTGCATATCCGTTAACACGCACTTTAGTCATAAACCAGCCAATTTTGTAACAGTCTCTTCTACTACCTTACCTAAACATAATATACGATCAAAAATGCTAAAAAAATTATGGTCAGCTAACTAACTGGTCGTTAAGAAAGTGATCTGGATGTCTCTCTCTGTGTCTATCTATCTTTCCTTTAAGTCGTCTGGCCGTATGTACTTAATGCTAACCATGAGCAGCCGGCCGGTTCGTCAGTCACATAACAAATATTCATCCTGCGTATGTTTGTGTTCGCAAAACTCGAAAATTTTGATACAAAGTTGCATTCGAAAAAGAGCTTGTTTTCATGTACCTATTTTTTAAATATATACTATATATAAAAAACACGTAATACATAAAATTGAAACGTCGTAACCAAAAATCTCTAAAATTCCTTGACCGATTTACTTCAACCAATTTTTACACGATATTCTAATGAACCTTCAGACGGGTACAGGCTAATATTTTATATATAAAATAAAGGGGAAACACTGTTAAAAAAATCTCGAAACGTACTCGATAGCCACCCACCGTGGCCGAGCGTTTCTAGTTCTAGGCGCTTCAGTCTGGAACCGCGAGACTGCTACGGTCGCAGGTTCGAATCCTGCCTCGGGCATGGATGTGTTTGATGTCCTTCGGTTAGTTAGATTTCTTACTGCTGTTAACGACAAACCTTGCAATATCCTTTACATAGAGCTATTTTTAAAAAGGGATTTTTTACTGTTGTCTTTATAGTGTGCGTGCGCGTGCGCGTGCGCGTGCGCGTGCGCGTGCGCGTGCGCGCGTGCGTGTGCGCCTGCGTGTGGGTGTGCGTGTGTTTTAAGTTAAAATCTCATTATTGGCCAGTTGCTAATATACCTGGTAATCTTTTCATAATGAAAACTGTCAAGCTATTAGAAATTATTTTTTTTAAACAAGTGCCAAACTTAAAATTTTATTATTGAGAAAGTTTAAAATGAACAGGTATCTTTAGCAGTGTGTGTTATTTCACCAGCACCTTCTGGCCCCTACTTCCACGATAACGTTTTGGAATAAAATGTGTACTCTAGTTGTTTCTGAACCGCCCTAATTGACGGTTCATTACTGGTAGCAGAGCGTGGTTGTACGTTCGCTACCTGATCCTCTTTACTTGCTGGTGGAAGCTTTTTAGTTAGAATTTATTAATATTTTGTTTTATTTTGTTTGTTCACATTTACTTAAAGTGTATATTCCAGGGTGTGATGGCGGTGAGGGAGTGCCCGGGCTTAGGATTGCTCCGGCGCGAGCAGCTTTTGTACGAAATTAAAATTCATGGGATTGACAAGGAGGGCACGGTTTCAGAGCTGGCCGCATGTTTACGAGATTCCTTGCAGCGGCCTGTTGTTACTAAGGAAGTCATTGGTCTGCCGGCCGGCGTAGCCGCGGCCGTTGAGGCGATGGGTGAGTTGGAAAAGTCTCTTAGTTGGTTTTCAGTACATGAGCCTAGCCGGAAACTTACTAGATTACGTGCACATTTGGTGCATAATTCTAACTGGATTTCTAGCTTAGAGCAAATAGTTTCGAGTGACGCTGATCGTATGATCGTTTCGGAGTTGCAGCAGAAGGTGGCTGCGTTGCAGCTAAGCTTAGCTTATTTAGA
The DNA here is from genome assembly GCF_023864275.1 of Schistocerca cancellata. Taxonomy (NCBI): domain Eukaryota; kingdom Metazoa; phylum Arthropoda; class Insecta; order Orthoptera; family Acrididae; genus Schistocerca; species Schistocerca cancellata. The sequence continues at coordinate 153,655,007 of NC_064629.1, forward strand.
GTTTGATTCTGAGGAATTCAGTGGGCAGGTCTAACCGGATCGGGCCCAGGCGGGGATCTTGCCTAGTGTTCAAAACCAGAAGATGGAAGGCAGTTTGGAACCTTCTGCTAAATTACCTAACCCGATTGGACTTCTTTTGAAGGATATAGGAGAGTTAACTGTTGATTCTTTGAGTAAGATCGAGGAGGTACTTTGGTTGCTGGTTCACTTTGAACAGCACGCCCACTCCTTTGGGGTAGCGCACTCCACCCTTCTAGCTTTACTCTACCCTTTAGCAAGGGGGGTCTTAGAGATCTTGTCTCCAGAGCTCTCGCTGAACAGATGTCCTTGCTTCAGCTTAGGCAGAAGATTATTACTGAGAGACTTACGGCGGGCTTAGGAAGCATTTAGTATCACTACATTTGGAGGGTACAGGGGGCGTGCGAGAGCCTACAGCAGTATGTGGAGAGGGTGAAAGTTGCCAACAACCGCTCTTGGTCGTTATGTCTGAGGACCAGTTGGTTTCTGTGATTTTGGAAGCGATGGCTGCTGAAGATAAATTGCATTTTATCTTCAAATCCCCTCCGGTTACATGGGAGGATTTGCGTGGAGAAATAGTCACGGAGTCTGCGTTAAAGTTGCTAGAGGAAACTGGGGGCGCTAGGGTTTCTAGGCCTGTAAAAGAACTTGTGGTGGCCGAGGAGCGCGGTCGGGGTAGAACCACTGGGGTTGAGACAAGGCGATGTTTTCGTTGTGGTGAGGGTGGTTATTTAGTTCGGGATTGTCCTGTTCCCCGTTGTAGTAGGAGTAACAAATGACATAAGGGAAAGCGGCGCTCCTTGTTTGGTAAATTTACAGCTTGTTGTGGGCGTGCCGTCGTAGCAGAGTCCAGATCGCGTCTTCCCTATATTTGTGTTGGCACAGGGATAGGCCTTGAAAAACTGAACACAGATCAATCGAGAAAACAGGAAGAAGTTGGGTGGAACTATGAAAAAGTAACCAAAATATACAAACTGAGTAGTCCATGCGCAAGATAGGCAACATAAAGGGCAACGTGAGCTGAGGAGCGCCGTGGTCCCGTGGATAGTGAGCAGTTGTGGAGCGTGAGGTCCTTGGTTCGAGTCTTCCCTCGAGTGAAAATTTTACTTTCTCTTTTTTCGCAAAGTTACGATCTGTACGTTCATTCATTGACGTCTCTGTTCACTGTAATAAGTTTAGTGTCTGTATTTTGCGACCGCACCGCAAAACCGTGCGATTAGTAGACGAAAGGACGTGCTTCTCCAATAGGAACCGAAAACATTTGATCGCAAGATCATAGGTCAAACGATTCCTCCACAGGAAAACACGTCTGACATATTGTATACGACACTGGTGACGGCATGTGCGTCACATGACAGGAATATGTTGTCGACCCATCTAACTTGCACACTTGGCGAATGGGTAAAAAGATTCTTCTACCTTGCCTGATTTAGGTTTTCTTGTGGATGTGATAATCACTCCCAAAAAAGTGATGAAAACATAAGAGTTTGTCACATAAACTGCAACAAATAAATGCAACAGTTTCACAGTCGCACAGTTTTCCCTGTGCTCTGTCAAAACATATCTTTTTTTACGTTTTCAAATGTTTCCGTGTGTAGACCGTCAAATACTGCATATGTCCAAGCAAATCTGATCATGTCCTGGAATTTTTGAGAGCAAAGTTGATTATGTGTGAGTGCCTTTTGATAATTGTCTGAAAATAAAAAATTAAACTTTTCACTCGAGAGAAGATTTAAACCAAGGACCTCTCGTTCCGCAGCTGCTCACGTTAACCACGGGACCACGGCGCTCGTAAGCTCACACGTTCCTTGATGTTGCGTACCTTGCACATGGACTACTCAGTTAGTATATTTTATTTTTTTCATAGTTCCACACGACTTCTTCCTGTTTTCTCGATTGATCTGTGTTCAGTTTTTCAAGGCCTATCCCCGTACCAACTTATAACTACATCTGAGGGGGGTGCGATGGGGAGGTTCCCTTGTTAGTAACAACAGGCCGCTGCAAGGAATCTTGTAAACATGCGGCCAGCTCTGGAACCGTGCCCTCCTTGTCACTCCCATGAATTTTAATTTCGTACGAAAGCTGCTCGCGCCGGAGCAATCCTAAGCCCGGGCACTCCCTCGCCGCCATCACACCCTGGAATATACACTTTAAGTAAATGTGAACAAACAAAATAAAACAAAATATCAACAAATACTAACTAAAAAACTTCCACCAGCAAGTAAAGAGGATCAGGTAGCGAACGTACAACCACGCTCTGCTACCAGTAATGAACCGTCAATTAGGGCGGTTCAGAAACAACTATAGTACACATTTTATTCCAAAACGTTATCGTGGAAGTAGGGGCCAGGAGGTGCTGGTGAAATAACACACACTGCTAAAGATACCTGTTCATTTTAAACTTTCTCAATAATAAAATTTTAAGTCCAGCACTTGTTTAAAAAAAATAGCTTGACAGTTTTCATTATGAAAAGATTACCAGGTATGATATTAGCAACTGGCCAATAATGAGATTTTAACTTAAAACACACACACACACACACACACACACACACACACACACACTATAAAGACAACAGTAAAAAACCTTTTTAAAAATAGCTCTATGTAAAGGATATTGCAAGGTTTGACGTTAACAGCAGTAATAAATCTAAGTAACCGAAGGACATCAAACACATCTGTGCCCGAGGCAGGATTCGAACCAGCGACCGTAGCAGTTGCGCGGTTCCAGACTGAGGCGCCTAGAACAAGAAACGGTCGGCCACGGTGGCCGGCTATCGAGAACTTTTTGAGATATTTTTGAACAGTGTTTCCCCTTTATATATATATATATATATATATATATATATATATATATATACTCCTGGAAATTGAAATAAGAACACCGTGAATTCATTGTCCCAGGAAGGGGAAACTTTATTGACACATTCCTGGGGTCAGATACATCACATGATCACACTGACAGAACCACAGGCACATAGACACAGGCAACAGAGCATGCACAATGTCGGCACTAGTACAGTGTATATCCACCTTTCGCAGCAATGCAGACTGCTATTCTCCCATGGAGACGATCGTAGAGATGCTGGATGTAGTCCTGTGGAACGGCTTGCCATGCCATTTCCACCTGGCGCCTCAGTTGGACCAGCGTTCGTGCTGGACGTGCAGACCGCGTGAGACGACGCTTCATCCAGTCCCAAACATGCTCAATGGGGGACAGATCCGGAGATCTTGCTGGCCAGGGTAGTTGACTTACACTTTCTAGAGCACGTTGGGTGGCACGGGATACATGCGGACGTGCATTGTCCTGTTGGAACAGCAAGTTCCCTTGCCGGTCTAGGAATGGTAGAACGATGGGTTCGATGACGGTTTGGATGTACCGTGCACTATTCAGTATCCCCTCGATGATCACCAGTGGTGTACGGCCAGTGTAGGAGATCGCCAAACACGCATACGACCATCATTGGCACCAAGGCAGAAGCGACTCTCATCGCTGAAGACGACACGTCTCCATTCGTTCCTCCATTCACGCCTGTCGCGACACCACTGGAGGCGGGCTGCACGATGTTGGGGCGTGAGCGGAAGACGGCCTAACGGTGTGCGGGACCGTAGCCCAGCTTCATGGAGACGGTTGCGAATGGTCCTCGCCGATACCCCAGGAGCAACAGTGTCCCTAATTTGCTGGGAAGTGGCGGTGCGGTCCCCTACGGCACTGTGTAGGATCCTACGGTCTTGGCGTGCATCCGTGCGTCGCTGCTGTCCGGTCCCAGGTCGACGGGCACGTGCACCTTCCGCCGACCACTGGCGACTACATCGATGTACTGTGGAGACCTCACGCCCCACGTGTTGAGCAATTCGGCGGTACGTCCACCCGGCCTTCTGCATGCCCACTATACGCCCTCGCTCAAAGTCCGTCAACTGCACATACGGTTCACGTCCACGCTGTCGCGGCATGCTACCAGTGTTAAAGACTGCGATGGAGCTCCGTACGCCACGGCAAACTGGCTGACACTGACGGCGGCGGTGCACAAATGCTGCGCAGCTAGCGCCATTCGACGGCCAACACCGCGGTTCCTGGTGTGTCCGCTGTGCCGTGCGTGTGATCATTGCTTGTACAGCCCTCTCGCAGTGTCCGGAGCAAGTATGGTGGGTCTGACACACCGGTGTCAATGTGTTCTTTTTTCCATTTCCAGGAGCATATATATATATATGGAATTTGAGATTTTTGGTTACGACGTTTCAATATTACGTGTTTTTTATATATAGTATATATTTTAAAAAAAGGTACATGAAAACAAGCTCTTTTGCGAATGCAACTTTGTATCAAATAGCCAAATATTATATAAAAATACTGTGCTACATTAAGAAATGTTATTAAAAAGTCCAGAAGCATGTGCATAATGTCTGAGATTAATAGCTCTGAGAACAAAATCAAAACAATTTGGAATATTATTAAAAGGGAAACAGGGCAACCAAGAGTACAGGATGATGGCATTACCATCAAAACGAATGGAAACTTGACAAACAACAAGCTGGAAGTCGAAAACATTTTGAATAATCATTTTTTTAATGTTGTAGAGAAAATAGGATCCAAATGTTCATTAGAAGAAGCAAGGTAGTTAATGGAAGAGGCCTTACCCACACAATTTGATACAATTGCAATTCCACCCACCATTACTTCTGAAATTAGGAAGATAATAAAATCTCTCTAGAATAAAAGCTGCCGGCCGCGGTGGTCTAGCGGGTCTAGGCGCTCAGTCCGGAACCGCGTGACTGCTACGGTCGCAGGTTCGAATCCTGCCTCGGGCAAGAATGTGTGTGATGTCCTTAGGTTAGTTAGGTTTAAGTAGTTCTAAGTTATAGGGGACTGATAACCACAGATGTTAAGTCCCATAGTGCTCAGAGCCATTTGAACCATTTGAACCATTAGAATAAAAGCTCACATGGTATTGATGGCGTTTCCAGCAGCATAATAAAAGCTTCTTCACAAGAGATAAGTGGGATTCTTAGTCATATATGTAATAGCTCTCTGAAGCAAGGTGTTTTCCCAGATAGACTGAAGTATGCCATTGTTAAACCACTGGATAAAAATGGGGATACGTCTGATGTCAACTACTACCGCACAATCTCTCTTCTGACTGCCTTACCCAAAATTCTTGAAAAAGTAATGTATTGTACAGTAGCTTCACACCTTTGTATGAATAAAGTTTTAACAAAATGTCAGTTTGGATTCCAGAAAGGTTTCTCAACGGAAAATGCTATATACACTTTCACTAATGAAATATTAAATGCTCTGACTAACCGGAAGTCACTCATTGGGACTTTTTGTGATCTCTCAAAGGCTTTTGATTGTGTAAATCATGGAATACTTCTAGATAAGCTCAAGTACTATGGTATGAATTGGACAGCGCTGAAATGGTTTAAATCATACCTAACTGGAGTGGTGCAGAAAGATGAAATAAGCAGTTCACATAATATGCAAAAAACTGGTGATTTCTCAAACTGGGAAACAATCAATTATGGATTGCCACAAGGTTCAGTCTTGGGTCCTCTGCTGTTCTTAATGTATATTAGTGACTTGCTATTCTATAGTCACGAAGATGCAAAGCTGGTATCTTTTGCCGATGATACAAGTATAGCTATCACACCTAACAGACAAGAATTAACTCATGAAATTGTAAACGAGGTTTTTCAGAAAATCATTAAGTGGTTCTCAGCAAATGGGCTCTCATTAAACTTTGACAAAACACAGTATATACATTCCACACAGTAAATGTAATAACACCATTAATAAATATAGACTTCGATCAGAAATCTGTAGCTAAGGTAGAATATTAAAAATTTCTAGGTGTATGCACTGATGAGGTGTTGAAATGGAAAAAACACACTGAAGATCTGTTGAAACGTTTGAGTTCAGCCATTTATGCTATTAGGGTCATTGCAAATTTTGGCGATATGCATCTCAGTAAATTAGCTTACCACGCCTATTTTCAGTCTCTGCTTTCGTATGGCATCATATTCTGGGGCAACTCATCATTGAGTAAAAGAGTGTTCTCATTACAAGTCCAAGTCTAACACATGACCCTAAGTCCTCTGCTTCTTCTATAAAAGTAATAGCTTACATGGTTTGTGAATTTAGAAATTATTATTTTTGCGTCCTGTCTGTTTCTTTCGAAGTTCACCTTACACCTTATCAACTGTAATCAATTATGTGAATAAATGTCTGCATGTTATGCAGCCTAAACTCAGTCTTGCTTTTAGTGACAACCTATTAGGAACTAGGAAAATTTTTAACGGATCATGTTTCACACAGCCGTGGAATATAAATTTAGCTAACAGCATGTGAACGACTATGAACAACAATAATTGTGTCTTATATTCGGTATGTAACATTATCTACGATTTTTAATTTATGAAAATATTCTCATTATCGTTGTATTCAGCAGTGAGTCCCAAGAGTAACAAACAATTTGTTTTACTCTAATAGAGAATATTGGTTACATGAAGTGTCTGCTGTTTGCATTTTTTAAGGGACAGAGTGATGACAGAAATATTTTTTACTTAAAACAAGAATTTATTGTATGAAACGTTTCCTGTTTGAATTTCTTCGAGAAGAGAGTTATATTTGTAAGAAAAGACGTTATTTTTCTTTATACTGTACTAGTGTTGCTACTAAAAGTCAACAAAACACAGCACGCTGTATCTCCAGGTGAGTAGTACGTTAACTTATGATTGAAATCGATAAGTTTTGCAATTTTACAGCTCATTTTGCATGGTTGCATGGATTACTTCACAGAACAAACAAGAGGAAGAAGGTAAACATTATTTTTTGTCTGAAAGTTCTCGCACCGTGAACTGAAATTTTTCCAAAATGACATACTTCGAAATATAAATTTCAGCACCAATAAGTAATTATGTACCTGTATGTTGTCTGTTCAGAAAATTACAATAACGAGTCAGATGCCCCTGGCTTATCTTTCTTGTGTGCACGTAGTCTCTTCTAAAATTAATTTTGTTTTGTACTGAGTTCTTTTCGGCCATTCGGACATGCGGACAGTACATCTATTGATACACTCATCATAAATTTACTCACTGCCTTATAATCTTGATTATTTACTTGCATAATCTTATATTCGTTACTGAAATATATCTGCAATCATTTCCGTGAATGCTTTCTTTCAGCCTGAATGATTCACTCAGTAAAGTGAATTTTAAAGCAGAAACTTATGTTCAAGTATGGACTCTAGTCTAGGACATCTACGTTGGAAACCAGCGCAGTTCGTAAACGTTAAGTTATTCATTATATGAAAGACAGCATTTCCTCTCGCGGGAGCTGCCGCCCGCTCGATAGCTGTCCGCGCCGGCCGTAACCATGGAGACAGCCACGTGCTCCTCCCACGCTCAACCCTCCGGCCGAGGCCAGGTGATGTGCTACGTATCAGCCATACTGCAAGTATTGATTGTTGTGCGTCCCTATGACATCCACTCACTATTCCCAGCAACTCTCTCTTACCATTTGAGGCGTGTGTGAGGTTTCTTGCAGATTCGAGGAGTGTAAAGGTAGCTCATGCTGAAGAGAACAGAGCATTTACTGAGAAAATCAGATGTCTGCTACAAACGTATAATAGGTCATAAATGTACACGAAATTTAAACTGTTACAGAAGACCTTATTTGATCGGCATGTGTTATAGAGATGGGAAAATAATGCACAATACCGAGCGCAAGTACTCTCTCAGCGGTGAATAGAGCGATTATCCATCTCCTTAGCTGAGGTACCTATCTGGTCTCACGTTGCGATAGCAGAATTTTTGTTGTCGTGCTTATGCGGACGTGCTTCTCCCCTTAGTCCGCTCGCCGATCAAAATGCAAATAGTAGCCGATTTGATAGCAGTGTACGTAGCTGCAGCAAGCAGTGTCAGGCACGTCGCTAAAGCCTCGGCGATGTCCATTGGACGCGGCCTCTCACACGACGACTTAGCACCCCTCCAGTGCGTCCATAACCTACGATACTTTGGTATTATTTTCATCCCCACCATGCGCCGCTCTGTTCCCTCTAATTTTCAGCGTAGTTTTTAAGTTTCCGCATGGCAGTGCGACAAAATGTCCTCCGCCGACCCGATTATTTATAAAGTATCGAATACCTCAATCAACATATGGCGTCCAAGATGGTCCACATCCCACTGCCATCAGATATTGGACGCAGCATCCAGGTCGGGTTCGGCTACTTTCTTACAGCCGGTACGGTCTTTAAGGTGCGTTACAAGACGCTCACCCTCCCCATAAGAGCGGGGAGCCTCGGCCTTACCAAAGTGCCACTCCGAGCGGCGTCTATGCACGTGACCACCATGCACAAGGTTTGGGACGGGGCGCCTCCCTTACGTGCAGCTTACTGGACACCCTTATGCCCACAACCATATCGCCACCGGTATCAGCAGGACACATCACGCCCCATGTGGCACACATTTCTGATTTCATCACTGAGTTCAGTAACGCTCTCAGTCACTTAGTTAACACGCGCCTTCCTCGAACCAAAGGTTTCTACACTGGGTGTTGCGTCGTCCGGACGTGTCTCGCGCGCGCTCCCGCAACTACGGTCTTTTTGTTGGTTCTATCGGGAACAATCACGCCAGTGAACGGAAAAACAGTGATCAGTGATGGATATTAGTGAAGTGAAGCAGTCCTACAAATTTTTCTCTGGTTTCGGCTAGAGAAATAGTGCATTTAGTGACTTCGCGGGCACATTTACAGCATGTCGAACCTCATCAAAGGTATTTCATTACAATGGTTCAAATGGCTCTGAGCACTATGGGACTGAACATCTATGGTCATCAGACTCCTATAAGTTAGAACTACTTAAACCTAACTAACCTAAGGACATCACACAACACCCAGTCATCACGAGGCAGAGAAAATCCCTGACCCCGCCGTATTTCATTACAACTAACATCCTCAAACACTACTAATACGATTAGGAACGCTTGACATTACTAACATTACTAACCGCAGTGCTGTGAAAGTGTTAAAAATAATATTAAAAGAAAGTTACCGTGTGACGAATCATAAAAGTAACATATGGTAGGACTTTTCTCCGTAATTAGACGGTAAATATCCACCAAACTCACGATAACATGTCAGAACAGTGAAGGGTAGCTTCCAAAAGTGTCTCGAATCAAAAGCTCTGATAATAACGGATTTAGACTAAAAACGAAGACTAACATATGGTAGCAAATCTCGCAGAAAAGACTAGCTTAATCTGAAGAAAACCAGTGTGAACAATACCCATACAGTGAAGGGAAACGAGCATAATTCTGAGTTATAGACATATTATAGGTAAAAGCCATAAACTGTCGAAAGTGAGGAAAATTGATTACGAGAGACGTAAAGCGATACGCTGAGCGACGGAACGCAAAGTCCCGAGAGTAGGTCGCAGTGCGCCAGCTGACACGCACTACGCGTGAGTTTCGCAAGTAGGCCAAATTGCGCTGGCCGCAGCGAACCGGAGTTGCTAAGCACGACTCGTGTTTCCGCGCCCAGCAGCGTATGCGAGCTCACAGTCCCCACCTGGTCCCGCGAACCAAGTGGCCGGCTGACGCGCGGAGCTGACCGCGGCGCTCAGTGTCGATCGGGCATCGCCGGCGAAGCCACCCAGCCCACATTCGGCCTCGCTCTGTGCCGTATCGCTTTTGGGACTTATTTGTCGTAATGTGGTGCCGCACACGCAACACACGCTAAATAAAGGTCACTCTTTAAGAACTGTAACACAGATCCGCAATCCTGGATCGAGCACGCCAACTAAGTGGTGCTAACACCACACCCAAGTCCACGAAAGGGACGCTTAGTAGAGCGCAGAGCAGCGCCAGTAGCAAAGTATCGCCTATAGGCATGGCGTCTGGTGCCCACGAATATGCCGTCATGTCACCGAGCCAGAAGATCGCTGCAATTGACGAGCTATTAAATGACATTGGGGCGGAATTAAAGGCCAAACACGTATCGAGTAGCGTACTGAATACAATACGGAATAAAATATTCCCTTCGGCTTTCCAACTCACGTCAGCAGAAGCAAAGGTCGAGCTGCTGCAAGAGCAGAACAAAGATCTACTGCGCGAACTTCAGCACTCAGCTGACCCAGTTAAGGACCTTAGAATTGAGTCTCTCACAGAACAGGTCAACAAACTCGAGGAAGACAATACAAAACTCGCTGAAATAAACTAAGAGTTCAGGGACCAATTTAGGGATCTGACAGGAAAGGTTACTGAACAGGCACAGCAACAGGCCAATACACTAACATACGCTGCGGCACTCTCCACCGCACCCAAAGAACATAAACGCATTGAGGTGGCAAAAGCCAAGCAGGCAATCACTCTCTTCATAAAGTCTACCAACAACCAAGACACGAAAGTAATAAAACAAACGTTGACAAAAAACATCAACCCAAGACGAGACAACCTACACATTAAATCAATAAGAAACACGAAGACAGCTGTGACTGTCGAAGCAGCAACACAGGAGGACTGTAGGAAAATAACAGAAAAGACGAAAGACATTGAGAATATCGCGTGTGAGGGGCCCAGAAAGCGGCAACCTTTGGTGATAGTCTATCGAGTGACAGACACTATCTCGGATAGAGAATTTCTTAAGTGTCTATACGACCAAAATCTCAGTGACGATTTCACAAAAGACGAATTCGACAAAGACGTGAGAATCAGTTTCCGCATAGGGCCCGAAGGAAAGGGATACAACCATCAAGTGTTGGAAGTCACACCCAGAATTTATTGGTACCTCACCAAAAAAGGAAGGATGTACATAGACTTCCAATCCCTATCTGTCGAAGACTTTACGTCAGTGAGCCAGTGTTACAACTGTCGTGACCTTGGCCATACAACCAAAGCCTGCGCAGACACAGGTACGACCTGTTCATGGTGTGGTAAAATGGGCCACAAACGCGCGGACTGTCGAGCATCAGAGCCCATCGATTGCATTCCCTGCAGGAACAGAAACCGAATCTGCAATACGAGCAGGGGTGGCGTCTGCCAGACCTACAAACAGCTGCTTGATAGACTAATTGACAGTACTGACTATGGCAACTGAACACCCCCCTGAGTCAACCAACATGTTCCATAAATCAACCCCTGAAAAAACAAGATCATTCAAGTCACCATTCACCAGGCACCGAAACCATCTACGTGCAATACTCTGGCGTAAGAGGCAAAAACTATTACCTGACGACTACCCCAACAATGGTCACATTCCAGGTTTGATACACAATACAAACCTGGAGGACAGCCATCACGCAATCACTGAATACATAGACGACCTAACACTCACAGGACAAATGTCACCAGAAGCCGCGAAACTAATCAAAAGACAAATAATGTACTGGATGACATTCCAGACAACCCTTATGAACAGGATAGACGAGAATAGACATGATAACCCCAAATCCTGATACCGACAGACCAGAAAACCATACCACACATGACCAACCAAAGCAACTGCACAAAACAGCGTTGCTAACGACTCAAGATCACCCATCCACTCCAGCACAACGACGCACATACGACACTACAAAATGCGAAGGACGCATAAAACCAATCAAATTCATAAAAGGTGAGACCTTGAACCCAACGGTGCTAAACACAACCGTTAGGCAAGCCAGCACAACTGGAGCCCAACACGGGCAAATCAGACACCCCAGACTGTAATCAAATCAAACGCAAAATAACTGTCTCTGACTCACTGACAGAGGAAGAAGACGACGTCTATTACTGCCCTTACGCCAGAGATTGTAGTGTAGATAACACTGATATTCAAAACCGTAATACCGACCTTGAACAGGCCTCAGCGCCGGCAGACACCACGAATGCCACACAAAAAGCCGCAGCAACAACCGCAACAAAAGTTTGCAGAGGGTCTGGCAATAGAGGCGACAGTGCGCATAACATGCCAAAAGCTGTTATGTCTGTCACAAATAACGTAGACGAGCACTCAAGTGGGAACCAAATCACGTCAAATAGATGCAGAATGGAGGCACAAACAACCAACACATCTGATACACATCAAGACTGCACAAACGAAACACACACACAAAAAAAAACGAATCAGCACAGCCTTTAGGAAACTAAAACCGCATAGAAAACCCAAACAGCCTAAAAGAGTCAAGAAAGTGAAAGCGTGTGACGACCAATCGCGGCAATCGCAGGCTGCCTCAAAACCTAGTGATACAAAAGTGCATACCCCTGATGATACCAACACCTTCGCAGCCCCCCAACCAACAATCTCAATGCCGACGCCCAAGGAAACCCCCACAACAATCAGTCAACATGGACGCCAATCCAGCGCCCCCCGCAGAGGTGCACAGCAACGCCACTACACCATCACGACACGTCACGGCTGCAGAGACGCCAACACACGCCATCGACACCGCTAGTTTTAGTTACGATAAGCTAGATATAAATGTAAAATTAAGTAGACTAGAAAAAAAGAGACATCTTAGAGACGGCACAGCGGATGCTCATCCGCACCCTACACCCGTACGGCCAATCTGTTTGTTTCCGTACATCAGAGCAAACCGATAGACTGATTCTCAAAACGGAGAATATTACAACAGATCCAGACAGCCTACTAGACCTGCTCATGCAGGTGTGCGCCCGCAGGGAGGAACCATTCGATATGGACAAGCTTTACAAGGATCACGTAAGGGCTCATGGGAGAACATACTTCGATTACAGTCAAACTGGCAGCAAGTGCTACGCCACCGTTAAACACCCAAACTGCTGATAGCACAACTTAATGCTATGCGGAGTATACTTGTAAATTCGGAGCTCCCACGGGTCCTACGTGAACTAAAAAGTGACATTCTGTGCATACAGAAGCCCTACACTAGACAAGGGCATATCCCCAACTTTCCTCCAAGTGCGGTGACAGTTGCGGAGGGGACGGGCTGCATGGCATCTGTCATAATCTTAAACAAAGAAATACATCCAGTCAAAATTACAGAACTCTGTTCCGAGCACCTAGTTACAGTTGAAGTCACACACAAGGGGGATACTTGGATCATCCCGTCGCTGTACGTCCACTTCTGTCACTGCATCAAACCATACGCAGACCTCATCAGAGATGTTGCGCAATACGCTGGCAACAAAAAACTTCTCATCTGTGCAGACATAAATGCCAGATCAACCCTGTGGCATTCAGACAGAACTGACGACAGAGGTAGAAAAATAAATGACATCATCCAAGAAAACAGACTACACGTACTCAACAAGGAAGGACATCACCCGACTCACATCGGACACAACTGTCATTCAAACATAGACATCACCCCCGTTAATAATGCCGCCATCAACCACGTACGAGACTGGACCGTACATGACCAGATCACTGCTAGCGACCACAACATCATCACACTAACCGTAATTGGTACACCAAACGTCAACACAGAAGCACAACCAAAAAGACTATTATTTGACAAAACAGACTGGGACAGGGTCAGACTAAAAATACATGAGCACATACCGCAAGACATCACCGGCAGTGTTGACTACAGAGCACACATGCTGACAGATATCATCACACACACACACACACACACACACACACACACACACACACACACACACACACAGAACACTTGCATACCCACACAAAGAATGACAAAGCACCAAAATATTCCCTGGACTACGCAATTAACTCGACTTAAACAAGACTCAAAACGTAAACGTAAGCTTTACCATCGAGCAATTTCAGATAGAGGAAGACAGTTACGACTACACGACTACCGGCTTGCCAAGGACAAATATAAACTTGAGCTGAATAGGACCAGGAAAGACCATTGGAATAGCCATGTAGCAGCACAAACACAACTAAACATTTGGAGAGAACCATACAAAATCGTGACAGACAAAATTAAGAGCCCACTGGTTCTGCGAACGCTGCGACAGGAGGATGGTGAGATGACTAAGGGCTGGTGACGCACAGCGGAGTTCCTGCTGAGCAAACTCCTGCCTGACGACATCGCAGACACAGACACACCACAACATGCAGCACTGAGACGCGAAGTAGACGCAGTATACACCACACCAACCGTCACCTGTCCATTTGCACAGGAAGAAGTGGTGACAGCGATCTCAGAACTCAAAAACAAAAAGGCGCCTGGACCGGATGGTATCCACTCTGAGGTACTGAAAGAAATTGCACCGCAGACCACTCCGTTTCTCACAACGTTGTTAAACGATGCATTACGGCTGGACCGTGTGCCTGCAGTGTGGAAGACCTCGAAGGCAGTTATCATCAAAAAGGCTCCAGACAAAGACACATCAGACCCCAAGTCATACAGACCAATTTGCCTTATCAATACACTCGGTAAAGTGCAAGAAAATCTACTCTGCAAAAGACTACAAGGCCACCGAACACTACGGGGACTGACACCACACCAATACAGCTTCAGGGAAGGGAAATCTATAGACGACGCAATTAACAGAGCACTCCAAATAGTACACGACACACCCTCCAAATACACACTTGCAATTATGATAGACATGTCAGGTCCCTTCGACAACCTCTGGTGGCCGGCCTTGTTCAAGAGGCTCAGACACCTGCAGGTACCGGAGTCTCTGTATAATAGTTTCATGGGCTATTGCACAAACAGAACGGTCGTTTGGCAAATGGACAACCAGAAAGTGATTAAACGAATTACAAAAGGCTGTCCACAAGGGTCGATCTGCGGCCCCATCTTCTGGGACATAGTTATAGAACCGCTCCTACAGTTACTAGAGGAGCACATCTTGACAGATGGAGTTGTCGCTTATGCTGATGATCTACTCGTCGTAGTTTCAGCAAAAAACCGTGCCCAGCTAGATGAAAGAGCCAATGGAACACTTCGGACAATAACCCAATGGTGCTCAGATAATAAACTAAAGATAGCAGGAAACAAAACAACTTATACATTGCTAAAGGGTATCCTGCGCAGGAACCCAATAGTCAAAATCGGGGACACAAACATAAAAAGACTAGCAGTCACACGCTATCTAGGAGTATACATTGATGAATGATTGAACTTCCACGAACACATGCGAATATGCACACACAAAGCAGAAAAGATACTACACAAACTGGCTAGGCTAAATTCAGAACAATTCAGACTACCCCTATCAGTCACACGATCATACCATTGCGCACTCTTCGAGTCAGTACTATGCTTTGCTGCCAGTACGTGGGCGCACAGGTTAAATCTCTCAACCAACAGAACCATTGTACGTCGAGGCCAAAGAAGTGTTCTACTTCGACTAACAGGGGCATTCAACACAACATCAAATGACGCACTATGTGTCGTCATGGGAATCTTCCCCATAGATATCACCATCAGTTACCGCGCAGCAATATACTGACTTAGGATGGGGAGAATAGACCAGGTTTGGCACATCACTGGTGTACCGATTGAGACAACACGCCAACTCAGAGCATGGCGAGTGGATACCTGGCAGAGCGAGTGGGCCAACAGCGATAAGGGCCGCCGTGTATACAACTTCTTCCCTGACATCCGGGAAAGACTAAAACTAAAACATATCGATCCCAGCCGCGGTATGGTACATT
This sequence comes from Schistocerca cancellata, assembly GCF_023864275.1. Classification (NCBI taxonomy): domain Eukaryota; kingdom Metazoa; phylum Arthropoda; class Insecta; order Orthoptera; family Acrididae; genus Schistocerca; species Schistocerca cancellata. The sequence goes on from NC_064629.1 coordinate 153,670,617, forward strand.
TCATCACAGGACATGGCCCTTATCCCACGCACCTGCAGCAGACATGCGGGGAAGAAGGTTCCCCTGAACATACTGCCTTCTTCTGCGGACAACGCACGAAATCGCCTGAACCCACAGAACGAACTACATGCCATAATACGCGACCCGTAAAGGTGGACTGGACTCAACAAACTAACGGACGAAATCTCGAAGATCCAACAAATAGAATACTTGCGCAACAGACCCTACCGAAGGCAAGTCGGTCCAGACAGACATCACGATGTCCAGGGGGACACAGATATGATTAGCACCACGAGTGATGAAGAAGAAACAGATACAGACCAGGGAACCAACACAGATATTGAAGCGTCCAGCGCGGATGATCCATAGTGTCAATCAAGTCAACATCAAAGAACAGTCTGGAACAACCGACAAGAGGTGCACAAGTCACACACAATCCTAAAAACAGATTGCACCTTATATGTAAATAGTTAACAGCACCTCCATGTGTAATAAGAGTTTAAAGCTAGGTACCTCTTCAAGGGACCTACGCCTTCCATTAAGAGGCAGCGCACAGTCTGGATGGAAGGATCTTAATTGTGGTCCCTCTCTTTTGAGCCCAACCCGACGGATACCTATGGTAGATCGGGGAAAACCACCGTTCAGGCTGTGTTGCTGGCGGGGCCGGAAGGTGCTAACTGCCACACCACGTATCATTGTAAGTCTCACTGGCTCAGCGTGAATTGTTTGTACAACCAACCTACACAGCATGTACCTCAACCTCCACTACACTAATAACTTCTGATCTGAAGCTTAAAGTTATTTAAAGTTAGGCACCTCTTCAAGGGACCTACGCCCCCTGGTAAGAGGCGGCGCACGGCCTGGATGGAAGGATCTTAATTGTGGTTCCTCTCTTTTTAGCCCAACCCGACGGATACCTATGGTAGATCGGGGAAAACCACCGTTCAGGTCGTGTTGTCGGCGGGGCCGGGAGGTGCTTGCGCCTGATGTACTCTACTAGGAGCCTTGTAGGCTCAACACAAACCGTTAGCGTCATTATCTTATTACTTTTACCACAAGTACCCTTTCATTAGCAACTTCGAGCCAAGCACAAAATCAGTTACCTCTCTATTGTATATCGTAAATAGTTTAGCAGGCTGGACATGGAGGTCTTAGTTGGGTTGTTTGGGGAAGGAGACCAGACAGCGAGGTCATCGGTCTCATTGGATTAGGGAAGGAAGTCAGCCGTGCCCTTTCAAAGGAACCATCCCGGCATTTGCCTGGAGCGATGTAGGGAAATCACGGAAAACCTAAATCAGGATGGCCGGACGCGGGATTGAACCGTCGTCCTCCCGAATGCGAGTCCAGTGTCTAACCACTGCGCCAGGAGGTCTTAGTCTTAGTTTCTAGCCTTAACGTACCCTAATCTCTTCTAGTTAAGTTAGTTTTTAGGATGGTAGATGTTAAAGGCATGGTGAACGACGGTTAGCGTCTTGAGGGTCATTCCAAGACCCGGGCCCCCGCCCACAACCAGGTGACGGGCAATATTATACCTATTCAATTCTCTTCCTTCCTTCTTTCTAAATATTTAATTTCGTTTTGTTTATTAATATCTCACTTGATTTTGTATTAGCTATAAGATTTTTTAATGCTGCACAAAAAAGATATCAAATGGATGTAAACAAATAGAGCCCGCCTCCACGTGGCGGGACACGGGCAACGGTGTGAGTGGGGACGGGAGCCGGGTTGGTGTTACTTTCAGTCACTCCGGACCCCGGACCCAGTCACAGCGGCTAAGTGGCAACATACGACCCACCATAAGAAATTAGACGGTGGGTCATAAAATATAAGCAGCTAGTAAAAAAAAAAAAAAAAAAAAAAAAAAAAAAAAAAAAAAAAAAAAACTCCACTAGTGTGCTGCATATCCCTCAACAACGTAGAACTCAAACATCCATCGACGCGGTGGTCCACGGTTTCGCGCCATGTCAGCCAGCCTTTACTTGCCTCCAACACGTTATCATGTTGTATGTATAAAATGCGCCACAAATTAATGTCTTCACGCAATCGGATAGTTGGGTACCACCTCGTGGACAATGATGAGAGCCACCTGATTTGTGCTGCCGCCAATGAGTTCCTTAAACTGGATCGACAGTTCGGTGCCTGCTAACTCCACGTTCCGTCGGATTCGTTTGACCCAAGGATTTTCATCCATCCTGAGGACACTCATATCCCCTCCATCAAAAGTCACGCTGCTGTATGGGTCAAGGGAAGGACGATTACTTACCTGCATAATGACGGTGGTAAATCACACCTTGACTTCTGGCACCACTTACGAACCGCCGACAATGAAATGGAGCACCGACAGCGATATCGCACCTTCCTCGCCAATTACCTTCGCACGATTTTTACGTCACCCCGCTCAGCTGGTCGCGGTCGGCACCAGCCCCTCGCTGACGTCTGAGACGCCCTGCGCTACGTTTCTACAGGGCGATTTTTTCCACAGTGTACAAACTCTACGGCTTGATCGATGAGAGGATACCGAGCAAAAAAGATCTAATGAACTTGCGTCCAGAAATGCATGGTTTCGATGCTGGAGACCTTTTATTCAGTCATACACTATAGAGAGATTGTGGCCTAATACGCGCTGTACCACGCAGCCACAGTTACAGCATGTGTTGAAAATGGTTTCCGTGTTCCTCAATGCATACGTGTACGCGCCGAAGCAAGTTCTGTCTCACACGTTCACATCGTCCAGGCTGCATCCGAACAGTTTCAAAGGCAGCATGAATACGCTGCTCAGGTGTCTCCAAATCTGCAACGGGCTCTGCATATGCGATACTTTTGGGATGGTCCCATAAACAGAAATCGCACGGGTTGAGAGCCGGTGAACGAGCAGGCCGTGTAAGAGTGTTGTGATGGCAGTATGTATGACAACCCAGTATTGCCCGGGTTCGGCGCTCATGAGCTGGGTGATGAGTGTAGTGACGGCCGTCAGCACCTTGGTAAGGATTTGAACGGTCGTGTGTCGAGGGAATAGTGTTTCCAGTATTCCCCCAGGTGATGTGTTGGTGTTGGGTGTGGCAGCCTGAGGTGCTGTTGTGGAGTTAGCGGCCGCTTGTGCAGGTATTTGTGTGTTGTTAGGAGTGGCATTTGTGTTTATGTTTTGTGACAGAGGTTGTGGCGCCTGTGTTACTTCTGTGGTGAGGGGGATGGTAGTGTGAGTTACAGTCTCGGTGTCTTGTTGACGTTTTCCTGTGTGTTATTGATCTGTTGTTGCTGGGTGGCCTGTTGTGGTAATTTCGTGTTTCCCGTCCTGTGTTTACGTGTACGTCTATTCCTCCTCTGGGCTTGGGGTTCTGTGGGTTCTTGTGTGGATGTGTTTTCCTGTATAGTGTGCGTTTCTTCGCAGTACGTGATTTCCGGGAGTTGGGTCGTGTTGTTTGGGGGCATAGGTGTTGGTACCGATGCTTGTTGGTTTCCAAGTGTTGTCTGTGGCTGTTGTGTAGCTGTTGCAGCGGTTGTTTCGCGTCTGTGTGAAGGGCGCTGAGGTTCCGCGGCCTGTGCCGTTCCGCCAGGGCGTGCAACCGTGGCAAAAGTTACGCCGTTCCTTACTGGGTTCGGCGCTGGCCTCGGGCGTGGTATGTCGTACTGTACCCTGCTCTTGTCTTGTTTACACTTCAGCGCCTGTTTGTATGCACTGCACTGTCTGAAGTTTGTCGCATGCGGCCCACCGCTGTTGGCACAACGTCGCTGGTTTGGCTGTGTTTGTGTGCAGGTGTTGGATCTGTGACTGCCAGCGCATCCGCGGCAACGAGTTGCCAGGCCTCAGCGGAGGCCCGAGTGGCCGAACCGCTGGCAGTTGTGACATTGTTGGGGGACGTTGCATGGTTCGCAGTGTTCTACACGTACGTCCATCCGCAGAAAGCTCTCTATCTGCAGGATGGCGCGGGAATCAGCCGTGTCGGCTAACTCAACCGTGTAGTGTGGTAGCGGTGCGTGTGTACGGAACCCTGTCATCCGGGAGGCACTTTTACAGTCGAATCCCAGATAACAGAGCGCCGCCTGTTCTGTCTCGTTGGGGGTACTGGGATCCACTCCCTTGGTCACGTACTTCTGGGTTCTCTGGTCCAGCGTTCTGTACGTGTAGTGTTCGATCTTCCGATCTTTGAGGAAGGTTAGAAGATCTTTATATTCGTTGTCTGTGGCAACGTACAGTGAGGCCCTACCCCTCGAGTACTTTGCATGTAGTGTACTGTTTATGTGCCTTTCCGTGAATGCAGCGTTAAGGGCACTAAGGTTCCCATAGTTTTGTATAACGACTGGGGGGAAACCAATCTTGTGTTGTGTGGACACCGCTGTGGCTTTGTGTGTTTTTGTTCGCCACAGCTGTGTTTGCGTTTTGTTTCGTGTTAATATTGTTGCTAGCCTGAGATGAGCTGGTAGGTGTAGGCAACAGCGCCTTTCGGTTGCCTAGCGAGTTTGGTTGCTCGCTTGTTTGTGTTGGTGTTTTTCTGGGTCTACGTTTTGGGCCCTCCACCGCTCAGGGCTCTGTGTAGCTGTTTTCTGCGGCGTCGGTGGGACAATGGTACATGACTGTCCAGTGACAGGGGAGTGTAAGGTTATGTTAAGTGTTGCTGTTTTGGTGGGTGAGACGTCCGCCCCGAATAGTTCGGTGATTAGCCGGCGCGACTCGAGCAGCTTTTGCGCTTTCGCGCCAAGCTGTCGAACGTCGCCAACCGCTCCCTTGCCTTCGGTAGCGGGCGGGGCGCGAGTTTCGGCGGGTGCAGTCTATCCTCGCGCCTCGTGTGTTGCAGTCTTACTGTGGGTAACAGCAGGGGAAGTGCTAGCAGCGTCCGCCATCTCGCACTTAGGATTATTAATTAGGTGGGAGGGGGAAACGACAATTTTGCTTTTCTCGATAGGCGAGAGAAGTGTCTTATTCTCTATTGAAGTGGGTGTTCCCTACGTTATGCTAACATGCGCTGTTGGTGCAAGCGCGGCACCTAAAGGAGGTGCGGAAGAAAAAGGCCTGCAGCACGCGGGCGTGGTCCAGTGAAGGAGCCCTGGTACTGCCTCAGAGTCCCTAAAAGAAAGTGAGAATCACGTTGGGTAACCGGAGGCTACCGGGAGCAGCGAGCTCAACCCTTCGGCGCTCGGCCGATTGCCGCTGGGCGGCTGCGCCGGAAGCATCTGATGCGAACTCCACGGGCGCTGCCGGGAGCGCTGGTAGCGGCTGGCTTGCGCGCGGCCGGCTGGAGGGGGTAGCGGGCGAGCTACGGCTGTTGGCGGTCGGCGGCTGCGCTGCGAGGTCCTCTCCGCTCGGCGTCCACGCGACGACAGTATGGCGATGACGAATACACGCTTCCAATGTGCGTTCACCGCATTGTCGCCAAACACGGATGCGAGAATCATGATGCTGTAGACAGAACCTGGATTCATCCGAAAATATGACGCTTTGCCATTCGTGTACCCAGGTTCGTCGTTGAGTACACCATCGCAGGCGCTCCTGTGTGTGATGCAGCGTCAAGGGTAACCGCAGCGATGGTCTCCGAGCTGATAGTCCATGCTGCTGCAAACGTCGTCGAACTGTTCGTGCGCCAGCCGAAGTGGCCGTGCGGTTCTAGGCGCTGCAGTCTGGAACCACGAGACCGCTACAGTCACAGGTTCGAATCCTGCCTCGGGCATGGATGTGTGTGATGTCCTTAGGTTACTTAGGTTTAACTAGTTCTAAGTTCTAGGGGACTAGTGACCCCAGAAGTTGAGTCCCATAGTGCTCAGAGCCATTTGAACCATTTTTGAACTGTTCGTGAAGATGGTTGTTGACTTGCAAACGTCCCCAACTGTTGACTCAGGGATCGAGACGTGGCTCCACGATTCGTAACAGCCATGCGGACAAGATGCCTGTCATCTCGACTGCTAGTGATACGAGGCCGTTGGGATCTAGCACGGCGTTCCGTATTACCCTCCTGAGCCCACCGATTCCATATTCTGCTAACAGTCATTGGATTTCGACCAACGCAAGCAGCAGTGTTGCGATACGATAAACCACAATCGCAATAGGCTACAATCCGACCTTTATCAAAGTCGGAAACGTGATGGTACGCATTTCTCCTCTTTACTCGAGGCATCACAACAACGTTTCACCAGGCAACACCGGTCAACTGCTGTTTGTGTATGAGAAATCGGTTGGAAAATTTCCTCATGTCAGCACGTTGTAGGTGTCGGCACCGGCGCCAACCTTGTGTGAATGCTCTGAAAACCTAATCATTTGCATATCACAGCATCTTCTTCCTGTCGGTTAAATTTCGCGTCTGTAGCACGTCATCTTCGTGGTGTAGCAATTTTAATGGCCAGTAGCTTATGAGAAGAAATAGGTAGGTGTGTGACATACGGCAGTTTAGGTCGTTGTGGAGGGCGCGCTCAGATTGCTTCAGTAGTAAGGCGACTGCTTGCGATAGGCGAGAAATCTCAGTTCGGGTACTGATCCTGCACAAATTTTCATACATCGCTTTAGATATTACACCTAAACCTATTACAGTTAAGTTCAATTACAATAATAGATTTCAGTATTTGAAACTGTAGTTCGTCATCAGATATGAATATAATATTGTTTAGTTCGAGATGGTACGCATCTAGTTCTGTTGGGACTTTTCTTCTGTATTTTCTTTTAGTGGACGGGTTTTGAGGTCCATACAAGCTGTGTATTGTATTGAATGGCTGTCTGGGGTGGGGGAGAGTAGCGTCTCTTGATTCTAAAATGTCAGTTAAGACTTCATGTGCTTGTGTGCTTAATAAAAATGTTTCATGGATCTTGTTGCACACTTCTCAAGCTGGCGCTACGACTTCTAACTACCACCATCGTACCAGAATATTTAGTAATGTTTATGAAAATTCAGCTGCTGTCATTCTGCAATAATGATCTGAATGAACATATTGTACTTGAACCGAAACGCCATCCCCCCTTCCTCCCCCTCCCCCCCCCCCCTCCAGCCATCACGAGAAGAAAAAATTATCTTCGCCCCTGGCTGCGTGAAAATGAAACTGCTGAGCAAAATTCATTAGACATACTGGTACAATGTGTGTACAAATACTCATGAAATATGTTAAACATGTGTGAACTGTATTTGACGTGTGTGTATGTGGGAAAAGTCATGGGCAGAAAGCTCATCCTTAACTCCTGGAACGAAATGAACCAAATTTGCTACACATATTACTTGCAGTTTGGAAAGAAATACTGTTGGGGTAAGAACCACCAACCTCCTATTGGGGTGGGGTGAGTGTGATAACGTGGGGAGAGCAGAGGGGACGAGGGATGGAGAGATGGCAAAGTGGAAGCAAGAGATAAGTACATAGAAGAGGAAGAGGAGATGGGCAGAGATAGGGGAGGAGGAAATGGACAGAGAGGCGAGAGGAGTAGATGGACTGAGAAAGGAAAGAGCAGCAAATGGACAGAGACATGAGGAGGAAGAGACAGGCAGAGAGATTGGAGAAGAGGAGATGAACAGGCAGAGGGAAGAGGAAGTCGCCAGAGGTAGTGAAGAGGAGGAAATGGACGGGGAGAGGGAAGAGGAGGAGATTGTCACAGAAAGAGAAGGGGAGGTGATACACATGGAGAGGGGGGAGACGAAGAGATGGAAAGAGAAAGTAGTGAGGAGCAGATGAACAGAGCGAGGGGGACGAGGACGTCTACATCTACATCTACATCCATACTCTGCAAGCCACCTGACGGTGTGTGGCGGAGGGTACCTTGAGTACCTCTATCGGTTATCCCTCCTATTCCAGTCACGTATTGTTCGTGGAAAGAAAGATTGTCGGTATGCCTCTGTGTGGGCTCTAATCTCTCTGATTTGACAGAGAGAAAGGCAGGAGTGGATGGAACTGGAGAGGGAGGAGGAGATAGACAGAGGGAAAACGAGCAGATCGACAGAGGGGGGGAGGAGCAGATTGACAGACTTAGGGAGAGGAGGAGACAGAGAGCGAGTAAGGTGGGCAAAGTGGTGTACAGGGAAAGAGGTGGAGGTGGACAGAGAGTGGGGATAGAGGAGATGGTTTAATAGATGACTAGAAGAATAAATACATACCCGGGGAACGTCGGGTACTGAGCCAGTATTGAATGTATGTAGTAGTGCTCCACGCCGAAGGCAATATTGAGATGTCGGACAGATTGCATTACATGTATGTTATGCAGAGATCCGTCAAAGTTCATACAGAAGAAAGCTCGGCAAGTACGAAATCCCTCTCTCCCTCTTCCTCTCTGTCTGTCTCTCTCTCTCTTTCGCACGTACACCCACAGACCATTTTACATGTTTACGTGTAATATCGGTCAAAACTGAGATCATTATGAGCTGAGACCATTAGTTTGTTTTATAATTCCAACACTTCTTGATGGCGCAACAAAGACTGTGTAGAGAATTTATTTCTGTTCAGAATTAAGGTTTACTTAGGAAATTCTAAATCACACAAGCCAGAATAATATTTGTAGACGACACTGCACCAGCTGAGGAACTAGTACCTTTATAGCAGGACGGCGGGATTGTGTGTCCTTGTGTGCCCATAAATCGTTTGGATTACATCGCATGGAGGAGAAGGAGTATCGACCAGCCGGCCGGCTTGTTATGGGCTCACAAGCTGCTCTGCAAGTCCATTAGCGCGGTCAGTAAGTTTGGCATCACAGTACATCACGTCATATCACATCACATCAGGACATCATGTTTACGCGATATCTAATTCACCAAAGTTACTTCCATTATCAGTGGACACAATTCAGACTTCATTTTTGTTTATTCATCGAGAGTTGTGTCACTCTATTCTTGCACTCTTAGCCAAAAGAAAGAAACGAGAGTGAAAACAATTTGTCACTCACTCCTTCTTTAAGAGTCTCTCTTGCAACTTATTGCAAAACCAATGTGGCCGAGCGGTTCTAGGCGCTTCAGTTTCGAACCGCGCGACCGCTACGGTCGCAGGTTCGAATCCTGCCTCGGCCATGGGTGTGTGTGATGTCCTTAGGTTAGTTAGGTATAAGTAGTTCTAAGTTCGAGGGGACTGATGACCTCAGATGTTAAGTCCCATAGTGCTCAGAGCCATTTGAACCATTTTTGCAAAACCAATATAAACAAAATTTTCTCTTTTCTGATAGCGTTATCATTAGCGATGAAGCATACGTGTGTTTGAACAAGAATGGGGAAGGAAATCTGACGTAGCATTGTTCAAGGACTCATTTCAACATCCACCTTAAGTGACGCGGGAGAACCAAGTAAACTATAATGAAGGATGACTGCACAGGGATTCTATCCCCAGTGATCCAGAATATGAGTCCAGTGTCTTCAGCATTGCGCTGCCTTAATCTAGCACTATGGAAAGAAGCCTGACCAGGGAGAGAGAACGCACTTGTGTTTGTCGACACAGAAACTTTGCGACTGTGCAGTGAGTCGAGGGTGAGTCTACAATTTCTAACATTGTTTGGACTTACTGAGTATTAGCGAAAATTTAATTTCTCCTGTCACTGTTGGGAACGTGTGATTTACAAATAATTCTTCTAAATGAATACACTAAATTTTAGGTTCTAGCAAGTGAGGTTGAGAGGTGCCATGAGCCCCCTATCATATTTCTATGTTACGATTCTCCTCTCTAATTTCATGTGGTGGAAAGTTGCTATTCCTTCACATGCGGACTTCCCACACAGCGTCTCTCGTCACCCGGGTGGTCCGGTGACAGGCGGGTTCTGCTGACTTTGAAAGGGTAAGCCGACAGGTGTGAGAGAGTCGAGTGAATGCTTTCCAGACGCCGACATTGTCAAGAGGCACGCCCGCATGGGCCTGAAGTAGCGGCTGGGCTAGAGGTTCCGTTACTTCGCAGAAACTTAGCGAAAACACTTTCTGGCGGGCTACCAGCGAGGCGTGGGAATGACTTGTGTACCCAGGCAGTTGTGGCGGGAAAATTCCCGCGCTTTCTGCAAAATAGTAACTGTGATTGGCTTGCTCAGGGCATAGCCCCGTGACGTAGCAAAATCAGCGCAGAAATTGGCGCCAAGAATCTCCATTGGTGGAATGGTAGTGCTCCGGCAATAGAGGGGAATTTTCCGCCGGTTTTCGAGTTGCTGATTGGAACGGTTAACCACGGCCACTGTCGTGGGGGCGGGAATGTTCTGTGTTCGGTTTTGTACGGGTGCTCTTGTGGGTAGTCGGCTCTCGCCTTTCGGTCGAGGACGTCGAAGCAACCAGCCATCGCCTCCGGTATGCCAGATCGTGTTCTGGCAGTTAAGAAGACAGTTTGGTAAGGTATGTCCGCAGCACCGGCAGACAGGGATTTTCCTAGGTGATAATCAGAGCTCAGCAGAGCGCGCCTGTTCGTCTTTTTCTAACTTTGTTCTGTCTTGGGTAGCAGCAATTAATGTTGGGTTGGCTATGTGTTTTCTCTAAGATTTGAGTTGCAAGGAATTGGCTGCACATACCACTTCGTCATAGTCCTCACAATCTAGTTTAGGGACAACTTCACATTCACAGCGTTTGTTTGAGTATCCAATTTGAGCCAATCAGACAGTTTGGTAAGGTATGTCCGCAGCACCGGCAGACAGGGATTTTCCTAGGTGATAATCAGAGCTCAGCAGAGCGCGCCTGTTCGTCTTTTTCTAACTTTGTTCTGTCTTGGGTAGCAGCAATTAATGTTGGGTTGGCTATGTGTTTTCTCTAAGATTTGAGTTGCAAGGAATTGGCTGCACATACCACTTCGTCATAGTCCTCACAATCTAGTTTAGGGACAACTTCACATTCACAGCGTTTGTTTGAGTATCCAATTTGAGCCAATCTGATGTATTGTAAATATTTCATGTGTTTTTGTTTATTATTTTGTGTTTAGTCTTAATAAATCATATTGTTATTTTGGACAGAACTTTCATTCTGTTAATCGGTAGAGCAACCCTATCATTCCTCACTATGTTAATGAAACCTTCGTTTATTTAACTTATTTATCAAATTAAATTATTGCAGGTGCCAAACTCTCTTCTACTCCACTGGCAGGGTTGATTAGAGTCAGTTCGCGTATTTTTTTTTAATCCTTGTGCAACAGCAAAAGTCGGAGTTAGAATAGGGGGGGGGGGGGCTTAGAGCATCATTTACATATGTAGAGTCTAGAAGAATTTAGTGTAAAATACACTGTTTGCCCCGGCACCTCGCATAAAATGGCGACCCTTAGCCTCGGATCTTTCCTGTGAATCGCTGATAAGCAAGTATTATTAGTAGTAGGGACATTCAGAATTTTTTTTGCTTAATTTTTTTTATTGATTAATACCCAAGTTTTTTTCGGGTAGTTCCGCGTTTAGTTTTAAGTAGCGGCGCATGATTACAGGTTTTGTTTTCAGTGTATGTATTCTTGTGCTCATTGTTTTTGTGTTCCTTTGATGGTGTGTCCGTATCACATCACGCTTTGTCGGGTTTGTGTGCGGTTTCTGTACCACAACAAATCGTGTGTATAATTACAGCGTTGGAGAGGCGTTGTTGAAATTTTATGTCTATGTGTAAAAATATATGGAGCAGATCAATTTTATTGAGCATTTTAGATAAATTTGTTTTTCATGAATGATAACGAGAAGTAAGGCACGACTATAATCGAGCGAAGCTAAAACAAAAGAGGATAGCATAATGGATAAGGGGCAGTTTACTGACGGGAATAGGTTTGGAGATGAGATGGGCACATTTTTAGCAAGACAGGACGCCAGGGTCATTGATGAGGAAGGTGATTTGGACGCGATCTCAGAGCAGCGTTGCGGCCGTGATTATGATAGTGAAGTAGAGGATGAAACAGAGACAGGCACACAGGTCGAGACGGTAGCAGAAGTTTATAATCAAACGAACGAGAGCAGACAGGGGCTAGCTCGGCCACGTCAGAGCTCTAGCGCCCAGATGTCCAGAGTTACATCTCCCACGTTTGAAGAGGATCAAAAAGATGATGTAAACCCAATACTGAGCTTCCTACGATCAATGAAAGAAGAAGCTGATGAACAACGTAAGAAGGAGAAGGAAGAAGATGAGAAACAACGTAAGAAGGAGAAGGAAGAAGCTGACGAACAGCGTAAGAAGGACACTCAGGAAATAATTTCGCATATAGGGGAAATTCGTGGGGAATTACTAACAATAAAGAAAGAATGTGGAGAAGCAAAACAAATATCATTGGTAGCACAAAAAGTAGCAGGCCTAGCCAAAACGGCAGCAACAGGGGCAATGAAAATCGCAAAAGGAACTTCTCAACTCGCAGGGCGCTTGCGACGTGCGACACAAGCCCACTCAAAATCCCTAGCAGTCTTAAAGACTCAAGGTAATATTGTGGTTACGAACATCACGAAACGAATGAAAGAAGTAGAGAGTCGGATAGCAAAACTAGAGCGAAACGGGCACACGAGCACTGCGCGTTCGGATACCAATGATGGAGTACACAGAATTGTGTCTCCGAGGAAAAGCCCGCCGTGCTCTAGCCCAGTGACAGAGTGCGGAACTAACAATGCACACGCAGAAACAGAGAGTAATAGCTCCAATAATTGCAGCCCACTTAGGAGAGTGAATGCTGAATGCCACGTCCACTGTAATACAGAGGTAGCAAATCACAGTTATCAGCAAGATAGATCAGGACACTCAGCAGACGTGCAAGTACCGGAAACGAGTGACAACAGAAGTGCGAGGATCGGACAGGATTTTGATCACAATCACTTCCTGTCGATACTAAAATTCCACCAGTTCAAAGATAATGGAGGGTCGATGCATCCGAAGAGCTGTGTGACGCAGTTTACAAATTCATTACCGTCATCATGGCCAACCCAGGCAAAATTAGAATTCATGTGTGGACACATCGAAGGCCAAGCCGCGGAAAAGATGCGGGGTGTGGCAGCGACGTGTCGGACTTATCAGGAATTTGTTGGTGCATTCCTGCGGACCTACTGGTCAAAAGAAACGCAAGACAGGATTAAGGAGGAAATAATATTTTGTCCTGAACTGGAAGTGTCCAGGCATAGGAACGCAACCAAATTTTTTGATGATTTACTCAAGAAGAATCAGTTTTTAGATAGTCCATATAGCAACGGAGAAATCATTAAATTTTGCTTTTCCAAATTGCCTGTTAGGTATCAACAGACACTTGTCGGGAAGTGTGGATCTGACATAGAAGCATTCAAGAGTATTGCGCGAACTCGAAGTAGTCTTCGATAAACAAGACGCAAAGGACAGGAAGAAGGCGCAAAATAACAAATACCACGGGCCAGCAAGGGAAGACGACAACAGATCGCTAAATCGCACTCGTCAGTTAGGAAACCAGGGTTGCGCAAATCAAGGTTACGCTATTCAAGGTTATGGAAACCAGAGACATGGAAACCAAAACGTCAGGCAACAGGGTCAATCTAGACAAGGAATCTCGGACAGGAGGAATAACGAACGGCAAAGCGACCGTAATTGGAGAGAGCGAAATCAAGGACAACAGGAGAACCAGGAGATTGAAATTAGACCTGCAAATCCTAATGCACATCTCTCACACAAAGAAGTTCGTGGAATAATAGTAGTTTAAGTGATGTACATAGTAGAATAGGCAAATATATGAACCTTTCTTCAGGGAACAATAATTGTTGCATTAATAGATTAAGATTGTTAAATTATTAACACGCTGCATTGTCTCACATTAGAAGTTAATGCTGCTATCCTGTTTTTGTTTCTGTTCGCGACTTCCAATGTCGATGGAGTTGGAGACACTACCTTTCCATGAGCAATGTTTTAGTCCTTTCCTGTCTGGTGTCCATGTTGAGGGATAATGATGAGTGAGGAGATGTCGCACAAACGGGCGCATACAAGAACGTGCTCTTAGAAGCGTTCTGAGAAGTCGTGGTACGCTCCATAGCGGCCACAACCAGTTCGTGAGACGTTCATACCAATGCTTGCAGGCACGCATCAGTGCACTGCAAGATTGTGGTATATTGCGTGATTTCGAGGATGAATATGGGCAGTATAGTTTTTACAGTGATGCGGCAGCATCGTTGTCTTGCAAGTCGGGGTGAACCTGTGAGCGTTTGACTCCAATAGTGCCCTAGACGGTAGAAAGGCGGGCATAAAGCCTACCATGCCAATGTGCTGGTTGGGGATTTAGCGTGCTGCTCGTGACTGTCACAGATGAATAACCAAGGTATTATACTTGGAGATACGTGACATACTGTGTAGCTGATGTGTGGTGGGCGACGGAATCCTCAACAGGAACCAGTCCTGGCTTGGTCATATTACATTGCCTCTGGAAATGTGTGCTTTGATCGCGAATACTGCGTAACATAGAAAAAGAAGTTGCAACTATAAATTTATTGTCTTGTATAGCCGTGGCTAACCCAGTCTCTGGAGTTTCAGTGAGGCGTAGTGAGAACTCGGAGGCCATGTTGTACGGCGCGCACATCACTGTCGTCAATAGCGGCGAGCAGCGAGACATCTCAGCGGAACAGGAATTATGTAAGAGTGTTGTATAAGGTAAAAAGCAAAAAAAATAATAATAGAGAGAGTACCATATACTAGGATAAATTAAACTTTAGGATTTTACAATAACTAGATCCTTAATAGTGTGGCGGTTTTCTACCACAAGTGTTCAGCAGAGCGCGCCTGTTGAGATGCTATTTTTCAGGTCACCAAACCACAGATCCGAGATGGAGGGACGACGAGCGACCGAAAGTAGCATAGTTGCATGTTCTTTATACCACAGTAAAACTTAGACCTGCATAACAACATAATTTAATTAAAAGACATAGAATGTAGATCGTTGGCAAATGGTAGTTAATTCTTGAGCATGTCTACTGTCGATCTATATAATTAATAGTAATATTAGTGCGGGCCCACACATTTAGCTGTTCATCCAGTGTAGCGTCACACACCATGTACAGTAGTGAGACAGGTCTCTATTTTGTTATAATGATAGCCATAGATTAATAGCTATAAAAGTAAAATAAAGGTGTCTGAAATGACAGACCATCAATGTGTCATTATGTAAATTTATTATAACATAGAAGGTCATGGGAAAAAGTTAGGCATAAGATTTTTGTCAGAACTGTGCAGATGACAGGTATCGTGGCAATGCAGAGGCCTGCCAGCGCAAAAACAAGAGGTCTTCGGCTACCTGCCAGAAGGCGAGCGTCCGGTCCTGCAAGCTGACAGTCACCGGGCCGTATACCTGAGGGATTAGGCGGGATCCTCGCCGTGCCACAAGCGAAAGTGAGGCTGGCCGTTGACACTGACATGCGACCCACACGCGACAGCCTGCTAGCTCTCTGGACGCAGCAGCCGTTTGGAGGGATTCCCTGCGGCAGACCACGTTGTCGTGAGTACACGAAGAAGATCACATATCGTGTCAGAACCTGCGCCTCATGTGCCTCAGGACAGAAAGGGACACTATATACTCACCTGTTTGGGTTTTTACAACTCACTAGCATTGGCCGATCTGCATACAAAAAGCAGTATCGTGCTACACTAACAAATGTATGGTCTCATTTCTAACTTCTACTCTCTATTAGAGAGCAGTTTTAGCAATCGTCGCTCCTAGTTCGATCCTGTATGGATGACCTCACACACTTGTGGAGTCACTCCACGTGCCATCATCCCTCGTCGAACTGCAATATTGGGAAACGTAAAGTACTGTCCAGCGAGAAAAGAGACCTAGACTAGTGATGTATCCCAACAAGTAGACATCAGAGACAATTAATCGACGTGAGGAGAGCCTATCACTGTGTCTTCCTACCGTACTGCCGTGATCATATGCGTAGGTCTTGGTGCAATCTCAACAGAGTACTGCAGATGCTCCAGCACACCCTATTACCGTTGCAACAACGTAGCAACAACACCCGACGTTTAGCCCTATGTGATGTCAGTACTGTGGAATTTGTGAAGTGCTTCGAATATTTCTAACAATGTGATTTAGTGCCTCATTCTCAGCACAGTCGTGAATTTTGTGCAATGTGCACGCACAACTTGATGCCCCATGAACCTTGTTTTTTTTTTCTTAAATTTCTTTCTCTAGTGTTGTTTTTGTAATGTATGTTATACCTTGTATGTGTTTGTGTTTTACACTGTAATTCTTATTACAAATTACTGTATTGTTCTCCACACCATGTTTTTTTTGTATTTTGTATTTATTGTTGTGTGTATGCAAACAGTGTGCCTGAGGTCCCCATAAACCGAAGCAGATACCACCACTGTCATTGTGAATGGACCATCAGTTCAGGGAACGTTTTGTAAAGGTTATTCTTGCTGCAGGGAGACAGAATGAATCGTAGGTTGTAATTAGATTCTGAAAGCGCACAAAGAGATTGTTAACTTAAATAGTATCATGTGTGAGTGGGTTCAGGTTAGTTTAATGATTAAAATTGTTGTAACATCTTGGGCATTTAATTGCTGAGCACTCCAACTCTGATTGTAAAGAATAAATTGCTCCATATTTGGCTCACATGCCCGGGCCATATTTAGAGAGTGAATGTCTGTGTGAATCGGTGTTTGGAAGGGGCTCCCTGGGTATGGATGTGTGATGTGAGTGTTAGTGTTAGATATTAAGAAGGTGAAGTTGGCTACATCATAAATAATCCTCCCTCTATGAGCTGCATTTTTCAGTTGCAGTGATTTTCTTTATAGAGTGCGGAATGTGCAGCCAGTGTGCGAGATGGTTCTTGGGCGATTGACTCACTACCTTGCTCCTAAGTGAGCCAACCGCTCACCAATTACAATCTAAAATGGCGTAGGGGCTATGAGAGGTGGCATGAGCCCCCTCTCATATTTCTATGTTACGATTCTCCTCTCTAATTGCATGCGGTGGAAAGTTGCTATTCCTTCACACGCGGACTTCCCACACAGTGTCTCTCGTCACCCGGGTGGTCCGGTGACAGGCGGGTTCTGCTGACTTTGAAAGGGTAAGCCGACGGGTGTGACAGAGCCGAGTGAATGCCTTCCAGACGCCGAAATTGTCAAGAGGCACGCCCGCAGAGGCCTGAAGTAGTGGCTGGGCTAGAGGTTCCGTTACTTCGCAGAAACTTAGCGAAAACACTTTCTGGCGGGCTACCAGCGAGGCGTGGGAATGACTTGTGTACCCAGGCAGTTGTGGCGGGAAAATTCCCGCGCTTTCTGCAAAATAGTAACTATGATTGGCTTGCTCAGGACATAGCTCCGTGACGTAGCAAAATCAGGGCAGAAATTGGCGCCAAGAATCTCCATTGGTGGAATGGTAGTGCTCCGGCAATAGAGGGGAATTTTCCGCCGGTTTTCGAATTGCTGATTGGAACAGTTAACCACGGTCTCTGTCGTGGGGTTCGGGAATGTTCTGTGTTCGGTTTTGTATGGGTGCTCTTGTGGGTAGTCGGCTCTCGCCTTTCGGTCGAGGACGTCGAAGCAACCAGCCATCGCCTCCGGTACGCCAGATCGTGTTCTGGCAGTTAAGAAGACAGTTTGGTAAGGTATGTCCGCAGCACTGGCAAACAGGGATTTTCCTAGGTGATAATCAGAGCTCAGCAGAGCGTGTCTGTTCGTCTTTTTCTAACTTTGTTCTGTCTTGGGTAGCAGCAATTAATGTTGGGTTGGCTATGTGTTTTCTCTAAGATTTGAGTTGCAAGGAATTGGCTGCACATACCACTTTGTCATAGTCCTCACAATCTAGTTTAGGGACAACTTCACATTCACAGCGTTTGTTTGAGTATCCAATTTGAGCCAATTTGATGTATTGTAAATGTTTCATGTGTTTTTGTTTATTATTTTGTGTTTAGTCTTAATAAATCATTTTTATTTTGGATAGAACTTTCATTCTGTTAATCGGTAGAGCAACCCTATCATTCCTCACTATGTTAATGAAACCTTCGTTTATTTAACTTATTTATCAAATTAAATTATTGCAGGTGCCAAACTGTCTTCTACTCCACTGGCAGGGTTGATTAGAGTCAGTTCGCGTTTTTTTTTTTTTTAATCCTTGTGCAACAGCAAAAGTCGGAGTTAGAATAGGGGGGGGGGGGCTTAGAGCATCATTTACATATGTAGATTCTAGAAGAATTTAGTGTAAAATACACTGCTTGCCCCGGCACCTCGCAAGGTGGCACTGTGGTTGAGACATAGGAACCGCATCCCGCCGAAAAAGGAGAATGTATCCGCTTTCAGCTATCCGGATTTAGGTTCATCTTAATTTTCCTTAATTATTTAAGGGAAATGCCTGTATAATTCCTTCGAAAAAGACACGACCGATCTCTTTTAACATATTTGTCCAATATGAGCAAGTGTTCAAAAACTTAACCTCCTCATCGATAGGACATTAAACCCTTGCGTTCCTTTCACCTTATATGACTAACTGTGTAGCAAATAGTAGCTGTGGTGTGTCATACTGACTGGACTCTCTTTACTTATTGCTCTTAGTACTTGAATTGTCCTGCCCTACCTTAAAAGCTCCCGACTTTAGTTCCGTCTGCAGACACCGATAAAGATAAATCAGACGAATTAAAGTAATTTCAAACTACTGTCCTAAGTTAATTACACTGAAGCGCCAAAGAAACTGGTATAGGCTGCGTATTCAAATACAGCGAAATGTAAACAGGCAAAATATGGCGCTGCAGTCGGCACCGCCCATATAAAGACAAGTGTCTGGCGCTATTAGACCAGTTACTGCTCCTACAATGGCCCTTTATCAAGAGGTAAGTTAGTTTGAACGTGGTATTGCAGTCGCCGCACAAGCGGTGGGAGATAGCATGTCCAAGGTAGCAATGAAGTGAGGATTTTCACGTACGACCATTTCACGAGTGTACCGTGAATATCAGGAATCCGGTAAAACATCGAATCTCTGACATCGCTGCTGCCGGAAAAAGATCCTGCAAAAACAGGACGAACGACGACTGAAGAGAATTGTTCAACGTGACAAAGTGCAACCCTTCCGCAAATTGCTGCTGATTACAATGATGGGCCACCAACAAGTGTTAGTGATCGAACCATTCAACGAAACATATCGATATGGGCTTTCGGAGCCGAAGGCCCACTCGTGTACCCTTCATGACTGCATGACACAAAGCTTTGGACTGTTGATAAATGGAAACATGTTGCCTGGTCGGATGAGTCTTGACTAAGATTCTATAGAGCAGATGGACGTATACGGGTATGGAGAGAACCTCATGAATCCATGGAACCTGAATGTCAGTAAAGGAGTGTTCAAGCTGGTGAAGGCTCTGTAATGGTGTGGCGCGTCTGCAGTAGGAATGATATGGGACCCCTGATACGTCTAGATACGACTCTGACAAGTGACACGTATGTGTAGCATCCTGTCTGATCACCTGCATCCATTCGCGTACATTGTGCATTCCGACGGACTTGGGCAATTCCACCAGGACAATGCGACACCCCACACGTCCAGAATTGCTACCGGGTGCCTCCTGGAACACTCTTCCTATTTCAAACAAGCCCGCGGGGGCCATACACGATATTAGGCAGGTGTACCAGTTTCTTTGACTCTTCAGTGCTTTTGGATTGCTTAAAAAGTGGAACTGAAGATGGTCTGTCTTTATTTACGAAAACTACATTTTGCAGGAAAATTACTACTACTTTAAGACAACAAGCCGTGTCCTAATATTGTAGATGGGTGATCAACATCAATATTAAGATTCAGGAATTGAGGAAGGTTATTTAATTTTATTCCTTATTATTCCTGAAAATTCCCTTGTGCTGTATCAGCCATTTGTTCTGGCTATCGTTGCCTTCTTTCACGTTTTTAGTCATTAGTATTTACAATTTTGCAGCAGAGTGCTCTTCCTACTGCCACAGTTAACCTAACGGATGAAACCTATTAAAAAATGAAAAAAAAAAAAAACTTCGCAAAGGCGGAAAGTCGTTTGTGAGTCGTCTGAACTCTGTTGTGTGCTTTGTCGAATTTAACTGTTTGTGTACATTGTTTTATAGGGCGAAAACCGAGAGGCGTTTGCCTCATTGATCTTCGCGAACTACTAAAAAACAACATTGGCTTTCTGCACACCAGACCAATGGTCGTTTCTCCGTTGCGTTTGATCCAAGATTCGTAAGTGAACGCAGTATCCGTTAAACTAGACGAGAAGCTGCTATGTAAACCACTGCCCGCGATGAAAGAAGTAGTGCCACCTACTGAACTAAACTGGGGCGACCGGAGCAACATCCCAATATCCACAGCGATAAAGAGCCCTTTGGCGCCCGACAGAAAGAAAGAAAGTATGAAAAATTTTAAATGGCTGGGAAATGTGAAGGAATTTAAAATACTGCATGTATATACGTCTTTTCACACGGCTTTAATTTAGCAGGCCTTGGTCAGCTTAATTATCTTGATTATAAATTTACGTGGTTGACTTACCTTGTTTTTCATTAAAAAAATCTCAACTGTTGATTGTAAAGATCTCCCTGGTTTAATCTCAGCAGAGTTCCTTGTGTTTTATAATTTAATGCTGACGAATTTGTGATAATAAAATGTATTGTTATTGTAATATAGTAAAAGGAATATGGAAAATTCAGCAATCGTTGTTGAATTCCAAAGGAAGAATAAAATTTTTATTGTCATTTAATAATAAATTTTGGGTACCTTGGTTGTGTGTCTGTCCTTTTCCCCTAATCAACCACTGCCAATATGGTCTAGTCTCAATGTCACCCCAGAAGGAAATGGAAAAATGGGGTGAGGTGTAGTTTTTCAATGAGAGATTTAATTTTTAAAGTAATCAGGGTATCTAATAAAAACGTAATTAGTGATATGGGTAAAAATTATACAATATATTTCTTAGAACTTCCTTAGCCACACAAGCAGTGAGAAATGGTCAAATTAACCAGCGTGAGGTCTAGTTTTGCAATAAGTAAATAAACAATTAAAAAGAAAAGTAAAAACTTGTTCCTAAACTTTAAGAGTATCGGAGATTCTAATTTTGTTATCGTTTATGACTACGAACATTATAACGTATTAATTATTTTAACTAGCTATTGTCCGTCCCGCCGGAGGTTCGAATCCTCCTTCCGGCATGGGTGTGTGTGTTGTCCTTAGCATAAGTTAGTTTAAGTAGTGTGTAAGTCTAGGGACCGATGACCTCAGCAGTTTGGTCCCTTAGAAATCCACACACATTAAAACAACTAGCTATTGTCTCCCACAACGCATACTACAACACACGAAAATCAGCTTCTTATATAGCAAAATAGGTCTGCCAAGAACGTAGTAGAAACTTGATTCACCACATAGGGAGAAACAGTAACAGATGATTCCTTGTATATTGTAAGTTTGATATTTTCTTAATTTCATGTGTGTTGAGTAGCAAAGGTAAGTTAATGGATAACCCCATACACACATAGGGGTAACGTATTAAGATTGCTAATTGATCGTATTAGGGAACGGCTGTAAAATTTTGCCATAAAACTTTCAGGAACATAAAAAAATTTACAAAAGAAGCTATAGCTTTTACTATGAGAATTAATTTATTACAAAAAAAATAAATAATGAATGAAATACGAAAGTTCAGTTCTGTGAGCTGCTAGGTGACGTTGAAGACTTCAGTCCAGTTTTAGGGAAAGAATGAGACATATCGTTTTCATACTGCAAGTGATCACTCGCACTTATTCCCACGTTCATACACGGTGAACATACATCGGAAATGGCCCGTGTCACATTCCTACAGTACACTATAACTTCCCGGCCACAAAAAACCGCTAGAATGATAAGAGACATTACCTACTTTGTTTTAGTACCTTTCTCTTACGGGATCTCACGTTGCCCTTCTGAATTGTTATCTTCACTTAGTGTTTGGCTCCGGATGGACTTGTATTACAGAAACAGAAGTGACTTCTGGTTTTCCCACGGCACCTAAAGTCTCATCCCTGCAGTACCTGCATAACTGTCCCATTCGTTTCACAGACATGTCTTAGAGTTTTTGATCCTTTACTTCCGCCATGTTTGCCGTAGTCCTGTATCGTTGTGTCTGACGCGTCCGCTCAGTCACCCGATCTGAATATCCTACAAATTGGAACAGCTGGGGTCGGGCGCGGTGGCCAAGCGGTTCTAGGCGATTCAGTCCGGAACCGCGCGACTGCTACGGTCGCAGGTTCGAATCCTGCCTCGGGCATGGATGTGCGTGGTGTCCTTAGGTTACTTAGGTTTAAGTAGTGCTAAGTTCTAGGGGACTCATGACCTCAGATGTTAAGTCCCATAGTGCTCTGAGCCATTTGAACTATTTGGAACAGCTGGTGAAATGAATTAATCAGCGTCCCTTCAATCTGGTAGCTCCACGGAATCTAACCATCAACGAACGGCTCAGATGGATATGGTATACGTGAAGAAATTTGAGGATTCTCTTATTCGCTGAATCGAATACATTATCAGTGCTAGATGGTGTTACATGCAACGATGGGTGTTCATAAGTAATGCTACACATTTTTTTTTCTGAAAGCAGGTTCGTTGTATTTACGATTGCAGTATACCATATGATTCCCCACTCTTCTGGCTACAAAACCCCACTTCCAATACAATCTCCATCCAATGTGACGGCTTTATGCCGCCTTACTGCGAGGGCCTGTATGCCAGCATGGTGCCACTCTACTGCTCGACGTCGAAGCCAACGTCTTTCTGAATCAATAAACTCCCCATCGTCCACGTATTGCTTTCCACAGAGTACATCCTTCATTGGGCCAGACAGATGGAAGTCCGAGGGGGCGAGATCCGGGCTGTAGGGTGGATGAGGAAGATTTGCAATCATGACTGATGCCTCGCTCAACGACTCACCGTGCTTTTGTTCACTGCGAGCTCTCCGTAGACATTCGGCAAGTGCGATGCACTGGTTTTCCGCCAAAAGAAACTCAACGGCAGCTCTCTGCTTGAAACGCACCTCCGTTACAAATACCGTATAGCGCCGCCATGTATCGGAACTTTGTGAAACTATATGGGCTAAAGCGAGAATATTCCACGATATCCCATAGAAAATTCCGCATTCTTTCAACCTAAACTGGCCGAGAAAGAAAATTACTTGAATTACTTTTTGAACGACCCCCGCATTAGCGTGACGGCTATCGAGGTGACATTTGTCCGGTGTGTTGCTACCTTACTTGGCCTCAACATTAATATATTTACCTTCTTCGTTTCGATCTTTGAACGGACACCAGAGATGTATCGTATAGCGTTTCAGAAGAGGAAGTGAAAGTCGAGAGACGCGCAGACGCAGTCTCGGCATGCGGATTGCCTTTGTATTGATCGTCCGCGCGGCATGCCATGTCTACCGCGGTTTCTGACTCGCACACCTACCTCTTGGCACGGAACATGATTTATAAACTTACAAAATAGTTTTTATAACTTTAGTCACCTTTTACTAAAATCTCTTAGTACAACACATTTGAGCAGCATGCTGCTATCGTCAGGTGCATTACAGTTACATATGTTTGTGACGGTATAGTAGAATCTTTCCTCACTTGCTTTGCTAAACTTAGATGCTTTATAATGTTGCTCCATTCGAGGGCTAATGTGAGCTATAAAGTATTACTAGCGGACAAATTAGTAACACGTTCTGAGGATTCAGAGAGGACGAGGGGTAAAAGGAGGGAATGCTGGTGTTCAGTATCTCTTCGGAAGCAAGCAATGTCATTATAGCAATTACATGTACTCAGCTAGAGAAGTATGTGGAACGTAATTGCTTTCAGTCCCACCAAAGTAAAGTTTTATGTTAACCACAGAAAATTAAAGCTCCGAGAAGGGAGGGAAGTGACTGCAGTTTCTCCACAATTAGGGTCCAGTGTTTTAATCAGCGAGGCACCTCGCTCTGTAACGCTTGGAAGTAGTTGGAGTTTCACCTCTCGTCCACACACACACACACACACACACACACACACACACACACACAAATACACTCCTGGAAATTGAAATAAGAACACCGTGAATTCATTGTCCCAGGAAGGGGAAACTTTATTGACACATTCCTGGGGTCAGATGCATCACATGTTCTCACTGACAGAACCACAGACACATAGACACAGGCAACAGAGCATGCACAATGTCGGCACTAGTACAGTGTATATCCACCTTTCGCAGCAATGCAGGCTGCTATTCTCCCATGGAGACGATCGTAGAGATGCTGGATGTAGTCCTGTGGAACGGCTTGCCATGCCCTTTCCACCTGGCGCCTCTGTTGGACCAGCGTTCGTGCTGGACGTGCAGACCGCGTGAGACGACGCTTCATCCAGTCCCAAACATGCTCAATGGGGGACAGATCCGGAGATCTTGCTGGCCAGGGTAGTTGACTTACACCTTCTAGAGCACGTTGGGTGGCACGGGATACATGCGGACGTGCATTGTCCTGTTGGAACAGCAAGTTCCCTTGCCGGTCTAGGAATGGTAGAACGATGGGTTCGATGACGGTTTGGATGTACCGTGCACTATTCAGTGTCCCCTCGACGATCACCAGTGGTGTACGGCCAGTGTAGGAGATCGCTTCCCACACCATGATGCCGGGTGTTGGCCCTGTGTGCCTCGGTCGTATGCAGTCCTGATTGTGGCGCTCACCTGCACGGCGCCAAACACGCATACGACCATCATTGGCACCAAGGCAGAAGCGACTCTCATCGCTGAAGACGACACGTCTCCATTCGTCCCTCCATTCACGCCTGTCGCGACACCACTGGAGGCGGGCTGCACGATGTTGGGGCGTGAGCGGAAGACGGCCTAACGGTGTGCGGGACCGTAGCCCAGCTTCATGGAGACGGTTGCGAATGGTCCTCGCCGATACCCCAGGAGCAACAGTGTCCTTAATTTGCTGGGGAGTGGCGGTGCGGTCCCCTACGGCACTGCGTAGGATCCTACGGTCTTGGCGTGCATCCGTGCGTCGCTGCGGTCCGGTCCCAGGTCGACGGGCACGTGCACCTTCCGCCGACCACTGGCGACAACATCGATGTACTGTGGAGACCTCACGCCCCACGTGTTGAGCAATTCGGCGGTACGTCCACCCGGCCTCCCGCATGCCCACTATACGCCCTCGCTCAAAGTCCGTCGACTGCACATACGGTTCACGTCCACGCTGTCGCGGCATGCTACCAGTGTTAAAGACTGCGATGGAGCTCCGTATGCCACGGCAAACTGGCTGACACTGACGGCGGCGGTGCACAAATGCTGCGCCATTCGACGGCCAACACCGCGGTTCCTGGTGTGTCCGCTGTGCCGTGCGTGTGATCATTGCTTGTACAGCCCTCTCGCAGTGTCCGGAGCAAGTATGGTGGGTCTGACACGCCGGTGTCAATGTGTTCTTTTTTCCATTTCCAGGAGTGTACATACATATAAATCAGCTTAGTCCACTAAGCGTTCGGAATGGGATTGGTCCTGAATCTGTAAAGCGAATGATGGAATTTGTCCTAAATGCTTGAGGGAAATGGAAATTATAATGTCCGGAAAACGGCTCAAATACTTTCTTTCAGAGCAAGAGCCCAGAGTCGTCACAACAACGAAAATATCTCTGGTCAAGGGTTGTGAGAGAAAGCTTTTGCTTGTGGCGGCACGCTTCTCAACTGTCGCTCTGTTTATGTCGCGGTAGTAGTGTGGCCAGTAAAGACTGATCACCTGATGCAAAATGGTTCAAATGGCTCTGAGCACTATGGGACTTAACTTCTGTGGTCATCAGTCCCCTAGAACGTAGAACTACTTAAACCTAACTAACCTAAGGACATCACACACATCCATGCCCGAGGCAGGATTCGAACCTGCGACCGTAGAAGTCACGCGGTTCCGGACTAAAGTGCCTAGTACCGCACGGCCACCGCGGCCGGCTCATCTGATGGAGAGGCCCATTTTGTACACCTATGGTGTTCGGAACGAGGGCGATGGGTCTTTTTGGACCACTGGCACACAGCTGACACTTTACATATGACAGTTCTGATAGTTGTTTGGGAGGACCACGCATTCTCCAACAGATAAACTGTAAAATCCCGTTAAAATTCAGTTTTGTTCAGTTTTATGCATACTGAAAGTGTACAGTACCGCCCGACATTGAAAATAGGTACAACATACTTCATTATTTTTGTCAGAACAACACATTTTTTAGTGAAATAACTCAATTTCAATTAATACAGCAAAGCCGGATACCAGTGTGGGAAGGAATGACAATTTATTTATTTAATTGATCACATGTGCACTCCCACAAAATAAATCCCTTCGTCCAGTTTGGTGAGATCTTTTGAAATGAATGAATGTATGGTCGTCTGCTAACTGCAGATAGTGAATGTGAATATATGATCATCTTTGAGTCGATTCTTTGGCCACCGTTGGTGGGACCAAAGAGATGAAACTTACCTGAGCTTTGAGCGCCTGAAATGTGGCTGACCAATACGGTAGCAAGGTGCTCCCCCACTTCAGCAGAGGTGCGAGAGGACCTCGAGAACGGCCATGTTTCAGCACTCTGCCGCTGGATCTTGTGCTGTTAAGGCCTGTTTTAGTTGTGCTCCGTAAAGACAAAAGAGTGGAGACATGGTATGCATGTGGAATATTTAAGAGTAGTTTGAAATAATAATTTTCGTGCTTCGTGAGTCGTGCTTCGGTAGCTCAGATGGTAGAGCACTTGCCCGCGAAAGGCAAAGGTCCCGAGTTCGAGTCTCGGTCGGGCACACAGTTTTAATCTGCCAGGAAGTTTCATATCAGCGCACACTCCGCTGCAGAGTGAAAATCTCATTCTGGAATAATTTCTTTATTTCAGGAACTTTTGTGGGGAGAATTAAATGACAGGCAGGTAATATTAATGGGATTGTAGTAATCTTCGGAAGTGACCAACGGTCACAATGAAACCACGTGTAGCAATAAGTTGAAATACTTGCGAGTGCTTAAGTTAAGCTGAATTACTAGCGTGTGTACAATAGTTGAAATATTTAAGACATAGCGTGTGTACCATAAGTTGAAATATTTAAGAAATGGCGTGTGCAGGACTTGAAATTAGAGACGAGTACTTCCACGTGGTGAGTACTGTGTGAGTCTCAATCTGTGTATGAGACAAAGGATAAAGAGAAGTACTCGTCCATGGTATCAGTTGAGGACTCGCGTGTGTGATGAATATGTTCTTAATATTACTTTGTGTGATATGATTCCGTGTGACGCTAGATTCAAACTGGGATAAATATTAATTGAAGTGGGAAAGCTGAAATTGATAATGTTGTGACTATTCCCTGTGTAGTATTGCATATTGTAGTGTGGTGTATGTCATGTAATTTGGGTATGTGTGGTTTGCATGGGAGAGTAGCAAGGTAGTTTCAAAAGATTAGTGGGTTATGCTTGTTCCTTCGGTACCGCTCGGTCTGGAGGAAAGTTTCGTGATAATTATTGTGAGAGTCGAAATGTGAGGTATAATAAAAGATCCACCATCCTATCCAGAAAGTGCACTGTAACATAAAGTAATTACGAGACCAAAAGGTAGAGAATCACCAACGTTAAGCCATGCCCACTGGGCGGAATTTCTCATGTGTTATTGTTGTAGGTTATAGAAGTTGTGTGTTTAGGTTATAGAATTTATCGGAATAAATAAGTTAGTGAAAAGAAAAAGATTGGTGGACTTTTCCTTCGAATTGTATATTGTCATGATGTCCCGAATTTATAATGTGTGCGCCACTCATTCAGTACGATGGCCACGTGCTGATAAAAGCCGTTAAATAAAAGACAAAAAGAAAATGTGGTATTGCCAGTGCGTAGTTAACAGTCTGAGTTCTGTAAATCACTGATAGTCAGATGTGCGTTTCCGTTGCGTATTATTCATACAGGAGGATAATTTGTAACTTAATTGTGAGTACGAGAGTTCATGTTACTCGATAAATAAGAATGAATCCACTCGCTTGGCAGACCACTCATCTTGCAGGCCTGACTGCTTGATGCCACAGTATGAGGCAAGGCATGTGGGTGCCTCTCAATACTACATTCGTATGATGAGTCTTCAGTTCCTTAAGCCAGTAAAACGTTTAAAAAAAAGGGCCATTCTTTCAGTAAGTCAAACTGCGTTACTTCAAGAAATTCAGCAAACAGAAATTATTCTTGTATTCATTTGGTTTAGCCAAGACACCTCTCAGGTTTTCCGTTAACTTCTACTGGCGTAATACATTTGTTGCAATTTAAGATGTGCGTAACTGTAATTCCTAGGTACTTAGTTGTATAATTAGGCTTAATTAATAATTAGATGCCTTTTAAAAAATGGCTCTGAGCACTATGGGACTTAACATCTGAGGTCATCAGTCCCTTAGAACTTAGAACTACTTAAACCTAACTAACCTAATGACATCACACACTTCCATGCCCGAGGCAGGATTAGAACCTGCGACCGTAGCAGTTGCGCGGTTCCAGACTGAAGGGCCTAGAAATGTTCGGCCACTCTGGCCTGCAGATGCACTTAAATTTTTCTGTAATAAGGAGTCATTTTTTCCAGTTTGTATATAAAAGGGTTATATTCAGTGATAGTGTGCAGTGTTCACCATGTGGGCGACTTATGGGTTTGTCTATATTGGAAATCACACCTGAACTCAGGTTACAACTTCGTATACATTCCGGAATTACTTGTGAATTCAGGTGTGCTAATCGACTTAATACTGCCGACCTTAAAGCTTCATACATGCCCCTGAATGACTAAAAAACGACGTTGTGTCATATTATTGTTTAATATATAATGTATATACTGAATGGAGTATTGCTGTGTTATTTACAGTTAGTTTTTAATTTTTTCACATAATTATGTGCAAAGACTATACTAGCATTTGACACGAACGGTTACCTAACTGTTCAAATGTTCAAGTGTGTGTGAGTTCTTACGGTACTTACCTGCTAAGGTCATCAGTCCCTAAGCCTACACACTACTTAACCTAAATTATCCTAAGGACAAACATACACACCGATGTCCGAGGGAGGATTCGAACCTCTGCCGGGGCCAGCCGCACAGTCCATGACTGCAGCGCCTTACCTAACTAGCGTGTAGTCATTAACAAAATGACAAATAAATTAGACTGAATGTTTCGAAAGTAACATGGGAATTGTGCACACAACAAGTAATATCACATACTTTGCACGTAGTTAATAGACTGACGTATTGCACAAAACAATGGTCTGCAGTCCCTCCAAAGACATTCTGTCACCTCGTGAAAGCTTCCCCAACAGAGTTGAAGCCGTCATAAAGTGGAAGGGTAGACGCACCCCATATTAATGTCCGGGTATTTTTGATTAGATAGTGTACATGGGAAGAATAATTTGTATAAGCGTAAGATTCCATTTTTGCACATGGATCAGCATTCAGCTGTAAGGACCCATTCAAGTGCATTTTCTTAAGGGCGGTCTTTTCCCAATTTTAACCACACCTGCAACTCCCGTAACATCAAGGAAATAAGTTCTATGCGCTAGACCGAGAGACCTGGGGCAGTGATTAAGTCACCGGACACACATTCGGGAAGACATGGGTTTTGATCTAGCTCCGGCCATCTAGATTTAGGTTTCACCTAAACAGATTAAGGCAGATACGTGAATGATTTCTGTAGAAAGGACACGATCGATTTCCTCCCGTACGATTGACCAATTCGAGCTTCTTTCCGGCCGTAATTGCGTCGTCATCCGTACATTGTCAAACCCGAATTTTCTTTTCTCCTTTCTGGCTGCTAACGTAGAAAACAGTGATAACTACGGTAACATTAGTATTAATAATGTCAAACGAGGTAGTAGTTTGTACAAACATTTTTTTTTGGATTTGATAGCAGAACAGGGCCTTCCGCATTAATTCATGTGCGACGTAGTGTTACGGAAGCTGAATTCAACTCATGTGCCTTTGCTTGACTTGCCGGTTTTGTTCTAATAGATGCTGATTTACTCTATTTGCTTTCCCGTTATTCAGACAAGATAATGTGTAAGACCAGAATCTCTTAAAAACGTTTTCGTTAAATACGTTCGCCTCAGATAAATACAGAATCATGTATTTGCTAGCCATTTTTTCCAGCTTAACGCTACGGGGGTGGCTATATTGCTTAGCATAACAGAACTCTGAATCACTGAATCTACGTGTTTGTTGTGGGTGTCAGTCTTTTCAGGTCAAAAGGTGCTACATATAGGACAATATTTCCAAAATCTTGGATGTGATATAATTCGCCAGGAAAATAAAAGACGATCAACACCATCACTGGAAAAACCGCTGTATTTAATAGGACATTATGAGACTGTTCGAAAAGTCCTAAAATAGAACTGTACAAATAAAAAACTATAAAAATATAAGCTCAATGGGCAAATTATTACTCAGTCCTCAAAGGAGCACACCGTGCCATTGGAAGGTTGTAGATGTTTCAGAACTAGTACCAGGCACTCATGTGACACTACACCGGTGACGTTAGTCATGGCAATGATGTGGTTGTATGGAATCAATGTAGTAGGATGTCGTGTGGCAAGGGCCTCCCGTCGGGTACACTGTTCGCCTGGTGCAAGTCTTTCGAGTTGATTGGGATGCAATGGTGATGATAAGGACAACACAACACCCAGTCCCTGAACAGGAATCGAACCTGGGCCGTTATGTGCGACTTTCCGTCGCGCTGACCACTCAGCTACCAGGGGGACAATGATGTGGTGTGAATGTGTCAGTTGGTTGCAGCGAATCAGTGTTGTGGGATAGTCGACGTGGAGACGTCACAGAATCAAAGAATGGAACTATCGTAATTGAACGTGTTCATGGCCACACCGCGATAGAAGTTACCTGTTTTGCTGGTATATCAACAGAGATACACCAACTGGTCTACTGGGGCCGCTGTACCAGTCGCAGCCAAAGAGAACTACAGGTAATAGGCAACAGGAGGCGGGTACCTCGAATAAGGTAATTGCTCACAGAGCCTCATAAAGCTCCACTTCTTCAAAGCACCAAGCAAAATACACATCTGGACATTAAAATTGCTACACCAAGAAGATGACGTCCTACAGACGCGAAGTTTAGCCGACAGGAAGAAGATGCTGTGATATGATAATAATTAGCTTTCAAGAGCATACACACAAGGTTGACGCCGGTGGCGATACCTACAACGTGCTGACATGAGGAAAGTTTCCAACCGATTTCTCGTACACAGACAGCAGTTGACCGGCGTTGCCTGGTGAAACGTTGTTGTGATGCCTCGTGTAAGGAGGAGAAATGCGTACCATCACGTATCTGACTTTGATAATGGTCGGATTGTAGCCTATTGCGATCGCGGTTTATCGTGTCGCGACATTGCTGCTCGCGTTGGTCAAGATCCAATGACTGTTATCAGAATATGGAATCCGTGTGTTCAGGAGGGTAATACGGAACGCCTCGTATCACTAGCAATCGAGATGACAGGCATCTCATCCGCATGGCTGTAACGGATCGTGCAACCACGTCTTAATCCCTGAGTCAACAGATGGGGACGTTTGCAAGACAACAACCATCTGCACGAACAGTTCGACGACGTTTGCAGCAGCATGGAGTATCAGCTCGGAGACCATCGCCGCGGTTACCCTTGACGCTGCATCACAGACAGGAGCACCTGCTATGGTGTACTCAACGACGAACCTAGGTGCACGAATGGCAAAACGTCTTTTTTTCGGATGAATCCAGGTTCTGATTGCAGCATCATGATGGTCGCATCCGTGTTTGGCGACATCGCGGCGAACGCACATTGGAAGCGTGTATTCGTCATCGCCATACTGGCGTATCACCCGGCGTGATGGTATGTGGTGCCATTGGTTACACGTCTCGGTCACCTCTTGTTCACACTGACGGCACTTTGAACAGTGGACGTTACATTTCAAATGTGTTACGACCTGTGGCTCTACCCTTCTATCGATCCCTACGAAACCCTACATTTCAGCAGGATAATGCACGACTGCATGTTGCACGTCCTGTACGGGCCTTTCTGGATACAGAAAATGTTCGACTGCTTCCCTGGCCAGCACATTCTTCAGATCTCTCACCAATTGAAAACGTCTGGTCAATGGTGGCCGAGCTACTGGCTCGTCACAATACGCCCGTCACTACTCTTGATGAACTGTGGTATCGTGTTGAAGCTGCATGAGCAGCTGTACCTGTACACGCCATCCAAGTTCCGTTTGACTCAATGCCCAGGCGTATCAAGGCCGTTATTACGGCCAGAGGTGGTTGTTCTGGGTGCTGATTTCTCAGGATCTATGCACCCAAACTGCGTGAAAATGTAATCACATCTCAGTTCTAGTATAGTATATTTGTTCAATGAATACCCGTTTATCATCTGCATTTCTTCTTGGTGTAGCAATTTTTTGGCCAGTAGTGTAGAAATTGGGCAATAGACGACTGGAGGCGGGTAGCGTGGTCGAGCAAGTGGCGATGCTGCCTGCTTTCAAGTGATGCAAGACATCACGTACTCACGTACACCGACGGCATAATGGGACGCTAAGCCCCCAGTATATTGATGGTATAGTTCAGCGAAGGGAATGGTTCTATGATGTTTTTTGAATACTCCTCGTACCGTAATTTGGGCCCACTGATCCAATACGTTTATTTCAACATTCTCAAAGACAAAGCGTTTCCTTTTGCTCTACATCTTTGTGATGAATACGTTGCGGACAATTCCGTCTTCCAAGACTAAAATACTCGTGTTAACAGAGCTCCACGCGTATGATCCTGGTTTGTCGAACACTCAGGTACCCCATTCTTCAACAGGTTGTCCGCTAAATCAACAGTTAAAATCAAGCAATCTGCTCATCTTAAGTTTCTTAGTAAACAGTATATGTCTGAGCAGACACCAGACACAAAGTCCGTTGCGTTTAAGTTGAGGAAACAAAATTAACAGAGCAGATGCATGTTCGATAGGCGGTTATCCTTGTATTGTTAGACGGGCAGCATCCTACGTATATCACTCCTTGTGATTGGCACACCTGTTGCTCGGCACGACAGATGTGTTCTAATTTATGGAATAATTCTTGCCACTTCAGTCACTTTTTGTAAAATCTGTTACCACGGAGCGTTTTGGCAAAATACTGCCAGCATCCCTTGCATTTAAGTTACTCTTACTTTTACATTGCTATAGCAGATCCTTCACTATGCATATTAAACTTACATGCTTTATCATCCTGCTCTGTACAAGGTCTCATCTGCCCCATAAAGCACTTCTTGCAGACTACACAGTGAAACGTGACGCGGTTTCAGAGAGGACGAGAGGTCAAAGGAGGAAACGCAAATTTTTAGCGTCTCGTTGTCAGCGGTGTTATTAGGGCTATTATACACTGAAGAGCAAAGAAACTGGTACACTTGCCTAATATCGTGTAAGGTCCCCGCGGGCACGCACAAGTGCCGCAAAATGACGTGTCATGGACTCGACTAATGTCCGAAGTAGTGCTGGAGGGAACTGACACCATGAATCCTGCAGAGCTGCTCATAAATCAGTAAGAGTATGAGGGGGTGGAGATCTCTTCTGAACAGCAAGTTGCAAGGCATCCCAGATACGCTCAATAATGTTCATGTCTGGGGAGTTTGGTGGCCAGCGGAAGTGTTTAAAATCAGGCAAGTGTTCCTGGAGCCACTCTGTACAAATTCGGGGCGTGTGGAGTATCGCATTCTTCTGATGGAATTGCGCAAGTCAGTGGGAATGCACAATGTACACGACTGGATGCAGGTGATCAGACAGGATACTTACGCACGTGTCACCTGTCAGAGTCGTATGTAGACGTATCAGGGGTCCCATATCACTCCAACTGCACACGTTCCACACCATTACAGAGCCTCCACCAACTTGAACAGTCCCCTGCTGACATGCGGGGACCATGGATTCATGAGGTTCTCGCCATACCTGTACACGTCCATCCACTCGATACAATTTGAAACAAGACTCGTCCGACCAGGTAACATGTTTTCAGACATCAACAGCCCAATGTCGGTGTTGACCGGCCCAGGCGAGGCGTAAAGCTTTGTGTTGTGCAGTCATCAGGGGTACACGAGTGGACCTTGGGCCCCGAAAGCCCATATCGATGATGTTTCGTTGAATGTTTCGCACGCTGACCCTTGTTGATGGCCCATCATTAAAGACTGCAGAAATTTTAGAAAGGGTTGCCCTTCTGTCACGAACGATTCTTTTCAGTCGTCGTTGGTCACATTCTTGGAGGATCTTTTTCTGGCCGCGGAGATGTCGGAGATTTGAAGTTTTACCGGATTCCTGATATTCACGGAACACTCGTGGAATGGTCGTACGCGAAAACCCCCACTTCTTCGCCACCTCGGAGTTGCTGTGTCCGACTGCACGTGCGCTGACTATAACACCACGTTCAAACTCATTGAAATCTTGATAACCTGCCATTGTAGCAGCAGTAAGCGATCTAACAACTGCGCCACACACTTTTTGTCTTACATAGGCGTTGCCGACAGCAGCGCAGTATTCTGCCTGTTTACAAATATCTGTATTTGAATACGCATGCCTATACCAGTTCCTTTGGCGCTTCAGTATATGTGCTGAACTGGAGAAATATGTGCGAAGTAATTGCATTGAGTCGCACCGAAATTAGGTTTCATGTTAAACACACAAAAATCAAAGTATCGAGGAGGGCAAAATGTGAATCGAATTTCTTTACGATAAAGCTCCCATGCTTTAAGACGTAGCTCAGCTCACCAAGCGTTGAGAAAGGGAACGTATGATGGAATCTGCTCTAAATACAGTGGGAGAAAATATAAATCAAAAAGGGCCGGAAAACGGCTTCAAACGCTTTCTTTCAGAACAAGAGCACAGTGTCGTCACGACAGTAATAAACTTCCTGGTCAAAGTGTGTGGAAGAAGGCTTTCGTGAGTGGCACGCTTCTCAGTTGTCACTCTGCGAGTAATATTTGTGTCAGTTTCTGTAGTGATCGCAGTGTGGCCAGTAAAGGCTGATCGCCTTATGCGGCGGCCCATTCTTTACACTAGTAGCGTCCGGAACTAGGATGACGGCCTTTCGTGGACCACTGACACACAGCTGACACTTTACATATAACAATTCTGATAATTCTTTGGGAGAAACATCCATTCTCCAAGAGAGAAACTAAAAATGCCAATAAAAATCGGGTTAATTGTAAAAACTGCTTTCTTGTTGTTAGTCTGCAATTTCGTTAAGGGAGTAGAATCTTTTTAAGAAAAGTATTTCACTCTTTCAGCAATCCAAACTGCGTTACTTCTAGGAATTCAGCAACCAGACACTTTTCATATTCAGTTAGTTCAACAAAAACACATTTCATGCTTTTCCCTATCAGCTCTTGACGTAATTGATATGTTGAAATTTAAGTTGTTGGTAATTGTAATTCCTAGGTATTTAGTTGCGTAATTATGCTTAATTAATAATTTGATGCCCTTAATTTTATTCATTAAGTAGGAGTTATTTCCTCATTTCCTTGTATAACACACACTTTTAGATTCACTGATGGTGTGCTGCGTTCTCCATGTGGGCGATTTATGGATTTGTTTATATCGCAAATTGCACCTAAAATCAAGTTACAACTTTCTTATAGATTCTAGAATTATTTATAAGGCATTTGTGCTTATCGAATTAATACTGTCGGGCTTAAAACTTCATGCATGCCTCTGAATGACTAAAAACCGACATCGTGTCATATTACTTGCTTAACGTATAATTTATATACTGTATTGTGTAGTGCTACGCTTTTTACAGTTAGTTTTTAATTTTTCACATTAACGATGTACAACGACTACACTAGCATTTTACCTGAATCCTTATCTAACTAGTTTAACATAGAATGGCTGTCATTAACAGAACGACAAATAAATTTGACTGAATGTTTCGAAAGTGAAACGGAAATTTTACACACAACAAATAATATCATATACTCTACGTGCAGTTACTGGACTGACATACTGGAAAAAACTTCAGAATGAAGAATATAAGAGGGTTAATCATGTGACCAATGAGGTGGTACTGAGTAGAACTGTGGCGAAGGGAACTTTGTGATGGTTGTAGTAGTTATTAGGAGATGAAGACGCTTGTACAGATTAGCGTGGAGAGCAGCTTCAAAGCAGTCTTCGGAATCGTGACTACAACAACTAAGCAGTCACTTTAGGGAGAAGAACAGAAAATTATGGCATTATTTGCTATCTATTATTATTATGTTTTTGCAAGGACTGTATTTGATGAGTAGATTTCACAAGTGATTTATAAAAATATTTTACCAATATGTTTATGGGATTCTGAGTTTGAACCACTAGGATGCCATTTGAGATGTGCACTTGTGGGAACAAATTTCTGTTTTCGAAGGAGATTCATTCTCTTGCCATTGTTGACCAGGTGCAGTATTTCTGTCATTTGATGTCCGTCTGCAGCAACGTGAAAGGCAAACGTCGGTTTGTTCAGACATTTTAAATGAAGAGTATCCACAGGTTCGAGAAATCGTGTACTAAGATATTTTTATTTTTGGGCTATGTGCAGTGATGAGCCAAGACATTATGACCTCCTTCTTAACAGCTTGTTCGTCCGTCTTTAGAACGAAATACATCGTTGGTTCTGCGTATCAGGGATTATACGGTTTGTGGGTAGGTTTGTGGAGATATGTGTCATTAGATGTCTACGCACAGGTCATGTAATCAGCGGAAATACGAGCCGCTGATTTGTGTACGCGGTGATGGTGACTAATAGCGACCCACACGTGTTCCATTGGATTTACATCAGGTGAATTTGGTTCCCAAGACATGAACGTGAGCTCACTGTAATGGTCCTAAAAACACAGTGGCACTGTTCTGGCTCCGAGGCACTGACAATTGTATTGCTGAAAGATGACATCGCCGTCGGGGAAGACAACAAGAATGACGGGATGCAGGAGGTTCGCAGCTGTCAGCGTGTCTTCGATTAATACCGGGTCCCACGCAAGCACAGGAGAATGTCTCCCATAGCATAATACTGCTCCCACCAGCCAGTGTCCTTGGAGCGTTGCACGATTCGAGTCACCGATCACCTCGATGAAGGCGTTTGTGGAGACGACCATCGATATAGTGCAGCAAAAATGTGATTCACCTGAAGAGCCGACACGTCTCTATCGATCGATAGTCGAATACCGATTGTCCCGTGCCCACTGCATCCGTAATTGCAGATGTCGTTGGGTCAACATGTGAGCACGTAGAGGTAACCTGCTGCGGAGCTCCACGTTCAACAATGTACGATGAACGGTGTGCTCCGAAGCACTTATGTGTGCACCACCATTGTGCTCTTTCGGCGGAGATGCCACAGATCAGATCGCCATCTACCCTACTTTACAGAGCAGACGAGCCTCCGACCCCACGTTCCATGAATAGTCGTTGATGTCCAACCACTTAGCATCTAGTGGTAGTTTCACTGTAGTAGGTACGAGGGTTAGAACTTTAATAGTGGCAACTACTTATTTACAGTTCGTACAAAATAGATACGTGTTTCAAAGTTCTACTGACTTTCAAAGTAGTCACCAGCATCGTGTATAACCCGTTGCCAGCGATGTGGAAGTGTTAGGATACCCTTAGCAGTGCCAGTTGTGTTGACAGTTCGAGCAGCGCGGTCTATTGCCCGACGAATTTGTAGCAGTTCTGAAGCGAATACCGTGAAGTGTTTCCTTCAGTTTAGAAATCGAGTTGAACTCACGATGGCTTAGGTCAGCGGAGCGCAGTAGGTGATGTAGCACTTAGCAGCCCCATCAGTCAAACAAATCAGTAACAGATTGCACTGTACGTGCTTGAGGATTGTCCTGAAAAATGATGGTCAGGTCCTGCAGAAAGTATCATCACTTCTGTCTCTAAGCTGGTCGTAGGTTGTGTTGTAAAAATGAACAGCACAGAGACAGAAGTGAGGACACTTTCTGCAGGACCTGAAGGAAACGCTTCGCGGTATTCGCTTCAGAACTGCTACAAATTTGTCGGGCAATAGACCGCGCCGCTCGAACTGTCAACACAACTGGCACTGCTAAGAGTATCCTACGACTTCCACATCGCTGGCAACGGGTTATACACAATGCTGGTGACTACTTTGAAGGTTAGTAAGTCTTTGAAACACGTCTCAGTTTTGTACAAGCTGTAAATAAATAGTTGCCACTATTAAAGTTCCAGCCCTCGTACTAACTACAGTAGGACGAGCTCATTCGACCAGCTTCGCCATTTTCGAGATACTCACTCACAGGCTCTGCGTGATAATAGTCTGACGTTTGTGAAAGTCGACTATCTCAATGGACTTCCCCACTTGCAGCCCATGTCTTCGCTAGTGTGATCCCCCGTCCGTGTCTGCTCCGTCTACAAACCTTTGTTACCGCGTCACGTGCCCACAACGCCACCAGGCGGCATCCAACCTCACAGTGGGCAGTTCTCATAATGTTCTGGCTAATCAGCGTATATCTTTGGACGTGAACTGCAGTTCAGTCTAAATACACCTAATCTAATTTAAGGCTTGCTCTTCTTTTGAATACTATGGATTATTTTCTTCTTCATTTAGTTATTAGTGTAAAAGTTAACTCTAAGATATTCCTTCCTCGTGACAGGTTTGATAATTTATATAAAACTTTTTCTGAATGTTGTATGCACACATATTTTTCTGTTAGCTGTTATACGGTGTTATTTACTGTTGGAGTTGTCACTGTTTATACAGGAACTTATTGCAACGTTCAACTTACCAGTTAATTTTTTACTAACGGCCTTGCGCAGTGGTAACACCGGTTCCCGTCAGTTCACCGAAGTTAAGCGCTGTCGGGCCTGACTACCACTTGGATGGGTGACCGTCCGGTCTGCCGAGCGCTGTTGGTAAGCGGGTCGCACTAAGCGCTTGTGAGGCAAACTGAGGAGCTACTTGATTGAGAAGTAGCGGCCCCGCTCTCGGAAACTGACATACGGCCGGGAGAGTGGTGTGCTAACCACATGCCCCTCCTTATCCTCATACAGTGACGACTATCGGCTGAGGATGACCCGGCAGCCGGTCTGTACGGTTTGGCCTTCATGGCCTGTTCGGGGGGAGTTTAGTTTCGGTCTAATTAATTTTTTACTGTTTTTTGGTCTGTATCCATTATCAGGCATAAATCAATGCAAAATATAGGTATTATTATGTCACTGTTTTCATGTTCACTGCGAGATTCTTACTTCATCGACATACGGCCTTTTGAATCAATACATTTGCTACCAAGAGCAATACTTAATGTAGATACTCTAATGTTGTTATACAGTTGATCTCAACAACAGCTCTGAAGGTTGAAGGTGAGGAAGCTACTGAGTTACAATAAAATATAAGCTTATGTTTTTCCTCATGTAGCTAAAATCTATTATCCACCATTTGGATATACGTTGTCCGAACACTTGAGTTTTCTACAAAGGAGACGGCGTTATACTTTCGTTATTAATTCTACGCACTCTGCCACGCATGGGTATAGTTTGTGTTTCACCTGACTGAGTCTTGGTGCATTTTAAAAGAGACAGGATACTTCGTTAATCTAAATATGTTGATCGATCTTTACTTTACTTTTAATTAATTACAGCATTAGTCAATTAAGACGCAGTATTTACTAGAAAATAAACTATTTTGCCTAAAAGTTACGGGTATTTCAATTAATGCTTATTTTATATCCGGCTATACATCTGATTACGTATAGCAATCTCGATATAGTCGTTAAATTTCCAACCGGGTTTTTATTTTGAGAACTTGTAGCTGCGACACTATGTAGTTAAAACGTTAGTCGAGTTTCTCACGATATAAGTACAATTATCTACTACGTATTTTGAAATCAGTTGGCTGAAAACATTTTTAAATTTAGGCGGCATATTCCGTTTCTCTCGTTGCGCCTAGAATGAGAATAAGAAACACATTTCTTTGCAATACAATGAAACGTCGTATTCGTTCGGATCGCTCCATGTTCTTTGGTACGTGAATAATTATTCAAAACATACATAATCTAGTCCACGTGACAGCAAAGACAACGTTTCGCAGAATGATTCCTGGGTACACATTATGCACCAATTTTTAATGTAAAAGTGATGTTGCGTCAAATGACGTTCTAAGTTTGGTGCTGTTCTTGTTTTCTCACTCGCGAAGCCGCCGTTTTCTTTTGTCTGAAATTGCTTTAGTTTCATGATGCACTATGTGATCAAAAGTATCCGAACACCTGGCGGAAAATGACTTACAATTTCGTGGCTCCCTCCATCAGTAATGCTGGAATTCAGTATGGAGTTGGCCCAACCTTAGTCTTAATGACAGCTTTCACTGTCGCAGGCATACGTTCGGTCAGGTGCTGAAAGGTTTCTTGGGGAATGGCAGCCCATTCATCGCAGAGTGCTGCACTGAGGAGAGTTATCAATTTTGGTCGGTGAGGCCTGGCACGAAGTCGGCGTTCCAAAACATCCGAAAGGTGTTCTAACGGATTTAGATCAGGAGTCTGAGCAGGCCTGTCCATTACAGGGATGTTTATGTCGTGGAACCACTCCACCACAGGCCGTGCATTATGAACAGGTGCTTGATCATTTTGGAAGATGCAATCGCCATCCCCGAATTGTTCTTCAACAGTGGGAAGCAAGAAGGTGCTTAAAACATTAATTTAGGGTTGTGCTATGGTAGTGCCACGCAAAACAACAAGGGGTGCAAGCCCCCTTCATGAAAAATACGACCACTCCATAACACCACCGCCTCCGAATTTTACTGTTGGCACTACACACGCTGGCAGATGACGTTCAATCGTCCAACATTTACGCTCCTTGCACCAAGCGAGGCGTCGTTTCTCATTTACCGGCGTGATGTGTGGCATATGAGCAACCGCTCGAGCATGAAATCCAAGTTTTCGCACCTCCCACCTCACTATCATAATACTTTCAGTGGCTCCTGATGCAGTTTGGAATTCCTGTGTGATGGTCTGGATAGATGTCTGCCTATTACACATTACGACACTCTTCAACTGTTGGCGGTTTCTGTCAAACAGACGAGGTCGATCTGTACGCTTTTGCGCAGTACGTGTCCCTTCACGTTTCCACTTCACTATTACATCGGAAACAGTGGAACTAGGGATGTTTAGGAGTGTGGCAATCTCGAGTACAGACGTATGACACAAGTGACATCTAATCACCTGACTACGTTCGAAGACCGTGAGTTCCGTGGAGCGCCCCATTCTACTCTCTCACAATGTCTAATGAATACTGAGGTCGCTGATATGGAGTACCTGGCAGTAGGTGGCAGCACAATGCACCTAATACGAAAAACGCATGTCCCTGGGGGTGTCCGGATACTTTAAATCACATAATGTACTTTAAACATCCACTTCCGAAGACCAGTAATTCGCCAGTGACTAAAGCGAATAGCTATAAAATCCTCTAATATCCTGTGTATACTCACCTAATTCAGATTAGCTCATAAACGTCGTGTTAGTGGATTATTCTAATTATTTAATTAAAATCCGGGTATGGTTGAAGAGGACTGATGCACGGAGGGCCCCGTACGAACTTCATTATGTATATAAATAGCTCATCCACCATCAAGAGCCGGCCGTGGTGGCTGAGCCGTTCTAGGCGCTACAGTCTGGAACCGTGCGACCGCTACGGTCGCAGGTTCGAATCCTGCCTCGGGCATGGATGTGTGTGATGTTCTTAGGTTAGTTCTGTTTAAGTAGTTCTAAGTTCTAGGGGACTGATGACCAAAGAAGTTAGGTCCCATGGAGCTCAGAGCCATTTGAACCATTTTTGAGCCTGAGAAAAACAGTTTTCAACAGTCAGACGGACA
This sequence comes from Schistocerca cancellata, assembly GCF_023864275.1. Taxonomy (NCBI): domain Eukaryota; kingdom Metazoa; phylum Arthropoda; class Insecta; order Orthoptera; family Acrididae; genus Schistocerca; species Schistocerca cancellata. Next base: position 153,712,236 of record NC_064629.1, read on the forward strand.
GACAGGAAGACAAATAAACACGAAGTGATCCTTTAAGGGTTACCTTATTACCAATTGAGGCAAGAAATCCTAATATGGAAATATACACAAACAAATTCGACGTTTTGTCCCTCTGTTTCCACAAACTGGTTGTCTGATTTATTGATAGTGAAGTAATTCCTTCCTTTTTCCTCCAGCTTCTGTGACACAGTCATGTTGATCAGACACGGATATCAGGGATAGGGAAGTGAAGAAACGTGGTGAGGACTGAACACATGAAATCAGTAACACAGAAAAATCAGAACCAAACTACTGTACAGAGAAATAAATCTCGGAAGACGCAGGAATATGTGGAGAAAAGTTTTTGCAAGACTCACGTATGAGAAATTATTGATCACCATTTCACAGTTTAAGAACCTTGCTAAATGATTTTGAAGAAATAGTCAGAGATTGCTACTACACTATGCGATCAAAAGTATCCGAACACCTTGCTGAAAATGACTTACAAGTTCGTGGATCCCTCAATCGGTAATGTTGGAATTCAATATGGTGTTGTCCCAACCTTAGCCTTGATGACAGCTTCCATTCTCACAGGCATGCGTTCAGTCAGGTGCTGGAAGGTTTCTTGGGAAATGGCAGCCCATTCTTCACGGAGTGCTACACCAAGGAGAAGTATCGATGTCAGTCGGTGAGGCCTGGCACGAAGTCGTCGTTCCAAAACATGCCAAAGGTGTTCTATAGGATTCAGGCCAGTCCAGTAAAGGGATGTTATTGTCGTGTAACCACTCCCCCACAGGTCGTGCATTATGAACAGGTGCTCGATCGTGTTGAAAAATGCAAACACCATCACCGAATTGTTCTTCAACAGTGGGAGGCAAGGAGGTACCTAAAACATCATTGTAGGCGTGTGCTGTGATAGTTCCACGGAAAACAACAAGGGGTGCAAGCCCACTCCATCAAAAACACGACCACACTGCAACACCAGCGCCTCCGAATTTTACTGTTGGCACTACACACGCTGGCAGATGACTTTCACCAGGCATTCGCCATACCTACATCCTGCCATCGGATCTCCACATTGTGCACCATGATTCGTCACTCCTCACAATGTTTATCCACTGTTCAATCGTCCAACATTTGCGCTCCTTACACCAAGCGAGGCGTCGTTTGGCATTTATCAGCGTGATGTGTGGCATATGAGCAGCCGCTCGACCAAGAAATCAAAGTTTTCTCACCTACCGCCTAACTGTCAGAATACTTGAAGTGGATCCTGATGCAGTTTGGAATTCCTGTGTGATGATCTGGATAGAAGTCTACCTAATACACATTACGATCCTCTTCAATTGTCGACGGTCTCTGTCAGTCAACAGACGATGGCGGCCTGTACGCTTTTGTGATGTACGTTTCCCTTCACGTTTCCATTTCACCATCACATTGGAAACAGTGGACCTAGAGATGTATAGGAGTGTGGTAATCTCGCGTGTAGACATATGACACAAGTGACACCGAATCACCTGACCACGTTCGAAGACCGTGAGTTCCGCGGAGCGCCCCATTCTACCCTCTCACGATGTCTAATCACTACTGAGGACGCTGATATGGAGTACCTGGCAGTAGGTGGCAGCACAATGGACCTAATATGAAAAACGTATGTTTTTGGGGGTGTCCGTATACTTTTAATGACATAGTGTACGTTTGTGAGTCTACCGCTTCTGTTGTTTCAGATCGTGTGGGTCTTTTAGACTACATAATTCTGGATTCACAGATGATTGGCTTTTTGTTTGTAATGAATGGATGGAAAGCGTTTAGGATTGAGTGAAACGAATGAGTCAGTTATTTTCATCGCACTCTTTAGTAGCTGTATCTTTACGAACATTGTTTCAAACGCTAAGTTAACTTATAATTTTTTTTAGTTTCTCTTTAATATTTTGGATTTTATTTTAAGGTTTGTAGATGCGTCTCTATTGTACTTCCGTGTCTTTATTCCTTGTTGACGTGTATCTGTGTTTCACAGATTTTCTGTGGGTTTCAGTTGAGTTTTCCTTCTACAGACGCCTGGAGGTTGTTTCTTGTTGATACCAAACGTTTGTACGGTTTATCCCTGTGGTGTCACCGCCAGACACCACACTTGCTAGGTGGTAGCCTTTAAATCGGCCGCGGTCCGTTAGTATACGTCGGACTGGCGTGTCGCCACTATCAGTGATTGCAGACCGAGCGCCGCCACATGGGAGGTCTAGAGAGACTTCCTAGCACTCGCCCCAGTTGTACAACCGACTTTGCTAGCGATGGTTCACTGACAAAATACGCTCTCATTTGCCGAGACGATAGTTAGCATAGCCTTCAGCTACGTCATTTGCTACGACCTAGCAAGGCGCCATGTTCAGTTACTATTGATATTGTGAATAATGTTCAGTCTAGAGAGACGTTCATCATTAATGGATTAAAGTTAAGTATTCCACCAGCTACGTCCGTTTTTCTAAATTCTAATTTCCTTGTCCTGTTCCAGACCTCACGCCAGCCTGCGTGAGCTAAAACACGTGCCTTTCGGCTTCCTCTAGTAACCCGGTGTTGGCTCTCCTGCCAACCCACAACAATCCCAATATCATTGCTGAACAAACGCTGCAGTGTTTTAAAGTAACTGATTTTCTGTGTATATATCTGAGCTCCTTGAGTGCTTTTACCCTCCGAAAACATTTAGGCTATTCCCTATAATTTCGAATCTAATCGTTATTACACAGAATTTTGTGCTGGATTCAGCTTCATTTTCTGCTTGTATTTTTCTTACCTTGTTGTTGCTCTGGTTCAAAAAAATGATATGTTTGTGAAATCTTATGGGACTCAACTGCTGAGGTCATCAATCCCTAAGCTTACACACTACTTAACCTAAATTATCCTAAGGACAAACACACACACACACACACACACACACATACACACACACACACACACACACACACACACACACACAGACACATGCCCGAAGGAGGATTCGAACCTCTTCCGGGAGCAGCCACACAGTCCATGACTGAAGCGCCTTAGATCCCTCGGCTAGTTGCTATGGTTCCTTGCGTATCTATTCTCGTACTTTTGGTAAATCGTGTGTCTAGTATATCTTCTCCTTTCATTTGGTTTTATATTTGGTTCGTTTTGTGACTACATTTCTTTGTAGCCATTGTTTTTGGCCATTTGCGTTATTGTGTTTTGGCAACCACTACCTGGCAAAGGAAGTGAATCACCCAGAAGACCTGATCGGACGTTAATGGAACTTTTTACATGTACACAACATCGGTGGATATGTAATTGATAAGAGTTGTAATTATCAGTGAAAAGTAGAATGGCCAAAATGCTGCCATAATATTCCTCGTGTTTAGTGTTGTTACTAGACCTGATAGAGTATGCAAGGGACGTGAACAGCGTCAGATGTTGAGTGATCGCAGCCGGCCGGTGTGGCCTAGCGGTTCTAGGCGCTTCGATCTGGAACCGCGCGACCGCTACAATCGCAGGTTCGAATCCTGCCTCGGACATGGATGTGTGTGATGTCCTTGGGTTAGTTAGGTTTAAGTAGTTCTAAGTTCTAGGGGACTGATGACCTCAGAAGTTGAGTCCCATAGTGTTCAGGGCCATTTTTGGTACATTAACCAGATTTGTGTAGCATTTGGGTGGGACAGTGGTCCGATGTTGGACTGTATGTGAACATAAGTTGAGGCATACTAACCGTCAAGGTTCCGATCGACAAAGTGTGACCGCCACAATGAAGGATCACAGTATCGTGCACCAAGCACACCATGAACTTTTCACATCTGCACCTGCCATCCGAGAACGTGTGACGGACTTCATGCAATATTCCTCCCCACCATTTGCTGCAGAATAACGGCAGGCGGACTAGGGATCTGCCGACCCATGCTGCCGTTAACATCACAACACAAACGGCTGCGTCTGGAGTGGTGCCGTAACCGGGAACCTCTGACTGCTGATGAAATGCGTCGAATTGTGTTGAACAATGAATCGTCGTTCTGCACTACCCCAGATGACCATCATCGACAGGTATGGCGGCGACCTAAGAAGAGGTTCCATTCTTCCATTGTTTTGCAGAGGCATAGCGGTATTACTCTTGATGTCTGTGACGGCTGAAGTGATTGGGGGAACTCTGACAGCACGAATGTACGTCGCACGTCCTGCTCCCTCTTGAATTACCTCTCATACGACAGTGTAGTGGTGCAATTTTTTAACAGACCCATGTTCGTCCCCACATGGTCACATGGTACGTGTCTCTATGGAATCCCTGTGTGATTTTCAGGTACTCCCGCGACCAGCAAGAATTCCAGATCTGTCCCCAGTAGAACAAGTCTGACACCACATTGGTCGACAACTCCGTCCCTGTGCGAGTATCATGGATAACAAGGACCAGTTACTACAATTGTAGGACGGCTTGCCTCAGGACAGGATACAACAACTTTATGACATCCTTCGCAGCCTAATCAGTGCATACATGCGGAGCAGAGGGGGTGCAACGCCATACTGATTAAATGGGTTCATACCATCAGGTTCTTTGTAAACTGGACTCGTTAATGTAATCACTGAAGCAACATCACATACCCTCTCAGCCCGTCAAGTTTCATTTCTTTTTCTCCTCCCCTTCTGGGTGATGCCCATTTTTTTTTTTTTCAGGCGGAATATCTGGTAGCTGATCATATTAAGTGGTATTGAGTTTAGTTTTTAGCTCTCGTCCACGAAAGCTGTTTGTTTCTGGGAGTTCTCCAATGATTAATTCATTATTGCCTTAGTAATTAACAAATATTACATGCGGGAAGATTGTATAATTTTCTTTTTGTTATACCTAGTTAATCCATTTAATTATTTTTCTCCTTTCTAGAGCGAATTTGAACTTATCGTGTGTTGTGATTGTATCAGCATTTTCGTAAAGGGGTGGAGTCCCTCCACGCCCAAACTTGGATGGTACCATCGCAAATGTTCTACTGTCACGTTCGCGTTTGTTAATGTTAGTCGAGGAGTTCACAGGATGTGGGTCTGTGATGATGTCCGTGTGTCTGGTTGGATTTACGACTAACAAGGGCCCATCGAGGTGAGATAGAAAGTGGACGAAAACGACTGAAGTTGAACGGTTTTAAGAGCAGTGGGATAAAGTGCCAAGCAAAGGGCTAAGGGAAAATTACCTCTGCGACAGTCTGGACTGGTAGTAAGAGCAGTAGCGATTTTCATGCGAATGATGGTGCAAGGTTAAGGTTATGGTAAGCTGTTGGGTATCGTCAAAGCTCGATACCTAAGTGATAGCTTAGGTTCTTCATTAAAAGTATCAGTCTCAATCGATGAGAGGTACTACTCAGTTTGGTTACCGACATGCCTCCTGGAGCAGCTGCAGAGTCTGCGTACCTTGTAACATGCCATGGTGCTGATGTGAGTGGTTCACTGGTCGTAAATCGATCGCACACTGTGTGTGAAGGTTTTGTGGATTTGTTTGTGTTAATGTGAAAATTGGCTTCCCTGCTTTTGCCGGCGGTGTGGCTGTGTTCATTCATCTGGTACTTGCAGTCAGCATGATTGGGATTTATAAGTTCGCCGATATTTGCGTTTTTTATTTTTCTTTAGTTTGCCATAGGTGGTTTAGCGTCCCTGGTAAGGAGTGTCTTGGACGATTGTATTTCCACCTATGGTTGTCATCGTAGAAAAAAAAATTCAAATGTGTGTGAAATCTTATGGGACTTAACTGCTAAGGTCATCAGTCCCTAAATTATTCTAAGGACAAACACACACACCCATGCCCGAGGGAGCACTCGACCCTCCGCCGGGACCAGCCACACAGTCCAGGACTGCAGCGCCCAAGACCGCTCGGCTAATCCCGCGTGGCTGTCATCGCAGATCCTCAGAAGTGGGATGAATGGATTGTACGCGTTTCTTGAGTTCCTGTGCAGTCGTGTGGAGAGTTTTCTGACTCGATAGAGTCTCGAGGCGGTATTTATTGTGGAGCTCCGCTGTGCGTGTGTGTCGTGGAGCACTGCTTATGATACGTAGTGCCTTGTTCTATACAACCTGTAGGCGTCGTAGGCTTGTTGGAGCTGCTAACCCCCTACAGGGGCTATGTACGTCATAAGAGGTCTAATCACTGTCATGTGCTTGAATATCTGCACCCGCCTGCCCAGTGTCCTTTGCCTTTTCAGCGCTGGATAAAGTTGTTTGAGCCTCGGGTGTGCTCGGCTGGCAAAGCATTGGTTGTGGTCCCCCCAGGTTAATTTTCGGAAACGTACTGGGCGCGACTGTAGTGTTATTTGTCTGTAGTGTTGGTGTTTGCGTAGTTGCATCTGTCTACAGGTAAACAGAACTGCTTCACATTTGTCCACGTTTACCTTATTACACCACAGTTCTAACCAAGGATCGGCATTACGGTTTTGTGCTGCCTGTAGTCGTGAGTTGATGTTCGATGGCTTCCAGTTTTGCGCTAGGATTACGGCTTCATCCGCGTTTTGTATAGTTGAGATACCATTAATGTAGAGGTTAATCAAGGGGCGCGTCAGGATGCTGCCCTGAAGGTACTCCATCTTGTATACCGGTCATTGTTGAGTGTTTGCCCTAAATATTGGTGTTGATGCTTCTGTTGGTGAGGTACAAGCGTCTGAAAAGTAAGAGTCTGACAGTGAAACAAGAGTCGCTGTGCCTGCGATTGAGGTCGTTTGCCAAGCGCGTATCTAGGGACTGGGGGGCAAACCGAGGTATTTGCCCCGAGCGTCAGTTTCAGGAGGCGCCAAATTCATATTCTTGAAGAAAAAAATCTTGTTTCATAAAGAGCCTAGCTTTCGGCGCACGTTGGTATATCGCTTATTCATGTGATTTTAAAACGCATCCCTGCTGGTTTTTGAACATTTTCTAACGCATTCTCAATTAATTTATGAACGAATTATAACTTGAATTTTGAATGCATGCATAGTGTACGTGATGCCTCTGGCAGGGGAATCTCCGTTGCATCAAGAAATAAACAAAACATTTCCGCAGGCTAATGGGGACGAGCCTATACGAGCTGAGCCGAACCAACCTGAAAGGGTGAATACCAATCGCTGTTTGTTTATGTAGTTGATTGGGTGTGCGACTGATAAGTGTTGTAATTATTAGCGATATCCATAGATTCAGTTTGCCGGCCGGAGTGGCTGTGCGGTTCTGGGTGCTACAGTCTGGAGCCGAGCGACCGCAACGGTCGCAGGTTCGAATCCTGCCTCGGGCATGGATGTGTGTGATGTCCTTAGTTTAGTTAGGTTTAATTAGTTCTAAGTTCTAGGCGACTGATGACCGTAGAAGTTATGTCACATAGTGCTCACAGCCATTTGAACCATAGATTCAGTTTATCAGAGTAGAAATAAACGACTAACAGGAATAACAAGCAAGAAAGATTACATATTAGCATCTGGGTGTATCCAAGAAAATGAAATTTTGACACAAAACGTTTGGTCAGATCGCTACACTGCTAAGGGCCAGTTGTACAGTTCCCAGTTAACAGACGCGTAAGTTCTATTCTCCGAATAGCGCGGAAAACTCGTTGTACGAACACGCAATAATGCCTAACTGGATGCTAAATTCGGGAAAACTAAACCGGTGAGTCTGACAGGGTAATGAAGTTAATCGGACAATAAATTTTGACAGTGGCAGGAATAGTTACTGAATTAGTGATGACAAGATTGATTGTTAGAACGAGGAGGGAGAAGAAACGGAGACATCACACAAATTATGTGGAAGAATATGATGATTTCACATTTCTATAGAAATTTCGTGCTATTAATACTTTTAGATCTGATGCTTGAGAAACTGAAGCATATGAATGAAATGTGAAACTATTTCTTAACATGAAACTTTTCGCTTGTAATAGGCCTTATAGGCATTTGAGACTGGTACTTCGTGAATTATATTCTGTCGTGTTGGTTATGTAAATGAGGTACATAAAAATAACCATTTGTGTCAGAGCAGTCTCGCTTAGTCTAGCAGACAGAGACAAAATAGACGTGATGAAATAGATAAACCACACCACTCCTGGGTACTATTTGTAGTAACAGCGTTTTCAGTATTAGACAATGAGACTTTGATTTTTCGTGTAGCAAAACGTTTGACACACTTCGATGAGGTAATAGATTCTTTAGCAGAAAGGAATGCACACCGTGTAAAGCTGTCGCATGATTAGAGAGAAAAAATGCTGGGACCTAAGGATTGAAGAAATGTCCACTGTCTTGCTTGTCTCTTGTCTTTAATGGTTTTGTTTCCTATATTTAATTTTATGTCACACAAAAGAGAAAGTTATTAGTTAGTAGGCTATAAAGAGTGCAATTTTTCGGAAGAGTTCTTGTTCTCCCGGTCACAAATAATACCACCCTTAATTAATTGTGAGTTTTTATAAGGGTATCAAACCAATCGACTGCCAATAGGAGAGGCACCATAGGACATTTTAATTTCCACTGCCCTGAATGTAGATGTGATGCCTTCCATTACAAATCCACAGAGCGTTATACAGTGACGTGCGATATCAGAATGCTGTGTGAAGAGGCATGGCACTGCAGTTTGCCACACTTAAGACGAAATAACATATGTTACATTTATGAACATATATGTTTTATATATCAAACCCTCCACAAAGACGTGAGCAAGAAAATTAACATACTTTCGAAAAATGTTTTTTTTTCAATTACTGACGTCCTATCTGAAACGCTCGAGTGGGATTATCGGGGGTGAGGGGGGGGGGGGGAAGGGGGGACACTATCAAGTTTTTATCCCTGTTCGTAAATATTGCAGATCCGGGGATTGCGTCGTGCCATACACGACCGAAATCCTTTTCGATGTCTAGGAACACCCTTGTTGTTTTGTTGGAACTGTAGCCGTCTCTTACATGTTCAACGACGCGAAGGCGTTGTTCTGTTGTGGAGTGGTAATTCCCGAAGCCGAATTGCTCCGGTCTCAGGGTGTTGTTGTTGATGCAGTGCCTAGTGAGTCGTTTTAGGACTCTCTTCTCGACAGTCTCTCTCAGCGAGCACAGAAAGCTTTTGAGTTGGTAATTTTGTGGGTGGGAATGGTTTTTCTCTGGCTTCCTTAAAATCATTACTTTGGTCGCCTTCCTAGACGCAAGGAAGTGTTGTTGATGTCTTAGGATGGTGTGTGTGTGTGTGTGTGTGTGTGTGGTGTGTGTGTATTGAACGAGGGACCTAGAAACGACGGAAAGACTTCGTCCCGCCGTAGCCCTCGGTGGTTCACAACCCCACAACAGGCCACAGCAATCCACCCACCCCACCACCGCCCGCATACCGAACCCAGGGTTATTGTGCGGTTAGGCCCCCAAAGGACACCCCCCCCCCCCCCCCCAGGGAACGTCTCATACCAGACGAGAGTAATCCCAAATATTTGCGTGGTAGAGTAATGATGGTATACGCGTACGTGGAGACAGTGTTTGCGCAGCAATCGCCCACGTAGTGTAACTGAGGCGGAGTAAGGCGGCCCGTCCCGCCGGAGGTTCGAGTTCTCGCTCGGGCACGGGTGTGTGTGTTGTTCTTAGCATAAGTGATTTTCCGTAGTGTGTAAGTCTAGGGACTGATGACCTAAGCAGTTTGGACCCTTAGGAATTCACACAGATTTGAACATTTGCGGAGTAAGGGGAACCAGCCTGCATTCGCCGAGGCAGGTGGAAAACCGCCTTAAAAACCATCCACGGGCTGGCCAGCACACCGGGCCTCGACACTAAACCGGACCTCGACACTAATCCGCCGGACGGATTCGTGCCAGGGACCGGCACGCCTTCCTGCTCGGGAAGGTACTCTCAGCATAGTACTCGACGTCCACATCCGCAAGCCACCCCACGGTAGGCGGCGAAGGGTACCCTGTACCACTTCTGGTCATTTCCTTTCGTAATGAGTGTTAGGTTTTCTATCGCTTTGCTCGTGAATTCCTGGAGGACACGGTTCCGAAAGGCATCTGGGCCAGGGGCTTAATAGCCCATGTAATTTCATGTGTGCTAGTACGTCTGATTTCGTTGCGCGAGGGCTGGATGCAAGACCTGTAACCTCGTGGTTCGTTTCAAGAATGAATACCGGGTCTGGTTTATATCTACTTGAAGAACCTATATAGCTTCTAGTGCCCCATCTATTAGGCACGTGATATAATCCGTTTGACTAACTTAGAATACGAATATAATTTAGTGGAGATTATTTTATCGTATGTGATTTATAAACTTGCACTACAGAAGTACGTCTACAAGCTTTTACTGTTTCACATCTGTGCAAGAAGTTAATTATTATTTATTGAAACAAATAACATAACTGTTTTAGTTTCGGTTGTAAATGCATCTGTGGGCTGAAAAAGAATTCCTCCATGATAACTGTTAAGGCTTTTTAAACAAACAAACTTTATTAACATCCTACATCATTACTCCTCATGTCTCTGTATTTATTTCTCAGCATAATCACCCAGGCAACACACACATTTCCCGTAATGAGAGACCGGTTTGTTGATACTGTCACTATAGAATGTTTGACTTTGTTGCCGGGCCACGACCTCACCTTTGCTTGCACCGCTTCGGCACTATCAAAATGACGTCGTCGAAGGTGCTCTATAAGTTTTTTAATCCGATGAAAATCGGATGGGCTAAGTTGTGACTGTGTGGAGGAGGCTCGATGACAATGAGCCCAAGGCATATGATTCTTGCAAATATCGCAGCGCTCGTGTGTGGACTGGAATTTTTATGTTGAAGCAGAGAATTAGATTACTGCACAAACCTCAATAGTTTCGTTACAAACCGCCATGTTACATGTCACAGTTCCGAGCCCTCTAGCGGCAGAAAGCTGTAGACATGGAGAATAAAGATACAGAATGTTAAAAACGTTAGTTTTATTTAAAAACCGTTCCATAAAAATTCGGTGGCCCCTCTTTCCAGCACGCCCTCGTACTAACACAATTAAACGCCCTTCGGGTTGCAATCTTGCTACATTCTTTTATAATCACGACTTTAATATAAATGGCAAAGGTAGTGTCAATCAGATCACAGGGAAAAGTTTAGACATAAATGACAATAGATTTATTCATTCTTAACATCACAAGACAAACAAATGTCTAAAGAAATGTCACACAGACATTTTCATTTGACAAACGGTTACACTAATTTGGTGTCTATGGTGGACAAAGTGATCATCTGGGGATCGACACACGACACTAACCAGAACACTAATCGCTCTGTCTGACTTCATACACGTGAGTCCGGGGTATGGCACAAAAACTACCCCACAATCAAGCATCTGTACTCTACTATTACAAAAAAAGAAAAATGGTTTGAAAGAACAGGGTCCTGAGAAACATATATTGAAGCCCTACGCCGTAGCAGTGAATACCTTACCCTTCTGCTGGTCAGGGCGGCACACCATGATGCATTCGGCGACTGAAGTCATGGGCGGCAACAATCTGATCGGCGGGCGCCCGAAAAATGCAAGTACGCGTTCTTGTGTTCGGCTACTTCAGAATGCAGATACTTCCCTATGAGCCTCTGAAACCCCGGTGGATTACAGTGTGCAGGTGAGCCCGTTTGCTGGTCTGCCAAACCAATCTGACTCCGTCCCACGGCTATGCGTGACGTAATATGTCAAATGCTTAGACGGCCGACTCAAGGCAAATAAGTACACCCACGCATCACTCGTTGTGTCCGTGATGCTAGAAGCAGTACTTCTGATGGTTCAGAAGGTGACTGCCACAGGCTCTAGGTGGCACGATAACAAAGGACACAAGTCTCACCGTTTAAGTAGAGACCTGCAGTTCTTTACTAGCGAAGCGTCAGTACAAGAGTGACTTCTTCTCCTTCTCTCTCCTTTCCTCGCCAGCTCGGTAGCAATGCACATTTACATCTTAGACTACTATCACTTTAGCACAAGCCAATCACGAATTGGAGTGCCACCTTCGAAGATGGGGACTGCTCCTTGCTCTTCGTACACCAATTTGACCAGTCAGAGGCTTTGAAGTTAATTGGGAGAAAAGAAAAAAAATTCAGCTTTGCAGCCTCTTTCTCACGCTTTTACGCTGTACCTTTTGCTAACAATATTACCAGGATGGAACCACAGCCCTCCATAAAAAGATTGTTATTTTCCCTGTTGCGTCCATTTAGAAGTTTCCAAAGAACTGCCATAAACTCGCTAAAAGCCTTGTGCCTTTACAAACATGTTTTTGTGACAACCTGGACATCTGGGCGCCAGTGTCCTCCCACAGAAATTCGCAGAACGCTTACAGTCGTCTCATCGATTTCCTGCCTAACAAGGGACCATCCTCTGCTTTACTGCCGGTCTTCAATGCTTTGGCCATTGCAACGGCGTCTCCTTGGCGCTAGTCAGCCTACCTGGACGCGACCGGCGAACAACCGGCGCCATCCAAACATGTCTGCACAATGAGACCTTGAAACTCGACAGTCCAGAAAAGATTTCACCCAGGTTCCGCAGAAAAAAACGCTTTTACTGCAGTCGTTTAAATCGGGACCCTATTCCTTTAAACGCAGCTAAAGCTTACCGTTATTCCTTCACTAGAGCACACAAGCAAGAGCGTTAACTACTGCCCACCATTTGACCATGATGTATGAAGTCAGATCGTAATAAAGATTATCTCCCCTAAGAACATTAAGCAGCATGACACCGAATCAGAAGTGAGAGTGCCTTGCAATCTCTCTGTGTGCTGTAGTGTGCCTCTACAGGTGAGGTGTACCGTAATAACATCAACATACGAGGTGTGCTTAACTATGCTAGTACGTTTATCTGCTGACTGTATAATGTATTTTACTATTGACGGAAGGTCCCAGTGTGCAAAGTGTTGCAGAATCACTTTCATTTTATTTAACTCCAGCAGTAATAATGTATACATGTACATTGTTGTAAATAACTTTATAATACCTAAACGTAATCTGAAAATTGAATCCATTAAAAAATAAAGAATTATTCATCAGCATCTCTTGGCATTTGGAGTATAACATTTTTTTTAATAATAGAGAATGAAGAAGATATATTACATAAAAGTCGTACTGATCCAAGCTGAAGGCAGTATTTACATCTACATCTACATCTACATTCGTACTCCGCAAGCTACCAGACGGTGTGTGGCGGAGGGCACTTGACGTGCCACTGTCATTACCTCCCTTTCCTGTTCCAGTCGCGTATGGTTCGCGGTAAGAACGACTGCCGGAAAGCCTCCGTGCGCACTCGAATCTCTCTAATTTTACATTTGTGATCTCCTCGGGAGGTATAAGTAGGGGGAAGCAATATATTCGATACCTCATCCAGAAACGCACCCTCTCGAAACCTGGACAGCAAGCTACACCGCGATGCAGAGCGTCTCTCTTGCAGAGTCTGCCACTTGAGTTTGATAAACATCTCTGTAACGCTGTCACGCTTACCAAATAACCCTTTGACGAAACGCGCAGCTCTTCTTTGGATCTTCTCTGTCTCCTCTGTCAACCCGACCTGGTACGGATCCCAAGATGTCTAAGGGTTTGTATTACGTGTATATTATGCGTAAGTACACCAAAGATCATACTGAAGAAAGCTGGTCACGTACGAAGGTGCAAAGGCTAACATGTTTCTTTTCCTGTTTCTTTTTTGCGCTTTCTTCGGAATTTACATATTATCTAAAGGTTAGTCTCTCTCTCTCTCTCTCTCTCTCTCTCTCTCTGTATATGTATACAGGGTGGTCCATTGATCCATTGATAGTGACCGGGACAAATATCTCACGAAATAAGCATCAAACGAAAAAACTACAAAGAACGAAACCCGTCTAGCTTGAAGGGGGAAACCAGATGGCGCTATGGTTGGCCTGCTAGATGGCGCTGCCATAGGTCAAACGGGTATCAACTGCGCTTTTTTAAATAGGAACCCCAATTTTTTTATTACATATTCGTGTGGCACGTAAAGAAATATGAATGTTTTAGTTGGACCACTTTTTTCGCTTTGTGATAGATGGCGCTGTAATAGTCTCAAACATATAAGTACGTGGTATCACGTAACATTCTGCCAGTGCGGACGGAATTTGCTTCGTGATACATTACCCGTGTTAAAATGGACCGTTTACCAATTGCGGAAAAAGTTGATATCGTGTTGATGCATGGCTATTGTGATCAACATGTCCAACGGGAGTGTGCTATGCATGCTGCTCGGTATCCTGGACGACATCATCCAAGTGTCCGGACCGTTCGCCGGATAGCTACGGTATTTAAGGAAACAGGACGCGTTCAGGCACGACCTGCAACAAATGCTGATGCCCAAGTAGGTGTTTTAGCTGCTGTCGCGGCTAATCGGCACACCAGTAGCAGACAAATTGTGCGAGAATCGGGAATATCAGAAACGTCGGCGCTGAGAATGCTACATCAACATCGATTGCACCCGCACCATATTTCTATGCACCAGGAATTGCATGGCGACGACTTTGAAAGCCGTGTACAGATTTGCCACTGGGCACAGATTTTTTGCACGCGTTCTATTTAGCGACGACGCGTCGTTCACCAACAGCGGTAACGTAAACCGGCATAATATGCACTATTGGGCAACGGAAAATCCACGATGGCTGCGACAAGTGGAACATCAGCGACCTTGGCGGGTTAATGTATGATCCGGCATTATCGGAGGAAGGATAATTGGCCCCCATTTTATCGATGGCAATCTAAATGGTGCAATGTATGCTGGTTTCCTACGCAATGTTCTACCGATGTTACTGCAAGATGTTTCACTGCATGACAGAATGGCGATATACTTCCAACATGATGGATGTCCGGCACATAGGTCACGTGCGGCTGAAGCGGTATTGAAAAGCATATTTCATGACAGGTGGATCGGTCGTCGAAGCATCATACATGGCCCGCACGTTCGCCGAATCTGACGTCCCCCGGATTTCTTTCTGTGGGGAAAATTGAAGGATATACGCCTGACAACATGCGTCAGCGTATTGTCAATGCATGTGCAAACATTACGGAAGGCGAACTACTCGTTGTTGAGAGGAATGTCGTTACACGTATTGCCAAATGCATTGAGGTTGACGGACATCATTTTGAGCATTTATTTCATTAATGTGGTATTTACAGCTAATCACGCTGTAACAGTATGCGTTCTCAGAAATGATATGTTCACAAAGATACATGTATCACATTGGAACAACCGAAATGAAATGATCAAACGTACCTACGTTGTGTGTTTTAATTAAATAAACCTACATGTTACCAACTGTTCATCTAAAATTGTCAGCCATATGTTTGTGACTTCTACAGCACCATCTATTACGACGCGAAAAAAGTGGTCCAACTAAAACATTCATATTTATTTACGTACTACAGGAATATGTGATAAAAAATGGGGGTTCCCATTTTTAAAAAAAGCAGTTGATATCCGTTTGACCCATGGCAGCACCATCTAGAGGATCAACCATAGCTCCATCTGGTTTCTCCCTTCAAGCTAGACAAGTTTCATTCTTTGTAGTTTTTTCGTTTGGCGCTTATTTCGTGAGGTATATTGGCTCGGTCACGATCAGTGGACCACCCTGCATATATATATATATATATATATATATATATATATATATATATATATATATATGTCACACACACACTTCACAGTTACACACCATTTTACAAATTTACTTGTAATACTGGACGAAACTGTGGTCATTAACAGCTGGGAACATCACTTAATTATTCCAACATCTATTGATGAACAACACGGGCTCTGTAGAGAATTTATATCTGTTCAGAATTTAGGTTTATTCAGGAAATTTTTTATCAAATCACATAGAAAGGGATTTGAGGACGCTGCCTCTCGAACGTTCTTTCTGTATTTTAGCCGTTAAATCGTTTAGTTTCCATCACGTGGAGGAGATAGAGGATCCACCCTCCAGACGTCTTGTTAGGGAATTACAGACGCTTCTTCAAGCCTATTCACATCACCATAGCGTGGTTTCATACCACATCACATCAGAACGTCATGTTACAAGATGTAGATTTCAGAAAATACATCAATAACGATGGACACTACTCGTCATCTTTTGTGTGTTAATATGTAAACGTCAATTTATTGCATTTGATAATGGTGTTTTCTGCCTGTATTTTAATTTAATATCATAGGACCACTTCCCGTTTATTTGAGATGACCTTTCCTGAATAAATATTGTTCATTATGATCCTCTGTCACCTACATCAACTACAGAGGTTAGAATAGAACTTTTCTTATTAAATTGTTCATTTAACTTTTAGCTTATATTTTTATGTATTTTATTAACTCGCAGTTCTCGACAATGCAAAGACTACTTGACAGTAGGATCATAGCCACTGGTTATTGTTTGCAGTGAATTAGCTGTGTGGTATGAAAACAGACGTCTGCAGCTCACCCCTATACCTAAACGGAGCTATCCTTTTTAAACAGAGCCGTGCGTAGCCCAAGTACCTAAAGTACAAGTAACGGCACGTAAAGACGCAACTGATGTTCTTGCATGAGATGCTGTTTAGAAGAGCAACTACACTAGCAGCAGCCGTTTCGTACGGTCGAAATTGTTGTTTTTTCGTCTTGGATATGAATGTAATCCCTTTAAAATTACAACTGTAACTCTTAACACTTCGACATATTCTGTGCTCCAGGCTCCAAATCTATTGCATGATACGCAGTTTGCGTGGGGGCTCTTAGCA
The DNA here is from genome assembly GCF_023864275.1 of Schistocerca cancellata. Classification (NCBI taxonomy): domain Eukaryota; kingdom Metazoa; phylum Arthropoda; class Insecta; order Orthoptera; family Acrididae; genus Schistocerca; species Schistocerca cancellata. The sequence continues at coordinate 153,728,881 of NC_064629.1, forward strand.
TAAGATTTTGCAGGTTGAGATCGTTGTTTCACACCACTCCGTAACAACTAACTTCTTGACGCGGAAGGGTAGTGGGCTCATCAAGGGCTGCTTTTGGGGAGGGGGGGGGGAGCCATCCCTTTTTCACTCAGCGGAATGCGAGAAACAAACGGTAGCTATGAACATCATCATCAGGCAATGGAGAGACAGGCTGTCTGCATCATCTGACTAACCATGAGAGAATCCGAAGTAACCTGTTTCTCCACCATATCAGAATGAGGAAAGGACAGGATTGCATTAGAACACTGTAAAGGCAGAGCAGCAGACGATGTCTCCGTTAAATGACCGGAACCCACAGGAACAGCTGTTTTTACGGACAGAGGAGAGGACGCAGATGTAACATTCATTTCAACATCAGGAGAACCAGCCAATTCATCCTGCCGAAACAAAACCGCAACTAACGTCAGTATTCAAAGCATCACCACGGGAAAAAACACTCTCCACCATCACCTTCTCGGAGAGGCGAGATTGGGTAGGATGACTTCAAGACCTTCACCACCCTAAGACCGCTGGATTTTAAATTGTGCTACCGGTGCCGTCGCCTTAACGGCAGCAGGGGCCGCATCTGAACGTTCCGGTGACGGGAAAAGTTGCGCTGAGAACTATTGACAGCAGATTTCGGCGATACTAATTCAGCTAATGTCAATGGACGACGTTTCCCATAGGACGACTTTAAAACCCCAACACCACGTGGGCAGTTGGATCTGAGATGTTTGCTTCATCGCAAAGGAAGGAGGTTCCTTCCTGCCCTGCGTATGCAACATGAATCCGGTAACCAGAAAGATTCAGGTGTGAACGAATATTCGATTGAACACACATATCAGCGGTTCGGATACCACTGTAAAATACGGCGAGTTGAAAAAAGAGAAGGAGAGAGAGGGTGTTATATACGTGTGTATGATAAACCCTTTTCTCGAAAACTTCTGTCCTTCATACCTCCTCTGTGTTGCCACAGATGACGTGCCACTTATCACACTTGTACTAAGATGGCAGAACACGTGAGGTCTTAGCGACGAACTGATATTGGGTAAATAAAAAATTTTTCAGTTAGTTTGTTTATACAGGATGTCATTCACTTTTTATTAGCAGAATACGAGGAACTACACAATTATTCCGCTTTATGAATCACAAATAATTTCTAATCTTCACACTTTAATAAGAACAAAACAACGAACTGCGAATTTGCGTAATTACTGTGATATTTTTCTCAAAAAATGGCACTTAGCACTATGGGACTTAACTTCTGAGGTCATCAGTCCTCTAGAACTTGGAACTACTTAAACCTAACTAACCTAAGGACATCACACACATCCATGCCCGAGGCAGGATACGAACCTGCGACCGCAGCGGTCGCGCAGTTCCAGACTGTAGCGCCTAGAACCGCTTTTTTTTTAATCTCATTTTGTTCACTTTTGTTCGTTGAATCTGCTCGGGGCGGACGTCGTAAGACATCCCTTTAAGTTCGTTGTTGATCGATTAACTCAGTTTTTTGTTACAGAGGGCTGCTAACCCTCTGACCGAACACGCTGAGCCACCATGCCGGCTTGTTCGATATAGTTCGTTGCGTTGGGTCGGGGCGGACGTCACAAGACATCCGTTCAAATTGATCATTGTTGCCTTGACTCAGTTTTTTATTACAGAGAACACACAGCCCTCTGACCGAACACGCTGAGCTACCGTGCTGGCACCGCTCGGCCACTCCGGCCGTTGAAATTTTTCTCAATTACATATGCAAATAACCAGAGATTGCTACTTAAGTCCTTAATCGATACCGACCCCGGCAGACAACATGCCTGACCTCCGAGACTGCCGAACCGCTTCGCCCGCCATTCAAGTTGGGCGCGATCCGCAAGCCTCCAAAGAGCTTCGTCTGTCTTTTCATTTAGCAATTGTTTACTATCCTATTGATAGTTAACACACTAACTGAATGACAGCCTGCTACTGAGAGATGTTTTTACATGTAATGCAAGTACATACACTGTTTAGTTTTTCTAATATTAATAACAGAAGGTTATCATTTTGGCGCGCAAATTTCGAATGCAACAGCCGATCGCGGACTATCACGAACGACCAAATCGCCTGTCATCGGTAACTTACACCAAATTACGCCATCATGCCACAGCTGCCTTCTCAACTTCATAAGAAGACCTTCTTGTAGCCGAATATGATAGCTGTCCCGCGCACAGGATCCCGGGTTTGATTCCCGGCGGTGTCAGGGATTTTCTTTGCCTCGAGATGACTGGGTGTTGTGTGTCTTTCATCATCATTTCCTCCTCATTCACTCGCAAGTCGCCGTAGTGGCGTTAAAGGACTTGTGGAGTGGCGACCGAACCACCTCGCCAAGGTTCACCGGCCACCAATACCATATGCTCATTATTATTATAGCTGTGAAGCCAGAAAACATACAAACATGGCAAACGATATTGTACTAACCAACGTTCCAGCCGGATACGTCGAATGCCTCCAAAAGGAAGCAACGCAAATGAATCGGTCACTTCAGGAAGATTGTGAGCTCTAACCGGAATATACTCAATCGATGCATCTGCAAGAACGACTGGACTAATGGAACCATCAAGATGTGTAAACATCAGTTGAAAACCAACTCGAGAGAGAAGCAGGTCAACTTGCGAGGTATGTTGACACTTCGCAAAAAATACATATACAAGTAGATCAGAATTATCATAAGCAGTATCTACCTGATATGGTGTAACGCGAATCGTATCGACCAACCAATCGTGAATTTCTATAGGGCCTCGTTGAACAGGACGAGCACTCTTGTCAAAACTGAAACTAACGGTACACCGGCAAAGAATATTTTTGTGAGACTCGGCAGACTGATGTCTGCTAGGGCGTAGAAGTCTGCTGCCAGAGAACATACCAGCAACAATCTCCGTCAGGCAAGAACGAGGCGACACCGACCGATGCACACACACACACACACACACAAACTCGCCCGACGTGCAAGGCTGAACTAGCGCTAGACCACCACATCATACGCTAACTGTGTTACGTAATGCGCTCCCTCAAGGAGCTGTGCCTTTCTCCAATTCTGGCGGCTGCTCGCTAGGTGGCAATGGCGTAACTTTCACAACTAAAATTTAATTCATCAAAATTCAGACAATTCGTACGAAATATTTATAAATTATATACAAAAACTTTGCTCGTGAATCAGTGCAATTATTAGTGAAAACCGAATCAAAATCCCTACAGCATCTACTGAAATTAGTCTGCGTACACAGCAGGCCACGAAAGTAATTATTTTCAGCGTCTTGAATTGGACACCAGAACGATTACTTGTTTGTTACACATCAAACTCAACAGAATCCACTGGAGTTTGAAGTTCTTTGCATTGTATGTGAGTAATGAATGTAAAATACTATGAAAATTGTTTATTACATTAAATAATTTTCTGATGACATTTTGTATTTATAATATTTGTGTGTATAAATTGTTCATGTTGATGTAAATTTCACAGTTGTAAGAAATGGTCACGTTTAGGAACAATGTCAGGAATAGGTGTTATGTAAAAGCCAGGTGCTTTTGTTTGAAGCGAAAGGGGCTCTGAGGATTGGAAGAGGTGGCAAGGTCGAAGTGGCGTCAGTAACTTACTAAAATAAATAATTCTTTACACCCTATCTTATAAGAATCGGTCGTAAGTATTACGTATCTGTGAAAGCTAATAGCTTTGTGGAAAACTATTACAAAACACATTTACGTCTAAATCGCAGTAAGATGAATTTGTAAAAGATTTTTGTATAACATGTTTTCAAAACAAGTTATTTCTGACTCAGATAAATGTGTTAAATGACATATTGTGAACTTGAAAACAGGTTCATCCTGAGGGAATTAGAGTTATATAGGTGAAATATAAAAGAGGTCATGGTTCCCATCTGAAACGGATTAGGACGGAGTGAAAGTGAGAAGATGGAATGATTTGGCTTGCTGCAGCTAAATAGATCAAAGAAGAGTGGAATCAGACTGTAGGCAGCAGTGATAGAGACAAAATATTGAGAGTGACTTACACATCAATCACTGTCAATATATCCTCAGATGGAGACTTCTGTTTTGTAGTAGAATGTCATATATATATATATATATATATATATATATATATATATATATATATATATATATATATATATATCGATGCCAAGAAGAAGTTGTTAAGCCCTAAAATTGCAAGAGCTACAGCTGCTAATGCGTAAGTTCTGTAGCCGCCACATTGAAAAGACATGCCGATCGCCTACAGCAACAGATTAAGAAGTTTATTTAGAACTGTAACAACAGCTTGAACCAGTAATTTTTGGAAACTGTAATTATATTAATATCTTCAGCTGCTCACGGATGTTGATATATATCAACGGGGACAGGTGAAAATGTGTGCACCAACTGGGACTCGAACCTGGGATCTCCTGCTTACATGGCTGTTCAAGTTCGTTGTTGATCCTTTCACTCAGTTTTTTATTACAGAGGCCAACCAGCTCTCTGACGAAACACACTGAGCTACCATGCCAGCATCCATCTGAGAAACTGAGAGCACAGAGGAGAGTGTGACTGCAGGGACTATCTCGCATACTCCTCCCGCTGGACCCACATTCTCACCATGTATGTCCACACACTACATTCATAGTGTCGCACTCCAACACACTCATTACCCGTGAAAGACATTCTCACTAAGTCCTGTAAGAGTTCTGGTGATATGCATACATCAGCACAGGAGAAGAAGGTCATGGCCATTATTACCAGAACTATACACTTATATGGATATGGTGTCTGTTCTTTTGGACATATCCATATAAGTGTATAGTAATTTTTTGTGTGTTTTTAGAAATAAAAATTTGTTGCTACCGTAAACTGGTTCAAAGAAGTTCATTGTAAGGCGGCTATAATTTCGAAACTTACTAGGACTCATCTAGTTACTTTGCGTGATTTACAATCGGAATTAGGTACTATTTGACAGGTTGTACATCATATATATGTGAACATTTAAAGAAGACATACACCTTTCAAATAGTTGTTAGCGCTTATTGCATGAAAGGTGCTGAATTGTCTTTATTATCGAAATGGCGTAATGAATGATTGCTTATACTAGCTAAGGTTGGAACGCCAGTAGGAATGAGACGGAAGGTGTAACTCAGACCCTGGGAGCGCCAGTAGAAACGAAATGGAAGGTGCAACTAAGACCCTGGTTGCAAAACCTTACACAGGTCTGTTGGTCCAGCTTAAAACAGGTTGAGTGTCAGAAAATGGCTGGTGTGACATCCTGGCTACATAACACAGGAAGTAACCCAAGTTGGATGGTCGAGACACCTGAGCAATGAAGCACAATAGAGCAGCGGCCGGCCAGTTTTGTAGCGAAAATTAACAGGAATAGGTATTTCCTCGCAAACACTCCTTGCTGGACGACAAAACACTAAAATATGGTTGGCTGGCATTCAGAAGAATCCGTAGGGAGAGAGAATATTCCATAGTTTCGAGAATATGATTCACTTTCTGTAGTTGTGAGGGAGCGGAGCTGAGCTTGCTGGGAAGCCAGAGGTGGAGAGAAAGAGGTCTGACAGTAGATACATTTTGCTGGTTTTGGCACACTAACGCCATTTTAAATAAATTCTGTATTTTTTAAGTAAAACAACAGATTTTTAAAAATTCAGATTATTTAATTAACTAAACCAATTTTATAATGTTAACTAAATACCTATTTTTTACACTAATACAACTTAATACAATAAACAACTGATTTCTCACTTTAATATTTGATTTACCACATGACTGTAACACAATTACATGTATTAGTTAACAAAAGTAAGTTACCTTTAAAAATTTTACATGGTGAACATAAGTAAATTAATTAAAATGTGTTAGTTAACAAAGTACATTATTTTGCAAAATAACATTGTGAACATAAGTAAATAAATAAAATGTATTAGTTAACAAAGAATGTTATTTTAAAGAATAACATTGTGAACATAAGTTAATTAATTAAAAATATATTATTTAACATAAGTAAATTATAAAAATTTACATCATGATTGCAAGATAATAAAATGTGTTAGTTAAAACAAAAGTACATAATTTTAAAAATTTTACATTAGGAACTATATATCATGAAATTCATTATCTATATTTTTAAGTTTCTTCATTCCTATATATTTGAGTTTCGTTTGTCCCTTTTTAATTATTTCAAAATCAAAATCATCAATTAATTTAGAAATTCTATTTGTTAAAATAACTTTAAAATTCTTATTGAGTTCTAGACAAAGTTGTTCTCCATATCTAGTATTTAAATATTCACAGTTCCTAATACTATATAAAACATTTATCTCAAGCTCACATACTTTTTAACTTCTTTAGAACTATTTACATTGTTTTGCTTCTTGAATAAAATAGTTTCCATTTATAAAGAAAAAATTATTAGTTTTTCAAAAATAAATTTGTCGTTTGTATTCAACATATTTTTAAAAAGTTGTAATTTTGAACTTATAGGTAAATGATTCAGTGAAAATTGTTTTTTTTTATAAATCTAATAAAAATTATTTCTTGTAAATGGAAAGCATGAAGGAAATGCAAACTAAACTAAAAGAAAGTTATGAACTTATTGAGCAATGTGAAAAAGTTATTGATTGTCCTATTTCTTTAAGTAATGAAAATAATAATCAATTTGTTAAAACAAATTGCAATCATATTTTTCATAAAAAATGTAGTGATGAATGGTTAAAGGAAAAAGAAAATTGTCCACTTTGTAGAATTAGTATTAAAAATAAAGGACCAGAAACAGTTAAAATAATTGATATTTCTCCTACCTTTGATGATCAGGATGAGACGGCATATTATTTTTTTAATAAAATTGCAGCCAAATAGCCACATACATTTACTTTACTTAACATTTTACATTTACCTTTACATTTTACAGTTTTCCATATTCGTTTATCGATTTCACTCTTTTCCAGCACAGTTCTATATGATATCATTCACAAGCTTCGTTACACAGTGCACGTACACATGTTGTGGTTGGGCTATGATAAGTTTTCTTTTTGCAAATTGGATGATGAAAGCTGTGAATAGATAGTCTAGTTATGACACGTCGCAGCTCGAAGATTGGTGCTGTACATGAGCGGTTCGTCATTGCTTCGGTGCCATAGAACTCTGGCCATACTTTTTCTCGTTTGTCCTCCATGATCGTCAGTTGCCTTCAGGAAGCCCTGGTGTGTGGCATCATATATCAAAGTTTGATGTCTTCCATTAGGAATGTCTCTCTTGGTAGAAGTTACACTAGTCTAGATCTTGTTGCCCTTGAGAGACCTACTGCTCTTTTTAGATAAGTCGATTTTACCTTTTCTAGTGTTTCTAGATTTTTTCTCTCAGGTTGTTCCATAAAACCTCTATCCCATAGTCCACGATTGGCAAGATTTTTGCATTGAATAATTTCATGGCTGTTTCTAGACTCAGCAGGCAGATGTTTTTGATGCCCTGTATTGCTATTATTGCTTGGGCTGCACATTCTATTGTATGTTTTGTGAAGCATTTAGCTGTTGTTTGCAATGTCACCCCTAGGTATTTAAAGTCTGATGGGATTTTTATTTTTTGTCCTCTGATGTTGATTTCCGCATTCTTGGGTGTTTTGCCTCCTTTTCTGAAAATCACCATTTCTGTCTTTGTTATGTTTATGTGTAGTTCGCGTTCGCTGCACCACTTGTCTATTTTCTCAGCTTCTGTATATCTGTTGAACCTACAGCTATGTCATCAGCATTCGCATATACATATACATCTTCTTCATTTTCTCCAATTTGGAGTCCTTCTTCAGTGCCAAGAATGTACAACAAAGGGCCCATTGGGTCAACCTGTAAGACTCCATTCGATTGAAGAATGATGTTTGAAAACGAGAGGTAGTCTGATGTTGTGATTAACTTGTATTCAAGGATTAAATTTATTGTTCTTGCCCATGCACTATCTTCTCCCATTTTGTTTTTGTTTTCGGACTGTGGGATCTCTTTCAAGTAAGTCAAAGGTTTTGGCAAAGTCTGTGAACACTGTGTAGAAAATTTCTTTCTTTTGTTGCACTTCATCGATGTTGTTTAGAAGAAGCGTGACTGCCGTAAGTGCTGATCTTCCAGATCTGAAACCCATTTGTCGTTCTGCGAGATTATCCATGGAGGCTTTCGTATTTTGTGTAATTAATTTTGACAACATCTGGAACTGAGTATTTTCCAGGGCTATTCCTCTCTACTTGTTTGGGTCCATTGGGTCTCCTCCACCTTTGTAGAGCACTTTTATTGTCGAGTGTCTCCATTGTGTTGGAATTCTTCCAAGTTCCAGGCGTTTCTGAAATAGTTTGATCCACACATGTTGGAGGGCCTCTTTTGCATCTTGTATATGTTCATTATATATATTATTGGGTCCTGCAGCTTTCTTCTTCTTCAGTGCCTTTATTACTTCTTTTACATCTTCTTCATTAAGAGGTTCCGATACATTGTCTTTTTTCTTAGTTTGATGTTGTTTCTCTTTCTTTGGGGGTCTTTTGATTCCTCATTTGTTAAGTATCTTACTGAAGTGGTCTTTCCATTCCTTCATGTCTATATTTGGTGTATGAGCCAGTTTTCTTGGTCTTGCTGCTATGTATGGGTCTTTCTCTGCTTCATCCGTTTCGCTTTTTGCTCCTCTTTCTATGTATTCTTTTTTCTTCTCTTCTATGACTTTTTTGTAGATTCTCCTCTCTTCTGCATACAGTTTGTATGTTTCCTCGTCCTGCTGATTTCCAAATGTGCTGAGCATTCTTAGGACAGTGTTCCTTTTGCTGTAGCATTCAGCATCGAACCATCATTTAACCATCCTTGTTTTTGGGTTTGTTTGTATCACTGAATCTTTTAGGAGGTCTTCTATTTGGTCTGTTGCTTTTTCAAAGTCAGCTTTCTCTATTAAAGTTTCTGCTTGTATTATTTGTTCTTGCTGGTTTGTTAATATCTCTATATCTATTTTTCTTTGTGTGATTTGGTGGGTCTTTCTTGCTGTCGTTGATGTGACATTATTTATTTTTATCTTCATTGGAATGTGCTTTCGTATAGGAGTAATGGAGCCATGCCATATTTGTTGAACACGTCCTTTTATTTCTCCTCTTGTTAATGTGATATCAATGGTGCCTTTCCCATTGTGGCATATGTATGTAGGTATCTGTCTATCATTCAGTAGGGTGAAACCATCTTCTTGCAGGGTATCAATGTTTTGTTTTGTTTTGTAGTTCTCCATGTCTATTTTGCAGTTGAGATCGCCTGAAATAATGGTGGGTTTGATGTCGCACTGTCTGATGAGTTTGATTACTTTTTCAGTTATTTCTACAGCATACGTGTGCAGTTTAACATAGGCTGCAGTATATTTATGTTTCCTGCTTCTACTAGCATACTATTTTCTTGTTTTATGCGGCTTCATATTGCGGTGATTATTTATATACTTAAATTGTAAAATTATGAAAATTATGAAAATTAAAAAAATACTTTTTTACAGATCTAATAAATATTTTATACATAAGTGGAGCAAGTTCAACAAAAATCTTCTGTGAAATCTAAACTTTGTAAATTTTAGAATACAGAGGAATCAATTGATTATTTTATTTTACAAAAATACACAAAAGATGCTTATAAAACTATATGGATGCCTTGTATAAACAAATATCACATAAAAAATTACAATAAAAATTGAATTCCATGTGTGCGTGGAAAAAGTGTTGCTAAAAATTATTTTAAGGAACATTTATGACGAACTCCAACTGCAGAACATTGAAAAATGTTATTATCAATAAATAAGAAAGAAAAATCTACATCTACAACGTATAATGAAGAAGTTGAAACTGAAGAAAAATCTACATCTACAAAGAAATGTAAAAGTTGTTGAGATTAAAGATTTCAATTATTTTTATATAAATCCTGCACATAAAGGTACACATAATTAGAAAGGTAAGAAGTGTACTATAGAATATATTAAGAATAAGAAAGCTTTAACTTTATTATTTACTATTTATTAAATAATATGCCTTTATTAAAAATTAAATAAGTAATTAAAACTAATTGATTCTAATACTTAATAGTAAACCAATAGATTGTTAAACTTAATATTAACTATTTCTTTTAAAAAACTAATTGTTTAAAAACTAATTGAATGTCAATCAAGATAATATACTAATTCTCTTTTCCATTAATTATGCATTAAATAATAATCCATATCCCTCTATTAAATGATTATCATTTTGTTTAAAATTTTTTTTATATAATCTGATGAATTTTTTGTGAAATAAATAAAAGTGCAAAACGGAAACATACATTCCTTATGAACTACAACAATTAAAAGTTACAAGTCTTTGTGAATTTTATAATGTAAAGCATCTGAAAACATATTTCAAATTATAAATTTTGAAAATAGTATAGATATAATTGATCCTAATCATTTCTTAGCTACAGTAAAAACAAATTATCATTTAAATTGTTAAAGAATATTTGAAAGTACATCATGGTTTAAAGATAAATTTTAATTTATAATGTGAATATAAACTACAGACAAATGAATAAAATGAAAAACTTCTAGTATTTGAACAACAAACACGAATTAAGAAAAATGATTTAATAAAATATTTAAAAGGCAAAAGAGATATTTTAGAAAAAATATCTAACTTTTAAGCACAAGGATTAGGATGGACAAAAAAAAGAGTTATTGGTTTGCAACTAGCAATTAACAAATATATTCCACTAAAAGGACCATCTTACTAAGATTGAACAAATATAATAAGAACAAAAAAGCTTGTACTAAAATAAAAAGTAATGATGAAAATTATTTTTATGGTCTGTAAAAGCAGCTTTGTTTCCTGTACATAAAGATGCTTCAAAAATAATAAAAATAAAAATGTTGTTCTTGATCTTGATATTTCATTATAAGTTAGTAAAACTGTGACAAATTTTTTTGTTTATAAAGTTAATAAAATTATTTCTATATAAAAATTAAAAAACGTTTAAATATATAAAAATTTTCTTTACAAATGGAAACTTTTTACAAATATCTAATAAAACACAAAGATTTCTGAATAAAAAGAACTACAAACTTAAAATAAAATAAACAATGAAGTAGTTCAAATAATAGATAATAGAATTAATTTGAAAGATGAAAGTATCAAAGTGAATGAGGAAAGAATAAGATAAGAGATGAAATAATTAAGTCAAATGATGTTAAAATTCAAAAATTTGATGGAAATATTTGATACTAATTTTAAAAATAATTGATTGATAAACTACATAGTTAACTATTTTTTTTAAATACTGGGTGATTGTAAAACTAGTTGAATGTTGAACTTAATAGTAAACTTATTACTTGTTGAACTTAATCATACACAAATTCCTTTAAAAAACAAGTTGATTGCTAAACTAGATAATAAACTAAATAGCAAACTAATTCTTTTAAAAACTAATTGTTGAAAAACTATTTAATTTTAAACTTAATAGCAAACTAAATAGTAAGCAAATTCTTTTAAAAACTAATAGTTTAAAAACTAATTGATTGTTAAACTAATTCTTTAAAAAGTAATTGATTGATAAAGTAATTAATAGCAGAAACAATTGTTTAAATAGTAATTGATTGTTAAAACTAATTGATTGTTAAACTAAATTTTAAACTAATTCTTTTAAAAAACTAATTGTTTAAATACTAAATGATTGAAAAACTAAATAGTAAACTAATTCCTTTTTAATATACTTTGTATTTATTTATCCAACTATAGTGTGAATTATCAAAACCTAACCATTCTATTTAGACTTGATTATCTTTCTTTAAGAAATATTTTCAACTAAGTATACAATTGATATTTTTTCTGTATTTCTTGACCAAAAAAATTTTCTTTCATATCTTTTAATTTATATGTAATTCGATTAAAATGAAAAATATTTTCCATTTCAAATATACCTGTTGAGCAATTAACTGAATATTCTTTATCAAAAAGACCTTTTAGTTTACTAATTCTAGCTTTATAACCTATTTTATATTTAACATTTTCATTATAAACAATGTTACTTAATTTTAATTTTTTTCAGTACCTTCTATTGGTGTCATTTGTATTATAGAATGTTTTGTATTATTGTACTCATTAATTACAGTTTTAACTAAATTAAACCACTTATAATTTCCTTGTTAAACAAATTTCTTCAACATTTTTTTCTTTAAGTGTTCTGTTAAAATTTCCAACAACAGATATTTTCAATTCTGATAAAGTTGAATAATGGTTAATGTTATATTTCTTCATTAATTCTTTAAATTCTTTGTTATAGAATTCTTTACCATTATTTGTTGTAATATAGACTATATTTTTGGATTTTTCTTCTTCATTAGGAAAGCAAATGCGTATTTTTAAGAAACATCAATTATTGTTAGTAAATATTTATACTTACTTATTGCATTAATATATTTATCCATTACTTTTTTATTTTTTGTTTTCTTTATAACTAAAGCACCTTTTTTCTCCATTTCCAAGTTGTGTCTTTTCTGCTCTTCTAATTCTTTATCATTTTTCTTTTTCTTTGCAATTGCTGCAGATCCTCCAGATAATGAACCAATTGTTGCAAAGTAAGGTAATCCAGCTAAGTACAATGGAGGAAATCCACCTTCGTGTTGTGTTAATCTTTACCATCTTTCTTTTTTGTTAAATATTTAATAATTTTTTACAACAGGAATAGTTAATGTGACAAGTAAATTTCCACTTTCATTTTTTCTTTTTTGAACATCGGTTAAAAATTGTTTAAGTGAATTTAATTGTCCATTATTTAACTTTAATTTAGGACAATTTGGTTTAGTTTTACCACTAGTTAGGAAAGGATAATCAATTGTAAAGTTATTCATTTATATAGTTAAAAATTAATTAAAGTATTTCATATTGTTAAAAATTTTATATAGTTAACAATGTATAAAGATTTTTTATATTGATTAAAAATTTATATAGATTAAAAAAATTATAAACGCTTTTGATATAATTAAAAATTTATAAAGTTTTTTTATATAGTTTAAAAATGATGACAGATTTTTTATATAGTTTAAAAATTTATAATCCCCAACCATTTTCATTAACATTAATTCCTATACATAATTTTCTTCTTCCACACGTTATTCCTCTAACAGATGTTGCAGCATTTTCTTACCAAAAGAAGCACCATTTGCATACATTCTTAAATTAATTAAAGTGTTTACTAATCCTTTTCCATATTTATCACTTTTCCGAAATGTATGTGGAAGATTATTCAAAAATCGAATCAAATATTAAATTCCTATTGGCTTTTCAATTATAAAACACTAAATTTATTTGTTAACATTTGTGCAATACTATCTTCTTCATAACAATAATTTTTATATCCAGGTAGTTTTCCACCATGAATTACTGCTAATCTTTAATTTTTCAATTAACTTACTAACATCAATTGTCCAAACATTATTGGATGATTTCGATTATTATCAGAATATAATGCTCCTAAATATAATAATACATCTCTATAGTATGATAAATATTCATCATTAAACACTCTATTTTAATATTTTACAATTATTTGCTTTTCAGTTAAAAGTCTCAGTAAACCATCTGTACCTTCATACGTTTCTTTACCAACTGTTAATTTACCACCATTAAATTCTACAGGTAAATTAGCAACATATTTCAACATACCAACAGATTTTAAACCTAATACTTTATCTTCACTGTTATTAGTACACTTTAACATTCTTTCACTAACATTTGTCTTTTTACTTTCATTTATCTTTCTAGATTTATTTTCTTCTTCATATTCATTCAGGACATATTTAATTTCTGTTTCACTTAGTTTATAATCATATTTTCCAGGAATATCATCAAACCAATCTTCTAATGAATTAATTGGCGATAAATCTTCAAAATTTTCTATGTGATGGCTACATGGAGATATTTGGTTTTGAACTTCCATATTTTCTTCAATTGCTTTACTTTTGCAATAGCATCAATAACAGGATCATCTTCCTTTCGAGATTTCTTATATTCTGTTCTTGGTTGCTTTTTCCAAACCTTAAATTGTTCTTTTAATTCTTCAGATTTCTTTCAATTTTGTTTCGCTTGTTAACAACTTTATCATCAAACTTTGCAAACATTTATTAATGAAGAAAAAACATTAATTATGTTAATGTTTAGTGTTAATATTTATGTTTAACATTTAATGTTTATGTTTATTTTTTGTTTATAATTGTATTACGCTTATGTTTATGTTTAGGTTAAACTTAATGTTAAAGTTGAAGTTGAACTTAAACTTAATGTTAAAGTTAAAGTTATTGTTAATGTTAAAGTACATGTTTTATGCTTAATGGTTAACATGTTTTTGTGTAATGTTTGTAGTTAAGTTTATGTTGTATTTTATTTTAAACTTACCTTCATTTGGTTTTCTTGATGAACCTATTTACTACACATATCTTTAAAATTATCAAACTGTAAATCTCCACCATCAAAGTCATGGTAAGTAAGATTTAAATTGGTATCATCTTGTCTAAAAATATTTTTAAAAATTAAATTTTCTCTTGCTAGTTATTTTGGCATTTTTGAATATGTTTGAACTCAAAAAAAGCAATCTATACCTTTGTGTCTACCTTGAGTGAAATAATTTCTGACAATATCTTGATTTTCTAGTATAAAGTCATCAAATCAACCACTGAACTATCCTTACATTCATCTAATGGAACAATTCCTGCATTATTTTTAGCAAAACTAACAATTTTTTTATTTATTTCATTTTCAATTTTTTTTACATTATTTTATAAATTCTTGATTTTCTGGTTATTCTAATCTTTTTGAATAAACATATAAATGTTTAAATTTATTCTAACTCAACCATCCTTTAGCTATAATGTAATTATCAATCATTTACCACAACCACTTGGTCCTATTATTGCTCATCTTATAGAATTTGGTAGAAGTTTACCATGTTTGTTTTTTAACTGTTACCTGGAATTCATACTTCAGGTTCCCAATCTGTTTTGTTCATTTATTAATAAATTTTTCATTTATTAATAATATTTTTTCATTCATAATTAATTTATCATTTCTTCTGTCTATACTCACATTGAGACTTTATCCGAATTCTGTCCTTGTAGCTGGGTCTTTGCGATTCTTGTCTGTAGGACACAGAGAGGAGAAGACAGTATTAGATTCTACTAGTCAAAGGACTGCTTTCTGCCATCCTAGTGTCTGAATGAGTTTTTTTAATATTTTGTGGCTGGAGTTCTACCATTGTTGCAGACGTGTATGAGAATCATCACTCTGACATACCGGATGCAGTACAAATGGTTATATTGCTAATCACTTTGGCTTATTAGGGCTATAAAGCTAAAAAGCTGTGATCACATAACTTTATTTCCACTGTGGTTGCACCCCACTGTAGACCATCTTTCAAGGTAGTGTCTTCTAGTATTTGGTACCTAAATGATTTCAGTCATCTCTCATTATTTATACCAGATCACATATCCATAAAAAGATCAGATTTGGGCAATTGATCGGTAATATGTCCATTGGACATTGGTATACATACATTTGTGATATATTAACAGCTTTTTAATCTACAGTGAATGCATAAGCTGAAACAACATTTATCATTTTGTAATTACCAGATCCCCTAATTGTTCATTTATGTTTCATCTTGTAATTTATATGTTAATGAGTAACAAAGAGCAATTACCATTAAGAGATCCTAAGATCTTCTTCAGGGGATAGTCAGACAGAGCCAAATCTTCATTTTCACGTTTAGTATTTTCCATTGTGTCCTTTAATTTTACACCCTTGTGGAGTAGCATCTTGGATCATTTTCCTATGACATATACCTCAACAGAGTCTTATCCTAGTGAGGGTTGGGTTGTTAATGGGGAGGATACCCAACTGAGAGGTCATCAGTCTCCACCATCAAAGTCATGGTAAATATGATTTAAATTTGTATCATCTTGTCTAAAAATATTTTAAAAAATTAAATTTTCTCTTGCTAGTTATTTTGGCATTTTTGAATATGTTTGAACTCAAAAAAAGCAATCTATACCTTTGTGTCTACCTTGAGTGAAATTATTTCTGACAATATCTTGATTTTCTAGCATAAAGTCATCAAATCAACCACTGAATTATCCTTACATTCATCTAATGGAATAATTCCCGCATTATTTTTAATAAAACTAACAAACTGCTTAAAAAGCAGAATCAATTGAGGAAAACAGTCCAGAACAAAACATACAGGTACACACAGACATGTATAAAGTACTGCAAAGTTTAGTAGCACAAACTAGTGATATGAATAGCAAACACTGAGCACAAGCAAGTAATATGAATGAACAGCTTAAAAAGCTTAAAAAGCTTTCCTTCCAGGATCTGGAAGGAAATCAGCCATGCCCTTTCAAAGAACCATCATTGCATTTCCCTGAAGTGATTTACGGAAATCACGGTAAACTTAAATCAGGAAGGCTGGACATGGGATTAAACTGTCGTTCTCCCGAATACGTGTCCAGTGGGCTAGTGTGCTAACCACTGTGCGACCTTGCTTGGTCATACACACACCCATGGCCGAGGGAGTACTCGTACCTCCAACAGTGGAGAGCTGCGCAAACCATTACAAGGCGCCTCTGACTGAAGGGCTACCCCGCATGACTGTCCTAGTGAAAATGGTTCTGGGTATTCTAAAATGACAAAGAACTATAATTCTGCAAACTTAATCTAGTATAGTGTCTTGAAATTTTTTGTATAATCAATAAATGTTATTTGTGTTGAATGAAATTGTTAGTGTTGTGGATGTTATGCTGTTGCTGAACTCTACACATTAGTTATGAAATGAAAGGAAAGACTGCTTAGTGAAACAAATATAGCAAAGAAAATTATTTACTTATGAGTAAATGATCTTGCTTTTTGATATATAATTTGTGTGGCATATTATGATAATATAAAGAACAGTAGTATACTGAAATAGTTACATTAAAATATCCTATACTGTTGTATAAAAGATAAAACTGCTGAAATCCAGTGATATAAACAGAACAGAAATTAATCAGTTAGATTTGTCTTCTTTTTGGAACAGTGTTTAGTGAAGATTTAATAAGAGCTGAAAGCTTGTACCATTATCAGACGAAGTACAGTTTAAGGACCACCCTTAGATGAGAATGATAAATTATAAGTATGTGTTAATATTGTGTTAGTATCATAATAGTGTAAATTTGTCTTAACTAACTTATAATAATAACGTGTTGGTCAAATCTCAGTTGTAGAGACACCTCAAGATCGATTTTTTTTTGCTTGTACTTGAATAATATTATCTACACAAAGAACAGAGAAAGAATTAATGTACCTGGGTGCTGTACTGTAATTTCTCTGGATCTGGTATAGTAATAGTAAAGATTAGTAGTTGTACTGTACATGAGAAACTGATTCTGCTTTCCTAAGTACATTAAAGTACAGTATATTCAAAATAGCAAATCACAATTACACTTCAAAATAACCAAGTGAAGGTAACTCGTTGTCTAATTAGGCTGATCACCATTCACATATAGTCTTCACAACATAAAAGGCCTGGAAGCAAAAGGTTACTGGTTCGATCCCTGATATTGCTCTATACTGGAATCCCTTCAGGACAGGAAGTAGTAGTCTGATACTTCTATCCATTATGGGTAACGTTAATTTAGGAAATCTAAGATCTACAATTTATTTTGGTAATAAGCTTTAAAGGAATTCTTATAAAAGGTACTGATCCGGATACTCCAACAGTAGCCCACATTTAGAAGAGAAGGTTACACTTAAGTACTGTTATACTTATCTCTCTTTGACAGGACGATTTAATGTTACACATGAGTTTTTTCTGTGACAGTTCTAAGAATACTCTAAAAATCTAAAAGGGTTAAATTCTATATTTGTCCCTTGATGGGGGCTTTTAGTGGGCATTGTCTATATATTTATTCTAAGCATTCACCAATGATAACTATCATTACAAATCACATTTTAATAAAAAGATACTGACTGCAGTACAAACAAAATAGAGATAGAAAGTGTCTAGTGACATTAACCCATTATGGTAATTAGGAGGGAAATAGAACAGGAAATGAAATTAGTACATGTGGTTCAAACAATATTTAAAAAAGGAAACAAAAAGGCAGGAAAGACATTCAGAACAGAACAGGGGGTTATAAGAACAAGATAGGAGGGCAGAAACATCATCAGAAGGTAGGTGTGTTAGTTGGTAGACAGAGCAATCTATTTTACAGCAGCAAGCTTATGGAGGAGATACTGATTATCGGACTCAATATTTTGATATATTGAAATTCTCACAGACCAAGAACCAAACTTCAAATTAGGAGGAAGCAGAATCAGTTGAGGAAAACAGTCCAGAACAAAACATACAGGCACACACAGACATGTATAAAGTACTGCAAAGTTTAGTAGCACAAACAAGTGATATGAATAGCCAACATTGAGCACAAGCAAGTAATATGAATGAACAGCTTAAAAAACAAACTGGTAATATAAATGACCAACTTAAACCACAAGGTAATCATATGAACGAACAAGGAGGTAAAGTTAACCAGAACCTCTAAAATGTTGGCAACAAATCAGATATCATAACTAATGAAATGAAAAACATGAAAATAAGGACTGACTACCTAAATCAAAATTTTAATAGCATGCAGAAGAAACCAATGATATTAAGGAAATATTTGATATTGAAATAAACAAAGTTCAAGAAAATGTCATCCTATTGTAGAAACTAAAGTTCAGGACAATATTTAGCTTGTAAGAAGGGCAATTGCTGGAGGCACACGAGAACTATTGCTCACGAATCTGAGAAATTATTAAATGAAAGAATACAAGAATGTGAAGAGAAGTGTAACAGCAAAAATTTTGTTATTCACAGAAAATTCCGTTATTTTCAAAGGAAAAATCAACACTGCAACTATATATGTGGTAGACAGGATTTCCTACAATAAAGATAATCTCACGGATCAGGAAAAAGTAAATACTGTTAATAGCAGTGCTAAACAGAGGGGATCAAACTAAGTGCTGAAGAAACAACACTTGGTAAGTTTAGACACAAGTTTTTGGATGAATATTGGTCCAAACAAATACGAAACAGTCATTGGAGAGAATTTATTATCGTGAAGATGTTGGAAGGAAAAGGTTAAATGACAAGGGAACAATACTGTGGGTCACGGTATAGGAAATTGACTTATTTACGGAATCGAAGGTCGTGTTCCGATATAATTTGAGAAGTTTGGAAAAAATTACCGGAAGACTTAAAAAATTATGTGGATAACAACCACAAATCCTTTTCATTGCTCTTAGAAAATATGATTGACGAAGACAAGTGGCTTGAAAATAATAATTTCCGGCATAATGAATACAATGGGAACCATAAATGTTCTAATAAGTGTGTGTTCCGATATAATTTGAGAAGTTTGGAAAAAATTACTGGAAGACTTAAAAAATTATGTGGGTAACAACCACAAATCCTTTTCATCGCTCTTAAAAAATATGATCGACAAAGACAAGTGGCTTGAAAATAATAATTTCCGGCATAACGAATACAATGGGAACCATAAATGTTCAAATAAGTGTGAATTCATATGGGACCAAACTGATGATGTTATCGGTCCCTAGACTTACACACTAGATAAAGTAATTTAAGATAACTTATGCTAAGGATAACAACACACACACACACACACACCCATGCCCGAGGGAGCACTCGAACCTCTGGCGGGAGTGGCCACCAGATTCGTGAAATGGCGCCTCTAACCGCGCGGCCACTCCAGGCGGCTTAGGAACCATAGACACAACAATCACAAACATGATAGCAAGTACAGAGTATAAATGGTGCAAAAGGGAAGAGACAGAGGCAGGCTTTGGTCAAATAAACGCACTAAGGGAAATGTATGGTGTAATGATTATATAAATGTGAAGCAGAAAACTAAGATCCACAAATGTTAGGGGCCTGACGGACGAAGGAATAGTGGTGGGAATAGATGGGAATTTTAAAGCACACCAGTACCGTGTTAATGACGTGCGAGGCAATGTGACTGCCGCAACAGATGGTCAGAAGCATGATTCATGGTCGGCTAAGAACAAGAGCGCTTCTCCAGCGAGTGAAGACAGCCAGCAGCGAGCAGAAGCGGAACCACCCGTGTCAGTAGCTGTACAAGCTGTGTGTGACGTCACAGGGCGAGTGGGAAATTTTTCGCTCGTAGTAAAGGCGTTTAGAGATGGATTATCTCTATAACCGTTTAAGGTAATTTAAGGGCGAAAAATGTAGCGTTGAAAAGACCCAAAATTTTGGGGAAAGAAAAGGTGAAATGGAAAGAGAGAGATTATTAAAATGAGCCGCGCAGAGCTCGTGTGCTACCGACAAAGCAAAAAGGTTTAGTCGTCAGTTAAATGACGCCGTGCGAAGATTGCGAACTGCAATGGTTAGGGAAGATAACAAAGTCATGGACAAGTGTTGAGCAGAAGATGGAATGATGAGTATTACAGAATAATCATTCCGTAATAACGAAGAAGATAAGATGCTGAAGAAGTTCTTAAGAATGAATATACGCGACGTATAGAAATCCGTGAGGATTACTGTTGTGTTGGCTGAAGAGCCAACACCATGTTACTAGAGGAGGCCGAAATGCACGCGTTTTAGCTCACGCAGGCTGGCGTGAGGAGGGAAGAACTATACAAACGTGAGGTCTGGAACATGACAAGGAAACAAAATTCAGAAAGCGGACGTAATTAGTTTGATACTTAACTTTAATCCATTAATGATGAACGTCGCTCTTGACGGTACATGAGTCACAATATTATCTGTTCAGAATAATAACTGAATATGGCGCCATGCTAGGTCGTAGCAAATGACGTAGCTGAAAGTTATGCTAAACTGTCGTCTCGGCAAATGAGAGCGTATGTAGACAGTGAACCATCGCTAGCAAAGTCGGTTGTACAACTGGGGCGAGTGCTAGGAAGTCTCTCTAGACCTGCCATGTGGCGGCACTCGGTCTGCAATCACTGATAGTGGCGACACGCGGGTCCGACGTATACGTGGCCGATTTAAAGGCTACCACCTAGCAAGTGTGGTGTCTGGCGGTGACACCACAATTACAATCAATCAGAAGCTCGAGGTGACGTCATACGTTAAGATAAAGAAGACAGTTCGGATGAAAAACTGTTGATAAAGGAAAAAATGTTACTGCTCCAGAAGGAAAGAAAGATCTAATTACAGTGCATGGAACACTGCATGAGTTACAGAATTTACGACAACATTAGAAACAATTTTTATGTTGAAACCCGAAATTGACTTTGAAGATTCTGACTCAGATGAAGATAAAGAGAGCGACGAGATACGTGATTCAAAAATAGGAGAAAAAGATATCTATGAAAACCTCAGTTTGTAACCTCCCCCTCACTTATCAACCTTAATGACAGTGAAAGATTAAACCATGTGTACCTAATGGAAATTTGGGAAAAGCAATCGTCACCAAAGTTAATCTGTTGGTAAAGAGGGAGGAAAGGGTCATAGCTAAATGAAAGGAAAAATGCAAATGAAATTGGTGGAAATTAATTTTGAAAAGGGGTAAAGTTAATAAAGAAAGTAAATGTGTGGTCGTTACGTTAACAATTAATTGGCGTTAATTAGATATTTGAGATTTGGGGAAAGTTACGGTCGCCAGTCCCATGGACAACTACTATAATAACTGAAAATAAAAGATTAATGCACATATATTTAGCACTAAAAGTGTGGAAACTGAAGGTTGACACGTGTTGTGTGAAAACTGAATGTTTGTCAGAAGTAATAAATTACGCTACACTCTGACTTAATTTAGCAATAGAATTAATAAAACCCCAAAATTGAAAGTTAATTTAGTGACTGAAATTAATAGTGAACTATTGTTTCTGAAACACTACGAAATTCAATAAATAAGGTCAGTCTTGGGCTACCACAACAATCATTTCAAAAGCTACTTGAATCCAGGCAATTTAGAAATAACAGATTTAACTTTGAACTTGAATTAAATGATTCTGAACAATTAACAATAGTAAAATTTAGTATGTACCAAGCTGAGGTCACAGTTTAGCTAAAATATGGTAACAAAATCGCACTCTTAATTTGTGCTTGTGTAATCTAAATATTGTAGCCAGCTATGAATACTTTAACTGAACTTTGAAATTAAAGCAGTGAAATGGAATGATATTACTTTAATTTGAGTTTCAACGACACTCGGGTTCATTCCGGAAAAGTAAGGGACCTAGCTTGGTAATGCAATTGGGACAATGAGCAACAAATAATCATGTTAAGTTGCTGTAATTTTGAGGCAAATTTTAAAAGGTGAGGTCTGCCATACAGTTCTAAAACTGTACGTGCTTTTAGTCTTCCTTGTTGGTTGATTGAAGGTTTGCAGTCGTCGATCGGGGAGGTGGCGACAGTCACTCATTGTTGGCTGTCGCTGTTGCAGAAGCTGGATGTTGGTGAACCTTCTTCTTGACATGGTCACCAGGCGAAACGGGCTCTTGATGTGCGCCAGCTAACGCTTCCTGTCCGCAACACCGTATCAGAAACTATCATAGCAAGTCGAGCGGAATTACATGCTGCCAAACCCCGAAAGTGTGGCAACTTGCGGGAGCGTCACACAACACAACTGCTCCACTGCCCTACTCCAACCAGACCCTCTTCTCTGTCCGTGCTCCACCCGGCAGAGTTAACACTACCAAAGATCCTAAGCACTTGTTCTCCACACGACCTATCAATGTAATTGTTCGATAGCATAGTTTCACCTAGGCAAGACCTAGCGTAAAAATACAAATAATATTTACAAAACAAACAAATTATAACGACATAAATGTGTATATATATATATATATATATATATATATATATATATATATATATACACAAATAGTAATACAATTGCAATGTATAAAGACACAGAAATGTCATATCTTCAGGTAACAAAATAAGGAAAAAATTGATAGTTCAATAAATGGAAATAGGAGTATATGCATCTCAGGCGTTACAAGTTCTACAGAAATGTTAGTACAAAAGGAATGGCTTACTCCGTATGAAAATCTGCCAAATCAAAACATGAAACAAGAAGAGTAAATTTATGAAGGAAATGTAACATTACCAGATTATGAAATAAGTAAAGTAGACGTTATTTTATGCAGGATCCAGAAGGCACTATGGATGCAAAGTAAAAAAACACTGGACAAAAATTTCAGTAATCAGCAACAAATGGCTATCTTGAAAGAATTCGCAATCGAAAGAAGAAAGAAGTCACATGATGAAGAAACCGTTAGCAACAAAACAAGCCATTCAAGAAGAAATTGACGAAGTGATTGAAGGGGGAATCATAGAATGTAGTAACACTGAATACAATAATCCATTGATTATTATAAGCAAAAAGGATAGAGGAGTGAGAATAATCATTGACACCAGGACAGTGAACAAAATTGTGAAAAGAGTAACAGATCGGCCAGAATCGTTGGACGAAATGTTGTGAAGATTGTATAATGTTAGATATTCAACCAGTCTGAATCTGACGTTAGGGTGCTGCCAAATCACCCTGGATGCTGAATCTAGAAAATGTACCGCTTTTCACTTTGCTGGCAGGTGTTGTCATTACAAATTGGTATCTCTTGGTTTAAACACGTAGGTTTCTGTGCTTATACATGCATTAAATTGGGTATTGGGAAGAGTCTTAAGTAAAAAACTCACAATTTACGTAGAAGATCCATTAATAGCTACGCAGTAATGGAAAGAACATTGTGTATTATTAGAACAAGTATTCACTGCTCTAAAAAAACGCGTTATGACTTTGAAATTTAAAAAGTGTTAATTAGTGAGGAAGGAAAATTCTTAGGCCATGTCATTATGACTTGTGGAATAGAAAAGGACCATGAGAAACTCAAAGCCATTGAAAAAAGTCGTCCTCCAAAAGATGGACACAATTAGAAGCTTTTTTCGGATTATAAGGATTTTATTAGAATTTTATTGGAATAGTTATAGCTAAAGCAGTGTTTAGTAAAATGTTAGGATACTTTAACGAAATAATAACACCAAAAACGGTACTGTCGGACAATGGACTTCAGTTTATTGCTAAAGTATGGTTGGAGGGCATGGAGAAAATGGGAGTACAAGTAACACACATATCGGTATACCACCTATCTAGCAATCCTATAGGACGCTATTTGAGAGAATTTGCAAAATTATGTAGAACTTACTGTCACGTAAGTCATAGAACTTGGAGGTAATTTATCTCATATTTTGAAGTAGTCATGAATACACTGCAACAGGAATCCAATGGTTTCACAACTGAAGAAATAATGTTAGGCTACAAAAGTAAAAGCTTAGCTGAAGAAATACTTGAATTTGCAGCCAGCAAAGAAATAAGTCTGGACAGAAAAAAAGAAATCCTGTGAAGCAAATCACGAAATTGCAAAATGTAAATATATTTATTACAGACCTTTTGAAATACAGTGGTTCTGCGCCCAAACGCATATTTTCTGGTATACTCTAGATCCAAAACTCCGTTGTGGTCAGAAATATACTTGACCTGAAAAAAATATGGAACTAGAACTGAAAGGAAGTGAGTGTTAACTGATGATGATGATAAATAAATAATTATTGTGTTACGTTATAAAGCAAAATTCCAACATTTACAAAAGTTTCATATTCCAAAATACATATGTACATAGAATATGCAAAGAACCCAAAGTCTCAGATAGTGGACTGCAAAGCAATGATTTTTGCAGCCAAAGTAGTATGAAGTGGAAGAAGAAATCACATGGCAAAGAATGAACTGCCCAGTTTGTATATATAAGGGGCAGCAGCTAGTCTGTGAAATGTGATAAGAAACACGTGACAAAAGGACTGCCAAACTCTTATAAAGAGGTATACAAGTGCCATGCAACGAAAATATTGGTTTTTATATATAAAAAAATAGAAAACTGACTGTCATAATATATGTATGTGGGGAAACATAAATTTCTGATTTTATGTAAAATATGTGTGCTGTATGTAAATAAACTTATTTATTAAACTTACATTCTTGATTCATTTAAAATGAAAATTATAAAAAAATAAGTAAATATGACGATTTTAGTATAAAAAGGAATGAAAAGTTTTAATGAATTTTCTGAGTAAATTTCAGGTGTTTTTCAAACTATGTTGATAAATGCTGTGTGTGATGCATAAAAATGTTATTTTGAAAGAGATTTGTAGTTAATGATAACAGAGCTGTAGTTTCCTGTAAATGTTTTAATGATGATTACCTATTGAGAATCACCATGGAAACAGGGGCATATGTAACACAACTGCCCTGATGCCTATGTAACTTTCTAAACAAAAAACATTTCTGTACAACCAGCTTATAAGACTCGATTGTAAGTTTTATGTCTTATCTGTGAATGTCAATAGCTTTAATCAAAGATACTGTAAGAACATTTATGACCATAGAGTAATAAGATGAATTTGTAAAGGATTTTTATATAACGATGTTTGAAAACAATTTATTGCTGAATAAGATAACTGTTTTAAAGGAAATATTGTCAACATGAAAACAGGTTCATGCTGAGGGCATTACATTTACAGAATTGGAAAGTAAAAGGGGTAGAAATTCTCATCTAAAAAGGAACAGAAACGCAGCAAGGCGAAAAGGTGAAAGGACTTGGTGCACTGTAGTTAAGTGGAACGAAGAGGAGTGACCAAATAGCCTCAGATGGAGACTGCTGTTTTACAGTAGCACTGCATTTACAATTGGGCTATATTATATACATAAACCGACGCCAAGAGGAATTTGTTACCCCAAAACTCAAAGACCCATGACAGCTAGTGCACAGGTTCTGTAGTCACCACTCCCATCACCACAGCAAATGGTTAACAACTTCATTTCGAACTGTAGTAATAGGTTGAACCTGTAAATTTTTGCCTGTGCATTTAGAAATAATAATTTGTTCCTACTATACACTGGTTCAAGGAAGTTCATTTTCGGAAGACGTATTCCTAGACACGGTCCTCTCCCAGTGAAAATGAATCTCAGTATCCTAAACTTATAAATAATTATAATTTTGTAAACTTAATCTAGTAAAATACAGTGAACATTTTTTGCATAATCTGCAAAAGTTATTTTTGGAGAAATAAATTTATAGTTTTCTGGAAATTACAGTTTTGCTGAACTTCTACATCTACATCTATGTGGTTACTCTGCTATTCACAATAAAGTGCCTGGCAGAGGGTTCAATGAACCACCTTCAAGCTGTCTCTCTACCGTTCCACTCTCAAAAGGCGCGCGGGAAAAACGAGCACTTACATTTTTCTGTACGAACCCCTGATTTCATATATTTTGTCGTGATGATCATTTCTCCCCATGTAGGTGGGTGCCAACAGAATGTTTTCGCAATCGGAGGAGAAAACTGGTGACTGAAATGTCATGGACGTAACGAAAAACGCCTTTCCTTTAATGATTGCCACTCCAAGTCCCGTATCATGTCTGTGGCACTATCTCCCCTATTTCGCCATAAAACAAAACGAGCTGCCCTTCTTTGAACTTTTTCGATGTCATCCGTCAGTTCTGATGCAGATCCCACACCGCACACCAATACTCCAGAACAGGGCTGATAAGCGTGGTGTAAGCAGGCTCCTTAGTAGACCTGTTGTATCTTCTAAGTGTTCTGCCAATAAATCCTAGTCTTGGTTTCCTCTACCCACAACATTATCTATATGATCATTCCAATTTAGGTTATTTGTAATTTTAATCCCTAAGTATTTAGTTGCATTTACAGCCTTAAAATTTGTGTGACTTATAGTGTAATCGAAATTTAGTGGATTTCTTTTAGTACTCATGTAAATAACTTCACACTTTTCATTATTCAGGGTCAATTGCCACTTTTCGCACCATACAGATATCTTATCTAAATCATTTTGCAATTCGTTTTGTACATCTGATAACTTTACAAGATCGTAAATGACAGCATCATCTGCCAACAATCTACGACTGCTACTGAAATTGTCTCCAATGTCGTTAATATAGATAAGGAACAATAGAGGGCTTAAAACACTTCCTTCGGGAACGCCGGATATTACTTCTGTTTCACTGGATGACTTACCGTTCGTTTCTACGAGCTGTGACCTTTCTGACAGGAAATGACGAATCCAATCACACAACTGAGGCGATCTTCCATAGGCAAAAAGTTTGTTTAGAAGACGCTTGTTGGGAACGGTGTCGAAAGCCTTCTGTAAATCTAAAACGATGAAATCGATTTGACATCCCCTGTCGATAGCATCATTACTTCATGAGTATAAAGATCTATGAAGTTGTGTTACACAAGGATGATATTTTCTGAATCCGTGCTATGTGTCAATAAATCGTTTTCTTCCAGGTATTGTATGTACTGTGTTGAACTGGGTACCTAGAAACAACGGAGAGGCTGTGTTCCCACCGTAGCCCTCAGTGGTTCACAACCCCTCAACAGGCTGCAGCAGTCCACTCATCCCACAGCCGCCCCACATCGAACCCAGGGTTACTGTGCGGTTTGGCCGCCAGTAGAACACCCCCGGTAACGTCTCACACTACACGAGTGTAACCCCAAATGTTTGCGTGGTAGAGTAATTACGACATACGCGTACGTGGAGACAGTGTTTACGCAGCAATCGCCGACATAGTGCAGCTGAGGCGGAATAAGGGGAACCAGCCCGCATTCGCGAAGGCAGATGGAAAGGCGGCTTAAAAACCATCCACAGAATGACCGGCACACAGGACCTCGACACTAATCCGCCGAGAAGACGCGTGCCGGGGAACGGCACGGCTTCCCGCCCCGAAAGCAGTGCTTCAGAGCGCACGGCTAACCGGGCGGGCTTCTTCCAGGTACTTCATAATGTTCGAACACAGAATATTTTCCAAAATCCTACTGCAAATCACGATAGTGATACGGGTCTGTAATTCAGCGGATTGATTCCTACTTCCCTTTTTGGGTATTGGTGTCACTTGAGCATTTTTCCAGTCTTCAGATACGGGTCTTTCTATGAGCGAGCGATTGTATATAACTGCTAAATATGGAGTTATTGTATCAGCATACTCTGAAAGGAATCTGGATCAGAGGCCTTGCCTTTATTAAGTGATTTAAGCTGCTTTGCTAGACCGAGGATATCTACTTCTACGTATCTCATCTTGGCCGTTATTCTTGATTGGAATACAGGAATATTTACTTCGTATTTTTTGGTGAAGGAGTTTCGGAAAACCGTGACTTCACCGTTGTTATCGCGCAGTGAAGGTATTGATTGCTTCTTGCCACTGTTGTGCTTTATGTATAACCATAATCTCTTTGGGTTTTCTGCCACATTCCGAGACACAGTTTCGTTGTGGAAATTATTAAAAGCATCTCGCATTCAAGTACGCGCTGTATTTCGAACTTCTGAAAAACTTTGCCAATCTTGGCGAGTTTGCGTTTTCTTAAATTTGGCATGCTTTTTCCGTTGCTTCTGCAACAGCGATCTGACCCTTTTTGTGTACCATAGGAGATCAGTACCATCACTTATTAATTTATGTGGTATATATCTCTCAATTGCCATCGATACTATCTGTCTGAAATAATTCCACATCTTTTCTACGCCTACATGTACAGATCGGAAGGAGTGAAGACTGTCTCTTAAAACGTCGTTAAGAGCATTTTATCAGCTTTTTTAAATAGATGTACTTTGCGTTTCCTTTTGATAGTTGTGGGTGTTACGGAATTCAGTCTAGCAGCAACTGCTTTGTGCTCGCTAATCCCTGTATTGGTCAAGATACAATTTGTCCAGGATTATTTGTTGCTAAAAGGTCAAGTACGCTTTCGCAACCATTTATGCTTCGAGTAGGCTCATGAACTAGTTGTAAAAAATAATTGTTTGAGAAATCATTAATTATAATTGCGGATGACGTTTTAGCCCTGCCGACGGCTTTAAACGTATAATTTTTCCTGCATATCAACGATAGATTGAAGTCACCACAGACTATAATTGTGTGAATGGGGTACCTACTTGAAATCAGGCTTCCCCTTTGCAAAGCGTGTGCCAGTGCAGCTAATGTGTCCATTTCATTCCACTGAACGTTAATTTTATGCCCCTCTGTTCGTTTTCACTACTTTCTTCGTACAATCTATGTATGTCTATTCACAGTTACACGGTAGTCTACACAGGGTGGTCACAAACAGTTTGATAAGCTGGTACGGCTGTTGGTGAGGAGCTTGCCCTAAGATATAATTGTACCAAAAAATTCGATACATTGTACCTTTTCCGAGTTATTTTGCACTGAACTACCCAATCAGGTACCTGCGAACGCAAATTGAAGCAGTTTGCTAGAGAGAATTAGTGTCATTTTTCTCACAGCTTAGATGACAGAGTACGGGACTGTTCAGTCTTTTTCTCTAGTTCGACTCTTACTACCGTCCCTAGTCAAATTTTTATATCGCTGTGTTGTTCGGGTTTGGGAAACCAAACGAAGTACACGTTCGGAGACACTGTCTCTGGCGGGCTGCTTGAATTTGCGTGGGCTACGACCTGATTGGCTAACTTTAATGTTAACTAACTCGCAAACGGTGCAAAGTACCGAGTTTTTGCTTAACAATTATTCCTCAGCACAAGGTATCCTGCAACACCCTTAGAAGCTTTTCAGACTGTTTCTGACCACCCTGTATATCCACGGTTCTGACAATTGGACAATGACCTTGACCAGCGTTAACCATTCCTGTGTACTGCTATGAAAATAGGATATAATTATAAATCAAGAAGACAAAGTCACAGAGGATTACAACCTTCGCTCATATCCATGTCTGACGAAGGTCTTAAAATGAAGCGTTTAAATTTATACTGACATTTGCTGACGGCGTTTGTCCTCTGTTTTCAGCACTGCTAATGTTCATAACAAATCAGTTTAAAGCACGAATATCTGAACAGTATACTAGTTAGCAAAGATCTCATTAGTAAATCTTAGCTCACTTATATTCAATTACCAGGACGTATACTCCGAAGTCCTAATGTACCTAACAGTACCTTTGACTGTTGCAAAATCTGAGCATTCTTTTTCAAAAATCAAATATTGCTTACATTCTGCAGTGAGTCAACAAGGGTTATGTGGCTTGACAATAATATGAAAACGAAGGGGCGCGAAACATTGATTTTCCTAAAATAAGCATTTCTTCATTCACATAAAATAGGAAAAAAATATTTTACTTAAGAGAAAAATTTAGTTCACCACCACATGTACTTTACCAGTAGTTCATACTGAACGTGGAATACATACTTATGAATTATTTTTAAATTAACATTATGTGTTATGTATTGGACAAAAATACACACATAAAAAAGTTTTGCATCTCCTCGGTTCCGAGAATTCCGGAACCTGTACAAAAAATTGGAATAGTGGTCAACATAAACATCATTTCCGCCCTTTTTATTACTCATGAAAACCACACATTGTATGTTGTACCACCATACAGCGAGACTTTCAGAGGTGGTGGTCCAGATTGCTGTACACACCGGCACCTGTAATACCCAGTGGCATGTCCTCTTGCATTGATGCATGCCTATATTCGTCTTGGCATACTATCCAGAAGTTCATCAAAGCGCTGTTGGTCCAGATTGTCCCACTCCTCAACGGCGATTCGGCGTAGATCCCTGAGAGCGGTTGGTGGGTCACGTCGTCCATAAGCACCCCTTTTTAATCTATCCCAGGCATGTTAGATAGGGTTCATGTCAGGAGAACATGCTGGCCACTCTAGTCGAGCGATGTCGTTATCCTGAAGGAAGCCATTCACAAGACGTGCACGATGGGTGCGCGAATTATCGTCCACGAAGGCGAATGCCTCGCAAATATGCTGCCGATATGGTTGCACTGTCGGTCGGAGGATGGTATTCAAGTATCGTACAGCCGTTACGGCGCCTTCCATGACCACCAGCGGCGTACGTCGGCCCCAAATAATGACACCCCAAAACAGCAGGGAACATACACCTTACTGCACTCGCTGCACAGTGTGTCTAGGGCGTTCAGCCAGAACGGGTTGCCTCTAAACACGTCTCCGACGATTGTCTGGTTGAAGGCATGTGCGACAATCATCGGTGAAGAGAACGTGATGGCAATCCGGAGCGGTCCATTCGGCATTGTTGGGCCCATCTGTACCTCGCTGCATGCTGTCTTGGTTGCAAAGATGGACCTCGCCATGGGCGTCGGGAATGAAGTTTCGCGTCATGCAGCCTATTGCTCGCAGTTTGAGACGTAACGCGACGTCCTGTGGCTGCACTAAAAGCGTTATTCAACATGGTGGCGTTGGTGTCGGGGTTCCTCTGAGCCATAATCCGTAGGTAGCGGTCATCCACTGCAGTAGTAACCCTTTTGCCGCCTGAGCGAGGTTTAGTGACATGTCTGAACAGTCAAAGGGACTGTGTCTGTGATACAATATCCACAATCAACGTCTGTCTTCAGCAATTCTGGTAACTGAGGTGATGCAAAGCTTTTTTTTTATGTGTGTAGTTGTCAATGTTTTTATTCCGTACGTGGGAAGGAGGTCTCACTAGTTAACAACAAATTTTCATAAAGAAAACTGCTTGTTTTGTTTGACGATAACATTTAGTTTGTGTAGTTTAGCGTATTTGCTACGGACGTTGGTGTAGGAATACAGAAACGTTTGTAACACTGATACAGCAGAGAAAATATTGCTAAGATTATATTCCCTTTTAATATTAAAAACTAATTATACTAATTTTTGAAATACTTTTTTCTTCCTCAATTACCTTTTTTCTGTGAGAGACAATACATGGACAGATTTTTTTATGTAACACTAAGCAATTTCGAACTAAAGAAGAGATGAACGGGGATCACTGGTACTGTGATAAAGGCTGAAAACGGGGAAATCCACTTACACAAGCGACCTTGACAAAGAGCTTTTTTTTTTACGGTCCAGCACCAGGGATTGAGCATCTCGGAATCGGCGAAGCCGATTGCATCTCTGCATGCTACTGCCGTGAGCATATAGGGAAGATGGATCAAGGACGCTGCAATCGCTGGATTTACATACCTCATCACAGAACTTGGAGATCGGGGGCTTGTCCATTCAGTAACGCAGGATAGGCGGCTGTCTGTGGCACATCTGACGACAGAGCACAATGCTCGTGCAGCTACGAGTGGTTCGGAGCACACTATTCAGCGCACATTGTTGAACATGGGACTCTGTAGCTGACGATCCTGCCTGTTCCTATGTTAACGACGTGAGCAAGCGATGTGACACAGTGATCAACACGCTAGAATCGTATTCGGGAGGACGCGGGTCGTAATCCCAGTACGGCCATCCAGATTCAGGTTTCCGTGATTTCCCTAAATCGCTTAAGGAAAATGTCTGAGTGGTTCTTTTGAAATGGGTGCTGCTGATTTTCTTGTCCATCCTTAAGCGAGCTTATGCCTTGTCTTTAATGACTTCACTGTCGACGGGACGTTACACTCTAATCTTCCTTTCTGTGTCAGCGACATCGTCAACTGCGAATACAGTGGATACGGGATCGTCGGTATTTGACCGGAGACCACCGGAGTCGGATGATTCACGTTTCTTGTAACACCATCTTGATGTTCGTGTACAGATACATCGTCATCCAGGCGAACGTCTACTCGAAATACGCATCGCGTCTTGGAATCAGGGCGGTGGGGGTATTATGCTATGAGCGACATTACCTGGACTTCTGTGGGACTGGTGTTTGCAATGGAAGGTTCCATGACAGCTGTGGGCTAAGTGAACATTACTGTGGACTACCTGCATCATTTAACGCTACATGTCTTCTCACACGACTATGACATCTTCCAGCAGAGGAGTAGGATGGTGAAGCCGTTTCAATATCTTGGCCACAAATTCGCCTGATATGAGCCATATGAATCACGTGTGAGACGCTATCGGGTGCCAGCTCAACGCCTACAAACCACCGGGTCAGAATTTACGGGAACTTCGTGATCTGGGGGTAGACATCTGGTGCCACGTACTTCTGGAAACCTACCAAAGACTTGTAGTAGCCGCGTCACGCAGAAAAGCTGATGCACTGTATTATAAAGGTGGACTTACCCGCTGTGGAGGTCATCACGATTTGGCTCCTCAGTGTGTGTGTGCCAACAGTGTTCGTTGTTACCCACGAAACATAACGAACGTTAAATGATACACTTTTCGGGTAAGTGCACCTGTACTTAAGAGTATATGTTTACAAAAAACGAAAAGTGTAAAGGTTATTTCCGGTAAATAGAGTTGACCTTTTAAGCGTAATTACCGAATTCATGTTATTCTTCATTTATTAGTTTCTGTGGAAGAGCATAGTTACGTATTGTGCCGCAGGGCAAGGAACAGTAACGTCATCCCGTATTAGTAAGCAATATGTACACTTTTGTCATTACTTTAAATCCTACCCTCGTATTTAATGTGTAGGCTACATTAATTTCTACAGTAAGTTGAGAGAATAAAGTTATCTGTGCATGACATGTATAAATCGCATTGTAGTCGAGATATACCTGTGTCGTCTGTGAACTTCAAACCTCCTATATCCGGATTGCTTCATGTTTGGGTGGTAAATCTATATGGTGGATCGTTTTTTTTTTTTTTTTTTTTTTGCCGTTATCCCTACGGCGTTTAGGTTTCGCTTGATTCAAAATTCCTCGTCTGAGATACAATAATATTACAACAGGCACAGTATGTAATATACTCTGATTCAGTCTGGTTGCTAATGAGACCTTACCAGAATAGTGTAATATAGAACCTTGCAGAAGAAAAACTTTTAATCTGATGTCTTAAATAAACCTAGTCGTCGGGAAGTATAGTTTCTTTACTAGTAAATGGTTGTATTGTATTATATTAAGCAGATGACCTAGAAATGACGGAGAGGCTTCGTCCCGCTGTAGCCCTCAGTGGTTCACAACCCCATAGCAGTCCACCCACCCCACCGCCACACCACTGCCGCCCCACACCGAACCCAGGGTTATTGTGCGGTTCGGCCTCCAATGGACACTCCTCCCCCCCCCCCCCATCCCCCTCCGGGAACCACTCATAGCAGACGAGTGTAACCCCAAATGTTTGCGTGGTAGAGTAATCATGACGTACGCGTAAGTGGAAACGGCGTTTGCGCAGCAATCGCCGACACGGTGTAACTAAGGCAGAATATGGGGAACCAGCCCGCATTCGTCGAGGTAGATGGAAAACCGCCTTAAAAACCTTGCTTAGGCTGGACGGCACACCGGACCTCGACATTAATATGCCGTGCGTATTCGTGCCGGGGATTGGCACGCCTTCCCGCTCGGGAAGCAGCACGTTAGACCTAACAGCTACTCTGGCGGGCAGTAAATGGTTAGTTTTAGCTATTTTAATTTATGTAACGAAAATTGTTTCATAACTCTGGAGTTTGTCCCGCAGCTTTGATTTTTCCTTGTAGAAACGACATTCTGAACGTAATAGCCGTTACTTACCTTTTCCTACTGCTGTTAATGAAGATGACCAATTTCAAACTACTCACTTAACAGTAATTATTTGAGCTAGCTGTCATAACAGGAACTGTGAAATCAATCCATGCCGCCGTTAATAAAAGGGAAGTGGAAACAGAAAACATTCTACGTGCCATTATGTCACAAAACCCTTTTTCTGTACTACTGTGTTCGCGGTACTCTGCGTGCCTCTAGACTTGATCCAGGTGCCAAACCAAGGGGACAGTTTTTCAAATATGCATTTGTAGATGGCGCAAAGTCTTTCTGACAAGCTGGCCTTGTCTCTGGATTTTCAAAATGTAAAAGATGTGAGAAGTGGTTTTTATTGACTACGGTTGTACGAGTTAAAATACTGAATGCTGCGTATCTGAATTTGTATTATCAGAAATAAAACGTAGTGCTTTAGTATTAACGGCACTTGAACTGATACTTCTTTCCGCCTATTTTGTCGAAAAATGACATTACTGAGACTGTGGCTTTGAACAGAATACATGCTGATTCATACAGTGAACAGAATAGTAACAATCCACTTTCCATAATGCTGTTTATGTACGCAAATAGCGCCGTATCGTTTTCGAATCGACAGGTTCACCTTCCGACGGCTGCCCACTTTTATATTGAATTTGTTGTTGTTTACATTAGCTGTTGAAAAAAAAACTAGAGCAAACATCACTAAATTTAATATAATCGTGAACAGCCGTGTCAAGATGAACCCGTCGGTTCCAAACCGGTAACAACGCTACTTGTGTAAATAGTGTTTGCTGTTTTCTGCTTTGAAAGAATCAACTTGTTGGCACTTATGATTGTCTCCTTTTTGCGATGATGCGTTGAACAGTATAATTAAGTACAATCAGAACACATTCTCAAATTTTTGGATACAATTTGGCACATAGAACGTCTTCAATATCCACTCTCCAAATGCTACCTGCGTGAAAATTAGGGATTATCATCGTCACAGAAGATATTTTTCGAAACATTTTGCTCACATTTCTATTGCTGAAGATTCAAAACGTTCAGTTTGAAGTTGTTGCTCTACCTTAGCAACATGTGCGCTAGTGGAGCACGCTTCTTCAATAGAAACCTCTAAATATATTGTAGTGGTTAATGCATGACCAGCAGCACGATGGTCCCAAAACAGCAGCAGCTGGAAAGGTGGCCACACTTTCCCTATACAGAGTTTTTATGAACCCCTCGTTGGTCCTGGTCCGTCCCCAGGCCTGTACAGTCCTTAATAGACTGTCAGGTTTATTGAGGACGGAACAGTTAAGCCCCCCCACCTCGGCAAGGTCTGGGGTCCATAGGGGGGGACCAGTAAGCCGCCCAAAATCCAAGAGCCTACGTCCCTACCTGATGCACAAAGCATGTGTAAAGACGTATGCTCTTTGGACCGTTCGCAGTTTACTGGCGACCAAACGCCAAACTCTAACTAAAGTGTGCAAATACATGTTGAGGACACCAGTAATTACTGGCTATCAAACGACTGAATCTACAAACAGAAACTTGATGAAAGAGAAGTGTTTAATACCCTTTGTGCCTCTCAGTCTGATAATAAAAGAACCGTGAAGCATGGAGATATCTACAATACAGTATTTGTACTAGGTCGGAATGTCTCTCTAAGGCCAATGAATCGCAAATAAGCGACACTATCGAGATGTGAAATGCAAAATGGAACGACAGCATTTGAAACGACGAAATTATTAACAAGACATTTGGTCTTTATGACCTCTTCAACTTATTTTAAATTCTCTCTTCGCTGTACTATGTCGGCACTTATCGATTGTCGCATCACAGAGCAATGACTTATCTTCGGGCTGGGAGGCTGTGGGAGGCTCTCTGGTACAATGGTCGGCAGAGAGAGAGGTGGTTATCATCTGGAGTGGGGCAAGCCGGAAGCGTGGCTGGTAATTCGGGGGAACTGACCGGGGACAGTGTTGTACCTGGAGCGATGCTCAGACAGTGGTATTGCACAAGTATCAGTGCTTGATCGGAAAACGTGACAGCTGAAATTTTGTGCTGATGTAAGAACGTACGAAGCTGACGTTTGAATTAAGGTTAATGAAATCAGTGTTTAAGTACTACGTATATGAGGGCACGGTCTGTGCCGATGAACTCCATGTGATGTTGCTTCCGTAAAAGGAAAAAACGCTATATACACGTCCTATGCTGCTGAATTACTGGACAGGATAGTGGCAGCTCTACTGGCGTGCTGCAACAGAAGGGAAGCCTCAGTTTGTATTCACTATAGATTTCTGTAGTTCTGAAAAGCGTGTTCACCTACTGAGTTCTAACCTGGATCGAAAAACTCGTGAATTCCATGATTATGATTTGTTCAGGGAAAAATGTAGATGGTTGTTCGGTGGTTTCATAAAAATATTAATTTTGGATTTTGTGTTTACTGTTTTTAAAAACTCTGATCTTAACATCTTGTCTTTGATTATCAGAAACTATACAAAGTATTACGGAAGATAAAGGCTCGAAACAGTTGTTTGACAAGATTTTGCTGCAGCAATTCAATTTTTAGTAGCTTCGTCCTGTTGGTCGTTCTTATATTAGCTCGCATTCCTTACGCTTTATTAAGTATGTTATTTATACTTGAGATCACTTTTGTGTAATCTGATGAAAAAATTTTACCTCGTATTGTATACTCAATCAGTCGACTCCACGAGTAATTATTTAGAGCCACAACTCCATGCTTCCAAAACACTTTAGTAGCAGAGTGTGGTTGACTGACTGAGGTGTAATTATTGTAGTTACGGTAATACACTCCTGGAAATGGAAAAAAGAACACATTGACACCGGTGTGTCAGACCCACCATACTTGCTCCGGACACTGCGAGAGGGCTGTACAAGCAATGATCTCACGCACGGCACAGCGGACACACCAGGAACCGCGGTGTTGGCCGTCGAATGGCGCTAGCTGCGCAGCATTTGTGCACCGCCGCCGTCAGTGTCAGCCAGTTTGCCGTGGCATACGGAGCTCCATCGCAGTCTTTAACACTGGTAGCATGCCGCGACAGCGTGGACGTGAACAGTATGTGCAGT
This sequence comes from Schistocerca cancellata, assembly GCF_023864275.1. NCBI lineage: Eukaryota > Metazoa > Arthropoda > Insecta > Orthoptera > Acrididae > Schistocerca > Schistocerca cancellata. The sequence continues at coordinate 153,766,459 of NC_064629.1, forward strand.
TGACGGACTTTGAGCGAGGGCGTATAGTGGGCATGCGGGAGGCCGGGTGGACGTACCGCCGAATTGCTCAACACGTGGGGCGTGAGGTCTCCACAGTACATCGATGTTGTCGCCAGTGGTCGGCGGAAGGTGCACGTGCCCGTCGACCTGGGACCGGACCGCAGCGACGCACGGATGTACGCCAAGACCGTAGGATCCTACGCAGTGCCGTAGGGGACCGCACCGCCACTTCCCAGAAAATTAGGGACACTGTTGCTCCTGGGGTATCGGCGAGGACCATTCGCAACCGTCTCCATGAAGCTGGGCTACGGTCCCGCACACCGTTAGGCCGTCTTCCGCTCACGCCCCAACATCGTGCAGCCCGCCTCCAGTGGTGTCGCGACAGGCGTGAATGGAGGGACGAATGGAGACGTGTCGTCTTCAGCGATGAGAGTCGCTTCTGCCTTGGTGCCAATGATGGTCGTATGCGTGTTTGGCGCCGTGCAGGTGAGCGCCACAATCAGGACTGCATACGAGCGAGGCACACAGGGCCAACACCCGGCATCATGGTGTGGGGAGCGATCTCCTACACTGGCCGTACACCACTGGTGATCGTCGAGGGGACACTGAATAGTGCACAGTACATCCAAACCGTCATCGAACCCATCGTTCTACCATTCCTAGACCGGCAAGGGAACTTGCTGTTCCAACAGGACAATGCACATCCGCATGTATCTCGTGCCACCCAACGTGCACTAGAAGGTGTAAGTCAACTACCCTGGCCAGCAAGATCTCCGGATCTGTCCCCCATTGAGCATGTTTGGGACTGGATGAAGCGTCGTCTCACGCGGTCTGCACGTCCAGCACGAACGCTGGTCCAACTGAGGCGCCAGGTGGAAATGGCATGGCAAGCCGTTCCACAGGACTACATCCAGCATCTCTACGATCGTCTCCATGGGAGAATAGCAGCCTGCATTGCTGCGAAAGGTGGATATACACTGTACTAGTGCCGACATTGTGCATGCTCTGTTGCCTGTGTCTATGTGCCTGTGGTTCTGTCAGTGTGATCATGTGATGTATCTGACCCCAGGAATGTGTCTATAAAGTTTCCCCTTCCTGGGACAATGAATTCACGGTGTTCTTATTTCAATTTCCAGGAGTGTATATTTATTCCTTGTACTGTTGCTTGTAGAAAGAAGATCGACCGTTGTGATTTCAGTATGTCCGGGGATGGGACTTGTTTGCAGCGGGGTGAGCTGATCTGTGTGTTGCAAATAAGGAATATTCAAGCGGAAGATACTGTTCGGGAACTCATGGAAGCATTATGTCAAAATACCACATACCAACCGCAAGTAAGATTTCGGACCCTAAGAAGGTAAGTCTCGCCGCCGATTGTGAACAAGACCTTGATGAATCATTATCAGAACATGTGGAACGCGTTAGAAAGAGTGTGGTAGCCTTTGCTCTCCAGTATATGGAGGAGCAGATGGGAACACAGATGTTAGGGGACTAAACCCCGAAACCATGTTACGAGCTGTATTTTGTGTAATTCCGAAAAGGTTGACTTAATTAGAAGAGATGTTAAGACAAGTACAGTCCATCTAATTTCTCGACACCGAAAGGGAGGCACAGGCTCACAGGGTAGACACGGAACAAAGAGTGTGAATCAGAACAGGCGTGTGAAACGAAGCTCTATGGTAGCGCACGGAAACGCTGACCACGCTCAAGAATTGTGTTAAGGAGTGCGTAATGGGGTCTGCCGGAGTTGTGGTCAGCAGGGACACACAAGAATGAGTGCGCAGAGACGCAAAGGGCGCAGCAAGTACTTTGAAAATTAACAGTCAGGGAAAGATTATGAGTGCGATTCGCGAAAAGACGGGTTCGCGGTTACTGTTTATATGTGCTGCCCTTAACTGAATGGGGAACCTGTGTGTGGACTGTTGCACTTACGCATTGTCATTTAATGGAAATTAAGACTGTTTTGTCAAATATAAACATATATGCACATGGGAAGGTTAAGGCGAGAGTCAGGAGAGTACTGAACGACAAATAAAACAAATTTAAGAGTGAATGGTTGTGTTAAATTAAAATCAGTGTTGGGAATTTGTCTGGAAGATGGGTATGAAGGAGATAGAATGTTTAGCTGCCAATTATATCCTCGGAGCCGATTGGATTGCTAAGGAAGGATTAATTTTCCATTGGTCTCGTGGCCATTCTTATTTTAAATTTCGTCCCCAAAGAAAGTTGTTCTTATGGGCACATGAACAGAAGTCCACAAGTAGGACACAGAAGGGTGAAAAGAAAGACGAAGTTAAGGTCGAACTATTTGAAGAACAAATGGCTCACTTGGTTGAAGCATTAAGGGAGCGAATCAAAGGACTGTGCACAGAGCCCTCCTACAGTACGGATAACATGGGTGGTGGGGGGAGTGTAATGGTGCGGCAACTGGAAACACACTCCCAAGTTGAAGTACGCTGGACTGTACTATTCTTGTGAGCAAAATGTCTCAATTGCACAGATTCACTGTGATGTTATGACAGTATTTGGACCAAATGAGAAATGGTGTCAACAATGTGACCCAGGTCCCTCTGATGTGTGTCATTCTCGTCGGGAAGGAAGGCCATCGACATCTACCATAGACGACAATGTCCAGGTATCGACGGAGAACATCAGGGGGAAAGAGATTTTCAACGATAAAGACGTTCAGACAGCAGTTCTCGAATGGTTTCGTCACCAAGGAGTGGATTTCTATTGTCGACCAACTAAACAGTCGGAAAAACGTCCTGCCCTTTATTTACAGAGACTTGGTGACTATGTTGAACGACAGTATCTACGTCATTTTGTAGTGTAGTGCAGCATTCAAGAAAAGTTACTTGGTCTGTAATAATAATGTGTAACCTAGTTTTTGAAGTACACTGGTATAATTTTATCAACACAAGTAGCTTTTGGTGGGAAAGGGAGAGCGGGACGAATGTCATCCACGCCGCAAGGGACACAGTGGGAAACACTGAGTGGAGGCCCCCCAAGCCCGCTCTAGCATGATGAGCATCTCAAAAGATCTACTGCCGCCTCTGCATTTGTTAGTATTTACATCGAGGAGTTCACAGAAACAGGGTCTGTGAGGTCCGTCCATCTAGGTAAGATTACCCATCAACACGGGCCCATCGCGTGATAGAAAGTGGTAGAAATTCGTTTGAAAGAAGAGTGGTTTTAAGGGCGGAGGGAAAAAAGTACCAAGGCAAGCGTCAAGAAAAAGAAGAATGCACGAGAGTATGTATGAATAGTAAGAGCACCAGCGGATTTCTTGCTGTCTGCGATGTGTCATGAAAAGGTAGGTTGTGTTAGTAGTGGGTATCATGCAGCCGATACTGTGTCATAGCTATTTGTTCGTCATAATGAGATCTGTTCGAATCTGTGCGGCAGGCACAGTACGCTGTTGTGGGGCACAACTGCGGTAGAGGATACAGTGCACCATTACAAGTAATTTCCTTTCCCGTTCCACTCGCAAAGACAGCGAGGGGAAACGACAGTCTATGTGCCTCCGTAGGAGCCCTAATTTCTCATCTCTTATCTTCGTGGTCGGTAAGCGCAATGTATTTTGGGGCAGTAGAATCGTTCGGCATTCAGCTTCAAATGCCGGTTAACACTTACGTGTTGTTCGAACGTACCGCTAACAAATCTAGCAACCCGCCTCCGAATTGTTTCGATGTCTTCCTTCAATCCGACCTGGTACGGATCCCAAGCACTCGAGTAGTACTCAGGAACAGGTGGCACCAGTGTCCTATATGCGGTCTCCTTTACATGTGAACCACACCTTCCTAAAATTTTTCCAGTAAACTGAAGTCGACCGTTCGCCTTTCCTACAACAGTTCTCATATGCTCGTTGCATTTCATATCGCTTTGCAGCATTACGCCCAGATATTTAAACAACTTGACTGTGTCAAGCGGGACAATATTAATACTGTATCTGAAAACTACAGGCTTCATCTTCCTACTCATCTGCATTAACTTACATATTCCCACATTTAGAGCTAGCTGCCATTAATCACAGGAACGAGAAATTTTGTCTAAGTCATCTTGTATCTTCCTACAGTCACTCAACTTCGAAACCTTACCGTACATTACAGCAAACAATCGAAGACTGCTGCCCACAATGTCTGCCAAATCATTTATGTACATAGAGAACAGCAGCAGTCCTATCACAAATCCCTAGGCCACTCCTGACGATACCCTTGTCTCTGATAAACACTTTCCGCCGAGTTAGTTCTTCATCTCATAGTCTGCCTGCTTAGCTGGGTCTTCTGCTGCTGCTATGTGTTTAAAGATCCCGGCTGCTGTTCCAACCCTCCCACTGGCGGCTGGTCCTCCCCACAAGTGGTGGGACATTCCAGCCGTTCAGGGTAAGGGGGGCAGGCAGCGGTTGCTGACAGCTGGCGTCGTTGTCTTCTCCTGCCTCCCATGTAAGTGGGTGAGTGTTCGATTCCTGGCCGAAATGGAGATTTTCTCCGCTCGTGGACTGGGTGTTGTGTTGTCCTCATCATTTCATCCTCATCACCGACGCGCCAGTTGCCCAGTGTGGTGTCGAATGAAATAAGACTTGCACTTGGTGTCCGAATTTCCCTAAATGGGGCCTTCTGGCCAACAATATCACACACTCATTTCCATTTCATCTCATACTTTGAATACTGCTGACTGTTTGGCAGGGGCAGTCCCAGTAGCTTGGGCCATTGCCTGAGCAGTGGATGTCTGCCTGGCGGCTACCTTCTCTTACGACTATGCTGGGGCAGTGGCAGGGTCACGTACCCTTCTGCATGCTCGAAATTCGCTAGCAAACTCTGCATGCAGTCCTTGTGTGTAGCCAGGGTGGCTAAGAGCACAGTCCTCTCTGTGCCATGATGGCTTCAATGGCCATAGTCGTTCCTCAGACGTTAATGCGCATTGTGACGAGCATGTGTACGGTCTTCCGCAGCTGCTGTGAATTTCCAGAGCCTGGCTGCAGTTCCCGCCCTCCCACTGGCGGCCGGTCCTCCCCACAACTCGTGGGACATTCCAGCCCCTCAGGGGAAGGGAGGGCAAGCAGCGGTTGCTGACCGCTGCCACCGCCGTCTTTCCTGCCTCCGATGTAAGTGGGTCCGTGTTCGATTCCTGGCCGAAATGGAAATTTTCTCTGCTCGTGGACTTGGTGTTGTGTTGTCCTCATCATTTCATCCTCATCACTGGCGCGACAGTTGCCCAGTGTGGTGTCAAATGAAATAAGACTTGCACTTGGTGGCCGTATTTCCCTGAATGTGGCCTCCCGGCCAACGATATCATACACTCATTTCCATTTTATCTCATAGTTTGAATACTGTAGACTGTTAGGCAGGGGCAGTCCCAGTGGCTTGGGGCATTGCCTGAGGGGTGGATGTCTGCCTGGCGGCTACCTTCTCCTACGACTATGTTGGGGCAGTGGCAGGGACACGTACCCCTCTGCCTGCTAGAAAGTCTCTAGCAAACTCTGGACGCAGTCTGTCTGTGTGGCTAAGAACGCAGTCTTCTCTGTACCATGACGGCTTGGATGGCCATAGTCGTTCCTCAGACGTTAAAACGCATTGTGGCGAGCATGTGGACTGTCTTCTGCTGTGTCTTTCCAGATCGCGGCTGCTGTTCCCGCCTCCCTACTGGCGGCCGATCGTCCTCACAATTGGTGGGATATCACAGCCACTCAGGGGAAAGGGGGGGGGGGGTTGCAGCGGTTGCTGACGACCGGCGCCGTCGTCTTCTCCTGCATCTGCGTGCGCGCTGAGTCTGGGGCCGCATTTCGCCATCGGCTAGGCTGCCGCCAGAGATGGCCGGGCAGCGACGATAGTTGGCGACACTGTGCATGGCACAGCGAGCACCCGCGTCCTGCATGTGTCGCCTGCTGGCGGGGCTGTCATGGTCGCCTGAGCCTCTGATGCATCTCGGTAATTTGCCACTCGGCCCTCTCCCCGGCAGCTGAAGCAATGTGGTTTAGGGTCTACGACCGGAGGGAAAGGTTCCACCTTGATAGGGAAGACTTGGTCGTCTTCCCACATTCATTTGTCGGCGGCTTTGTCTTCTTTGCTGGTGCCTCGACATTTAGGCGACCACAGGCTCTCTGAGTGCCCTGTGGTGGGCCATGCTTGCTGATCGCAGCTCGGCAGTAGTGTCAGAGTCAGCAAACTCGACACTCACATCGTGCTTGCAGCAGCCGACTATATCATTGTACAGCACTGTCCGTGCTGTATCTCTGAGGTGGATGTGCAGAGGCAAGACAGGTGCGCGATCTTCTTCTTCTTCTTAAAAAGTAAAGTCAGTTATCCGTTTTTTCTTTTGAAAGTAATCTTCTACTAAATTTAAGTGCTCTAATTTGCTGGGAATAGTTCTCTTTTATTTTCCAGTTAACACAACGAATGCACATCCATAAAATTTTTCATCGTCGATTTAAGACAGTAGAGGACGGCAGATCCGCACTGATTCGTCTGCTGCCCTCCTTATCAATCTTCCAGAGACGAGATACTGGCAGAAGTAAAGCTGTGAGTACCGGACGTGAGTCGTGCTTCGGTAGCTTAGTTGGTAGAGCACTTGCCCGCGAAAGGCAAAGGTCCCGAGTTAGAGTCTCGGTCGGGCACACAGTTTTAATCTGCCAGGAAGTTTCAATCTTCATTTTTATCCGAGAACTAATATTTCTTTTTTAGATCATTTAAAGTAAGAAATGTAAATGTATGTTACCACTTGACATATTTTCACATAGTACTCTTGGACTCTGCAACACACGTAGATCAGCTGAAATTATCACAGAAAATCCTTGGGAACTTCCAACACACACAGATCAGCCGGAAGAGTGTAACGTGACACGCATTTCTTACAAACATTTCATCCTTTCTGTCACTGTCTCTCGGGATTTGGTGGTCAGGTAAAAAGTCCATCCAGCATATTACGATGAATCAAAACTTTCTTGTATTCCGATTTGGAGTTTATTCAGAAAACTCTTTCTGTTGCATCATTAAATTCCTGTGGAAGTATTCTTTGATATTTGTAAGCTAAACGAATAGAAAAGCTTAATTACTTCGTGCTGTGTCTCCCATGTTCTTCTTATCGACTTCTTTTCTTCATACTTTCATTCTTCTACCTGTTCAGTAGTCTGCGTTTCTTCAGTTGTTATTAAGAAGCAGTCTGTTATGCCATTCGTTGTTATACAATAAAAATACATGACTTTTATGAAATCAAACACATCCGTCAGGATCCATACATCGCTTTTAGAAACATGAGAGTCACATCACATTCAGCTTACATAACCTGCACATTTTGAGACGATAGTGCAGAAATTTTTTTTCTGTTCAGCACAGATAACTTAACTAATTGAAATCCATTATCTTTTGATGTGTTTTAAGTTATTTTTCTGTGTTTCCAATTCTGGCTCTTGATAAAAACATGCGTCTTATCTCTTTCGTCAAAACCATCCTTAAAAAAGAATTGTTACTGAAAATGATCAGATTATGGACAAAAGAATAGAAATTTTGTGAATATGGTGGCCAAAGAGATATGTCGCCGTAGAAATCTGGACAGGCTAGCTAAAGATTAGTTGACACAAGCGCACTATAAATAAACATATTTTACTCAAGTGGCTTTTGAAGAACTGCTATACTGTTAACAGTTTGTGGCAGCCGTGGCTAGGAAAAGTAGGGACTCTTGACAGCAAGTTTCCTTCTTCTATTATCAGCCACGTTCTGAGTAACAGCGCCACGTATCATGAGGTCACTATAATACTTGCCACAGCCACATTTAATATTACGTAAACGCTTGTAAGTCTGTCACACACTACCCTGGCTGCTTCTTTAGTCTGACATATTTAAACCTGACAGCCACCAAAAGGAATTTCTTGTCATAATATCTATTCCAAGCGTGGATTAATTCTTCATAGATCACAAGTTCTGGCCCCGAAATGGGGAACAATGTGCAATACATCCTATTAACTGACACAAAAGCCGTTGTTAAAAAAGAGACTGTTTAACGGTACTTGGCATTGGTGTGCAGATAGATGACCTTGAAACTGGGCCAGTTACTTAACACACTCCTCTTTATCCTCTTGAAATGGGCGAAACGGAAGCGCTAAGGACGGCTGTGGAAGCTGTGGCGCTGCCGTAATTGGTGGCGCCTGACGGTGATTCTCATTGGCTGCCGGCTGCATCTGAATGAAGCCCTTCAGAAGCTCAGTAAGCTGCGTCATTTGTGGCCTCTCTATCTGAAGAAGCTGTGTTAGATCGAGCGTTGGTGCCAAAGGCGCTTGCAATTGTGGCACTGCTAACTACGAGACAGGCTAGCTTGGGGCTTGAGGCGTTGAGGTAGCCATGGCAAAGCAAAAAATGCTAAAGTTAAATCAAGATGTGGCAGCATAAACAAGTAAAATAAGAGCAAATGGCATGCACGGATCTGAAGCAGATATATCAGAAGCACAAATAGTAAAAGTTCAATAAAAAATATCCAGAAAGCGCTAAGAAAAATAGGCGTCGAGAGAAGCAAAGTGATGCGTGCGTCTATGTACACCGAATGTTTGCCCGTAGAGCTAGCATTCAACAGCTCGATCTAATGTTCGGCACCATCTAGTAACACGGAACTAATCTCGAACTAGATGACTGATGCCAAGCTGGCCGCCGCTTGTAACATCGTCCAGGTAATGTTCATTAGTCGCCGGCCTGGATGTTCTTCATTGGTCAGGTCATCGTATTGGTGACAATATTCAAAGCGCCGCTCGCAGTGCCTGAAGGAATTTTCATCGAGACGCCAGCTCTGGCAGTATCGATAAGCTGCGACACTACACTCCTCCCCTCTGACATACTCTCCATTGTCGTGTAGTGACGACAACTGCAACAACAGCGGGGCGGGAGGCGTGGATGCAGGAAGAGACGAGGAGGCAGGAGCCGAAGCTGTGCTGGTGCCGAGCTCCTGTCCGCGCCCCGGCATTCGCTTTGACGCCGTCCTGGAACGCCAGCCGAGAAACGAGACGCAATGTGCTTCTCTGCACCCAGCAATAGTATGAGGTCTTCTGGTGGTCGAGCCGATAAGGTGTCTTGAATTGGTGCGTCGGCACCCTGGCCGGCCTTGAAGTGAAGAGGACCAACGCCTGTGGACGTCTGCTGTCCCCTAGACGCCGGATGAGCTGTAGGGTCCAGGACCATAGGTTCATGGCCAGTTGCTGGCGACGCAGGACCCCAGGTAGCCAGAGAAGATACAGGCTGCATCACCCGCTCAGGTAATGAACCTGTGAACAAAGAGTCAGTAGCGGATAACGCAATTTACAGGTGCGAATTTGATTCAGGTGCCGTCGCTGCAATCTGCCTGGACCCTCTACCAAAAATGTGATTCGTAGCATGAGGGAGAGGAGTAGGCACCGGCCACCGCGGTGGGCGCAGCAACTGGAGCAAGGTGCGGTGGCGCCGTCCATGAAGCAACTCCACCAGTGATGCGCCGTTGCGACGCGAGGAATGGCAGGACAACAAGAAGGGCAACAAACCTTCATACCGCTTCTGGGGGGTGCGTAGTTCATCCATCAGGTGCTTAGAAGAGCGCAGGCAGGTATCTTCATCGATGCACCAGCTCCCTTGGTTAGCTGACAGACTACAGATAATGTGGCATATGATATCTTACATGTATCGAACCCATTGCTTCCTTCTTACGTTGATGGATACTGATCACCAACAGTTTCTTAAGAAATTGTGTACCTATCGTAGCAAGAAACTCGAACATTTTTTCTTTCTAGAAGATGAAACAACATCGCAAGAAGCTCTTTCACTTCATGGCATTACGATGTACCTTCGGTATTAGAACTTGTTTCTGAAGACCTAAGTCATGCTAGAGGCCGCCTACGACCCGCTTCCACTATTTTTGTGGTCTCAAGATAGAGAAGATAGATGAAATCTTTATTTCTTAAATACGGAAGGCACTCTGGCAAAAGTTATTCGCGGATGTTTTGCGAAGCATGTGGGAACTGTAACGGGAAATAGCAACAAGAAATAAATTTGCTCTAGTATGGCCTGTGAAACGTGGAGATTATTAGAAGTTGTTTTCGAATATTTTTGATCAAAGATGAATAGAAGCTGCAAGAAATAGAAAATTATCATTGTCTTCTCAGTTGTCCATCTTCTTCATACGTTTCCATTGTTTTGCAGCTCCTCTAAAAATTATAGATGCTATCTTAATACCTCCCGATGGTTTAAAATGATGACTCAAGTTGGTAAGCGTAGGATCCAAGATGATTTTGCTTTGCTAAAACATATGTCATTTCTGTCGTATTCTAAGCTTGGCAAACTAATATTGCCATTGTTTTCTTTAACGCTTTGATACTCTGTGGTTAATTCCGATTTTAGTTAGTGAAATTATAGTTCTTTTTCCACTGAAGAGTATCATGAGTTACATATCTTTTGATGATAGAAGCTTTGCACCGTCAGTCACGCGAAAAATTAATTGAATAATAATGCGTGTACATCGTCATCTCTTTATTCACTTCGTCAGTAAATGAAATTCGTGTCATTATTGCTTGTTTGCAGCCTTTCGGAAGTATGGTATACTGTGCACTTTGATATCTGTCTAGATGAAGCCATGTACCAGGTGATCAAAAAGTCAGTATAAATTTGAAAACTGAATAAATCACGGAATAATGTAAATAGAGAGGTACAAATTGACACACATTCTTGGAATGACATGGGGTTTTAGTAGAACCAAAAATATACAAAAGTTCAAAAAATGTCCGACAGTTGGCGCTTCATCTGATCAGAATAGCAATAATTAGCATAAAAAGTAAGACAAAGCAAAGATGATGTTCTTTACACGAAATGCTCAATACGTCCACCATCATTCCTCAACAATAGCTGTAGTCGAGGAATAATGTTGTGAACAGCACTGTAAAGCATGGTATGGTGAGGCATTGGTGTCGGATGTTGTCTTTCAGCATCCCTGGAGATGTCGGTCGATCACGATACACTTGCGACTTCAGGTAACCCTAAAGCCAATAATCGCACGGACTGAGGTCTGGGAACCTGGGAGGCCAAGTATGACGAAAGTGGCGGCTGAGCACACGATCATCACCACGTTCAAGTGGTTCAAATGGCTCTGAGAACTGTGGGACTGAACTTCTAAGGTCATCAGTCCCCTAGAACTCAGAACTACTTAAACCTAACTAACCTAAGGACGTCACAAACATCACCAAGTGACGCGCGCAAGAGATCTTTCACGCGTCTAGCAATATCTATGGGGTGGTTCTAATAAAATCCCATCTTATTCCAAGCATGTGTGTCAATTTTTACCTCCCTATCTACATTATTTCGTGGTTTATTAAGTTTCCAAATTTATACTGACTTTTTGATCACCCGGTACATTGTTATCTCTTAGCTTGAAGTTTCTCTCTTCATTGGCTACTCTTTTCGCTGATGTTCTTTTTCATTGGCTACTCTTTCGCTGGAGTCTCAGATTATGCTTAAAGCAGCCATTTGGTACTTCCGGTTGCTACTGCCGAAAAAAAGTGCTTCATGTTATCTACGTATACCATTTATCACAGTTAGCTGGAATATGTTCTACGACAGTAAATTGACTTAAATGAAAAACCTCTTTTCTGACGCTGTCATACAACCATTTTTTCTTTCCCTGTCAATGTACCTCATGCTCGCATTTTATTAATCTTGTTTTGCTGCAGGCTTCTAATCTAGTGCGGAATTTCATAGTATTTGATATCTATTTCCCATAGTCGACATGGTTGCACCATTATTCAATAACATGAGTGACTGCGTTAGCATTTTGAAGGTTTTGTTTCGTCCGAAAGCCCATGCTCACGTCTGATTTTAATCACCTCAGTAATATCAATTTCTATTCGCAGACATATATACCTTTGCAACATCATTAAAACATTTTTAATCATTAAGCTGAATATTAAAATGTTTGAACTTTTTTCTGTTAATATGTATTTGTTTTTATCAACTGCTTTCAAAGAATGTGGTTTCTATGAAACAGAGATGTGGCAGCTGAATGGAAAGCGTCCATTGCCGCTTAGGATCACACGATAGATCCTCTCAAAATACGTGTCTATGGCTCAAGTAGCTTAACTATGTACAGTTATGCCTCTATTGCATCGGGAGGACGACGGTTCAATCCCGCGTCCGGCCATCCTGATTTAGGTTTTCCGTGATTTCCCTAAATCACTCCAGGCAAATGCCGGGATGGTTCCTCTGAAAGGGCACGGCCGACTTCCTTCCCCACCCTTCCCTAATCCGATGAGACCGATGACCACGCTGTCTGGTCTCCTTCCCCAAACAACCAACCAACCTCTATTGCATATGAAGTTTCTATCTAGTGCTTTTCATTTATTACAATGTTGTTCTACCAAGAACGGACGAAAATTCAGTTAACATGAAGTTTCTGTTGTAACTCTGACATTATCCTCTTCTTCCACTGTCCATGTGAGTAAATTCTTTTCACATATGATTTTGCAATCTTCAGTTAATTTAACTCTCCGTGGATGAGTGTCCGTGCTTCCCAGTTTCACAGCTGCTGGTGTTTCATCATCTTCTATCAGATTTCTATCTTCTTTAGCCCGCGTATTTAAATATTATCTTCCTTATGAAAACATGAGGCCCGCTCGAGGGGAAATGCGTGATTTGTATTTTAATAACTCAGGCAAATACTCCTGTACCTTCTCAAAGATAATACATGGTAAATCGTTTCAAGATTCAGTTACAATTCAGCTGCATCGCATTAATTCTGAAATTTTGTTGTTAAATAGAAGCCTTTGTCAATGTGCTTCTTTTTTCTGGAAGTCGGTGGTTCAATTTGTAAGACAACGACACAGTTCTGAGAATTATTCGTTATAAATTTATGCTCCTTACTGGTTAATCCACCCCTCCCTCCATGAACCATGAAGCTTGCCGTTGGTGCGGGGGCTTGGGTGCCTCAGAGATACAGATAAACGTACCGTAGGTGCAACCACAACTGAGGGGTATCTGTTGAGAGGCCAGACAAACCTGTGGTTCCTGAAGAGGTGCAACAGCCTTTTCAGTAGCTGCAGGGGCAACAGTCTGGTTGGTTGACTGATCTGGTCTTGTAATATTAACAAAAACGGCATTGCTGTACTGGTAATGCGAACAGCTGAAAGCAATGGGAAATTGCACCCGTAATTTTTCCCGTGGGCATGCAGCTTTACTGTGTGGTTAAATGATGATGGCGTCCTCTTCGGTAAAATATTCCGGAGGTAAAATACTTCCCCATTCGGACCTCCGGGCAGGGACTACTCAAGAAGACGTCGTTGTCAGGAGAAACCGAACTGGCGGTCTGTGGATCGGAGCGTGGAATGTCAGATCCCTTAATCGGGCAGGTAAGTTAAAAAATTGATAGATTAAAGTTAGATATAGTGGGAATTAATGAAGTTCGGTGGCAGGAGGAACAAAACTCCCGGTCAGGTGAGTACAGGGCTATAAATACAAAATCAAGTAGGGGTAATGCAGGAGTAGGTTTAATAATGACTAAAAATAGGAGCGCGGGTAAGCTACTACGAACAGCATAGTGAACGCATTATTGTAGCCAAGATAGACACGAAGCCCACGCCTACCACAGTAGCACAAGTATATATGCCAACTAGGTCCGCAGATGACGAAGTGCTTGAAGAATGTATGATGAGATAAAAGAAATTATTCTGGTAGTGAAGAGAGACGAAAATCTAATAGTCACGAGGGACTGGAATTCGATAGTAGGAAAAGGAAGAGAAGGAAAAATAGTAGGTGAATATGGAATGGTGGTAAGGAATGAAAGAGGAAGCCGCCTGGTAGAATTTTGCACAGAGCATAACTTAATCATAGCTAAAACTTCGTTAACGAATCGTGAAAGAAGGTTGTATACATGGAGGAGGCCTGGAGACACTGGAAGGTTTCAGACAGATTATATAATGGTAATACAGAGATTTAGGAACCAGATTTTAAACTGTAAGACATTTTCAGGGGCAGATGTGGCCTCTGACCACCATCTATTGTTTATGAACTGTAGATTAAAACTGAAGAAACTGCAAAAAGGCGGCAATTTAAGGCGATGGGAACTGGATAAGCTGAAAGAACCAGAGGTTATAGAGAGTTTCAGAGAGAGCATTAGGGAACGATTGACAGGACGGGGGAAAGAAATACAGTAGAAGAAGAATGGGTTTCTTTGAGAGATGAAGTAGTAAAGGCAGCAGAGGATTAAATAGGTAAAAAGACGAGAGCTACTAGAAATCCTTGGGTAACAGAAGAGATATCAAATTTAATTGACTAAAGGAGAAAATATAAAAATGCACAAAGTGAAGCAGCCAAAAAGAAATACAAACGTCTAAAAAATGAGATCGAGAGGAAATGCAAAATGTTTAAGCTGGGATTGCTAGAGGAAAAATGTAAGGATGTAGAGGCATATATCACTAGGGGTAAGATAGATACTGCCTACAGGAAAATTAAAGAGACTTTTGGAGAAAAGAGAACCACTTGTATGAATATCAAGAGCGCAGACGGAAAACCAATACTAAGCAAAGAAGGAAAAGCAGACAGGTGGAAGGAATATGTAAAGGGTCTATACAAGAGCGATGTACTTGAGGGCAATATTATGGAGATGGAAGAGGACGTAGACGAATATGAAATGGGAGCTATGATACTGTGTAAAGAGTTTGCCGGAGCACTGAAAGTCCTAAGTCGAAAAAAACATTAGACAATATCCCATTAGAACTACTGATAGCCTTGTGAGTGCCAGCCTTGACGAAACTCTACCATCTGGTGAGCTAGATGAATGAGACAGGCGAAATACCCTCAGACTTCAAGAAGAATATAATAATTCCAATCCTAAAGAAATCAGGTGTTCACAGGCGTGAAAATTACCGAACTATCAGTTTAATAAGTCACGGCTGCAAAATACTAACACGAATTCTTTGGAGACGAATGGAAAAACTGCTAATAAGTCACGAGATTTGCTATTTTGGGAGCAAAATAACTAATGATGATCGAAGTAGAGAGTATATAAAATGTAGACTAGCAATGTCAAGGAACGCGTTTCTGAAGAAGAGAAATTTGTTAATATCGTGTATACAGGGTGAGTCACCTAACATTACCGGTGGATGTATTTCGTAAACCACATCAAATACTGACGAACCGATTCCACAGACCGAACGTGAGGAGAGGGGCTAGTGTAATTGGTCACTACAAACCATAAAAAAATGCACGGAAGTATGTTTTTTAACACAAACCTACGTTTTTGTAAATGGAACCCCGTTAGTTTTGTTACCACATCTGAACATATAAACAAATACGTAATCAGTGCCGTTTATTGCATTGTAAAATGTTAATTACATCCGGAGATATTGTAACCTAAAGTTGACGCTTGAGTACCACTCCTCCGCTGTTCGATCGTGTGTATCGGAGTACACCGAATTACGTAGGGATCCAAAGGGAACGGTGATGGTCCTTAGGTACAGCACATTACGTCCACATGGTAACACCTTTTTATTGGTCTTTTTCACTGACGCACGTGTACATTACCATGAGGGGTGAGGTACACGTACACACGTGGTTTCCGTTTTCAATTACGGAGTGGAATAGAGTGTATCCCGACATGTCAGGCCAATAGATGTTCAATGTGGTGGCCATCATTTGCTGCACACAATTGCAATCTCTGGCGTAATGAATGTCGTACACGCCGCAGTACATCTGGTGTAATGTCGCCGCAGGCTGACACAATACGTTGCTTCATATCCTCTGGGTTTGTAGGAACATCATGGTACACATTCCCCTTTAACGTACCCCACAGAAAGAAGTCCAGAGATGTAAGATCAGGAGAACGGGCTGGACAATTTATGCGTCCTCCACGTCCTAAGAAACGCCCGTCGAACATCCTGTCAAGGGTCAGCCTAGTGTTAATTGTGGAATGTGCAGATGCACCATCATGCTGATACCACATACGTCAACGCGTTTCCGGTGGAACATTTTCGAGCAACGTTGGCAGATCAATCTGTAGAAACGCGATGTATGTTGCAGCTGTTTGGGCCCCTGCAATGAAGTGTTTGCTACAACACGCAACTGAACGTCGGAGGTTTCAAGCGTCAACTTTAGGTTACAATATCTCCGGATGTAATTAACATTTTACAATGCAACAAACGGCACTGATTACGTATTTGTTTATATGTTCAGATGTACTAACAAAACTAACGTGGTTCCATTGAAAAAAACGTAGGTTTGTGTTAAAAGACATACTTCGGTTCATTTTTGTATGGTTTGTATTAAACAATTACACTAGCCCCTCTCCTCACATTCGGTCTATGTAATCGGTTCGTCATTATTTGATGTGGTTTACGAAATATATCCAGCGGTAACGTTAGGTGACTCACCCTGTATATATGTCAGGAAGTCTCTTCTGAAAGTATTTGTATGGAAGTATGGAAGTGAAACGTCGACAATAAATAGTTAAGACAAGAAGAGAATAGAAGCTTTCGAGATGTGGTGCTACAGAAGAATGCTGAAGATTAGGTGGGTAGATCACGTAGCTAAGGAGAAGGTACTGAACAGAATTGGGGAGAAGAGGAATTTGTGGCACAACTTGACTAGAAGAAGGGATCGGTTGGTAGGACGTGTTTTGAGGCATCAAGGGATCACCAATTTAGCACTGCAGGGCAGCGTGGAGGGGAAAAATCGTAGAGGGATACCAAGTGATGAATACACTAAGCAGATTCAGAAGGATATAGGTTTCAGTAGGTACTTTGAGATGAAGAAGGTTGCACAGGATAGAGTAGTATGGAGAGCTGCATCAAACCAGACTCTGATCTGCAGACCACAACGACAACTGGTTAATCTGAGTTGTTAGGCTGAGTTATACTTTAATAGTTGAAATTTACACCGATGAACCAAAACGTTATGACTATCTGTTTAGTAGCGTGATTCGTGCACTTTTCAAACTCATACAAGAGTACAGCAGTGATGTATTCTACAAGTCCTTGCTAGGTTTCCAGAAGCATGTGGCACCAGATGGGTACTCACATGTCTCTAAATTCTCGCAAACTGCGGGACCACTGTTTGTGGGCACGCAGCTGGCGCTAGCTAAGACATCAATGTGATGTCACTATCATGTTCGTCAAACCACACTGCAGTACGATTTAGACCTTGAATCATGGAGAGTTATCCTGCTGGAAGATGTCATCGGCGTAGGGGGAGACTCAAAAGAATGAAGGGATGCAGGTGGTCCGCAGTTCAAGTAGCTCACTGTTGTCATGATTTCTTTGAGTACTACCATATGTCTCACAGAACCCCACCTCAATGTACCCCAGGGCATAATTCTGCTCTCACCGGCCTGCATCTGTTGCGCAATGCACGTTTCAAGCAGCCATTCACCTTTTTGACGGCGTGTAAGAACCCAACGATCGATATGGTGTAACAAGAAATGCAACTCATTCGACAGGCGAAACATATCTATTGATCCACTGTGAAAACCCAGTAATGCTGTGCCCACTGCAGTCGTAACTGACGTAGGACATGTGTGATGTGAAGCTCTGTGTTCAACAATGGCCGTTGAACGTTGTGCTCCGAAACATTTGTGCCTGCACCAGCATTGTGCTATGACGTCATATCTGCCACAGATCGTGGATTGCACAGTGGGGGATCCTCCGACCTCTACGTTTTGTACTGAGACGTGGACGTCCAGTACCATACGGCCCACGCGCTGTTCCGCCATCCTTCAACTACTTTCCCAGGTGCTCACGACAGCAGTACGCAAACAGCCGACCAGCCTCGTCGTTTCAGAGGTTCTCGTTTCCAACAGCAGCGCCACAACAATGTGCCCTTTGTCAAAACTTCTTATATCAATGGGTTTCCGCATTTGCGGCCCGCATCTTTGCTATAATGACTGCCCATTCGTCTCTTCGGTTTACATTTTTTCCTTACTGCGTCACTTGACCGCAACACCACCAGGATCCATTGAACCTCACAGTGGGCGGTAGTAATAATGTTTTGGCTCATAAATGTACATCCCGTACATTTTTGCCATAGACTAACTTGCATTACGGGAAATACGGTAGATGATCTTCATCCTTTTGAGACTATTGTTTTACAAATTTGCTCCCAGTCTTTAATTTAGCTTCTTCCATTTAGTCTTACCGTACTAAATAGGCTTAAATACCTCACCTGCATCAGTTATGTGCATTTGCTGGCGGAAATTATATCGTATCTCGTGTTCTCATATAATAAAGCGGCTCTGAACCTACTAAACATGCTACTTCTTTTTACATAGATGAAGTACGGAAACAGGATATTGCAAGCAAACGAACAGTTCTGTTCTTCTAAAGTGATATTAACTCAACGGTGTCACGTTCTTTTCTCGACAATTGTTTGGTGCTCTAATTTAGAGTTTCTGTCCCAATTTTGCAGTTAAAGTACTACGATCTTCCAAATGCATATGCCAGCTGTAATCCTTTTCTTATATTTCATATCATGGAGTTAGGCAGACTGGAAGATTACTACGTGGCCGCTTGTTTTCATATCAAGCATTGTCATGCTGCATGCTTTTTCCTAATCCTACTCATCACTCACTTCCTGCTACAGTTTTCTACTTTGATATTGGAGTGCTGTTATCCCATTTGGAATTAGAGCAACCCTCCTTCGTTGGAAAATACTTTCTATTAATTGTGGGTATAAAAAAATGACACTCAGGAAATGGGTGAGGAATTACTGTTTATCGCGTACCTGTAATGAAGTAAGTAGTGAACCACTTTTATTTTGGATAAGATGCGGGATTGTCATCAACACTACGCGCGTTCCTTTTGCAGAGGACAACGGTTATCGTAGCACTGTCTCTGTGGGCAGAGAGGTTTGTGTGTTAATGTCAAGCTGAGGGCTATGCTGGCGGTAGCGTAGCTACTGGCCGGGTCTCCCAAGCTGGACAGGTCTCAGCGGATGAACCAGACGAAGGGTGTCCCACAGTGCACCATCCCTTTCCGCATCCCTTTCCATAGTGCCTTTCCATAACATCCTAGGACCAAACAGCGAAGCGGATGGAAGAGGAACATATCACACCTGAGTTCCCCAACGGTAGCGTAGGCGGAAAAGGTCATGCCACAAGAATTGGCTGTAAACGCGCTGCTCTACTGTCCTAGAGCTCGCGACACTTCGCTGCAGTTCTGGTGTCTGAAATCACATGTCTCATACGCACGTGCCGCGATTAATTGTTCCAGAATCGTAGTGAGCGGGTTACTTCCTCATAAGTTGAGGTCTACCTTAGACAAAGACACGCGATTGGCAGTTTCTCCTCCCATCTGTCTTGAAGGCCAGTGGCGATGGGATAAAGACGGTGGTAACAGGCATGAGTAAGGCTGAAAGCTACTAGTCTGGACCTGCATATTAGAGGCAGGTGTGTGATGGTCGCCTTTCTGAGAACTCATGTGACTAATCGGGGATCTGGTCATTCGTCTGCAACTGGGCAGGCCTATTTAGGTTAACTGCTGCCCGCCCTGAATGGCAAGGCCCTAGAAAAGGCTAATTAAACATCAGTAGTTTCTCTTGTACCTGGCTGGGAATCTTCACCCAGGTTACTCCTAATTTACAGACGAAAACCAAGAAAGAACAATTTGATAATGAATACTGGAACATGGAACGTCAGGACTCTTCTAGATTTAAATGGTAACATACCAGAAAGAAGAACAGCTCTTATCATCCACGAGCTATCTAGACTTGATGTAGATGTTGCTGGCTCAGATGAAACCAGACTATCAGGCGAAGGACACCTTAGTGAGGCTAGCTCAGGGTACATCATATTTTGGAAAGGAAAGGATGCAGGAGAACCACGTACCCATGGTGTAGGATTTGCAGTAAAAACAAAAATAGCGAAACAACGTCGATTAACCCCTATTCGTGTCAATGAAATAGTTGTGGCTCTTCGAATTCTCATTTCTGGAGACAGCTTCGTCACCCTCGTCTCTGCCTACGCTCCCACAGTAGGCGGTGAGAAGGATACAAAGAATCAATTCTCCCGTCAGCTGAGCAATCTTCTCGTCAAGAAACCAACTGAAAATAAACTCTTGTTACTAGGCGACTTCAGTTCTAGAGTGGGAAGAGGGAATCGTTTTTGGGGTAACAATGGATAATCAAGGTGTCGGAAACTGTACAGCAAATGGGCTGCTACTTATAGGTCTCTAAGGTGAGCGTGAGTTTTTTATCATCAACATGCATTTCCGCTTACCTAATCGTTATAAGACAACATGGATTCATCCACGTTCCAAACACTGGCATCTCAGTGACTATGTCAGCAGTGTCCAGCATGATAAGAAAGTCGTCCTGACCACAAAAAATAACTCGAAACATCGATGATTGCTGGACCGATCATAAACTGCTGGTTAGCCATCTGAGTATCCTTGTCCATCGTAAACAACAGTCGGTCCTTCTTTTTAAATCATTCCAGGAAAAAATTCAATATCAACGTCCTCCAGAATGAAACGGTTCGTTCTCCCTTGCAAGACACACTTTTGGAACGACTTAGCAATACCCCAGTTAACACAACAGATGTTGAACAGCAAAGGTCCACTTTAAAAAAAACATCAAGAAGGCTGCAGAGATAATCAAGGTTTTGATGGGAAGTAGACAAATGACTAATCTTATGACAATAATGAACTTATTAAGAGCATCATAAGTGAAGAGCGGGATGTATTCCTATATATTGCTTAAGATCCATCCTACCTGGAAAGGAAAACTCAGTTTCAAGAGATCAAGCAGAAACGTCAAAGTGAAATAAGAACAATCAAGAACCATTGGTGACAACAAAAAGCCAAGAAACTTCAAACTCGGTCAGATGCCGGGGTCTTGCCGAGTTTTTATGCTGGAATAAAAAATTATAAGGGCCTGTTCGCTCCTCAACAGGAATCCTGAAAGCCGCCGACAGCATGACCATCCTCACTGACAATCACAGGACATCTTAAACCGGTGGAAAGAGCTTTACAACTCACTTTTAAACCGTAGTTCTGCTGCTACTGCCGACTTTCTCGGACATGTCACACAACATCCAGTACAACCTTGTATAGCAGTCACACCGATATTTCATGAACTCTTCAAGGCTCGAGATAGTATAAAACCGACAAAGACACCTAGACCTGACAGCATCCCTTGGAGACCATCCATTCAAAATGGTGGCTTTCCTCTAAAGAACAGACTATTCTCCCTGTTTCTTCTAATGTGAGAAACCTGTAAGGTACCAGCTGACGTGAAAAACACCACAGTTGCCACCATTTTTAAAATAGGCAACGGAACCATAAGTGACAATTACCCTGACATATCCTTGACCTCCGTGACTGGTAAAATATTTTCTTAATTTAGTCGAATCACCTCCAGACTCTTTCTGAGACAGTACTTCCCTGATCTCAGTACGGATTTCGCCTCTCCAAAGGATCAACTTATATGACAGCTGCAGGAGAGGTGCAGGGCATAACATAAGCCTTTACTACTTGTGTTCTATGATCTAGAAAGGCCTTTGATACAATGCCAGAGAAGCATTGTGGAAGGTCTTAAAACGTTTCGGCTGCCCTGAACACTTTAGTCAAATGACTCAAGCTTTCCATGATGACATGTCTGAGCTATGCTTTACGAGACATCGCCTGTAAGCAACGTAGGAGAAGAACTTAAATACAAATCTGACCCAGGGCTATTTAATCAGTCCAGACTGCACTCTAAATGGTTCACAAGTCTCACTTAGGTAACTCATCTGCTGTACGCTGACGACAATGTTTCTCCAACTCACACACCCACAGAGGCGCAACTGTCTGTAAATTGTTTCGGTACCACATATAAACGGTTTAGCCTGACCATCAGCATACAAAAAACAAAGATTTAACAGAGCCAGCTCCTGGAACGTCATTTCCGGATTTTAATATCTCTATTCCCAGCACACCTTTGGAACAAATAGAGCACTTCCTCCATCTAAGAAGTATATTATCAACTAATTGCTCATCGGAAAAGAACGTGAAGAACAGCCTGCATGCCGCACATGTCGCTTTTGGACGTTTCCTACATAGAGACTCCCTGAGTAAAGATCTTACACCATCGACAAAACCGATTGCGTATCGAGCAGCTGATCTTTCTACCCGGCCCTATGGTTAGGTACATCATTAACATAAAATGAAATGACTCCGTATCAGACACTATGGTTCTCGAGGAGGCCAAGATGTATAAAATAGCAGCCACCGTTACTGGTCACCAATTGAGATGGATTGGTCATGTCCAGCGGATGAGAAACAACAGACTTTAAATGCGAGCATTTTAGGTTAGGCTATACCGTGACTGTTATTGACATTAAATGAAGCAGCAAGTTTACTATTACCAGTCACTGTTTATTTGTCACCACGATACGTTCCAAAGGTTTAAATCTCCATCATCAGGCGGTTAGTGTAACATTTGAGTGTGTGTTGTGTTACGATGTTTTGGAGGAACTTGTGGTTCTGTCTAATGGAGAAGAAAAAGATTATTTCAGAGCATGGTATTGGGTTTCTTTTGACAAAAAAGCTAAAAGTATATCTAATGGTAAAAATAAAATAAGTAAAACAGAATACCTACAGTGGTAACAGGTAGGTTCTTTTCACTGTCGCAACACATCACATGTATACAGTCATATTTTGTAAACAAATATGGCGTCTGGAAACTATTAGGTGCAAGGATCGTATAGCAGATGAAAAAACATTATCACGAAGCACAAGGAATATACAATGCAGAAGAGAAAACATTATCACAAAGTACAAAGAATATAAATTGCAAAAGAGAAAACATTATCACAAAGTACGAAGAATATACACACATCAAAAAAAGTTTTGTATCATCCCGGTTCGCAGAACCCTTGAAGATAGGCGTTGACTGTGGATATTCTATCACGGACACAGTCCCTTTGACTGATCGGAAACGTCACTAAAAGACGCCCAAAGATGTAAACAACCATGAATGAGCAGCGCCTATTAGAATGAGGTGCTTCAACAGCCGATCAGTTCCAGTCATTCCACCAGGAAGGAGGTACACGGCTCGTGTTGTCTGTACTTCAGCCATGCCTAGACGGTCAATACCGCGATTCGATCGCGTCCGCATTGTTACTTTGTGCCAGTAATGGCTCTGAACAAGGTAAGTGTCCAGGCGTCTCGGAGTGAACCAAAGCGATGTTGTTCAGACATGGAGGAGATACAGAGAGACAGGAACTGTCGATGACATGCCTCGCTCAGGCCGCCCAAGGGGTACTACTGCAGTGGATGACCGCTACCTACGGATTATGGCTCGGAGCAACCCCGACACCAACGCCGTCGTGTTGAATAATGCTTTTCGTGCAGCCACAGGACGTCGTGTTGCGACTCAGATTATACGCAATAGGCTGCATCTGCATGATGGGCAACTTCACTCTCGACGTCCATGGCGAGGTCCATCTTTGCAGCCATGACACCATGCAGTGCGGTACAGATGGGCCCAACAACATGCCGAATTGATCGCTCAGGATTGGCATCACGTTCTCGTCACCGATGAGTGTCGCATGTGCACTCAACCAGACAATCGTCGGAGACGTGTTTGGAGACAACCCCGTCTGGCTGAACGCCTTAGACACACTGTACAGCGAGTGCAGCAAGGTGGAGGTTCGGGCCGACGTACGCCGCTGGTGGTCATGGAAGGCGCCGTAAGGGCTGTACGATACGTAAATTCCATCCTCCGACCGATAGCCCAACGATATCGGTAGCATATTGAAGAACAAGAACGCAACAGGAACAGACGACATCCCAACAGCACTCCTGAAGAGAACAGGAGAAAAAAGTGAAACAAAAACTGTACAACGTCATTGTAAGAAGCTATTACAATGGATAAATACTGGAAGACTTTTGCTGAAAATAGGACAGTCACCTTACCGAAGGAAGGAAATGTCAGTGAATGTTCCGACTATAGAAAACTAATACTGCTGTCGCACGCATAAAAAACATTGCTCAATGTAGTTAAGAACGGAATTAAAAAGAACACTGAATTTAAATTTCTCGTGTTTCCAGCCGCGTCAAGTAGTTAAAATCACACGATCTTATCTGCCAAGCACTTTTTGGTTATTGTCAAGTGGTATGACTGCCAGTGAGATGCTGGTACGTCACTTATAAAGGGCCGGCCGCTGTGCCCGATCGGTTCTAGGCACTTCAGTCCGCAACCGCGCTGCTGCTAAAGTCACAGGTTCGAATCCTGCCTCGGGCGTAGATGTGTGATGTCCTTAGGTTAGTTAGGTTTAAGTAGTTCTAAATCTAGGGGACTGATAATCTCAGATGTTAAGTCCCATAGTGCTTAGAGCCTTTTGAACCATTTAAACCTTATACAGGGTGGTTGGGGAGGAAAGGTCAATATTTTAAACAGTGATAGTGTAACTAATTCAAATGTTCAAATGTGGGTGAAATAATATGGGACTTAAATGCTAAGGTCATAAGTCACTAACCTTACACACTACTTATCCTAAGGAAAAACACACACACCCATGCCCAAGGGAGGACTCGAACCTCCGCCGGGACCAGCTGCACTATAAGTAATTCTGAACAAAAAATGTTATATGAACATAGGTCCATAAATGCTTCGTTGGGGACGTATGGGTATTGAAAGGAACTTCAATTCTGCAAAATTGATGTGCACCACGTGAACGTATACGCAATACAACTGGGCCGTAACTTGATTTTCTTGCAGACAATGCAAGAGTACATGCCATGTTTACACTATGCAACGTACCACGTATTATGTTCATGTGACATACGTAGTACAATCACCCGCTGTTTACGCAGTTGTGCCGTGTAAACCGCATTGAGTAGTGTACCGGCGACGGATCGGTTAGCTGTGTAGCGTATGGTGTTGGTACAAGCGCTGCTAACAGTTCCACACGTCTACAGTATTGAGAAATACGCAGATATGGTGTATGTTTATGGCTTCTGCGACGGTAGTGCTGCAGCTGCAAGAGAAGAATACCACAGGCACTTTCCGACTCGACGAGTACCTGATAGCAGGGTGTTTGTCAAAGTGTTTATCACTTTCCGTGCTAAGGGCTCTCTTCCAAGTAGACATTTTTCGTACGGTACGGTACGAGCATACGAAGAATCTCCCTGCGAATGAATGTCCCACAGACACGTGTATGGTAGACATTACATGCGGAAAGGCCGGCCGGTGTGGCCGTGCGGTTAAAGGCACTTCAGTCTGGAACCGCGTGGCCGCTACGGTCGCAGGTTCGAATCCTGCTTCGGGCATGGATGTGTGTGATGTCCTTAGGTTAGTTAGGTTTAATTAGTTCTAAGTTCTAGGCGACTGATGACCACAGAAGTTAAGTCGCATAGTACTCAGAGCCATTTGAACCATTACATGCGGAAAACCTGTATCCATTTCACATACAGCGTGTCCTAGATCTCCACGTTGGCGACAATGCGCAACGACTTCAATTCTGTTGCTAGGTAATTGAGAATAATCATTTGCTTCCATACATACTATACACTGACGAAGCCCAGTTTTCACGACATGGAATAACCAATACACGCAATAATTGTAGTGTTGCAAGAGGAGGCCGAAATGCACGCGTCAACTCACGCAGGTGGCGCTAGGTCTGAAACAGGATACGTAATGAATGCTATAAAGAAAAGTACGTAGCTGCTGGAATACTTAACTTTAATCCATCATTTGTATACAGCATTCTTGATGATACAAGTGAGACTCTCTCTAGAAATGGTTAATGGCGCCTTGCTAGGTCGTAGCCACGGACTTAGCTGAAGGCTATTCTAACTATCTCTCGGCAAATGAGAGAAAGGCTTCGTCAGTGTAGTCGCTAGCAAAGTCGTCCGTACAACTGGGGCCGAGTACTAGTACGTCTCTCTAGACCTGCCGTGTGGTGGCGCTCGGTCTGCAATTACTGACAGTGGCGACACGCGTGTCCGACATGTACTAATGGACCGCGGCCGATTTAAAGCTACCACCTAGCAAGTGTGGTGTCTGGCGGTGACACCACAATAATCATCGATGGTCACGGGAAAAGACGTGGATAGCAATTCACAAGTTCGTTTTGCCATAAATATTTGGTGCGGCATGATCGGTAACCTTTTGGTAGGTCAGTTCATTATCAATCAGCTATTGACGGGAGAGAGGTAGTGCATTTTTGGAAAATTAATTTGTAGAGCTATTGGAAGACGTTCATTTAGCCAAGCGAACTGGAATGTACTTTCAACACGACGGTGCCCCTACACATGTTACCTTACGTGTGAGGGACCATTTCAACTGCACCCACCCTAACCTCTGGATTGGCTGTGGCGGTGCTATTAACTGTCCTCCAAGACCACCTGACCTTACACCTTTAGATTTCTGTTTATGGGGTTGGATTGCATCAGAGGGGCACAAAGTGAAGGTAAATACTCGAGCTGAACTGCTTCGTCGCATCATGGAAGCTGCTGAATTGATTAGGAACCAACCACAGGCAATTGAATAAGCAACACAACATGTTATTGCTAGACCGCAAAAGTGCATTGACGTTCATGCTGGGATATTCGAACCTGTTCTGTGAACGGTACAACATTTGTACGATAAGTATTAAAGCCGTTTTTAAAAGACGAGGTACATCTTTTTCAACTGAAAACATGTAACATTCATGTTGTAATGCATTATATACTAAATGCAAAGTAAATAAACATTACGTAAAACTGTGTAACGTAACTGTACTTCTCTGTATTGTTTTCAAGAAAATCACGTTACGGTCCAGTTGTATTGCGTATACGTTCACGTTGTGCACATCGATTTAGCAGAATTAAAGTTCATTTCTACACCCATACCTCCTCCCCATGAACCATGGACCTTGCCGTTCGTGGGGAGGCTTGCGTGCCTCAGCGATACAGATAGCCGTACCGTAGGTGCAACCACAACGGAGGGGTATCTGTTGAGAGGCCAGAAAAACCTGTGGTTCCTGAAGAGGGGCAGCAGCCTTTTCAGTAGCTGCAGGGGCAACAGTCTGGATGATTGACTGATCTGGCCTTGTTACACTAACCAAAACGGCCTTGCTGTACTGGTACTGCGAACGGCTAAAAGCAAGGGGAAACTACAGTCGTAATTTTTCCCGAGGGCATGCAGCTTTACTGTATGGTTCAATGATGATGGCGTCCTCTTGGGTAAAATATTCCGGAGGTAAAATAGTCCCCCATTCGGATCTCCGGGCGGGGACTACTCAAGAGGACGTCGTTATCAGGAGAAAGAAAACTGGCATTCTACGGATCGGAGCGTGGAATTTCAGATCCCTTAATCGGGCAGGTAGGTTAGAAAATTTACAAAGGGAAATGGATAAGTTAAAGTTAGATATAGTGGGAATTAGTGAAGTTCGGTGGCAGGAGGAACAAGACCTCCGGTCAGGTCAATACAGGGTTATAAATACAAAACCAAATAGGGGTAATGCTGGAGCGGGTTTAATAATGAATAAAAAATAGCAGCGCCGGTAAGCTACTACAAACAGCATAGTGAACGCATTATTGTGGCCAAGATAGACACGGCGCCCACTCCTACTACAGTAGTACAAGTTTATATGCCAACTAGCTCCGCAGATGACGAAGAAATTGAAGAAATGTATGATGAGATAAAAGAAATTATTCAGGTAGTGAAGGGAGACGAAAATTTAATAGTCATGGGTGACTGGAATTCGAGAGTAGGAAAAGGGAGAGAAGGAAACATAGTAGGTGAATATGGATTGGGGGTAAGAAATGAAAGAGGAAACCGCCTGGTAGAATTTTGCACAGAGTATAACTTAATCATAGCTAACACTTGGTTCAAGAATCATAGAAGAAGGTTGTACATATGGAAGAATCCTGGAGATACTAAAAGGTATCAGATAGATTATATAATGATAAGACAGAGATTTAGGAACCAGGTTTTAAATTGTAAGACATTTCCAGGGGAAGATGTGGACTCTGACAACAATCTATTTTTAAAACTGAAGAAATTGCAAAAAGGCCGGAACTGAAGAAGATGGGACCTGGAAAAACTGACTAAACCAGAGGTTGTACATAGTTTCAGGGAGAGCATAAGGGAACAATTGATAGGAATGGGGGGAAAAATGCAGTAGAAGAAGAACGGGTAGCTCTGAGCGATGAAGTAGTGAAGGCAGCAGAGGATCAAGTAGGTAAAAAGACGAGGGATAGTAGAAATCCTTGGGTAACAGAAGAAATATTGAATTTAACTGATGAAAGGAGAAAATATAAAAATGCAGTAAATGAAGCAGGCAAAAAGGAATACAAACGTCTCAAAAATGAGATCGACAGGAAGTGCAAAATGGCTAAGCAGGCATGGCTAGAGGACAAATGTAAGGATGTAGAGGCTTATCTCACTAGTGGTAAGATAGATACTGCCTACAGGAGAATTAAAGAAACCTTTGGAGAAAAGATTGCCACTTGTATGAATATCAAGAGCTCAGATGGAAATCCAGTTCTAAGCAAAGAAGGGAAAGCAGAAAGATGGAAGGAATATATAGAGGGTCTATACAGGGGCGATGTACTCAAGAACAATATTATGGAAATGGAAGAGGATGTAGATGAAGATGAAATGGGAGATACGATACTGGGTGAAGAGTTTGACAGAGCATTGAAAGACCTGAGTCGAAACAAGGCCCCGGGAGTAGACAACATTCCATTAGAACTACTGACGGCCTTGGGAGAGCCAATCCAGACAAAACTCTACCATTTGGTGAGCAAGATGTACGAAACAGGCGAAATACCCTCAGACTTCAAGAAGAATATAATAATTCCAATCCCAAAGAAAGCAGGTGTTGACAGATGTGAAAATTACCGAACTATCAGTTTAATAAGTTACAGCTACAAAATATCCATGCGAATTATTTACAGACGAATGGAAAAACTGGTAGAAGCCGACCTCGGGGAAGAAAAGTTTGGATTCCGTAGAAATGTTGGAATACGTGAGGCAATATTGACGTTACGACTTGTCTTAGAAGAAAGATTAATGAAAGGCAAACCTACGTTTCTAGCATTTGTAGACTTAGAGAAAGCTTTTGACAATGTTGACGGGAATACTCTCTTTCAAATTCTAAAGGTGGCAGAGGTAAAATACAGGGAGTGAAAGGCTGTTTACAATTTGTTCAGAAACCAGATGGCAGTTATAACAGTCGAGGGACATGAAAAGGAAGCAGTGGTTGAGAAGGGAGTGAGACAGGGTTGTAGCCTCTCCCCGATGTTATTCAATCTGTATATTGAGCAAGCAGTAAAGGAAACAAAAGAAAAATTTGGTGTATGTATTAAAATCCAGGGAGAAAATATAAAAACTTTGAGGTTCGCAGATGACATTGTAATTCTGTCAGAGACAGCAAAGGACTTGGAAGAGCAATTGAACGGAATGAACAGAGTCTTGAAAGGAGGATTTAAGATGAACATCAACAAAAGCAAAATGAGGATAATGGAATGTAGTCGAATTAATTCGGGTGATGCTGAGGGAATTAGATTAGGAAATGAGACACTTAAAGTAGTAAAGGAGCTTTGCTATTTGGAGAGCAAAATAACTGATGATGGTCGGAGTAGAGAGGATATAAAATGTAGACTGGCAATGGCAAGGAAAGCGTTTCTGAAGAAGAGGAATTTGTTAACATCGAGTATAGATTTAAGTGTCAGGAAGTCGTTTCTGAAAGTATTTGTATGGAGTGTAGCCATGTATGGAAGTGAAACATGGACAATAAATAGTTTGGACAAGAAGAGAATAGATGCTTTCGAAATGTGGTGCTACACAAGAATGTTGAAGATTAGGTGGGTAGATCACGTAACTAATGAGGATGTATTGAATAGGATTGGGGAGAAGAGAAGTTTGTGGCACAACTTGACTAGTAGGGATCGATTGGTAGGACAATTCCTGAGGCATCAAGGGACCACAAATTTAGCATTGGAGGGCAGCGTGGAGGGTAAAAATTGTAGAGGGAGACCAAGAGATGAATGCACTAAGCAGATTCAGAAGGATGTAGGTTGCAGTAGGTACTGGGAGATGAAGGAGCTTGCACAGGATAGAGTAGCATGGAGAGCTTCATCAAACCAGTTTCAGGACAGAAGACCACAACAAAAACAACAGCAACCTCCCTAAAGAAGCATTTTCGGAACTATGTTCATGTAATATTTTTTGTTCAGAATTACTTATACTATCACTGTGTAAGATATTGACCTTTCCTCCCCAAACACCCTGTATACAAGCGACGTCGTTGGTGTCGTCGGAGTCCCCATATACGGGCATATGTTGACTCGGCGTCCGAAGTAACATTGCATCGTAATTCGCAATTGCAATATCGTATCTATCCGCAGACATCGGGCAAGCGACTTTAAAATAAACTGTCTCCCCTGCACAGGACTACACATAATGAATGTACAAGTACAGGTTGTACATACGTAGCTGACGAGACACGGAAATTGGTGTCTGGCTGTGAGTCGTGCTCGTATAGCCTAATGGTAATGCGACAGTTCGCGCTAAGCGGGAAGTCCAGATTCAGATCACGGTCCGGCACAAATTTTCATAGTGATCATTCCATTATATAGCTGATGGTTATCCATACTCACAACTGCGAATACATTTCATGTATAAAGTACAAGCTGGCGCAGTACATGGCTAATTTCCTCGCTACATAAGTGGGACACTCGAACATCATAATAAAGATTCAGTAGGTTTTTGCAAACGAATTAACCGTCTTCGACTTAATGAAGGTGACATTATGGTCAGTATTGATGTGTTGTCGCTATTTACGAATGCGCCTCTTAACGACTGTTTTGACCGCATACCGTAGTTCTTTGTAAGTGAAGTGGTCGAGCTACAGGGTGGGCCTAATAAAACTGGCCCGGAGAACAGAGTTCCTGGGTACAAAGGAACACGGCAGAGGAAAGGAAAGACATTACTAAACCGACTACAGCAAGATGCTGAAAGTGAAAGTCATTCGTTTTGTGGCAGTTTTGACCCCTTGTCAGAAAGTTGCTGAAGGCAGATCGAAGCTGAAACGCTTGCTGAAATCTCGTCCGAAAGGTTCTGTTGCAGTTCTTGAAGGCTGCGAGGGTTGTTGTGAGACGCTTTAGAGTTGAGGGCTCCCAAAACAAAGTAATCGTACACTGATAGATCAGGTGACGTGGGTGACCAACTACGGCCACGACCAAACTGACGTCTGCCAACGACTCAGTCTAGAGTGAAGATTGTGTAAATGCGCTCCAAGGTTCGGTCGGCACTATGGGCAGTTGCTCCATCGTTTTGGAAGTAACTGCAAGTATTTTCCCCCTCCGTTAATGCTGCCACAAACTGGCGTCCAGTCGTATCAACTCGTCCTGGCCAGTTTTATTTGCCCCACCCTGTATTTAGGCACACCGTTACGTCTTCTTATTTTCTGAACAACGGCCAGTATTCCGATCAGATGGACGGTGTTGCAATGGGTAGCCCGTTAGCTCCAGTTGATGTAAACCTCTTCATGGAGAATTTTGAGGAAATTGCCTTAGACGCAGCGGTATTAAAGCCTAGCTGTTTCTTTCGATACGTTGACAACAAGTTTGTCATGTGGCCCCACGGACGTGGGAAACTTGACGAGTTCTTGGAACACCTCAACGGTATTAACAGTAACATCCAGTTCAACATGGAGGTAGAAAAGGACGATGCATTGCCATTCCGCGACGTCCTCGCCCACCACAAACCAATCTCAAAAGGAGATTCTTGCGTACAGAGAAAACCTTCGGTAATACGAAGTGAAAACAGCTACTTAAGACCATAAAATACACAGGAGGGCAAAAGGCTCATTCGAATGCTGTAGAAAAACCAAAAAAACATTTCCCTCCACAAAATCGAATGGAAATGTAAAGCTGCTTCCATTAAAAGGGGAGTGAGACAAGGCTGCGCCCTATCCCCGTACTCATTCAACATGTTCGTCGTGGAGGTCATAACCAAATTCAAGCAAAAGACGAAAGGCAGTAAAATCATCGGGCAGGAAATCCATTTTATAGGATTTGCAGATTACATTGTTCGGAGACGGAACTAAGCAATACGACATTTATGACATTGCAGTGATTGTATTATTCCGAATTACGATGCAAAATTCCTCCACACAAGCATGCCTCTCCGAAGGAACTTCTTATCGTAGTTCGGAATAATACAGGCACTGCAGTATCGTTTTAATCCACCGATACCGGACAAGCGACTTTCATGTAAAATGTCTCCCCTGTACCGGAATATACGTAATGGATGTGCGAGTACAGGTTGTAGACTCATGGTTGACGGAATATGGAAGTTTATGTCTGGCCGTGAGTCGTGCTGGTATAGCCTAATGTTTAGACGACCGCTCGGGATTAGCGGGAAATCCGGTTTCGAGTGCCCGTCCAACACAAATTTTCATAGTCGTCATTCCATTATACATCTGATGGTAGCCCATATTCGCAAATGCGAATACATTTCATTTGGAGCTAATTAAAGTGCTGTGATGTGTACCATTAGCACTAAATGTACCAAAAAAACTGAACACTTGAAAAACAAAAATAGTGATCGTTAAAAAATCCAATGAAGAGACAAACAAATATCAAGATATATCATGAAACTATACAACAATGGAGTCAGTTATGCTAGATAGAAGGTGTTGTCGCTCAAGAAAATATGTACAATATGGAAATCAGTAGGAGAACTGCCCTTGCTAAAACAGCCTTCAGTAAAAATAAACAGCTTCTGAGTAGCAGGTACACATGTATTAAAATAGGGAACAGCTTACAAAGAAGGTTGTCTGGATTATGAGAGCAGTTCAATAAGTAATGCAACACATTTTTTTTCTCGGCCAATTTTTGTTGAAAAAACTGGAAATTTCTTGTGGAATATTTTCAAACATTCCCGCTTCGTCTCGTATAGTTTCATTGACTTCCGACAGGTGGCAGCGCTGTACGGAGCTGTTAAAATGGCGTCTGTAACGGATGTGCGTTGCAAACAACGGGCAGTGAACAGCTGTGACTCCTGCAATGGCGGAGCGTACGAACACACTCGTTCGAGATGATTGACGGATCACCATCAAACAACTCAGTGCTCAACTTGACATCTCTGTTGGTAGTGCTGTCACAATTGTTCACCAGTTGGGATATTCAAAGGTTTGTTCCCGCTGGGTCCCTCGTTGTCTAACCGAACACCATAAAGAGCAAAGGAGAACCATCTGTGCGGAATTGCTTGCCCGTCATGTGGCTGAGGGTGACAATTTCTTGTCAAAGATTGTTACAGGCGATGAAACATGGGTTCATCACTTCGAACCTGAAACAAAACGGCAATCAATGGAGTGGCGTCACACCCACTCCCCTACCAAGAAAAAGTTTAAAGCCATACCCTCAGCCGGTAAAGTCATGGTTACAGTCTTCTGGGACGCTGAAGGGGTTATTCTGTTCGATGTCCTTCCCCATGGTCAAACAATCAATCTGAAGTGTATTGTGCTACTCTTCAGAAATTGAAGAAACGACTTCAGCGTGTTCGTAGGCACAAAAATCTGAACGAACTTCTCCTTCTTCATGACAACGCAAGACCTCACACAAGTCTTCGCACCCGAGAGGAGCTCACAAAACTTCAGTGGACTGTTCTTTCTCATGCACCCTACAGCCCCGATCTCGCACCGTCGGATTTCCATATGTTTGGCCCAATGAAGGACGCAATCCGTGGGAGGCACTACGCGGATGATGAAGAAGTTACTGATGCAGTACGACGTTGGCTCCGACATCGACCAGTGGAATGGTACCGTGCAGGCATACAGGCCCTCATTTCAAGGTGGCGTAAGGCCGTAGCATTGAATGGAGATTACGTTGAAAAATAGTGTTGTGTAGCTAAAAGATTGGGGAATAACCTGGTGTATTTCAATGCTGAATAAAACAACCCCTGTTTCAGAAAAAAATGTGTTGCATTACTTATTGAACTGCCCTCGTATTTTGTTATGACTATGAAAAATGGGTCCTAATGAATCGTAATATACAACACTTGGACAGAGTGCAAATATTGATGTACAGATGGAATCTAAAAATAAATTGAAGAGAGAAAAAATCGAACGAGAGGGTCTTACATCTACATCTAGATGATTACTCTGCAATTCACATTTTAAGTGCTTGGCAGAGGGTTCATCGAACCACAATCATACTATCTCTCTACCATTCCACTCCCGAACAGCGCGCGGGAAAAACGAACACCTAAACCTTTCTGTTCGAGCTCTGATTTCTCTTATTTTATTTTGATGATCATTCCTACCTTTGTAGGTTGGTCTCAACAAAATATTTTCGCATTCGGAAGAGAAAGTTGGTGACTGAAATTTCGTAAATAGATCTCGCCGCGACGAAAAACGTCTTTGCTGTAATGACTTCCATCCCAATTCGCGTATCATATCTGCCACACTCTCTCCCCTATTACATGATAATACAAAACTAGCTGCCCTTTTTTGCACCCTTTCGATGTTCTCCGTCAGTTGTTCGTAGTTTTAAGACCCAGGTACTTAGTTGAATTGACAGCCTTGAGAATTGTACTATTTATCGAGTAATCGAATTCCAACGGAATTCTTTTGGAACTCATATGGATCACCTCACACTTTTCGTTATTTAGCGTCAACTGCCACCTGCCACACCATACAGCAATCTTTTCTAAATCGCTTTGTAATTGTTACTGGTCTTCGGATGACCTTACTAGACGGTAAATTACAGCATCATCTGCGAACAACCTACGAGAACTGCTCAGATTGTCACCCAGGTCATTTATATAGGTACACTCCTCAAGGAAGTAAACCGGACTGGGGAATTTATCACTACCACAGAAAAGAATTCTTGACCAAAAGGAAGGTTTTAGGAAAGAAAGGAAGAGAAAGACCGCCGAAGAATCATCTAAATTCTGTGATGGACGTAAATTCAGACCGTACGCTGCCTTGAAGCGCTCAGCAGAGGAGAGACAAATAAGGTAGCAGCGTCAAGGCTTAGCTTTTGCAAGAAGAAGAAAAAGGCAGTGATGATG
Source organism: Schistocerca cancellata (assembly GCF_023864275.1). Lineage (NCBI taxonomy): Eukaryota > Metazoa > Arthropoda > Insecta > Orthoptera > Acrididae > Schistocerca > Schistocerca cancellata. Next base: position 153,801,426 of record NC_064629.1, read on the forward strand.
ATGATGATCATGATCATGATCATGGTGGTGATGCTGGTGGTGGTGGTGACGATGATGTCCCCTCTCATTGCCGCTAGACAAGAAATATTAAAGAAAGCATTGTTGAGTTAAAAATTATAATCGAGAAGTCGCACCAGATTTAAGCTGGTGTTAACTTCCTAGGGAAGGAGTGGACAGCTCAAGGTGTGAAATACTGTCTACATAATGTGAAAATCTAGGTCTGACATCAGCCTCTGAGATCTGTTTAGTGGACATTGCGGTGCGTAGATAACGCTGCATTCAAGATGAGTCGACGCGCTTTGATATTGAGTTCCTTACACAATTAATCTCTTCATACTCGCAACAACCAAATGTTCATCTTATTTCGCGCGGCTGAGCTACTTCTTCCTCACATGGTCATAAGAGTGCAACTTCACCATACAATAATGCCGATTCTGATTTCCAGATGACGATTTACCCCCGACGGCAACTGGACTCGAAGTACCAACGCCCTCCACCGAGGTGACGAGAATATCAATCGTTGCAGATCTTGCGGTCGGCCAGTTCATCGGATATCCAAGTATCTGTATCGTCTCTACAAAGTCCGAAGCCACTGCAGCTCACCGTTAACACCACGTCCGTTTTCTTGTGCCACTATAGCACCGTTATCCGTCTTCCGCTGCCCACCCACACCATCCCGCACGTCGCTAGACTTAAACCGGAACCGCTGGAAGGTCGGACGGTGAGCTGCCGGTTGTCGCCACACAATGGCTAAGGTGACGTCACAGTCCCGGACATCTGCACTGAGTCTTGATACTCAGGCCACTGGGTTCTTAGCCCACTTTACACAGCTAGCAGCAGCCGTCCTCTCTTGTTTCACCAGCTGTGCTGTCAGTCGACAAATAAATCAGTGAAGTCAGTTCACGTTTATTCACCATAACCGATAAAAAAGTGATTTTATGTCTGTACTTTTTTGTTAAATATTCCCCATACCGAGATTTGTTCCACTTTCTTTCCTCAGAGTTCTGTGTATTTACACTGAGGAAAACGGAAAATTGAGTGTTACACCATGAACATTTTGACCGAACGTTACCATACTGGTTTTCCAGTATTTACATGTTTGTGGGACATATTGATTACGATTTCGTCCTCATGAGAGCATAAGTTCGTTAACTTCAGTACAGAAAAATGGCCCTTTTACGGATGAAGTATGTTGTGAGTGTAACAAGTCTATTTGGTGTGTCTAACATTACTGAAACGTTGCAGGTAGCGATCACAGCACAGCATGCATACAGGACGACTCACAAATTACTTTCGGACTACAGAACGAGAAGGTCTTAGCACTGTATAACCACCTCTGACGAATAGATGGATGACAAGAGTTGAAATGAGAGCATTAATTACAAGCAGAATATCATCACGAGCCGTATGGAACAGATTACTAAAAGCTGGGATGAGGTCTCTAGTTCTTTTGCGTCTCTAACGCTCGACAACCATATCAGAGACAATGGAGACTTTATAGTCTAGAGCGAGAGACAAATGGGACGTAAAGCGACATTCTGTGGTGTTCAGCCACGCGTCTCACTTCTGTGGGTTGTCAGTAAGACGCTAAGTGTCCTTAGATGATGTGGTGAGAGACCACAGGAGATGGTGATTCTCGAAACCCATACCCCGCAATCTCCGAAAGTCAGGGTGTAGATATCTGTTGGATGACAACAGGACTGATTTTGTAATAATTGAAGAGAGGTTACATGTTCGCCAGTATGTGGCAAGAATGTGTACCCAGTTGGCATACCCTTTATGACCAGGGTACTAAATGGCATATTCCAGCAGGATAAAGCATTACCCCAAATTGCAGTTCGCTCGATAAATATCCTGAAAAACGTATGGATCCCCAAATGATCTGCGTGGCCTTCTGATTAGCCGTTCTTGCAGAGTATCTGGGATGCAATGGGAAGAAATATACTCTCATACCAGCCGCTAGACAGCAACCTTCAGGAATTGACACAACATGTGTTTCCTGCATGGCATGACATTGCTCACAATGACAATCGGAAGATGTTTGCTTCCATGCCTCAACGAATACAAGAGTGTATTCGTGCCCGTGGAGGACACACCCCATACTGATGTTGATAAAATTACAATATCTTAAAGGAGGAAAAGAAAATTGAAGATGTGTTAGATGACGATCAGTTTGGCCTTAGGGAAGGTAAAGGCATCAGAGAGGCAATTCTGACATTGCGGTTGATTATGGAAGAAGACTGAAGGAAAATCAAGAAACGTTCATAGGATTTGTCAACCTGAAAAAAGCGTTCGGCGTGTAAAATGGCGCAAGATGCTCGAAATTCTGAGAAAAATGGGGGTAAGCTATAGGGAGAGACGGGTAATATAAAATATGTACAAGAGCCAAGAGGACGAGACCAAGAACGAAGTGCTCGGATCAAGACAGGGACCTAGTCTTTAGTCCCTATTGCTCAATCTGTACATCGAAGAAGCAATGATGGAAATAAAGAAAGGTTCAGGAGTGGGATTAAAATTCAAGATGAAAGCATATCAATGATATGATTCGTTTATGACATTACTATACTGAGTGAAAGTGAAGAAGAATTATATGATCTGCTGAATGAATGAAAAGTCTAATGAGTACAGAATATGGATTGAGAGAAAACCGAAGAAAGACGAAAGTAATGAGAAGTAGCGGAAATGCAGAAAGGCCGTAAAATAACCAATGACGAACGGAGCAAGGAGGGCGTCAAAAACACGATAATAATGGGATAAAGGGCATTCCTGGCCAAGAGAATTCTACTAGTATCAAACATAAGCCTTAATCTGACGACGGAATTTCTGAGAATGTTGGTGTGGAGCACAGCATTGTATGGTAGTGAAAACTGGACTGTGGGAAAACTGGAACAGAAGGGAATCGAAGCAGTTGAGATGTGGTACTACAGACTAATGTTGAAAATTAGGTAGACTGATAAGATAAGGAATGAGGAGGTTCCACGCAGTATTGGAGAGGAAAGGAATATGTGGAAAACACTGACAAGGAGAAGGGACAGGATGATAGGAGATCTATCAGGGAGTGACTTCCATGGTACTAGAGGGAGCTGTAGAGGACAAGAACTGTAGAGGAAGACAGAAATTGGAATACATCCAGCAAATAACTGAGGACGTAGGCTGCAAGCGTTACTCTGAGAAATATCTGACTGATGCACATTTAAGCCTGCTGTAACAGTTTAGCCGGCCGGTGGTGGCCGAGTGGTTCTAGGCGCTTCAGTCCGGAACCGCGCGACTGGTACGGTCGCAGGTTCAAAACCTGCCTCGGGCGTGGATGTGTGTGATGTCCTTAGGTTCGTTAGGTTTAAGTAGTTCTAAGTTCTAGGGGACTGATGACCTCAGATGTTAAGTGCCATGGTGCTCAGAGCCATTTGAACCATTTTTGTAACAGTTTCCATTTCTATCAGCACACGTCGTGAGGATGACTGATGAGTACTTGTACTGTTCATCTGAAAACGTTTTGCTGCAGGCGGATGTACTGCTCCAAGGGTGGTGTGCACTGGCTGCAGATCTGAAAGCGCCTGTGTGCTTCGATTCTAGGGAAACAGAGGTTCAAAATATAGTAAATGCAGGTACGGCTTGTCGGGAGTGCATCGCCCGTTGTAGATGACATACAGATAAAACAGTTACAAGTCACCTAAAATTTGGTTTTATAACCAATTTCGGCCCACAGAGTCGAGCATCATCAGTCAATCGTTTCCCACGGACGCTCGCATTTGACGGCCGAATCCGGGCATATAATCTGGTTGCGTGCGACCTACAGCTGTTTTATTTGTATATTAGGGAATGAAAACACAAGCCTTTTGAAAGTACTAATTTTTTTGTTCAATCAGTATATATATACATGCCGTTCGAACGTGCAACTCTATGAAATCAAATTCTGTTGCTGGGTGAAACTTCAGTATCATTTTGTTCCGCCCCAGTCGTTGAAACATGCGTATGTCCTCCTTGAAATACTGTCCACAACGTGCCCAGATGTTACTGCTGAACCATGTCCCATTCTTAGACGCTCTTCTGACGGTATTCAGTGTGAGAGGAGGCTTCTTGCGAAGACATGCTGCGAGTTTCAAATGGCGTCCTTCAAATTACCCTCGACAGCGATGAGTGGCTTCAGGCATCCGTACATTTTACCGCCCAAAACACGACTGAGCCACCTCCTTTCTGAACCTGAGGTACAGGCATTGATACCTGTCCACCTCCACAGTCTTCGCTCACGATCATCAGGCGCCAGACAAATACCGCACTGGTCGGTCAAGAGAACTCGACGCCACTATTCCAGTTTTCATTCGAGGTGTTCTTCCGCCCAACTACTTCGTGTATCACGGTGTTGGGGTGTTTGTACTACTCCTCGTAAAGGACGTTTAGGGGCAAAACAGATTGTGTGGAGACGATTTCGTATTGTTTGAGTCGCAATTTGTACGTAGTGGTTTTCAGTAAGAACTAAGAGGCAGAATTTTAATATTTTGAGTCTCAAGATAGTGATGTAACTATAGAGTGACGTAGATGCAATGAACACCAGTTTATGACCATCTGCCTTCCGTGAAGTGGCAATGAGCGCATGAACTTAAGCGTGATTTAATCCTTCGAGGAACGTCGACAAACCGAACAGAATTCACAAGCTGCATTGTCCTGCTCACGAGTGGAGGGCAGCTACTGAGAAAGCTACCTCACATCTACCTCAGTGACACAAGTGGTCGTACATTGTGATTTCCTAGAGTTAAGACAGCACTTAGAAAGAGTTTCCTCTGTGAAAAAAATACAAACTATGAATATCGTTATGTTGATTCAGAACTGTCTTTGTGTAGTTTATTGGAACTATCTTCTTGAGCTGCCAAGGGACAGGAAATGATGGAGTAACGTAATCTACCACGCGCGGCTGGAATAGTTTGTATTGCCGCTGTTGTTCATGTGCTCTGCTGATTCTTATCCGTATTTATCCTTAGATGCGTAGGATGTAGATAACACCACAGAAATCGCCACTAGTTCAAATGGCTCTGAGCACGATGGGACTTAACATCTGAGGTCATCAGTCCCCTAGAACTTAGCACTACGTAAACCTAACTAACCTAAGGACATTACACACATCCATGCCCGAAGCAGGATTCGAACCTGCGACCGTAGCGGTCGCCCGGTTCCAGACTGTCTCCACTAGTGACACAAACTCAAAGTAGAAAACTCGTTTACAAAATTGAAACAGAAAGGTCTTACTATATTTTTTCAACAGGCTTAAGCCTTGAACGTCAGTTAATCGTATTATTGGCATTACTCTAACTTCCGGTATGGATGCATTGCTGTATATGACAATGCTCCATATTACACATTTCAGATCAAAAGTATCCTTAGACACCCATGCTATGTGGAACCGACCACTAGATGCCACGAGAGGAGGACTAACCAACATAAACTCTAAGAAAATGGGACGGAAATCGCTGGACGTAAGATAGTTCATTTTCTGACAAACAAATGATTACTATTTCAAAAAAGTTGGACAATTTATTCAAGAGAAAGAGCTTCAGAAACTGAGCAAATCAGTTACGTGTTGGTCCACATCTGGGCCTTATGCAAACAGTTATTCGTCTTGGCATTGACTGATAGAACTGTTGGATGTCCTGAAGGATATCGTCCCATATTATGCCCAATTGGTGCGTTAGAGCGCCAAAATTTCGAGCTGGTTGGAAGGCCTTGCCCGTAATGCCCCCAACTTTCTTAACTGTGGAGAGATCTGGCGGCTTTGCTGGCAATGGTAAGGTTTGGCAAGCATGAACACAGGCAGTAGAACCTCTCGCCGTGTGTGGGTGGGCATTAGCTTGCTCAATAGTAAGCCCAGGATCGCTTGCCATGAAAGGCAACAAAATGGGGCACACTATATCGTCGACGGACCGCTGTGCTGTAACAGTGCCGCAGGTAACAACCGAAGATGTCATGCTGTGAAAAGAATGGCACACCAGAGCGTCATTCATCGTTGTCGGACAGCACAGTGGGCGAAAGTGTGTTTGGTATCTCACATCCGTCCGTGGCGTCTCGAGACATGTCTTCGGCCAGTAATCTCATTGAATGAGTGGAATTGTCTTAGTGATGAGCCCCGCTTCGAACTGAGCCTTGATGACCCCAGACAGCAGTGGGATACCGATATGACTGTCACCTTCCTAACAGCCCGACAACCAGGAACGATGGTCTGGAGTCCTTTCCTTTTCATAGCAGGACTCCTTCAGTTGTCACCCGTGGCACTCTTACGGCACAGCGGTAAGCAGACGGTTTTCTACGCCCCGTTTTGATGCCCGTCGTACCAAGTGATCCTGGGCTTACGTTTCAGCAAGCTAACACGGCGAGAGTTTCTCCTGCTGATCTTCATACTTGGCAAACCCTGCTGATTCCTGTCCCACTTGGATAATTCCTTCATGGGCTGTTGTTTTTTGTCTTAGAGTGTAAAAGGAGGTGGGGAGTATTGTATTGTCAGTTGAAAAGCACAGACAGCATAATGGATTGGTCTGGAGAGCTCAGTGACTTCGAACATCGACTACTCATAGAATGTCAGCTGAGTAACAAATCAGTCAGGGACATTTGATCCTGTTAAAGTTGTCCTAATCGACTGAGTGTGAAGTAGAAACGTGAAGGAACAACCACAACTAAACCAAGACCAGACAGACCTAATGCACTGGCGGAAGTGATCGTTAAGCATTATGGAAGGTAGTTGTAAAAAAACGCATGCAATCAGCGGGAGGAACCACTCGTCAGTTGCAAAATGCTACCAGCAGTCCAACTGGCACAATGACTGTGTGTTGTAAATTAAAACGAATGGGGTACAATAGTCAGGCAGATTCTCGTAAGCCACTCATTCTTGCAGTCAATGCCAACGGGTGTTGAGTGCTGCCACTGGACAATGGATGGTGGGAAATCAGTAATTGATGTCATGAATCACGCTGTATGTGACAATCCGATGAGAGGGTTTGGGTTCGCGAATGTCCACAGAAAGGTACCTGCCAGCATGTGTAGTGCGATCAGTGAAGTACGGAGGTTGTGGTGTTACGGTGTGGGGCTGTTTTTCGTGGTTATGGGATTGGTCTCCTTATTGGGCCTAAGAAAACCGTAAATGCGGAAGGATATGAGCACATTTAACAGCAATGCGTACTGTCTATAGTATTGGAACCTTTCCGAGACGATGATTATTGGTGTCAGCATGACAATCCACCCTGTCATAAAGCAGCGCATGTGAGGTGATGGTTTGTGGACAACACCCTTCCTGAAATGGACTGTGCTGCCCAGAGTTCGGACTTGAAGTCAATGGAACACCAATGGAATGAGTTAAAACGTTGACTTTGCTCCAGGCCCGATTGCCCTTCACCACTACCTTCTCTAGTTTTGGACCCTGCGGAAGAAAAGGCTGCCATTCCCTGAAGTCGCTTCACTGAAAAGTGTCTCCAGCAGAGTTGAAGCTGTTACAAGGGCGATGGGCGGACACATCCCATCATGTCCACTAATAATACTTTAGATCAGATAGATTATACCAGGAACATGTATCTGCAAGTCTTTAGCTGAAAAACTTCGATATACCCGAAATTAGATAGAATAAAACCTAAGTTCTTTGCTGATTCTACACAAGAATCTTCAAACTGTTGACTAGACGACAGCTTACAGCGTCTGAGATTTAACAAATTGTTTTCCTTAACTTCCGATCTATCTTGAATCCTGTTTGTTTATTTAGAAGTTCATTTTACACCATATGAACTGTAATCTGTTATGTGAATCTATATCTATATGTTATACACCTTAAAATCCATTTCGGTTTTAGTGAGAATCTAATAGTAACTAGGAAAAACTTTAACGCGTCATGTGTTACGCTGCCATGGAATATAAACTGAGCTAACAGCATGCGAACATGTATGAACAACAATAATTGTTTCTTGTACTCAGTATTTACAGTAAATAAAATTTTTAATTGATGAAATCGTTCTCACAATCGCTGGCTTCAGCAGTGAGTCCCATAAGTAACAAATAACTTTTTTTTGTACTCGAATCAGTAATTAATGTTCAAATATGTGTGAATTCCTAAGGGACCAAACTGCTGAGGTCATCGGCCCCTAGACTTAGACACTACTTAAACTAACTTATGCTAAGCGCCCTAAACCGCACGGCCAGTAAGTAATAAATGAAGTGTTAGCTGTTTGCAATTGTTAAGAAGCAGAGTGATAATAGATATATTGTTTTCTTTTTGGCTTTAAACAAGGATTTATTATATGAAGTGTTTACTGTTTGCATTTCTTCGGGAAGAGTTACGTTTACAAGAAATGAAAAAAATCTCTAACACCGACCTTATTTTCCTACATATCATCCTAGTCATTCTCCTATTGGACAAGAAAGCTCCTGACACTGTGTAGCTGGGGTGAAGCGCATTACACTATGAATGAAAATGATTAATTGTGAGAATTTATAGCTCATTTTGCATAAACTACTTAACAACACAAACAAGAGGAACGTTATACATAAATATAATCTGAAAGTTTTCAAGTCGCAAACTCAAAAAATTTTTATAAAATGACACATTTTGATACACGGCGAGTCAAATGGCTTTGGCTGCTCTCTTTTTTATTTTAACATAGTAGCTTCTAAACGTAAACTGACTTTTCGCAACTTGGCGATGCAGACAGCACACCTTTTGATACACTCATCATAAACAGTATTCATTACCTTATAATCTTGATTATTTACTTGTCTAATGTCATATTCGTTGTTTAAATGTACCTGAAATAATTTCCGCGATTACTTTCTGTCAGTCTGAATGAGTCATCCAGTAGTGGCAATTTTAAAACCCACAAAAACTCCCATTTAGGGCAAGGAGAGACTTCAACCGACGACATTCACGTCACAAGACAGCGCAGTTTGTAAATATATGTTATTTATTATAAGAAAGACAGCATTTTCCTCAACTAGGAAACCGTCGGTCAAGCAAATGGTGAGTTATTTACAAAAAATCATGTAGCTGTGTAGATAAATAGCTCTTTCATGATCTTAATAAATCAGCGAATTGGTCACTTTTCCGCTGTGACGGTTCGATTGAGACTTCGAAGTGAAAAACTACCCAAAATTAATTTTTGAGGTACTTTTTGTATAACGAAAGTGAAGACATCATCCATTCATTATGATTTCCTTGCTGACTATTTTCTTTTAGCTTCAAAGAGTTGTAATACATTGTTAATGTGTCTGTCAAGTCATAAGTGCTACAAGTTCAGTCGAATTTGCTTCTAGCTTCTACGGCAAACGAAGACCGTATCACGGTTTTGCTGCTGCAAGCTAGAAGTCAGACTAATTTTATGCACCAAATGGAAAGTCTACCTAAAATCTTTAGCAACTATATTTGCACGAAAGAAACGACCTCAAGCGACGCAAAGATGAATGAGAATTGAATGTCAGAAGTGCGTTCTGTCGGGCAGACTTCTGGGCTGCGGGTGTGGCTTACCTGCAGAGCGGCGCGAGCAAGGCGTCTGGCCGCGGCTGCTGCTGGCTGCGGACTCCACCCCTTCGCAGGCGCTGCCGCGCCCTCAGTGGCCGTCCGCACCGGCCGTAACCATGGAGACAGACACCTGTTCCACCCACGCTCACCCCACCGGCCATATGGGAGGTATTGATCGTTCCCGTCGTCTCTCCGACACCTCACGCCCCGTGAAAACTTGTAGAAAACCGGGAGCGTCATTGGGCTGTAACGAGTCGATATCAGAGCAGTCATAAAACGGGATCACGTTCAAGATACTTCTGCCGGTCCACAGGATAGCAGTTCCTCCCAAGCACAACTGTTGACACCCTTACTTTCTTTGTTTAACGAGTCCGTATAACCAGGCTTTGCTAAAGTGTACGAAAATATTTTTTTTCTGGAGGTTGACACCTATTAACTGTGTTGCTCTCCTAGGTTTCCGAAATAACACCGTAAACGATATTTTGTTTATAGAAGTCCATTTGTACGAAGTTCTTTCTGAGTGGTGAAGGAGGCTACTTAGCGTGGGAGTATATAATGTAGAGATTGCATCCAGTTAGTCTCCGTGGCTCAGAACAGCATTGCTGCCTATGAAGCAAAGGTCGTGGGTTCAATCTACGCCTTGGTCACGGCCATGAATTTTTAACGTGTCGATACTGAATACATACTACGCTCATGTGAAATCAAATGATACAAAGATTACGTCGTACAAATTAAAAATGTCTTGTAAATAAATTTCATCATAATCTGTAACAGGTTAGGATTGAAACCTCGCGTCTCGAAGCTGGCAAAATAGATGAAAACAAACGACAGTGTAACAAAAAAGAGGGAAGAGGACACTAAACGATGACTTTAGTCGCCCTCTCCTCTGCTCTCTCTCTCTCTTCTTTTTATCGAATGTACACGGCTACATTGGTCTTGCATGTCGGTTTCTCTAAGACTAATGCATATCAGACATTAATGGCAGCTCTATTCGACATTTTCTACCGGGACACGAACCCTTCCAATTCTCCCCACAAATCGCTCTCAATGTTCACAGTAAATCTCTGCGGCAAATTGAAGGCGTGTTTGATTCCGAGCAGATTATAGGCGTGCTAAGATAGCTCATACTGAAGAGAGCAGAGAATTTACTGAGAGTGGCACATGTCTGCTACAAACGTATGATCGGTCGTAAATATTCACGATATTTAACGCGTTACAAAAGATTTTATTTGGTCGCCCATGTGTCATCAGGAGGGGAAGAAAGGCAGACTATCGAGGACCAGTACACTCTCACAGTTGAATATGGCAATTACCCACCTCCTTAGCCAAGGTCGGTGGTGCACTCCTGTGCGCTGTCTTTCGACTCGGAAATAAGCTGGATCGAATCCTGGTGGTGGATGAAATTTTTGCTGCAGTATTTGACAGGGGAGGGGGGCGGGTGTAAAGTTCCTGATCACCAGTCCTCGATTTAAACTCCAAAACTCTCTGCAGCATTTCATGCAGTGAGTCATCATACAGATTCTGTTTTGTTGAACAGTTCGCACGTTGACACTTAAATATTATTGACTATGCGCATGAAGGCACATTTTTTTAATATAATGTGATTGCGTTATTAAAATGATCAGTGCTTATCTGTATCTTTTGGCCATCGGACTTCGCTTACATTTTAATTGTAGCTGCAGGCGGTGGACCCCGAAAACACCGGAGCTTGTCGCAATCAAGACAATCCTCCTTATATGTTCTTCTCTTCACTTCAATAAATAAAAAAATACTTGATACTGTTGTTCAATATAATATTATTCACGCACGCATATGCTATATAGAGCTCGCAATAATTCATATCTAAAATCGCACATCTTCATCGTCCTTCTACCCACGAGGGAGTGTAAAAAACCAAAAAACTGTACAAAAATTGTATATTTTTTCATTTGTCTTCCCCTTACCGCGCATTCGTAATTAACGTATTGGCAAACTCTCTGGTCGTTCGGTGTTTCATTTCTTGGGGTTTTAATAAATCTTAATTTTACGACTTCCTGGGGCCTTTCATCATGTACCCACACTGTACGTTGGTATGGTATGGAGACACAGTGTTTTTTTTTTTTGTTTGTATTTACATTTGCCGATAGGGGTCGGTGCCCTTTATTGTCCACTTCCTTTTTCATTTGATGACTGGACATGTCAGCTTACCCTATGTATGTTAGAATTTTATAAGAAATTAAAAGATTATATTCATAACATGACGGTCCATTGCATGTTTGAATTTAGCGCGCTAACAATAATGCTCAGTTTGCTTCATAGATCTGATGCTAACAGCTACCGCCCAATCTCACATTTGACAGCTTTATCAAAATTCTTGAAAAAGTAATGTATCCAAGAGTATCATCACAGTGTCATCGTAACTGCCGTCTACTTCACATCCGCTGTGCAGCAAGCTACGTAAATTTAAGTATTAACTGTGTTTTTCTTATTTGTCACTTCTTTTTCCGTGTGTTTTTGCCTTTAGGAAGCTTTAATTTTCGAGTACTAGTAATAGTGTTCCATAGATTTCGTGTTTGTTTTGAATACAGTCCAGTGAGAGGTAGTGCTTATTTTCATTGTTTCCAAGAAAAAGTGTCTAGTAACCACAGTTCAGTCAGCTATCAGCCGCCTTTAGTGAATTAGCAGTCTAGTTAAAAGTTGATTAACTCTTGAAACATCCCCTTTGAACAATTTACACGACTGTGCTTAACCTGACAGACTGTGCTTCACCTGACACACAATATTATTTAGCGCAACGCAATCTGACTTTCAAAGATCCCTGCAAAAGAATGGCCCTGAGTAACTTTAACCTATACCTTTCACAAATCACTTACCTCACAAAAATCTTCATTACTCGAACTACTGCAATACAGCGAGCGCCACTACTGCCAGCTAAATAAAAGATTCAAACTACGGAAGGCACTAACTACTGATAGGGATAGTTAGCAAATGAAAGATTTTAATAGAGAACAAACAATGTATTTACCTTAATATCATCACAAGTCATAATATATGTAATTTCAAAACTCCGCCATCTCTCTCCTCACATCCACCACTGCTGGCGGATCACCTCTAACTGTGCAAAGCTACGCGCTGTTCACATCCAGCTGCCGCTGCCTAACATTACAATGGCAGACAACAATGCAAACTAGCCACAGGCTGCACACAGCACAGCCAGTGATTTTCATATAGGGCGCTACGTAACGTTGCCAATAAGAAAACATAAAACAGCCTACTTACATAGCCCCCATGCTCCCCACAAAAAATTTTACAAATTTTTTTGGCCAGTGGCCAGTAATGATTTGATAAAATTTTTTATAATTACACTAACAAAGATATCCAATGCACACACTTATTGATACAATATTGGTCAAAAGCTAAAATTTTCTCACAGTCCATAAAGACAGTCCTGATCATTCATCATAATAGTAATTACAGTTTTCTTTTACAAAGTCTCATTAGTAAAAAAAATTGCACACAGAAGTAGTGGATTTCCATGCAGTCTTGAAGAAGTAGTGGTGTCCTTCCAACGGAAAGACAGTGCTGACTCTTGACATGCTGACAGGTAATGGGCCACAATGATGCAAACCCACAGCCGAGTCAGTCGAAGTTGATGAATATTGGTAGGTAGGTCATCATAGAGTAGACCCACTGTAGTCCTGGTAGAGATTGTGGTATTGGTGGGCCACCAGAGGTGCAGACCCACTGCAGTCCTTGTAGAGATGGCCAGCAGCCATCTGTTGTGACTGTGCGGGTGCACAATCACCATTGAAGAGTCTTGCAGTTAATATAGCAAGTCCATAACCACCACTTGTGCACTCACAAAGTTTTTGGAACTGTCCTTAAAACCAGCAGTGATGTTGGTTGGTTGGTTGGTTGGTTTTTGGGGAAGGAGACCAGACAGCGTGGTCATCGGTCTCATCGGATTAGGGAAGGATTGGGAAGGAAGTCGGCCGTGCCCTTTCAGAGGAACCATCCCGGCATTTGCTTGGAGCGATTTAGGGAAATCACGGAAAACCTAAATCAGGATGGCCGGACGCGGGATTGAACCGTCGTCCTCCCGAATGCGAGTCCAGTGTCTAACCACTGCGCCACCCCGCTCGGTAGCAGTGATGTTATCCAGTCCCTTGCTGAATTATTAACACACGTGCAAACACAAACAGTCCCTACTTCTCACATATTGTCCACATACTATGACCAACAGAAACGTGTGCAGTGAAATGGATGCTTACAAGTTACTTAATTTGATTAACTGGCGTCAATTACAATATTATAACATGAGAATACAATTACAAAGGTACAAAATACATCATTAAAAACATAACAATACAGATAACATTTTGTAGTACAGGCTTTACAACAGAATAGAAATAAACATATACATCAGTGTTACAGGAATTATGACATGAGTACAAAAATAAAAGATCAGAATCACTTTTGAAACATCAACTTCACACATGACCATTAAAACAAAACAGAATAAATAATGTCTGAGCATATTTATAAGGTACATAACATATTATTAATGCCAATTATATTTGAGGAGAACAGTATTCCTCATCATAGTGAATGTAGCTTAGTATTAGAAGAAGAAAAAATTCTATGAAACTACACAGAGACAGGAAGAAAACAAATACACAAGGGTACACAAACACATAGTGGGATAACACAAAAGGAAAGGACAGGGTTTGTTTTACTGCAGTATTTTGCATGGAGATCTCCCTTCGTTCATCATTATTCCCAAAAGTCCTATCTAAGCCTGGTTTCTGTATTCTGTTCACATCCTCTGTCAAAAATAGATTTTCTCCACTGTACACTACTTTTTTTTGCCAAACCTTTTTCGTATAGCTTCTCAACGCATTTCTTCCAATTCAACATAACTCATTGTCTTATAGGCTACCCCCTCTTAAGCTAACTTAAATCTACTGAGCTCAGATGCTAAACTAAGGGACGAGGCAATGCAGCAGCACATAACAAATTAACACAAACAGCAATGCAAAAAAAATGGAAAATTGCAAAGCAAGCTACAGTAAACCTAAATAACCAAGCAATACAACATTACAACTAATATGAGCCAATGTGCAGCAACAAGAAAACTAAATCCGTAGTAAAACTGGCTTAACAGCGTAATACAAAGTCAAATTCTGTAACATTATGCCTGGCAAACAGCAGCAGCAAATATAAAAAATATAAAAAATATAAAACTTATATCTATACATGACAAAGCTCAAGCAGAAAAAATATTACACTAAAATGGCCATGTCTAATACCTATGTCACATCTTAACACTAGAGTGATGCATCACGAGAACTTACACTAGCAGATAAGTTACCAAATCGTAAAGAAATTATTTATGCAATTCCTGTGAAGGGCGCCACTACTGCCAGCTAAATAAAAGATTCAAACTACGGAAGGCACTAACTACTGATAGGGATAGTTAGCAAATGAAAGATTTTAATAGAGAACAAACAATGTATTTACCTTAATATCATCACAAGTCATAATATATATAATTTCAAAACTCCGCCATCTCTCTCCTCACATCCACCACTGCTGGCGGCTTACCTCTAACTGTGCAACGCTACGCGCTGTTCATATCCAGCTGCCGCTGCCTAACACTACAATGGCAGACAACAATGCAAACTAGCCACAGGCTGCACACAGCACAGCCAGTGATTTTCATATAGAGCGCTACGTAACGTTGCCAATAAGAAAACATAAAACAGCCTACTTACACTCTCTACAGTAAACTGTTGATTTCTTAGGATGGATAGGATGTGTGACTGCTGTGTACGGACGCAGGAGGAGCTGGCCACTGTTCGCGAACACCTGAACGTGCTGATGGCCGCGGTCAACCGTCTTCAGGATGCTGCCTCGGAGTGTAGCGGAAGTGGGGAGTCTGGTGCGTTGTATGGTACACCCCAGGTATTACATGCTTCACCCACAGTCCCTGCTGTCAAGACATCTTCGTGGGTACCGGGTGCTGTTGGGCCACCCTCTCCCCAAGGGGAGTGGCGGGTTCAGCAGCGTTCGCGTCGCACGAGGCGGAGTGTCAATGTGGAGGCTGGCCCTGTGGCATCGCCCGCTCTGCCTGTGAGTGGCCGCTCCTTCGACAACGTCCGAGCAGGCACACGGGGGGAGGGGTTTATTAGTGACTGGGAGCTCCGACGTTAGGCGGGTGATGGAGCCCCTTACGGAAATAGCGGAAAGGTCGGGGAAGAAGGCCAGTGTTCACTCTGTCTGCTTGCCGGGGGGTCTCATCCGAGATGTGGAGGAGGCCCTGCCGGCGACGATAGAGAGCACTAGGTGCAGCCGACTGCAAATTAATTGTTGCTCATGTCGGCACCAATGACTCCTGCCGTCTGGGTTCAGAGGTCATCCTCAGTTCATACAGACGGTTGGCGGAGTTGGTGAAGGCGGAAAGCCTCGCTCGTGGGGTGGAATCTGAGCTAACTATTTGTAATATCGTTCCCAGAACCGATCGTGGTCCTCTGGTTTGGAGCCGAGTGGAAGGCTTAAACCAGAGGCTCAGACGATTCTGCGGAGATCTGGGGTGCAAATTTCACGACCTCCGCTATCGGATGGAGAAATGTAGGGTCCCCCTGAATAGGTCACGCGTGCACTACACGCAGGAAGCGGCTAAAGGGGCAGCGGAGTACGTGTGGAGTGCACATGTGGGTTTTTTAGGTTAGAGAATTCCCTCCCTAGGCCCGACAAGACGCCTCCCGAGACGCGACAAGGTAGTAGTAGGCAAAACGCAACAGGGAATAACAATATTAATGTGGTAATAGTAAACTGCAGGAGCGTCTATAGAAACGACCCAGAACTGCTCTGATTAATAAACGGTCACAACGCCCACATAGTACTAAAGACGGAAAGTTGGCTGAAACCAGATGTAAGCAGTAATGAAATTCTAAACTCAGATTGGAATGTATACCGCAGAGACAGGATGGACAGTGAAGGGGGAGGCGTGTTTATAGCGATAAAACGTGCAATAGTATCGAAGGAAATTGACGGAGATCCGAAATGTGAAATAATTAATTGGGTGAAGGTCACGGTTAAAGCAGGCTCAAACATGGTAATTGGATATCTCTATAGGCCTCCTGGCTCAGCAGCTGTTGTTGCAGAGCACCTGAAGCAAAATTTGGAAAATATTTCGAGTGGATTTGCCGACCATGTTATAGTTCTGAGTTGAGATTTTAATTTACCAGATATAGACTGGGAGACTCAAACGTTTATAACGGATGGGAGGGACAAAGAATCGAGTGAAATTTTTTTATGTGCATTATCTGAAAACTACCTTGAGCAGTTAAACAGAGAACCGACTCGTGGCGATAACATATTAGACCTGCTGGTGATAAACGGCCCTGAACTATTTGAAACAGTTAACGCAGTACAGGGAATAAGCGATCATAAAGCGGTTACTGCATCGATGATTTCAGCCGAAAATAGAAATATTAAACAAGGTAGGAAGAATTTTCTGTTTAGCAAAAGTGACAAAAAACAGATTTCACAGTACTTGACGGCTCAACACAAAAGTTTTATCTCAAGTACAGATAGTGTTCAGGATCAGTGGGTAAAGTTCATAACCATCGTACAATATGCGTTAGATGAGTATGTGCCAAACAAGATAGTAACAGATGGAAAAGTGCCACCGTGGTACAACAACCGAGCTAGGAAAGTGCAACGGAAACAAAGGGAACTTCACAGCAAACATAAACATAGCCAAAGCCTTGCAGACAAACAAAAACTACACGAAGCGAAATGTAGTGTGAGGAAGGCTATGCGAGAGGCGTTCAATGAATTCGAAAGTAAAGTTCTATATACTGACTTGGCAGAAAATAATAAGAAATTTTGATCTTATGTCAAAGCGGTAGGTGTATCAAAACAAAATATCCAGACACTCTGTGGCCAACATGGTAATGAAACAGAGGATGACAGACTAAAGGCCGAAATACTAAATGTCTTTTTCCAAAGCTGTTTCACAGAGGAAGACTGCGCTGTAGTTCCTTCTCTAGATTGTCGCACAGATGACAAAATGGTAGATACAGAAATACGTGACAGAAGGATAGAAAAACAATTAAAATCGCTCAAAAGAGGAAAGACTGCTGGACCTGATGGGATACCAGTTCGATTTTACACAGATAACGCGAAGTAACTTGCTCCCCTTCTTACAGCGGTGTACCGTAGGTCTCTAGAAGAGCGTAGCGATCCAAATGATTGGAAAAGGGCACAGGTCATGCCCGTTTTCAAGAAGGGACGTCGAACAGATGTGCAGAACTGTAAACCTATATCTCTAACGTCGATCAGTTGTAGATTTTTGGAACACCTATTATGTTCGAGTATAATGACTTTTCTGGAGACTAGAAATCTACTCTGTAGGAATCAGCACGGCCGGCCGCGGTGGTCTCGCGGTTCTAGGCGCTCAGTCCGGAGCCGCGCAACTGCTACGGTCGCAGGTTCGAATCCTGCCTCGGGCATGGGTGTGTGTGATGTCCTTAGGTTAGTTAGGTTTGAGTAGTTCTAAGTTCTATGGGACTGATGACCACAGATGTAAAGTCCCATAGTGCTCAGAGCCATTTTTGAATAAGCATGGGTTTCGAAAAAGACGATCGTGTGAAACTCAGCTCGCGCTATTCGTCCACGATACTCGGAGGGCCATAGGCTTGGGTTCCCAGGCAGATGCCGTGTTTCTTGGCTTCCGCAAGGCGTTTGATACAGTTCCCCCCCCCCCCCCCCCCCCCACAGTCGCTTAATGAACAAAGTAAGGGCATATGGACTCTGAGACCAGTTGTGTGATTGGATTGAAGAGTTCCTAGATAACAGAATGCAGCATGTCACTCTCAATGGAGAGAAGTCTTCCGAAGTAAGAGTGATTTCAGGTGTGCTGCAGGGGAGTGTCGTAGGACCGTTGCTATTCACAATATACATAAATGACCTTGTGGACAACATCGGAAGTTCACTGAGGCTTTTTACGGATGATGCTGTAGTATATCGAGAGGTTGCAACAATGGAAAATTGTACTGAAATTCCGGAGGACCTGCAACGAATTGACGCATGGTGCAGGGAATGGCAATTGAATCTCAATGTAGCCATGTGTAATGTGCTGCGAATACATAGAAAGAAAGATCCTTTATCATTTAGCTACAGTATAGCAGGTCAGCAACTGGAAGCAGTTAATTCCATAAATTATCTGGGAGTAGGCTATGGGAGTGATTTAAAACGGATTGACCATATAAAATTAATTGTCGGTAAAGCAGATGCCAGACTGAGATTAATTGGAAGAAACTTAAGGAAATACAGTCCGAAAACAAACGAAGTAGCTTACAGTACACTTGTTCGCCCACTGCTTGAATACTGCTCACCAGTGCGGGATCCGTACCAGATAGGGTCGATAGAAGAGATAGAGAAGATCCAACGGAGAGCAGCGCGCTTCGTTACAGTATCATTTAGTAATCGCGAAAGCGTTGCGGAGATGATAGATAAACTCCAGTGGAAGACTCGGCTGGAGAGACGCTCGGTAGCTCAGTACGGGATTTTGTTGAAGTTTCGAGAACATACTTTCACCGAGGAGTCAAGCAGTATGTTGCTCCCGCCTACGTATATCTCGCGAAGAGACCATGAGGATAAAATCAGAGATATCAGAGCCCACACAGAGGCATACCGACAATCTTTCTTTCCACGAACAATACGAGACTGGAATAGAAGGGAGAACCGATAGATAACCCAAGGTACCCTCCGTCACACACCGTCAGGTGGCTTGCTGAGTATGGATGTAGATGCAGATTTGTAAAAATGAAATTCTAACAAAATGTCAATTTGATTTTCAGAAAGGCTTTTCAACAGACAATACTATATATGCTTTCATTGATCAATCATTAAATGCATTGACTAATCGAACACCACCCATTGGGATATTTTGTGATCTCTCAAAGGCTTTTGATTGTGTGAATCATGAAATTCATCTAGATAAGCTTAAGTATTGTGGTATAGTTCAAAATGGTTCAAATGCCTCTGAGCACTATGGGACTTAACATCTGAGGTCATCAGTCCCCTAGAACTTAGAACTACTTAAACCTTACTAACACACACATCCATGCCCAAGGCAGGATTCGAAACTGCGACCGTAGCGGTAGCGCGGTTCCAGACTGAAGCGCCTAGAACCGCTCAGCCACACTGGCCGGCTATTGTGGTATTAGTGGTACAGTATACAAACGGTTTAATTCATACTCAACTGGAAGAATGCAAAGCTTGAAATTAACAGTACAGATAGTCTACAAAAACCACCAGAGTCCTCTAACTGGGGAGGTATCAAGAATGGTGTGCCACAGGGTTCAGTATTGAGTCCATTATTGTTCTTAATATATATTAACAACTTGCCACTCTATATTCATGAAGATGCAAAGCTAGTTCTTTTTGCTGATGATACAAGTATAGTAATCACACCCAACAAGCAAGAATCAGCTGAGGAAATTGCCAATAATGTCTTTCAGAAAATTATTAAGTTGTTCTCTGCAAATGGACTCTCTCTAAATTTTGAGAAAACACAGTTTAAACAATTCTGTACAGTAAATTGTATATATATATTGGCCACGACATCTTGGTAGACGATTGTTACAATGTCTGTGTAGTTATGGGTTGCATTTTTTCGTATGACTTGTCAAGCCAATGGCAGCATGGCATAAAACCATTGATAAATATAGACTATGAACATAAGTCTGTTGCTAAGGGAGAATACTCAAAATTTCTGGGTGTGTTCATTGATGAGAAATTGAATTGGAAGAAACACATCGATGATCTGCTGAAACGGTTAGGTTCAGCTACTTATGATATTAGGCTTATTACAAATTTTGATGATAAACATATCAGTAAATTAGCCTACTATGCGTATTTTCATTCACTGCTCTCATATGGCATCATATTTTGGGGCAATTCGTCATCAAGGGAGAAAGTATTCTTTGCACAAAAGCGTGTAATCAGAATAAAAGCTGGAGCCCATCCAAGATCACCTTGCAGGCATTTATTTAAGCAACTCGGGATATTCTCAGTACCTTCGCAATACATATATTCACTTATGGAATTTGTCGCTAATAACCCATCCCAATTCGAAAACAAGAGCAAAGTGCATAGCCACAACACTAGAAGAAAGGATGATCTTCACTATACTGGATTAAATCTCACTTTCGCGCAAAATGTGGTGAATTATGCTGCCACAAAAATCTTTGGTCATTTGCCAAATAGTATTAAAAGTCTGACCGATAGCCAACGAACATTTACGAAATGTCGTATTCGTGATCTATGGAACAGGGATTAATGTATGTATGCATGTATTCTCGCTGCCGGGTTTCGCGCTGGCGCACTGGCCGATTTGGCGGCTAAGGGCTAGACGCTAACGGTCAACATGCCAGAAGCTACCGTCGCACGTGCCTACACTCGCTTTCTTAGTGTTGATTTCACATTGAGTACCCGAGTTTCACCTGAGTATCACATATCGAAGAATTGCTGTGGTGGTTGTCTTCATTCACGGTGCAGCGGGTGTGTACTTACTGTTCAAAATCCGACGCTGTGACAGAAGATCTCCATTTTTACGACTCGGGCGTCATTATTACCCGTCGCACACGCATCTTCAGCGTAGAGAAACCCTGACCAACAGCATCCGTCGATGAGGTAAGTACCAGCTCGAACGACTATAGTTCACTGGTCAATGTGTCAAACGTTGTGAGTCACGATACTCAGAAGTTATTTCGTTGCACACTTATGTTCATGTCACCACGCTTGACCGTCCACTTGTTGAAACGCACATATAGCCGTCCAAAACATTGTATAAATTGTTGGTCTTTGAAGATCATTTCTTCATATGGCGTTTGGTTTCCAGTGAAAGTTTATACAAGTATTGAGTTACAACAATATACATAACAAGATAGCTTATACCTATGGCTGACATTCCATCCATCGCTTATATTACGAACACACATTTCTTAATTTTTAAAAACGTCATGAAATTTTCATTAACTTGTTTCTGTTACTACAGTTTGTTTGTTAGTTTCAACTTCTCTTCGTTCACATCACATTTACAAATTAATTACATATCACATTATTATGACACAATATAAGCATATGATACATTTATCTTTCATTTTGTAGATAGGCTTTTATCACTTATGGGAGCTCATTCCTTCCAAAGGTAGAAGAGGGAGAAAAAATTGGAAATAGAACTAAAACGTTGCACACTACTGGCCTAACTACGTTTGGAGCCGTCTCCTTTGTCTGGGAGGGAAGAAGGGAAATACTCATCTACTGGTTCAAGAATTTATGAGGAAATGTTACTTGTACAACGATCGACTAGTTGCCAAGGAACTTTTGCTTCATTGAAATAATGTGTACTGACTAATCACCCAAGTAGTATCATGTTGTTTCTACATGTGTTAGTTCTGTTTACTTCAATTCAATTGTAGCTTAGGGTGAAACATGACGTTTTTACGATTGTAGATTTGTCTTTCTCAAATACCTTGAAATGTCAGTATTCAATCTTTCAAGTGACACTATAAAAATTAACTGGTTTTTATAAAATCTCATCCTTAAATGTTTATGTGTACTCTGCTGCGAATAGCAACTGGTAAGTGTCACGGAGACACACTGCGACGATGCATATTTCATTTTTCATTTGCCTTATGACCTTTGTACAAATATCCTTATAACTAAATTGTTTACTCGACGTGCGGCGCGTTTCTTCATTTGATACCTGCTACTCTTGACGAAATTCTCTTCTTCTGCGATGTGACGATACACTGGTCGCTGAAAGAAAAAACTTGAAACTAACTTAAAACTAATTGCATTACATAGCTCGATGGCCACTGATACATTTGGTCATTGCATGCGTCCGCAGATATTTCCATATTTTGTTGAAATTCATAGACATTTGTTTATTCTGTTACTCATTATGATCATTTACTCTGCAAGGAAAATTATTTGTCTTCTCTCACGGTATTTTGTCGTTAGTCTTTAGCTTACACGTCTCGTGTAGTTTTTCATAATACTTAGTTTTAGTTGTATATAACTTAGTATTTCATTAAGTCTCTGTGTGCAATATATATAGGTTCCTTAGTCCTTAGATAGTTGAAATATTTGCGTAGTATTTCCGTTTACTTTGTATTTAAGTTAGGTATATATTGAATTCCTATTTTGGTTGCGTCTTCTGACAGTCTGTCGCACATGCGCACAGGTCAGTGTCTCCTCTCCTGCTACTGACGTCAGCGTGTATTGTTGAGCGTGCGACCGCGCCGGCCGCTGTTGCCGAGCGGTTCTAGGCGCTTCAGCACGGAACCGCGCTGCTGCTACGGTCGGCGGTTCGAATCCTGCCTCGGGCGAGGACGTGTGTGATGTCCTTAGGTTAATTAGGTTTAAGTAGTTCTAAGTCTAGGGGACTGATGACCTCAGACGTTAAGTCCCATAGTGCTTAGAGCCATTTGAACCATTTTTTGTGCGACTGGTGAGCCATAAGCTAATATCGTTTATACATAAAGTGATGTGTTACTTCTCATTGCTGTTATTTTTTATGCCTACGTGTGCAAATCAAAAGAATTACTTATGCCTATACACATTACTTTATCTTAAAATACACTCCAGGAGAAAAATTACACTTAGAATTATGTACACTATCTACAATTATCGGGCGATAAAAAAAATTGTTGCCACGCTTCGCCATTTTGTAAAGGCTTTTATATCTTTGTCAGGGTGGAGACCCTTGTCTCTTCCTGTTTTCTCATAAACTAACCAGCACGTCCCAGGATATGGTATTTTAGAAATTACATATGGGCCTGAATAGAAAAATTGCCACTTCTTATTCAGTTTGCCAAATTTTGTCGATTTAGGGTGCGTACGTAAGAGGACTCGTTGCGCTTCAAAATTTGTGTTTCAGTTTCTCGTTATAAATTTTCCTTTTTGTTGTGGACTGGCAAGACAGCCAATCCACAGTGACGGATAGCCGAAAGGCACGCGTTAAAGCTCACGCAGACTGGCGTGAGGTCTGGAACAGTTAAGGGAATGTATAGTAGCAAATAAAGAACGTAGTTGATGGAATACTTAACTTTAATCCATAATTGGTGCACGTCGGTCTGATAGTACGTGCTTCACAAGATACATCGCAAAGGATAAATGGCGCCTTGCTAGGTCGTAGCAAACGACGTAGCTGAAGGCTATGCTAACTATCGTCTCGGCAAATGAGAGCGTATTTGTCAGTGTAGCTTCGCTAGCAAAGTCGGCTGTACAACTGGGGCGAGAGCTAGGACGTCTCTCTAGACCTGCCGTGTGGCGGCGCTCGGTCTGCAATCACTGACAGTGGCGACACGCGGGTCCGACGTATACAAGCGGACCGCGGCCGATTTAAAGGCTACCACCTAGCAAGTGTGGTGTCCGGCGGTGACACCACACTTTTATACTCGGCCCTGTTTTCTAGTGTAACTGTGGCTCCTTTGATTTTGTCTTGTAGTGTCATTTCTGTAGTGGGTACCTTTGGTATAGGCGACTCCCACTCATTCGTATGTTTTGACTGAAACGTCAATTCATTCGTTGTGAAACCTGTTGAAGAATGCGGAAGGTTATTGACCACTTGCATGAAAGGAGTTACGTATTCTACCTATCAGGTGTGTTTGCGAGCTGTGTATGCCCTAATAAACCAGTTAAATTCTTTAAAGACTCGTACTACTGGGCTTGCTTCTGAGTGAAAAAGGCTTACTAACACGTGCTTTACGCCCTGTGACATCATAAATTGTTTCCACTTTTGCCCAATAAAATATTAAGCATTGTCAGTTTTGGTTTACCTACTCTTCTCAAACAGTCTCCCTCAGTTCTTTTTCTGATATTTGTGGCTGTTGAATTTTTAATGGCATACATTTTGATATGTTACGAGAAAATGGAATATAGTGCTACTACGCATCTTACTCCTCCTTTACTTCTTAGATATGGACCAGCTATGTCCAGGGATACTACATCTAGAGGTTTTTTTGTGAGTTTTGGGTGTAGCTCAGTATATTTTGACACACTGGACTGTTTAGATTTTTGACATTTGGCACTCTTTCTTAATACCTGTAGGTCTCGCTTTCTCAAATTTGGAAAATAACAAAGTGTTGCAATTTTTTCAGTACATTTGCCTACCTCATAATGCCCCATACTTCATGTGTGTCTTATAAATAATCTTCAGGAATACACACACCACTGATTAGATTTTTCGTGTTTCCTATGAAACAAAACGCCCTTGTACTCCTGATACCATTTACTTACCTTTCCACCTTCATCTTACTTAAGGTTTTGCATGAATTTACTCCATCTGCGATCTTGCTGTTGTATAATTTTCATTTGCTTGCAAAACGTATGGTAATCAGACTGTTGTGCTGTATCTTGGATTAATAACGTTCTGATATCCGCAGCTTGCTCCGTTAATTTACCAAATTTCTCTAAACCTTGTGGTAACCTAGACAAGGCATTCGCGATAACATTCTCACTTCCTTTAATATAAATGATCTCAAAATTGAATTCTTGTAAATATAGACACCACCTAGCTAATCGACGGTGTAATAGTTTACATGTTAAAAGAAATGACAGTGATTGATGGTCACAATAAACTTTGGTATTCTGGCCCCACAAAAAATATTCAGACTTTTTAAATGCCCATATTACAGGAAAGCTTTCCAATTCTGACACAGAGTAAGATCTTTCTGCTTCTAATAACCTGCTACTAGCAAAACTGATGACCTTGGGTACTTCCTTACCTTCTTCCTCTCGCATCTGGAATAAGCATGCCCCCAGCCCTTGAGATGAGGCATCTGTGCATAGACAAAAATCCTTGGACATGTCACGGTAGCTAAGAATTTTTGCATTGAGTAAGGCCTGCTTAATGTTATTAAAGTCCTCGTGACACTTGTCATCCCATAACCAAATCCTATTTTTTCGTAACAAGTTGAGCACTACACCACTGTTCATCAGTTTTTGTGGTACGAAACCAGTCCTAAAAAGGCCTTTAGTTGCTTTTTATTCCTTGAAGCTGGAGAATTGCGTATGGCATCAAGTTTCATCGGCTCAGGTAATATAACTTGTTCTGACACAATATGTACGAGAAATTTGACTTGCTCCTTACCAAAACTAGACTTTTTTACATTGGCTGTTACTCCGTAATCTGCAAATCGTTGAAGCACCTGTTCAATGCGTCTGTTATGTTCTAGCCACGTGGGTGTGGCTATTAGCATGTCGTCGACATAAACAGTGACTTTCTAAGCAATTCTGTCCCTAAAACCTAGTCCAATGTAAGTATAAACACTCCTGCGCTAATGTTGAGTCCAAAAGGTAGTACACGGAATTCGTAACTTCTGCCACCACAAGCAAGTGCTGTATATTTTCCACTTTCTTCGTGGAGCTTGCCAGTAGGACATATTGAGATCTAGTTTACTCAAATATTTTGTATTGTCAAACTTCAGAAGCTGTTCGTCCAAGTTGTCTGGTCTTATGCGTACTGGTACTATAATCTTGTTGATACCGCTGGCATCGTGAACTAATCTTACAGAACCATCTGGTTTGCTTACTGGTAATATTGGACTACAAAAGGGTGAAAATGGAGGTTGTATAATTCCCCATTTACTCGTACGATTGATCTCTTCCCTTACTGCCCCTCGTTTTACCCATGGAATAGGATATAACGTTACACAAAATGTTTCATGCGTCTCGACTTCAAATTTATATTCATAATCTTTGATTACTCCTGGCTTCTTACTGAAAACATTGGCATACTTAAATAGCAAGTTAGAAAGGTCTTGTCGTTGCATCTAATTTACTACCTGTGATTCACTTAGTTTCTGCTCTACCATTTCGTAAGTAACCTCAGTGTTTGCTTCTTGTTCAGTATCAAATTTGTATGTGAAATATACAGCTGGAAGTGAATATTGCACCACTACATTTGACTCTGGTTTGTTTTTGTTACTTTCATTAGGTGTTCTGACTAAATCAATAGAAGAGATCTGATCCTTTACAAAAAACAAAGTGGCATTTAAGATTAACTATGTCAATCTGCGTTTTGTATGTTCTAATCGTGTCCATGCAATAAGACGATTAACTATAAGTTCGTCGATTATAATAAAGTAGCACTTCACTATAAAATTTTCAATTTGAATTGGAATAAGTGCCTGATGTTTAACCAACTTAGTCTTACTGCCTGTAGCAGTTTGCACCTTGAAATTTTGAACAGCAAATGTTGGGAACTTGCCTCTCTTCTTCAATTCACAATAAAAATGCATTTGACATTAGGTTAGTAGTTGAACCTGTATCTAAAATTAACTGTATGTCAGTGTTAAATATTATCATCTTAATGATTGCTTGTATTTCTTCTTCCTTGACTTTATCTACTATATCTAACTCATGCTGATACGAATCATCCTTGATGTCACTTTGTTTGTCAAACCTTATAAAACATGTTTGTAGTTCTGCCTTGCCCCCATTCCCTAAGATGTCGATAGCCTGGGGCTTAACTACGACCGGTTGGTGTTTTCCGACGGCGTAGTGTGACTCAATCGTTAGCTGTGGAAATTTCAGTCAGTTGCACTGTGTGGGTACTTTGGCAGTTTGTGTTGTTAGCTGCTGTGCAGTTATTTTGCTGCACAAGGGTAGGCTGCGGAACAGCGTAAGGCATGGCATTGTTGCCGCGCGTTGGCATCTGCTGCGGCTGACTGTTTCTATTCATGTTCGGCATAGGACCTTGTAATGGTGAACTGCAATTCGCTCGTGCGTTGAAATTACCCTTATTGTTTTGGAAATGTCTTTAAAATCGTTTGTTTTTCCTTTCCCGTTGCCGTACTCATTACCTCTTGGTATGTAATTTTGCTGTTATGTGTACCATCCTTACTGTGTGTGTACATCATGTTTTACTGACTGATTTACATAACTATGTTGTTGTTATTCCTGATTTTCTGTTGCTCTGTTGGGTACAGGTCTTTCCTCATAGATTATGTCGATATAATCAAGCACAGAGAGGAAATATTCAGTGTCGTGCTCTGGCGTTGTGACTAATTTTTCTCTTATGTGCGACGGTAAACGACTTTTCAAAATTTTTAACACGTCTACCTGTGATATTGAGTTCGTCCAGTAGCGTGTCTTGTTCAGGTATTTTTCAAAGTATCCACGTACACTACCGTATTTGTCATTGAATGGTGCAGGGTTGAAAACCTCGCGTCTGAATCTTTCTTGCACTGCCTCAGACCAGTATTTGTCGAGGAAAGCTCGTTCAAATTGGATATAAGTGCTGCTACGTTCGGCCACTTCAGTGGCCTGTAAAAGCACATCACCTAGTGTATATCCCACGACAAATCTGATTTTCTGTGCTTCTGTCCAGTTGCGTAGAAATACTTGAGGAAAAGCACTGATAAATACTACGAGATTCATTCTTCTATCTTCGGTAGTGAATGTAGGAAACTGTCGATATCTCAGCAATCCTTCGTCTGCAAAAATAGTTGATAGGCATATGGCATTTTCCGTCGCACTTGGTTGGTTATTGCAGTTACCTGTAATTCGGCTGGTAATTGTTCAGGTATTGGAGCTGTGGGTATGTTTACATTTTGCACTCTACAACTGTCACTGGTATCTGCTGTGGGACTCGTGACAATTTATGGATAAATACCAACAGGATGTGGTTTGTTCACGGTAGCCTGTGTATTATTTACATGCATATTTCGAGAACCGGTAATATTTTCTTCTAAAAGATTGTGGATCCTATTTTCCGCGGCTTGTAGATTAATGTTTACCTTGTTCATTATTTCGTTTTCTTTTTTCTGAATAGCCTTTTCTACCACATCTGTGTACAACATACAATCTGTTACTAACTTCCCTGCAATGGTATTACCATTATCTAACGTACATGCTTCAGCTTGACTAATGATATCACTCAAATTTTCATTGATCTTCTGTCTCTCCTTCTCAGCACATGCTGAGTCAACTTCTAATGTTGCTATCCTTAAAGTAAGCTCTTCTACAGCTAGAAATACACCTTCTTAGTCTTTATTTAGTTAGTTAACGACAGTGGTTACCTTTTTTACAGTCGAACACAACTGGTTTTGTGTGCCTTCAATGTTTATGTTTGCGTCTGTGATTTTCTTCATCTGTTGTTCTCTAGATCATTATGGTTGTTAAAAGAATCTACCTTCTGTTTTAACTCCGTAATGTCACTGTTAACTTCAGAAAGCACTTCATGCTTTACCTGTGTTTTCATATCATTCAATTTTTCGTCGATTTCAGTGCGAAAATTTTTGGCTATATCATCGAATTTCTGTGAGACCGTGCCTTGCCAATCCTTTAATACCTGTTTTTGTTCTGGTTTCATAATATTTAGATCTTGTGTGACAGTGTTCAGATTGTGTGTCCAACTATCAGTTTTGGTATTCATATCTTGTTTCATATCACTGGAATCTGGTGTTCATATTGTGTTTCATATAATCAAATTTCACGTTTATGTTAGATAACTGCCATAGCAGTGCTTCAGTTTTACCACTGTTGTTACTGTCAGCTGTACTTTCCAAGTTAATGTTTGTGTTGTGACCAAGTGGTGTTTATAACATGTTGTCAAAATTCATATTCGAATCGGTCTCCAATGTTTCATTCGTGAGCCCAAATCCGTCGGAATGCACAAAGGACATGAATGGATGCAGGTGATCAGACAGGATACTTACGTACGGGTCACCTGTCGTAGCCGTATCTAGACATATCAGGGGTCCCATATCACTTAAAATGCACACACCCCACACCATTACAGAACCTGCACCAGCTTGAACAGTCCCTGCTGACATGCTGGGTCCACTGATTCCTGAGGTTGTCTCCATACCCGTACACGTCCATCTGCTCGATACAATTTGAAACGAGACTCGTCCGACCAGGTAACATATTTCCAATCATCAACAGTTCAATGTCGGTGTTGACAGGCCCAGGCGAGGTGTAAAACTTTGTGTCGTGCAGTCATCAAGGGTACACGAGTAGGCCTTGGGCTCCGAAAGCCCATATCGATTATGTTTCGTTGAATAGTTCTCACGCTGACACTTAAATATTTTTGACTATGCGCATGCAGACACATTTTTGTAGAATATAATACGATTACGTTATTAAAATGTTCTGTGCTTATTTGTATTCTTTGGTCGTCGGACTTCGCTTACATTTTAATTGTAGCTGCAGGCAGCAGACTCTGGAAACACCGGCGCTTGTCGTAATCAAGAGAATCCTCCTTATATGTTCTTCTCTTCACTTCAATAAATAAGAAAATACTTGATACTGTTGTTCAATATAGTATTATTCACGCACACATATGATACATAGAGCTCCCAATACTTCATATCTGAAATCACACAGTTTCATTGTCCTTCTACCCACGAAAGAGTGTAAGAGTAACAAACAAAAAAACTGTACAAAAATTGAATGTTTTTTTCTTTAATTTGTTTGCGCCTTAC
This sequence comes from Schistocerca cancellata, assembly GCF_023864275.1. NCBI lineage: Eukaryota > Metazoa > Arthropoda > Insecta > Orthoptera > Acrididae > Schistocerca > Schistocerca cancellata. The sequence continues at coordinate 153,831,396 of NC_064629.1, forward strand.
ACTGCATTCAAAATTAACGTCTTGGCCAACTCTTTGGTAGTTCTGTGCTTAATGTTTTTTCATAAATCTTAATTTTACGGCATCCTGGGGCCTTTCATCGTGTACCTACACACCCTGCATTTAATTCTGCAGTAATTTGCGGATGGGTTGCACTTATGTCACTTAGAAGGATTCTCTTGAGATATCTTTGGTCCCGTTCTTGCAGGATTTTTTTTCCGTCCGCAGCGATGTCGGAGATTTGTTCTTTTACCGGAATCCTGATATTCGCGGTAGACTCATGAAATCGTCGTACGGGAAAATCCCTACTTCATCGCTACCTCGAAGATGCTGTGTCCCATCGCTCGTGCGCCAACTGTAACACCTCGTTCAAACTCAGTTAAATGTTGATAACCTGCCGTTGTAGCAGCAGTAAGCGATCTAACTGATGCACCAGACACTTGTTGTCTTATATAGGCGTTGCAGACCGCAGGACAGTATTCTGCCTGTTTACATATCTCTGTATTTGAATACGGATTCCTATACTAGTTTCTTCGGCGCTTCAGTGTGTAATCCGAGCGGTCCACATACAAATGGTGCCATTATCTGAGCATGAAATTCAGCGAAATTAAAATCTTCTGCAAAAGAAATTAATTGATTCGCACAATTTTCCCGGTCGCCAGCTCCGATTCGTCGTTCTAAAATTTCCTTAATACACTATAACATAGCAAAAGTAAGTCAGGTATTAGAATGGCCATACAAATGACCACTGGTCAGGGCTAAACCAAACACTTTCCAGCCCATGTCCCTAGCTCAAATAGATATCGAGCACCAAGACCTCCCCCCCTCCCTCCCTCAAACCGCGATTCTGCGCACTATCTGCAGACATATTTATTACAGCGCTCCCACGCTTAGCGATACACACATTCCTTATGCTGAACTCTACAGTTGCACATACGACACATCTCTCACATATCAACAAGGAAATGGCCCAAGGCGCACAGGTGAAGAACACCCTTTCCGACAGGCGGCTGAACCCACCTCGTGGGCTATCCCAGCGAACCATGTCATACGACATTACATTTTCACATACGGAAATTGAGTGAATAAAACTTCTCGAGAACCCAAAGAGCTTTCGTATAGTCACTAGTTATTGCGATATTGTGTTATTGTGATTACGATGCAAAGTTCCTTTGGACGTGCATGCATGCTCACGATAAGCGGGAAATCCGGGTTCAAGTCCCGGTCCGGCACGAATTTTCGTTGTCGTCATTCCATTCTACAGCTGATAGTTGTCATTATTCTCAAGTGCGAATACATTTAATGCACTAGCTATTTTGTAGTACCCTCTTTTAATTGATAGTTCGCAGCTATGGAAATATTAATGTCAGTGCGTCAGCCCTGTTTCCTAAAGAAATATGTTAAGCATTTGGATTCTGTAGTTGACAAAGCCTTAGTATCAAGGACAAGACACAACAGATGTGAATGGAATTCGGGAACTGTGTTCACTTTCCACACACCTAATCTTGGAAAATAGTTGTCAGTCATAGCCAACGTCATAAAACCTATCAGAGCAAATGAATGAAAGTAAGTTAATTCTTAATAAAGGTTCTGACCGATTTAAATAGTTGAATATGAATAGAAGTGCAAAATATTACTTACTTTTATTCTCTATGAGTAGTCAAAAAATGGTTCAAATGGCTCTGACAACTATGCGACTTAACTTATGAGGTCATCAGTCGCCTAGAACTTAGAACTAATTAAACCTAACTAACCTAAGGACATCACACACATCCATGCCTGAGGCAGGATTCGAACCTGCGACCGTAGCGGTCGCTCGGTTCCAGACTGTAGAGCCTAGAACCGCGCGGCCACTTCGGCCGGCTAGTAGTCGAAAGGTATGTAGTTAGATAAAGTGGAGACAGTCTTAAATCACTGAATATACCTCACATAATCCCAGAAAAATTTTTGCGTTACAAATTACTCAGTCGAAGACCAGTGTACCATCTAATGGTAATTAATAACAAGCTGTTCCCATAATGTTCTAGATTTATTCTTCTTTTTCTGAGTTTTACTACGAGACACTATGTTTTGCGATCGACACCATGTTGTACCTACTCAGACAGCGTAGTGCAACAGCGCTTTCGTTGTCGAAAAAAGATGAGTTGAGAAGTGGTGGAATCCGACTGCGGGTTTAAGTTTGTTCGTCTTGTATTCTACATCGTGTGCTCATTATTTTCCGCAGTTTATGTGGATTCTGATCTCGGTTCTCCTTTCCCGACGGACATAAAAAGCTCGAAACATGCTAAGATGCGAGAACATAATATACGGCTCCAGGGGTTGTAGAAGTGATTCAGTAGATAGTATTTTGATGAGAAACACATATCTGAGAATGTATCGTTAAGGTAAACACTGCTTTACAAAGAGAGTGAACGACCCAGGATGCATGGTCGGATGTCATTGTAACTACGTCAACGTACACACCGTCGGCAGGTATTCAAAAGATTAGAGTTGCGGTTTTCCGTGACATAGAACTACTTCAAGTGTGCATCAGTGTTCTTCGGGTTTAGTGTTGTTATAGGTTTGGTACCGTATCAATGTGGCGTGAACAGCGTCATATTTTGGGAGGTTGCTATGGAGGACGCGGAAATGCCGCGTACTCTTGTAGGACAGCGTTATTATAATCTGCCGGTAGTTGAAAGTGGCCTCATTGTGGGTATAGATTTGGCTGGATGACCGAATCGTGCAATATCTAGATTTGTGAGGCATTCCGATGTGAGAGTGACCAGACTGGTGACAGCATGGGAATGTGAAGGAAAGCATCCTCGTCGTCAAGATAAAACTTGACGAAGTCTGACAACTACCAGGGAGCATCGCCGTATTGTGCACCAGGAACACAGTAACACAGTCACATTTGCTCCTGTCATTCGAGAACAAGTAATAGATTCGCTGCTGTTGTGTCGGCAGATTAGCCAACACAACGCACACTAATTGAGAGAGGAGGCCGAAATGCACGCGTCAACTCACGCAGGCTGGCGTTAGGTCTGAAACAGGATACGTAATGAATGCTATAAAGAAAAGTACGTAGCTGCTGGAATACTTAACTTTAATCCATCATTTGTATACAGCGTTCTTGATGATACAAGTGAGACTCTCTCTAGAAATGGTTAATGGCGCCTTGCTAGGTCGTAGCCATGGACTTAGCTGAAGGCTATTCTAACTATCTCTCGGCAAATGAGAGAAAGGCTTCGTCAGTGTAGTCGCTAGCAAAGTCGTCCGTACAACTGGGGCGAGTGCTAGTAAGTCTCTCAAGACCTGCCGTGTGGTGGCGCTCGGTCTGCGATCACTGACAGTGGCGTCACGCGGGTCCGACATGTACTAATGGATCGCGGCCGATTTAAAGCTACCACCTAGCAAGTGTGGTGTCTGGCGGTGACACCACAGCTGCAACATTGCGTGTCATACAGTGTCACTGATCGGAGACTAGAAGCAGCTGGACTAGAGAATTGCCGCCCCTTGTGAAGGCTGCCTAGAACACAGCATCAGTGAAACCGTGGCACCGCGACCAGGAAGCATGGATTACGGATGACTGGCGTCACACTGTGTCCAGCCATGAATCGCGGTTCTGCACTACACCGGACGACCAGCATTGGCGAGTACAGTGGCACCTGGAAAGAGGTCCCATTCGTCCAACACTTTGGAGAGGAACGGCGGTGTTATTCCTGGCGTTACGGTTTTGGGACTCATCAGGTATGACTTCAAGACATAGCTAGTAGTTATTGAGGGATCTATGGCGGCACAACGATACATCCCACATATCCTGCGTCCAAATTTATTACCTCTCGTGCGACAGCATCGTGATGGCCTTTTTAAATTTGACGATGCTCGTCCACACACGGTTCATGTCTGTATGAATTGCCTGAGTCGTGTTGAGGTAACGTTCTGGACAACAACACTCCCAGATTTGTCCCCGACAGAACATGCGTGGAACCCGTTCGGGCGTCTACTTCGTCCCAGTTTCAGTATCGAGGATATCAAAGACTAGTTACAACAGCTGTGGGACAGTTTGCCTCAAGGAGGATACAAAGGCTTAGCTAACGAATCACTGAATTCAACCTAGCCAGAGAAGGGTGCATCGTCATACTGATAGGTCGTCTCATCCTGCAGAGTAATTTCTAAATTTGTCACGAGTTTGTAATCACTGAAATAACATCACATACACTACTGGCCATTAAATTTGCTACACCACGAATATGACGTGCTACAGACGCGAAATTTAACCGACAGGAAGAAGATGCTGTGATATGCAAATGACTAGCTCTTCAGAGCATTCACACAAGGTTGGCGCCGGTGGTGACACCTACAACGTGCTGACATGAGGAAAGTTTCCAACCGATTTCTCATACACAAACAGCATTTGACCGGCGTCGCCCGGTGAAAAGTTGTTGTGATTCCTCGTGTAAGGAGGAGAAATGCGTACCATCACGTTTCTGACTTTGATAAAGGTCGGATTGTAGCCTATCATGATTGCGGTTTATGGTATCGCGACATTGCTGCTCGCGTTGGTCGAGATCCAATAACTGTTAGCAGAATATGGAATCGATGGGTTCAGGAGGGTAATACGGAACGCCGTGATGGATCCCAACGGCCTCGTATCACTAGCAGTCGAAATGACAGGCATCTTATCCGCATGGCTGTAACGGATCGTGCAGCCACGTTTCGATCCCTGAGTTAACAGATGGGAACGTTTGTAAAACAAGAACCATCTGCACGAACAGTTCGACGACCTTTGCTGCAGCATGGACTATCAGCTCGGAGACCATGGCTGCGGTTACCCTTGACGCTGCATCACAGACAGGAGCGCCTGCGATGGTGTACTCAACAACGAACCTGGGTGCACGAATGACAAAACGTCATTTTTTCGGATAAATCCAGGTTCTGTTTACAGCATCATGATGGTCGCATCTGTGTTTGGCGACATCGTGGTGAACGCTCATTGGAAGCGTGTATTCGTCATCACCATACTGGAGTACCACCCGGCGTGATGGTATGGGGTGCCATTGGTTACACGTCTCGGTCACCTCTTGTGGGCATTGACGGCAGTTTGAACAGTGAACGTTACATATCAGATGAGTTACGACCAGTGGCTCTAACCTTCATTCGATCCCTATATTTCAGCAGGATAATGCACGACCGCATGTTGCAGGTCCTGTACGGCCTTTCTGGATACAGAAAATGTTCGACTGCTGCCCTGGCCAGCACATTCTCCAGATCTCTCACCAACTGAAAACGTCTGGTCAACGATGGTCGAACTACTGGTTCGTCACAATACGCCAGTCACTACTCTTGGTGAACTGTGGTACCGTGTTGAAGCTGCATGGGCAGCTGTACCTGTACACGCCATCCAAGCTCTGTTTGACTCAATGCCCAGACGTATCAAGGCTGTTATTACGACCAGAGGTGGTTGTTCTGAGTACTGATTTCTCAGGATCTATGCACCCAAATTGCGTGAAAATGTAATCACATGTCAGTTCTAGTATAATATATTTGTCCAATGAATACTCGTTTATCATCTGCATTTCTTCTTGGTGTAGCAATTTTAATGGCCAGTAGTGTACTTTCTCAGCCAGTGAAGTTTCATTTCGTTTCCTCCTCTCCTTCTGGGCGCTTTACTTTTTTTGTCAGGCGGTGTCAAATAACATTGAAGATAGGATCGGTTTCACATCTCCCGGTTTCTGTTACCACATAAACTCAGAAAAGGGCGCCGTCGTAAATCTTAGAGCGATGTGGCACAGTAGTGAGCACACTGGACACGCATTTGGCAGGACGACGGTTCAAACCCGCGTCTGGCCATCCTGATTTAGATTTTCCGTGATTTCTCTAAATCGGTTCAGGCAAATGCCGGGTTGGTTCCTTTGACACGGCAGGGCCGATTTCCTTCGCTATCCTTCTCCAATCCGATTGGAACGACGACCTCGCGGTTTGGTCCCCTGCCACAAATCAACCAATCATCGTCAGTCTATGTCGTAATTATGACAACACATATTGTTTTCCTCCGTCTCTAACAACGCCTTCGAGAAATTAGCACTTCTGCAGGTGGTAGGGTTGATCGTGGTGCTCCACAGACGCGTCTCAGTCTTGATTTTGAAGAGGATGTACTTTGTTATGTAGAAGAGAACCCGACGGCTAGTGATCGAAAAATTAGCCATATCATGGACTCCTGTAGAGGACACAGATACGAACTCACTCTTCGTCTGGGTGCGTTCCGTGAAAGTGATCCTATCTTCAAACTTATATGGGTTTCTTATCAAAATTTTATCTATTAAGTTCCTCTACAGTACCTAGAAGCCTGTAATAGAAGTTGTGCAATACTCTGTGAATACATGTTGGATGTATACAGAAAGATAACCTGCAAAACGTAAGTAAGATACCAGTCGTTCAGGTGTCATGTTACGCATCTAGTGTCAGGTTATCCATTTGGTCTCCTTGCTTCCCTACTTCATATCCCCCGGAAAATCACCTGGAATTGATCACGCTCACACAGGAAACTCACCCAGGCAATTGTACTATTTATATTCAAGGTAAGGACGTGAATGTATAGTCGTCAGATGTCAAAAAAGTGGCGGCAACCCGTTGTCCTCCTACCCTCACCTACCGCCCCTCTGGGCCAATGAGAATCATGCAACCCCTCTACACCTTCATCTTTTATAACTAGTACACTTTTGTGGCAGGAGTTACTATGGAGTTGAACAGCATAGGGAGCGGATGTGTCTAAAAATGGTTCAAATGGCTCTGAGCACTATGGGACTTAACATCTGAGTTCATCACTCCCCTAGAACTTAGAACTACTTAAACCTAACTAACCTAAGGACATCACACACATCCATGCCCGAGGCAGGATTTGAACCTGCGACCGTAGCGGTTGCACGGTTCCAGACTGAAGCGCCTGCCACGGCGGATGTGTCTTTTTGTTAATAACAATATTTAGTGACACCGGCGGAGACCACACCCAGCTCGATATGTAAGTACATACCAATTTTACGTATTTTTCGATGTCTTCCTCAGTTTTAGTATTGTTAATGAGTTTTTCTATTTTATAACTGAGGTAAGCATTCTAGAGCTAGGTAGCAAAGGGGGAAGGTTGAGTCCATATGTTAACAACAAATCACGTCACTTTACGATTCAGTTAATAACAGTTTTGTAGTACGTAGCACCACCAGAGACCACACCTAGGCAGAAATGTAAGAGCGCTCGGAATTCTTTGTTTTTAACTAGTTTACCCATTTTATTTTGTTTTCTATCAGACAAGATTCACCCCTCTGTTCCTTACGTAATGATGCTCCCAGAAACCCGCTCCCAACTCCATCTTTTACAACTGGGACAGATGGGTGGGCACCACAGGTTGTAGGCTGTGTCTGTTTGTTAATAACAAATCACGTCACTAGAGGTCTATTTGCTAATAATAAATGATTATTTCAAGACACCAGCAGACGGCACACCCAGACAGATACGTAATTTTCTCATTTTTCCACAATTTTATCCTATTACCAGAATTATGTGTGTCAACATCGCGCCACGACGTAGCGTCACCACGTCGCATCATGAGCTCCATCGTGTCGCGTCGATGTGATGATGCTCTCGGTATCGTCTACATCTACGTCTACGTAATCACTCTGCTATTCAAATAAAGTGCCTGGAAGAGGGTTCAATGAACCACCTTCAAGCTGTCTCTCTACCGTTCCACTCGCGAACGGCGGGCGGGAAGAGCAAGCACTTTAATTTTTCTGTACGAACCCTTATTTCTCTTATTTTATCGTGATGATCATTTCTCCCTGTGTAGGAGAATGTTTTCTCAATTGGAGGAGAAAACCAGTAATTGAAATTTCATTAGAAGATGCCGTTGCAACGAAAACTGTCTTTGTTTTAATGATTGCCACTCCAATTCACGTATCATGTCTGTGGCACTATCTCCCCTATTTCGTGATAATACAAAACGAGCTACCCTTCTTTGAACTTTTTCAACGTCATCCGTCAGTCCCACCTGATGCGGACCCCACACCACACAGCAGTACGCCAGAATAGGGTGGACAAGCGTGGTGTAAGCAGTCTCTTTAGTAGACCTGTTGCACCTTCTAAGTGTTCTACCAATTAATCGCGGTCTTTGGTTTGCTCTACCCACATCATTATCTATGTGATCATTCCAATTTAAGTTATATACAATTGCAGTCCCTAAGTATTTAGTTGAATTTACAGCCTTTAGATTTGCGTGACTTATCGCGTAATCGAAATTTAGCGGATTTCTTTTAGTACTCATGTGAATAACTTCACATTTTTCTTTATTCAGGATCAATTTCCACTTTTCGCACCATACAGGTATCGTATTTAAATCATTTTGCAATTTGTTTTGGTCATCTGATAATTTTACAAGACGGTAAATGACAGCATCATCAGCAAACAATCTACGTCGGATACTCAGATTGTCTCCTATGTCGTTAATATAGATCAGAACATTAGAGGGACTATAACACTTCCTTGGGGAACGCCGGATATTACTTCAATTTTACTCGATGACTTTCCGTTAGTTACTACGAACTGTGACCTATCTGACAGGAAATCACGAATCCAGTCGCACAACTGAGGCGATGTTACTTAGGCACGCAGTTTGGTTAGAAGACGCTTGTGAGGAACGGTACCGAAAGCCCTCTGGAAATCTAAAAATATGGAATCAATTTGACATCCCCTGTAAATAGCACTCATTACATCATGAGTATAAAGAGCTAGTTGTGTTTCACAAGAACGATATTTTCTGAATCCGTGTTGACTATGTGTCAATAAATCGTTTTGTTCGAGGTACTACATGGTGTTCGATCACAGTATATGTTCCCAAAACCTACAGCAAATCGACAAATCCCCATTTATGTACCACTGCTAAGCCACCACACCATTACTAGTGTGTGACGTCGTACTATCCGACACGAACACACTGACAGAAATGGTACGTAGTGTCAATGGCATCACAGAGAATTCTATGAGCACTACCGATTCTAACCAGAGATATCGTATATGAAATTCCACACTACATTACTACATTGTCTGACGTCATAGTAAAATTCTGATACCTCCAGTCAAAGGTACTGAATTTTCAGCGCTGTACTGCAAAATGCACCTCTAGAGAGCTGTTCAGTATCTGTAACAACTCCAACGAAAATCATGTCGTCTGCAGGATAGCCCTCCCCTTATACTCCGAAGTGTGGGAATGTAGACACGAACGCCAATGCTTGCGGTCACAGAGTCCGGCAATGTTCTGGTGTAAGCCTACTGGTGTAGCGCCTGAAATTGCTGCAGTTCCGAATGAGGGATCCCTCGGCTTCGGTAATATCGGCAAACAGATCGCAAGCTGTAGGTGGAAATGTCATAGACTGGTGCAACACACACCGTTCTCCCCCCTGTATTTGCTGGATAGTGCGGGTCCGATATGGAACTGCTCGTACGATCGTGATCACCGGATCGCGAACTGAAGTGTGCCACAACTCCCCAGGAGTCGTAGAGAAATTTGCACAGTGTATCTGTAATCAACTCCGATATGGTAGCTGGCACAAATGACAGTCAGTCATTCTAGGCAGCAAAACCTGTCGTAACTCACCGACGCCTTTGTGGATAATCGCTGCTAACATTTTAAGCGCCAAGCATATCCCTCACCACCAACTTTTCTTCCTGGGCCAATCAGAACTATAATTCCCCTAATACCCCCAACCGTTCTGCTTTTAAAATTAACGTGGGTACTCCTTTTTCAGCCAGGTAGCATATCAACGTATTGTTTCGTTCGTATTTTGGCAAAATAATACCCATACTCTAGACTTAAGTCCGTAGTACAACGCTTATGCGATCTCTGTAGTAGTAGTAGTAGTAAACGACTCAAGAGGAGGAGATTAGTGTTTAATGTCCCGTCGACAACGAGGTGATTAGAGACGGAGCACAAGCTAGGATTATGGAAGGATAGAGAAGGCAAGTGATTGTGCCCTTTCGAAGGAACTACCCTGGCATTTGCCTTAAGCGATTTTGGGAAACTACGTAAAACCTAAATTAGGATGGCCGGACGCAGGTTTGAAGTGTCATCCACCCGATGCGAGTCCAGTGTGCTAACTAGTAAACGGCTCAAAATTTTTTCTATACGAGCTCGCATTAACGGCACGAATTTGCGTAATAGAGTTCCAAATTAATTTTGTAGACAGATAGTTATATTTTGCACATGTCAAACACAGTTAGACGATTATTCATATTGAAATCGAAAACATATGAGTAAAGAGTCCAGATGACGGTGCTTTCAGTGATAACGTGTAAGTTTGGTTGTAATTACACTCATTCATGTGAATACTCCAAGGCCAAGGGTAGGGTGGATGCGACTTCATTCTCTGTATACATGACGGCATATTAATGGAGGTACTTCATTTTAATGATACTCTGCCTGTACTGTCTGCCGTCGGGTTCCTCTAAATGGCAGGCAGCACCGCACAACAGCCAAGATATGAGGGAAACAAACCAACAGCCAAACAGGCGAAGACATCAGGTAAACACGCCGAAGATTCCAGTCGATTAATAGGAACCTTTCCTTGCAGAGGTCGCCGCGACATATCCGGCCACGGATTCCTATGCCGGGTTTCTATTGGATCCAGCTCACTATATAGGCCCGGCCGGTCGAAGGCAGAGCAGTCTTCGTCCGCTGGTAATGGCAACTCCTATAGCAGAGTCTCCGAGAAGATATTGCCGAAGCCGCTGTACTGCACCGCCGATCGAAGTACCAGCCGACCGAGAGGAACCACATCTCCGGCTAGATCGACGGACGTCTACATCTATTGTACAGCCAGCTAATGTATTGTAGAAGAAGTTACGTTAAATAAACTGTTGGAGAATACAACAGTGGCGACGAGTAAGGGTTCGACAACCCAAAGAAGATGGAACCACAACAACAACAAGCACAACCACAACTGCAACAGCAGAATCTATCAGTGCAGCAGGTACTGAATCAACTTTTTCAACAGTTCGTGATACTGCAGCAGCAACTGATTGCCGGAAATCAAAGTCTTCACCATCCACCGACACTGCCAGCGTTCCCGGCATTCGATGAAGGCGCTGAAGATTGGGAAATATACGAAGAGGATTCGTCAACATTTCCGGATTCATCAGGTATCCCAGGAAAATGGTCAGAGAGCCTATTTTCTTTCTTGGAATGTCTCCCGTATGTACGTGCTTCTGACGAATCTCCAGCCCCGTGATCCTGACAGTCTTACCTTCACCGCCATATGTGAGTGTCTCACCTCCTACTATTGCCGCAGATATCACGTCATGGCAGCAAGAGTGGAATTTCACGAGAGTCGAAAGAAACCCGATCAGACGTACCGACAATCGGCTGCTGAACTCCAAGGTCTCGCTCGGAAGTGCAACTTTGTCACCCGCATATCCCGGGAATCTTACGCAGATGACATGGTCCGGTATCACCTGATCCAAGCAGCCCCAGACGTGGCTTTCCGCCACAACGCCTGAAAGTTGGAGGACCCGTCGCTAGATCAAATCATAGAACTTGCATTCAAGTTTGAAGTTTCCACTGCAGCTGACCGCAGACTGGAAACGTGGGCCGACGTCGCAGCCATCCGAGAAGAGACTTCCGACGTCCACTAGGACGTCGCGGCCATATACGCACCTTCACGCCGCACTCCCCGGCGCAACACCCCGGCATCTACTCGGCGTACGGAAAAGAAAAAAAGACGGTCGTTTCAGGAAGACAACCAGCAGCCGCCTCCGGGCCAGCAACGCCGCCGCAGGGAACCCCTGCGCCTTCCATATTGTCTGGGATGCTACTCCCAGCATGAACGCAAGGATTGTCCTGACCGATGGGCGACGTGTCGCCGTTGCGGTCGGGACGGGCACCTTGCATCTGTCTCTTGCTGTGCCACGGCGCCGATCTCCAGGCGCTCCGACACCGAGGCGTCCATGGACATCAACCAAGTTGTGTCTTCGGCGTCCCCCAAACTGTATATTGATGTCACCATATTGGGTAAGCCAGTTCGACTGCAGGTCGATACAGGGGCTGCGGTATCCCTGCTCAATTACACTACCTATACCGTTTTAGGAGCGCCAAGCCTTCAACCGGCTCCTTGACGCCTCCTTACGTACAACAGATAGGAAAACGCTTTGTTGGGCCAGTTCACGACGGTGGTTTCTTACAAATCTGTCAGTCGTACGATTTCTTTTCCGGTAGTTAACAGTTCCGATGCTACCGATCTGTTTGGGTTGGATGCTTTCCAAATGTTCGAGTTCACAACCGACGATCATGTACATCTGGTTTCTCCACAGGTGCCGTTTCCCGAAGTTGACTCTCTCTGCACCGAATTCCAGGATCTCTTCTCCCCCGGCATCGGGTGCGCCAAGGGGTTTGCAGCGACCCTCCACCTCCGGCCGTCAGCCCGTCCTCGATACTTCCGGGCGAGGCAGGTCCCCATCGCTCTCCAGCAGCCACTGCGTGACGAATTGGACCGTCTGCAACAGGAAGGGGTGCTACAGCCTGTTCAGTTCAGCCCCTGGGCCACGCCTCTCGTCATCATCCAGAAGCCAGGCAGGCGTCTCCGTCTCTCCGGGGACTTTTTGACGACCCCCAACCCCCAGCTCCAGGTGGACGGCTTTCCACTCCCTCGGCCTGATGATCTCTTCCGTAAATTGGCTGGTTGTCGTTACTTTATCAAAATTGATCTTGCTGAGGCGTACCTCCAGGTTCCTTTGGATGAAGCTTCTCAAGCCCTCACCGTTCTGAATATGCCCGCCGGCTTTTTCCAAGTCACACGCCTCATGTTTGGCCTGGCTAGCGCCCCAGCCTTTTTCCAACGCTTCTTTGAACAACTTCTGCACGACATTCCCGGTTGCATTACTTACCTCGACGACATTGTCGTTTCGGGCCCTGCTGCTGCATCCCATCTTACCAACTTGCGTCAGCTGTTTCTTCGCCTCCGCCAAGCTGGGCTAAAATGCAATAAGGAGAAGTGTTCTTTCTTTCAACCTTCTATTTCCTTTTTACGACATGTTATTTGACATAAAGGCATCTCTCCATCATTTTCCTATGTGGACGCCATACGCTGCCTGCCTCCCCCACGGGTCATCCATCAGCTGAAATCCTTCCTTGGAAAAATATCGTATTACCGGAAGTTCCTTCCGTCGGCCGCATAGGTGGCAGCCCCCTTCAGTTGGTCCCTGGCCTGTGAGACGACCTTTTCCACCCTCAAACGCCAGTTGCAATCGGCCTCCTGCCTGATGCCGTATGATCCGTCTCTGCCGTTGCTCCTGGCCACGGACGCCTCTGTTTATGGGGTTGGGGCTGTCCTCTCCAACAAGCTTCCAGGTGGGACAGAACGTCTAGTGGTTTTTCTATCCAAGGCCCTAACTGCCACCCAGCTGAAGTACTCTCAGATCGAAAAGGAGGCATTGGCTATTGTATTCGCCTGTTCCAAACTCATGCCTTTTTTTATATGTATGGGCCTTTCATATCGTCACTGACCACTAGCCCCTCCTCTCCCTGTTTTCCACGGAGGCCCTGCTTCCTACGAAGACGTCTCAGAGGCTTCAACGATGGGCCCTGTTCCTCTCGCAATTCCGTTACACCTTGCATTTTAAATCTACTTCCCATCACGCCAACGCGGATGCTCTTTCCTGCCTTCCTCTTGGTCCCGACCCTGCGTTTGACTCTTCGAACATCCTCATGTTCCAAGTTGATGCAGCGATCCACGACACCCTGCGCGGGTTTCCCACCACGGCCTCCACGGTGGCAATTGCGACCACGCGTGACCCGTTGTTGCGCCGTGTCCACTCCTATGTTCAGCGCAGGTGGCCCAGCTGTGCCCCCACCCGCGACCAGCAGCACCTTCGGTTCTTTTTTTCTATCCGCCATCAGCTGTCGGCGGTGGATGGTGTCGTTTTGTGGGTAGACCGTACATCCACTCTGCGTGTGGTCGTTCCCCAGCATCTACGGACCGAAGTCTTGCGTCTCTTACATCAAGGCCATTGGGGAATCGCTCGCACCAAGGCATTGGCCCGGCGTCACGTCTTTTGATTCAGGCTTACCAGGGACGTCACTCACATGGTTTAGAATTGCTCCACGTGCGCGCAACAGCTGTCCCGGCCCCCTCAAACCTTCCTCTCTTGGCCTACGCCGGCGAGTCCCTGGGATCGCATTCATTTGGACTTCGCTGGCCTCTTCCTCGGCTACCAAAGGCTTCTCGTCACCGTTGCCTTTTCACATTTTCAGTTCGTTATCAGTTGTACCAGCACCACCTCGGAAGCGACCCTCGCTGCTCTCCAGAAAGTTTTTTGTTTGGAAGGGTTGCCGCTATCAATTGTTACCGATAACGCCCTTAAATTCCGGAGCCAGGAATTAGCGACGTTTTGTTCTGCCAACGGCATCCAACACGTCCTCACTCCGCCCTTTCACCCGCAATCGAACGGCGAGGCCGAACGCCTCGTCCGGACATTTAAGGCCCAAATGACGAAATATGCCTACGTCCACACTTTGGACGAGTCACTGACGTTGTTCCTCAGTTCCTATCGATCGACGGCCATCGGCTCCCGTAGTCCGACGGAACTTTTGCATGGCCGGCAACCGCGTACCCCTTTGCACCTCCTCCGGCCCGGACCCAAACAACGGGTTCCGACTGCACAGGGTCCCTTTGTTCCGGGATCCCTTATCTGGGCGCGAGGTTTCGGCCCGAGATCCTAATGGATTCAGGGGATGATCATCCGGCCGCGAGGCCGTCAGCTATTTGACGTCCGCATCGCCGACACAGTGGTCCGCCGGCACCGCAACCAACTCCGACGCCGGTATCAGGGTTTTCCGACCGCCTCTTCTTTCCGGCAAGTCGCTCCGCCGCCTTCTTCCGGTCACCCGGATTTGGTTCCTTCCTCCCACGGTCGGCGTACAGGGGCGCCAGACCCCGTCCAGCAGCAACAGCCGTCGTCTCCACAGCGGCTGCAGGCTCCACCGGCTCCTCCGCCGGCCCGTCCGGCTGCGCCATCCGCCATCATTGCCGATGTCCCCATGCCCTTGGCACCGCCGCCGCCTATGTCGCAGCCTAGCCAGCGACGCCCGCACGGTCCACTTTCCGGGCAGCATACCGCGGACGTCGATGAACCTATGCCCCTGGCGCCGCTGCGGCCAGCTTCCCTGCCTCTTCCGCGACGCAGCTCCGACCGTCTGTCCCGCCACGCCGCGCCCTACTCTGCGGGGGCGAGTTTTTACCACATCCTCCACGAGGCCGCCAAGGCCGACCAGGACGACGTCGCCCTCCTCTCCCCCCCGGGAAGTGAGGTGTGTACTGTCTGCCATCAGGTTCCCCTAAATGACAGGCAGCACCGCATAACAGCCACGATATGAGGGAAACAAACCAACAGCCAAACAGGCGAAGACATCAGGTAAACACGCCGAAGATTCCAGTCGATTAACAGGAACCTTTCCTTGCAGAGGTCGCCGCGACATATCCGGCCACGGATTCCTACGCCAGGTTTCTAGTGGCTCCTGCTCACTATATAGGCCCGGCCGGTCGAAGGCAGAGCAGTCTTCGTCCGCTGCTAATGGCAACCGCTATAGCAGAGTCTCCGAGAAGATATCACCGAAGCCGCTGTACTACACCGCCGATCGAAGTACCAGTCGACAGAGAGGAACAACATATCCGGCTAGATCGACGGACGTCTATATCTGTTGTACAGCCAGCTATTGTATTGTAGAAGAAGTTACGTTAAAGAAACAGTTTTAGAATACAACACTGCCCACTTTACAGCAAGGAAGTAGTTGCTCATTTAAATTATAATAACGCTGGAGCTCACAAACAGACAGATGTAGCTATCTTGACGACCCTGACGATTAAGTTTACACCCTTTCGCCATACAGCGCTGTAGCGCTGGGATACTAAGCAGTATCCACGTCGACGGCGTCTTAAACCATCCTTACCAAACACGCTTTCACTCACCACGAAAACACGCCATTATATATGTTTCGAAAGCACAACTGAAACAGCCGGAGAGAACTTTCGACAAAAAGAGTAAATGTACGATAAATTGGGTTAAAAATTAGCAAACGTCAAGGAGTTGTATTAGGAGCTAATCTGAGAGATGTAGATAAAACTTGTGTTACTCACGTTGCCTATAGAGTCCTTTTTTATACTTCATCAGCAAACTTCTCATAATTCGCCTATAGCAATACCAGTATGCAATCAATGTGTTTCGATTCTAAAATGATACAACTTTACACTGCATCTAACTATTTTTTACGATTCCAAGACATATGGCTTGCAACTAAAACGTATTTGGATTGCAAACTGCCAGAGCATTCAGAATAAAATAATGATACCGTTCTCTCTCACACAGTCACATAGAACTAATGGGAGTATGATAATTTCATCCTGTCTCTCCAGAATGCACCATCGTTCCACTAGTAATGCAAAGGTGCTGTCACTACCCCTCTTATATTTACTCGTCACTACTCCCTTCGACCTGTTACATCATCTGCATAGTGATTTTTGTTTCCTACGTATATCTGTAACGCTATGTTTCTCCCTCCCTCTGTATATATACACTGGTGTCCAAAATTAAAGCAACAAACTGAAATTTTGCAAGCCTCCTTTTATTTCGGCTCATAACACTATAAACAGGTGACGGTAAAGTAAAAAAAACGCAAACAATTCAGTATGTAAACAACTGCAACATGCATAACGGTAGAAAAAAATGTTCTTCGTGTTTTCCAACTTAACAGATTTGCACACACATTTAGACAACTAGTTAACGTGAGCCTGACAACGAAAGGGCATACTGTGGATGCTGCCATCAGTCTCATGCTGAGGCAATAACGCCCATTCTTCCTGCAGAGCTGCTCATAGTCTTGGTGAGTGGTCGGTGGATGCTGGCGTCATACAAGCCGTCTCCCCGATACATGCCAGATATGCTCTGTGGGATTCAAATCGGGAGAGCGAGCAGGCCGAGCCATGCGTGCAATATCTTCCGTTTCCAAGAAAACATCAACCACCCGTCATCTGTAACGTCGAGTATTATCGTCTATCAATACGAAGTCTGGGCCAACAGTACCTCGCATCAACAGCAAATGAGGTCCCAAGATCTCGTCACGATACCTGACAGCAGTTAAAGCTTGCCGACTCACCCGCACAATTTCGTGAATAGGGGTTCGAGTGGTAAACATAATCCCTGCCCACACCATTAGGGATGCTCCTCGATATCGGTCTCTTTCCACATTGTCTGGGTCCCGAAACTGTGTTTTGCGTTCCCTCCAGATGCAAAGCCATCGATAACCACTCACCAGGCTAAATTGAGACATATCTGTGAGAACAATATTGGCCCATTCTTCGACCGCCCAGTTGGCGTGTTAATTACTCCACCCAAGACGTTCTCTTATGTGAAGACGCGTCAGAGGTAGACATACAGCTGGTCTGCGACTATAAAGGCCACTCTGCCGAAGCATTCTGCACACCGTTTGACTCCATACAGTACCTCCATCGGATGCTGCTAGCTCACATGCCAGTTACTGTGCAATACTAAGGCGGTGCTGTCGTGCCATTAAAGCCAAATGACGGTCCTCTCTTCTGAAGTCACACGTGGTCAGTCCTGCCCTAGTCTTCGGGATACAGTTTCGGTCTCTATAAATTGTCGGCACGTCCGAGAAACAACAGAACGATTCACACATCAGTTTGCGACTGTCCTGCTTCCGTTCTTTCTATGGCCGTCCACCGCAGACAATCTGGTAAGCATCTTCTATGTGCCATACTGCACCGTCTGTGACTGTGTACGCAGCGATTGTGAATGTGGGACTACCCGGCAAACAGCACCTCGTTTGCTAGACGTCGTTACGTCATCTTTGGCACAATTTTCCGTTGACCAGGATGCCATCTTCCGTGGAGAACAGGATTGTACGGACATATGGTTGACATTTTGTACGTTAATATCGTGAATAAGACACAGGACGGGGAAATAACGATATGTTGCTTTAATATATTCAAACTAATCTATAATGAGTTCACTTTCTCTCAACCTTGAGCACAGATCTCAGCTAATTTGGAGACAGATTGTGTGATGGTTGTAATAGACCACTCATCCAGAGCTTTCTAGCTAAGCATCCAAGACATATCTCCAGACACTCTGATCTGCTGCTTACGTCAATACACAGTCACAGACGGTGAAGTATGGCACAGGGAAGATACCTACCAGACTCCCTGCGGTGGATGGCCATAGAAAGAACGGAAGCAGGACAGTCTCAAACTGATGTGGCCCGATGGCTTAGTGTGAATCGTTCTGTTGTTTCTCGGACGTGTAAATTCAGATATCTCCTGTATGAGCATTTAATATCCAGATTATTTACCGAATTTTTGACCCTTTCTATATTTTTGACTTTTATCTACTTTTTCCATGTGTAAGTGTACAAATATAAATATGTTCTTATTGCTTACATGAGCAAATATGGTCCCCTCTCCCAAATCAACCAACCAAGAGCAGACAGAGCTTGCTATTTTTTTGTGCCATCCAACATCGGTACAGAACCCAACCCAGCCAGGGTATATACTTAGTCTTCCAAAGTCCTCCAAATGACTACTCTAAGTGCCATTACCAACGGTAGAAACACACACACACACAAACACACACACACACACACACACACACACACACACACACACACACGTTAATGGATTGCTTTTGCAGGTAGTGTGTTGACGTTATTCTGCTATGTACACACAGTTATGCCAGTTTGCCTATTGGTTTCCAGCAGGTATCACCACTCCTTCCCTCCACCGACGACGAAGGCATCTAGAGAGGCAAGACGAAATTGTCATACTACCATAGTTCTACGCGTGTGTGAGGGAACGGTAGTGTTACTTTATTCTGAACGCTGTGGCATTCTCCGGGCCAATACATACTAGTTGCACGTTATATGCATTTGTAATCAAAAAAATAGTTGGATGCAGTGTAAACTGGTATCATTTCAGAATCAAAACACACTGATAGCGTGTTGACGTTACTATAGGCGAATCATGAGAAGTTTGCTGGCAAACGACGAAACAAAGGGACTCTGTGGGCAACGTGTATAGCATTAGTTTTATATATAATACATGACTTAGCTCCTAATATTACTGCTTGGTGTTTGTCTATTTTTTAAAGCCATTTATCATACGTTTAGCCTTTTCATACAGTGTTCTCTCCGGCTGTATCAACTGTGTCAAATTTACTGATTTCCAGACATATACAATGAAGTGTCTTGGTGGAGAGCGAAAGTGTGTCGGCGAAGGATAGTTTAAGGCACCGTCGGCGCCGATACTCCTTCGTGTCCCATTGCTCTAACGCTATGTGGCTGGGTAGTCTGAAATTAATCGTTCGGGTCATCTCGATTGCTATATTTGTCTGTTTGTGACCTCCCGTACCTATTCTGTCTCACATTTTACCGTCATGTTTTATTATAATTAAAATAAGCAATTACTCTCTTGCTATAAAGTGGGTAAGGTGTCTTTAAGTGAATTTCCTCCTCTAGTATGCCGCTATGCGCACTGAAAATAAACTCGCATCCACCCTATTCTCGTAAAAGTGCTGTCATCTGGATTCTCTACTAACATGTTTTTGTTATAAATATGGATAATCAACTAACTGGTTTTGACGTGTACAAGATATTATCTATCTGTATATAATTTTAATTTGGAAATCGATTACGCAATCTCGTGCTGGTGGTTCAAGCTCGTATAAAAATGTATTCCGAGCCATTTAAGGCTACTACAGTGGTTGCGTAAATATTGGACTAAGGAGTTAACCCTGGCAATACCAGGGGGGTGGGGATGGTACTTTTTGCTTACCTCTTGAAAATATTGTAATCTAATCAGTTATTTTACATTCTAAAGTTTGAAAACATATTTTTTAAGGATTCTGCTACCATATTCCATACATATTTTATATTTTTCTGTTAAAGTTAATACAAAAATTTAAGTCTCAATAGCAGATCTAACTTTCACCAAAGAATGATATATTGAATATTTCCTGGTTCAGGATTTTACTTGCACACCAATTTCTCTTTAAAATGTATGTTTAGAGTAAAAAGTTAACAAGAATGGACTACATTTGAATTTCTTAATTCTTTTTGTGGTGATCACGATGTTGGTAGTGCTCATTGTTGAACGTGCACTGATATTGCTAAGAGTATTCTGAAAGGTGTTCTCAGGTGCTGGACCCTACTTTCAGATCAGTGGCTCTTTAAAATAACATGATGCCAATACAAGTCAGCAATTAAGGAATTTTGTTTTTGTTTTAATTTTATTCGGGTGAGCATAAAGTACCTCCTATCCCACTTGATAATGCGCGTTATCAAAACATCTTGATATTGATAGGGTTAAGTCTAGATTACACGTATCATTTCATCAAAATACACGTCTTATTTCCACTTACAACTGTATGAAAGTCATCCATATACTATAACGATCCTAGGACAGCGTTATCAGGTTGTTCTGTACGGTTGTCGGGCGTGGGAGCTGTATCTCACATTTGTATAGACATGTGGGCTGGTTCTTTAATAAATACAGACCGATAAGTATCCATTTTTGGTGTCCAGAGGAGCACTACGCATGTTCCTCGTCGTTGCTGGACTCCACGCCCCTATCCCACGACTCTTGGGTGTCCACGTCACAGCACACGCATTATAGTTGAAACGTCCCCTTTGAACTATTGTACACGATTGTGCTTAAACTGACACACAATATTTTCAGCGCAACGCAATCTGACTATCAAAGATCCCTGCAAAAGAATGGCCCTGAGTAACATTAAACTATACCTTTCACAAATAACTTACCTCACAAAAATCTTCATTACTCGAACTACTGCAATACAGCGAGAGCCACTACTGCCAGCTAAATAAAAGATTCAAACTACTGAAGGCACTAACTACTGATAGGGATAGTTAGCAAATGAAAGATTTTAATAGAGAACAAACACTGTATTTACCAGACTTTTTGACATTTCGATTCAATGTTATGTAACTCAGTAGTTAAATCTTCACGTGTTTGTTCAAGTGTGGTGTCTAACTTTTTAAGATTTTGTTCCACTGTGTCTAACTTTTGAAGATTTTGTCCCATTGTGTCTAACTTTTGCTGTGTTTGTCTCTGATTTTGTTCCATTCGTTGCATTAGTTGTAATAACAATGCATTAGTGTCTGGAATCTGTTCCTCTACGCTTTTCGGCAGTGTATTTGCACCGGTAACATTCACATTTTGACAAGCTGAAAATGTGTCTTGACTCATTTGAGAAAACGGTGAGGACCCAAAACCGAAGTCTACAGTATTTGCAGTATTGTGTTCTGTCACTTCGGATTCCTGAGGCGAGCTGTTGCCGACCGATCGATCGATAATGCTTCCCTGTTCACTAATTGTTTCACTGCCTACGCCATTGTTTGCCGCCCGCTCCATTTCCCTATGCACAGTTACCAAATTGCTACTTCGAATGTCTGTTAATTCACTACACAGTGGTGCTGATAAGCTACGCTCGTCGTCACTATTATTTTTCAGTTTGCTTTGGAGCCTAGTGTTACGTTTTTCACACGCCATTATTGTCACAATATTTCACACGACAACACAGAAAAACACAATTTGAAGAGCAAAAATAGGGGAACACATTAACATAGCACTGAAAATAATATGTAGTTAATTGCAAGCGCAGCTGCGAAATACTTGGTGCAAATCTACATGCATGCCACAACTGTTTTACTGTACAACAATGAAAGACTGCAACTACAAAGGAGATTCTCTCTACAATTACGCAATAGCAGTAAACAAAATCTACACTAATTACACAACTACAAGAAAAAATCAGAAGATTCCAGTGAGGTATCCTCGGCTAAGAGTCGACATATGAAACGTCCCCTTTAGAACAATTGTACACGATTGTGCTTAAACTGACACACAATATTTTTAGCGCAACGCAATCTGACTATCAAAGATCCCTGCAAAAGAATGGCCCTGAGTAACATTAAACTATACCTTTCACAAATAACTTACCTCACAAAAATCTTCATTACTCGAACTACTGCAATACAGCGAGCGCCACTACTGCCAGCTAAATAAAAGATTCAAACTACTGAAGGCACTAACTACTGATAGGGATAGTTAGCAAATAAAAGATTTTAATAGAGAACAAACACTGTATTTACCTTAATAATCATAACATATATAGCAGTTCAATTTCAAAACTTCCGCCATCTCTCTCCCCACATCCACCACTGCTGGCGGCTCACCTCCAACTGCCCAACGCTATGCGCTGTTAACATCCACCTGCCCAACAATACAATGGCAGACAACAATGCAAACTAGCCACAGACTGCACACAGCACAGCCAGTGATTTTCATACAGAGCGCTACGTGGCATTACCAATATAAACATCTAAACAGCCTACTTACATAGTGTGAATTCAATCACAAGTAGATCATGTGATTGGAAGTCTCGCCATCATGACCTGTACCCGATGTTTTTTTGCTACTACAGTGAATAATCATCGTTAGTAAAAAGCATTTGCTGTTGGTGGTCATATTGTGATGCTATGACGCAATTCAGTGTTTGTGTACCACTTTTACGATACTAACGCAGACTGCCAGAGCAATCCATACTCAGCAACGTGTTTCCATACTCGCCATAAGTTTGGTGAGATATTTTTGTGGTAAAGGATTCCATTCCTCCCGCTACGGTCGCAGGTTCGAATCCTGCCTCGGCCATGGGTGTGTGTGATGTCCTTAGGTTAGTTAGGTTTAAGTAGTTCTGAGTTCTAGGGGACTGATGACCTCAGAAGTTAAGTCCCATAGTGATCAGAACCATTTGAACCATTTTTTTCCATTCCTCCACCAGGGCGGTCGACAGATGATGGATGGTTGTTGGCCCATGTGGAGGTGCTGCAGAACGAGTACATTCCCCCAGCGCATATCACACTTGCTCGATGGGATTCAAGTTGGGCGAACGGGCAATCCAATGCAGGATCTAATACCATTTCTCGATACTATACGTAAAAAGAGACAATCGGAACCTATAATGGCTCATAAAGCTAGGTGCTGTGTGCCTATAGTTTTTACGTGGAAATCGATTACACAAAATAGTTATACTTGCATCTATTTTGGAATGGTTGAATTTCCACATGACACAGTCTTCTCCTCTAGAACCAAGACTCCGAACTAGCTTGACATGCTCTCGCAGCTATACCTCGCGGAAGCGTGGTCTTTTCAGATGTCATGGTCCCACTACACAGTGCTAAAGTCAGTATGCTGTTACCTACGATGATTCAATAGTTATTTATCGCATGCGTGACATGTTTAGGCTTGCCGTGGTGTGTTACGACAAACTACGATATTTTATAGATAGTCTAAGACCCTTACCATGTTGGTTTAACGGATGTGGGCTCTGTGTACCGCAAGACAAGTTCCACAGAAGCCTATTTTACTGACCGTCCAGTGCTTACATATGTATGATTCAGAACAAAATCTCTCTCTCTCTCTCTCTATCTCTCTTTCTCTCTCTCTCTCTCTCTCTCTCTCTGTCACACACACAAACACACACACACACACACACACACACACACACACACACACACACACACACACACAGTATA
This sequence comes from Schistocerca cancellata, assembly GCF_023864275.1. Taxonomy (NCBI): domain Eukaryota; kingdom Metazoa; phylum Arthropoda; class Insecta; order Orthoptera; family Acrididae; genus Schistocerca; species Schistocerca cancellata. Next base: position 153,855,031 of record NC_064629.1, read on the forward strand.
GGAGCCTCTCAGAAAAAACGGTGCTAGAGAGAGGATCGCTCTATTTTCTCTTATCTTACGTTGATTCTGAATGTCGATTCTCAGTTGTGTTTTCTAGCATGTTGATTGACGGTATCAGTAACAAGTCCACCATTACGTTACTGGTTTTATGGAGAATTCACCCGCTTAATAGGTGATCTGGTGATCACGAACGTACGATGAGTTGCATACCATACTGGCATTATCCAGCGAATATAAGGGGGGGGCGGGGGGGGAGGGGGGGGAGCGGTAGCCGGCCGATGTGGCCGAGCGGTTCTAGCCGTTTCAGTCCGGAACCGCGCTGCTGCTACGGTAGCATGTTCGAATCCTGTCTCGGGCATGGATGTGTGTGATGTCCTTAGGTTAGTTAGGTTTAACTACTTCTAAGTCTAGGGAACTGATGACTTTAGATGTTAAGTCCCATAGTGCTTAGAGCCATTTGAACCATTTTTGGGAGAGTGATGTTTATTTGCACCAGACTTTGATATTTTCACTGACGTCTTGAGATGTGTTTGTCATTATTAACGAGGGCGGGAGATCCATAATCCAGAACTGATATAGCAGCAGTGTCAGGCACCAGACAGGTGTGCATTATATCGCAAATTTATCGACCATTGCTTGTCACTGCGTCCACAAGCATCTACGTTCACGACTACACAGCCACACGTCGCAGTCTGAGGGGACGGGCTACTCTGCAGACGACGTAATTTTCGCTAGAGTTGTTACGTATTTTGCAGTGCTATGCTACAAATACAGCAGGTTGGCGACATCCTAATTATTCTATGACGTCACACAAACATGTTATGTAGTGTGGTATCTCTTACACAAAGTCTTTGTTAAGAAATCAGTAGTAGTTATAGAACTCTCTATGACGTCATCGACATGACGTCTTTTTCTGCCAATGTGTTCGTTTATAAAACCATGATGTCACACACTACTAATGGAGTGGTGGCTTAGCAATGAACATAAATGTGGGCAATGCTGAGAGCATCATCACATCTATGCGACACGATGGGCGTCATGATGCTACGTGGTGATGGGACGTCGTGACACAATGTTGACACATCCAAATCGGGTAATATGGTAAAATTGTGGAAATATGAGAATAATTACATACCTGCCTGGATGTGCTATCTGTTGGTGTCTCAAAATATTAATTTGTTTTTAACAAATATACCTCTAGTGACCTAATTTATTATTAACAAAACACACAACCTACAGCCTGTGGTACGCACTCAGGTGCCCCAGTTATAAAAGATGAAGGTGGGGAACGTGTGTCTCAATATAGCTAACATCTAATTCAGGCACTAGCAGCGTTGAGACCGTCTGGGATCATCATGAGGTCAGGAACAGACGGTGCATCTTGCCTAATTGGAAAAAAATACTAAAGGGGGCAAAATGTGTAAAATGCGCTACAATATGGAATTACGAGAGTACTTACATATCTACCAAGGTGTGGTCTCTGCAGGTGCTACGTACTACTAAATTGTTATTAACAAATGGACCTAGAGTGATGTAATGTGTTGTTAAATTATAGACTCGACCTCTCCTTATGCACCCCAGCTTCAGAGTGCCCTCCCCAGTTACAAAATAGGAAAAACCGGTAAAAATACTAAAACTGACGAAAACATTGGAAATCACATAAAAATGTGCTTACAGATCTGCCTGGATGTGGTCTCTGCCGGTGTCACGTAATATTGTTATTAACAAATAAACACATCCTCTTCCTATGTTGTCCAGCTACAGGATAGCTCGTCTCACTCAAGTGTCCCAGTTATCACTGTTCCAGAGGCAAGTGAAGGGAAAGGAAGGGAAGGGAAGGAAAGCGCAGGGTAGGGGAGGGGTGGACAGGGGAGGAGAGGGGAGGGAAAGAGTGTTCCGCCGTTTTTATAACACGTGACTATTATATAATTACGTCATGACCTTGAATAAAGTTGCACAACGGCCTGGGTGATTCCCCAGGGTGACCTTGATCAATTCCTAGTGGTTCCCCAGGGGATAAGGAGTGGGGGCATCAAGGAGCCCAAGTGTGTGACCTGCCACTGGATGTGGTATATGACACTGAATGTGGTAAGATCGTTATCTCGGCTTGCACCGGGCATGCTGTCCTATTAACTTACCTCCCTTTTAGAGCAGAAAATGCTATTATATGTGGAACTCACAAGACTGTTTGGCTAACGTACTCTTTACGCTAATGACGACGGTAGTCGAAAAAATTACTTTCATCACATTCCTCTGAAGTTACCATTTACTAAAATATGACTGAATTAAGTTGCGGCAGAACTATTATATCGTGTGCCTTTGATGTGAAATATCTGCGGTATTACATAAAGTGAAATATAGGGCATATACTTGGCGATGCTAACGTTGATTACGACGGCGTGCTGAAAATAATGTGAAAAATCTTAATGCTTTTTAAATAAAACAAACTTTATTAACATCTGCTTCTTTATGTTTCACGTCTACATATTTATTTCTCAACATAGTCACCCTGGCATGGAACACATTTCTCCCAACGAGAGACCACTTCGTTTAATACCGTCACTAAAAAAAGGTTTGACTTTGTTAACAGGGCTACAACGTCACCTCTGCTTGCACCGATTCATCACTGTCAAAGTAAAGGCCTCGAAGGTGTTTTTTAAGTTTCGGAAACAGCTGGAGATCGGATGGTGGATGATCGGTGACAGTGAACCCAAAGTGTCGCTGATGCAGATATCGCAGCGCTCGCGCATGGTCTGGTATTATCATCCTTGAGGGAGAGGGTGATCCGTGTGTGGACGAACTCTCCGAATTCGTACTTTCGATTACTGCTCGCTGTTTCTCACGCACCCACATGCACAGAGGTGACAAAAGTTATGGAGTACCTCCTAATATCGTCTCGGACATGCTTATTGACGGCAAAGAAATCGACGTGGCATGCACTGAACAAGACGTTGAAAGTCCCCTGCAGAAATATTGAGGCATGCTGCTTCTATAGCCGCCCATGATTGCGAAAGTGTTGACCATTCAAGATTATGTGCACCAACTGATCTCTCAATTATGTCCCATAAATGTTAAATAGGATACATGTCGGGTGATCAGGGAGGCCAAACCATTCACTCGAATTGTCAAGAACGTTCTCAAATAAATCGCGAACAATTGTGGCCCGGTGACATGGCACATTGTCAACCAAAAAAATTCCATCTTTGTTTGGGAATATGACGTCCGTGAACGGCTGTAAATTGTCTCCAAGTAGCTGAACATACAGAGGACCCAGTCAGTTCCAGAAAAACACAGCCCACACCATTGTGGGACCACCGCCAGCTCGCATAGTGCCTTGTTCACAAATTGGGTTCATGGCTTAGTGGGGTCTGTGCCACACTTGGGCTCTGTCATCAGCTCTTACCAACTGAAATCAGGACTGATCTGACTAGGCCACGGTTTCCCAGTCTATGGTCCAACCGATATGGTCAAGAGCCCAGGAGAGGCGCTGCTGGCAACGTCGTGCTGTTAGTAAAAGCACTCGCCTCGGTTATCTGCTGCCGTAGCCCATTAACGCCAAATTTCAGCGCCTTGTCCTGACGGATACGTTCGTCGCAAACCTTTCCAAATCAATCACCTGAGTACAAATGACAGCTCCGCCAATGCACCTCCCTTTTATACCTTGCGTACACGATTCTGTGTATGTACACTTGACAGCAAAAAACGTGGGTAACTGCTGAATACAACCAACATAACGTAGCTGTGTTGCAGGTCCTCTAAACACCAAAACCCCGTGGGGTACAGTCGTTTGACTACACACAATGGGTACCGCAAGAGACTACTAGAGACCAAAGGTCTTTATGGCAGCCAGTCTAAGCGTCAAGTAATATCGTCATGCAAAACATTTTCGAAAACACGTTCTTAGCGATGAGACATCCCATAACACTCATAAACTAACCTTAATTACAACAAGTAACATTCCAAAAGTTCTGAGAAAACGGTTTATTTTACATATATCGTACAGTAATTCTTAGTCAAAATTAAATACTTGAGACAATATATGGAGTTACAACACTGTACGGCAATTGGAAAAAAGTTTTTCGCTCTCTAAAAGGTTTTCCATCCACGTGCTGAACGTCGCTCAACGGCGAGTAGCTCTGGAAACTGGATATTGGACGAACCAGTAAAAAAACGCGATTAATGGCAACAAGCACTCTACGGAAATCTCAACATTAACAGCGAATCACCAGTAATATCATTGTTCTCATAACACATCAACAGCTACGTTCACACAAATTTGAACTTTAAATGACATGACCAGCGTCGTCGTTCTGGACCTGGATTCAAACGCAGCACCTATACCCATTGCTAACTAAGCTAAGCTTTCAGAATGAGATTTTCACTCTGCAGCGGAGTGTGCGCTGATATGAAACTTCCTGACAGATTAAAACTGTGTGCCGGACCGAGACTCGAACTCGGGACCTTTGCCTTTCGCGGGCAAGTGCTCTACCAACTGAGCTACCCAAGCACAACTCACGCCCCGTCATTACAGCTTTACTTCTGCCAGTACATCGCCTCCTACCTTCCAAACTTTACAGAAGCTCTCCTGCGAATCTTGCAGAACTAGCACTCCTGATAGAAAGGATATTGCGGAGACATGGCTTAGCTACAGCCTGGGGGATGTTTCCAGAATGAGATTTTTTTAAGCTAAGCTTTGTTTGTGACTTATTGAGACCCGATCACTAGGCATAAAGAGACGTGAAGTATAGACGTTTGCACCAGTATCTGTTATCAATTCAGATCCTCAAAATAAATGACGAAAATGTCTGTACTTAACTGGGAATCCTGTCATAACAGTTACCTCCCTGGGAACTACCCCCAACGACGTTTAATATGGTGACACTCACAAGGAACAAGGTATGCTCATGTTTAAAATTGAAATGCCATCATGTAAAACTTGTGACAAGGATGCGAACCCAGCACCTAATCGGATTGTTAACAAAGTACGTAGAATCAGAACTTAAGTATTAAATGTTTTCACCAATAGCGAGATGTTGTAACCTTCAGTGACGATATAATTGTTTTTGCCTGACTGGGATTCGAACCCAGCATCTAGCGCCGTCGTTTTCTAGCCAGGAACAGACGATAAATAGCTATTGTTGGTTCACCAGCAGCGAGATGTTCGCATGTTTAGCTAGACATTAGGCAACGAAAAGTTCTGTGCTGAATGGAATTCAAACCCCGCACACGTGGTTATGAAGACACTTTAACTATCAAATTCTTTTCCAATAATAGCTAGGAGTACTTTCAATGATGTGATGGAAAATACTCTGCTGGCTAGAAGTTGAATCCACAAAATATTGTCGTTGGTAATAATAATGAGCGCATCTCATTGGTGGCCGGGAGACCCCTCGCGGGGCGGATCGGCCGCCGCTCCACAAGTTCAAAATGGCTCTGAGCACTATGGGACTCAACTGCTGTGGTCATAAGTCCCCTAGAACTTAGAACTACTTAAACCTAACTAACCTAAGGACAGCACACAACACCCAGCCATCACGAGGCAGAGAAAATCCCTGACCCCACCGGGAATCGAACCCGGGACCCCGCGCGCGGGAAGCGAGAACGCTACTGCAAGACCACGAGTCGCGGATATCGTCGTTGGTGATCACAACGAACACAACGTCAAACCCAAATCCGTTTTCGCCAGTAAGATGGAGAGGAATGTTTGCACTTGGAAAGATGTAAGGAAACGTTTGATCTCGTAATGTTGTGATAAAAAGCTCATCGCGTGGCTGTGAGTTGAAACGAACACGTTACAGCTGACAACCCACGAAGATACGTTGAAAATGCAACTATTTTTCACTAGTAGTTCAGAGTGCACATGGCTAGGGCTTGAAATGAAATAATGAATATTTTGTGCTGATCAGGATTCGAAATGAGATAGGTACCTTTCGAGGAGGCCTAGAAGAGTTTGCAATCTCGGGGAACACAGCGAAATCGAATTCTAATCCTAGTCCAGCACCACAATTTTCAACGTCTCAGTTTCAAATAAAGTAAGAGCCTTGTGAACTTAGTTTTCTAGTTTACGACAGCTTGCTGGTGACAGAGTCTCTGCCTTCCGGGGTTTCTCCATCTGTCACAGCTCAAACGAATGCCGCTCTGCCCCAGTCGGCAGCGAAGGGAAGTTATCTTTACTGCGGATGTTGAACTACGGAGCTTACTGACGTTCTGCACTTGGCGTTACTAGGGCTGGAGGAGAGTTACTTGAGTGTGTTAAAAATTTACGCCTGACGTGAGATGTGAACCTACACGTTTTACACATCAAGATTAATGCACCAGACCACAGAACCCCCTGCCAAGTACATAATTATGAATTGCAGAGTATTCATTTAGATGTAGATGCAGATGTCAAGGGACGGGTAACAGGAAGGAGGGCGGGATCTGGGAATGGACAGAACTACAGAAGTGCAAAATATAAGCCTGAAATGCTTGCAAAGTATTGCTTACTTAGATGTGTGGCACAGTGCGTTTTATCTTAGGACCGAGAGATAAGGAAGGACTGTTTTCAGAACGAAGAATGGGTTATAGGGAAGGGGAGATCAAAGAATACTGTTTCATAAGTGTTGAGAGGAGTGATAGAGACTAAAGACAGCAGCAATTAAAAGAGAAAATGTAGCGTCATTGGAATCCGCTAGATTTGTTTATAAAGTTTTGGGGAAATGGAATAGAAGGGTACTTGCGGCGATGGAGTCAGAGAGAGAGAGTGTAAGAGAGAATAGAGGAGATATTAACAACGAGTAAACATAGTATGAAGTCGTTTGCGTATTGTGTGGAGGACGGAGGGTGTATTCATGGATGGAGGGGAAGGGAGATGTATTTGAAATAACAAAAACTACTATGACAGAGTCCATCTACGCTGATTAGTTTGTAAGTATCTAGACAGGGTAAAATGAAAACAAAATAGAATATTTAACAAACTGTATATTCAAAAGAAATCCACTTGAATTAAAAATGCAACTCAAAGGAAAACTAACCCATATTGTATCTTTTCTGTTGCCACGGGATCTTCCAATAGCACAATGAGGAAAAATGACGAAAAAGAAGACATAACATAACATTTTAAGGACTCTCATATTTTATCCAGAATCCTTCTTTATTTTGTACTTCTATCATGCATCTTGGCATAGAATGTATAAGCCGTCGGACGTAACAGCCTGAAGAAGTCCCTTGCGGCCTGTAAACTATTCGTGGACCTTCTTTACTGGTGGAAAACACCTTCCCATCAGTGAAAATGATGTTGTCCCACGACGCCCTCAGATGGAGCTCCGCAACTGCTAGCCGGTATAAAACGTTGTCTTTGCTGAGCTCTTTCTTCACGGTGGATCGTCGTGCATGCAGTCCAGCGTCCCTCAGCCTTCGGCGAATCGTGTCACTGGAGACGGGGAAGTTGGTCTCCCGCCGCAACTGCTTCGCGTTCGGGAAGGGATTTTCTCTGTTCCTAGACACTAGGTCCCTGTCTTCCTGCTGTCAGTTCACTCTCTTCCTGCCTGAGCCAGGAGCCCTGTTGGTGGTGCCTCTTTCAAGGCAGATCTTCCACCATCTCGTTGCAGTGGTATGTGGTACGCCATTCCGTCTGCCAGCTTCTCTGATGGAACATCCTCCTTCTTCAATTAGAGCGACGACTCTATCTCAAATAGACCTCTCCCAGTGAGCCATTACGGCAGAGAGCCTGATGTGTATTTCTGCTTGCCGCTCTTATACTGATGCCAGGAGAGGAGGTGAACATATTTACGTCAAACGGAGCGGCAGAGGCAGGGGCATGCGGCGCAGCCGTGCTGGCTCGTCCCGGGCTGTTGGCCCACCAACGCCACCGCCAGCTAGCTCACTTCCGTCTCGCCTCGGCCAGCCTGGCTGGCCCGTAGCTCGCGAGCCGCGGATAGTACAGAACAACTAACGCAGCTACAGCTATTATGCTACACTCCTGGAAATTGAATTTATTGTCCCAGGAAGGGGAAACTTTATTGACACATTCCTGGGGTCAGATACATCACATGATCACACTGACAGAACCACAGGCACATAGACACAGGCAACAGAGCATGCACAATGTCGGCACTAGTACAGTGTATATCCACCTTTCGCAGCAATGCAGGCTGCTATTCTCCCATGGAGACGATCGTAGAGATGCTGGATGTAGTCCTGTGGAACGGCTTGCCATGCCATTTCCACCTGGCGCCTCAGTTGGACCAGCGTTCGTGCTGGACGTGCAGACCGCCTGAGACGACGCTTCATCCAGTCCCAAACATGCTCAATGGGGGACAGATCCGGAGATCTTACTGGCCAGGGTAGTTGACTTACACCTTCTAGAGCACGTTGGGTGGCACGGGATACATGCGGACGTGCATTGTCCTGTTGGAACAGCAAGTTCCCTTGCCGGTCTAGGAATGGTAGAACGATGGGTTCGATGACGGTTTGGATGTACCGTGCACTATTCAGTGTCCCCTCGACGATCACCAGTGGTGTACGGTCAGTGTAGGAGATCGCTCCCCACACCATGAGCCGGGTGTTGGCCCTGTGTGCCTCGGTCGTATGCAGTCCTGATTGTGGCGCTCACCTGCACGGCGCCAAACACGCATACGACCATCATTGGCACCAAGGCAGAAGCGACTCTCATCGCTGAAGACGACACGTCTCCATTCGTCCCTCCATTCACGCCTGTCGCGACACCACTGGAGGCGGGCTGCACGATGTTGGGGCGTGAGCGGAAGACGGCCTAACGGTGTGCGGGACCGTAGCCCAGCTTCATGGAGACGGTTGCGAGTGGTCCTCGCCGATACCCCAGGAGCAACAGTGTCCCTAATTTGCTGGGAAGTGGCGGTGCGGTCCCCTACGGCACTGCGTAGGATCCTACGGTCTTGGCGTGCATCCGTGCGTCGCTGCGGTCCGGTCCCAGGTCGACGGGCACGTGCACCTTCCGCCGACCACTGGCGACAACATCGATGTACTGTGGAGACCTCACGCCCCACGTGTTGAGCAATTCGGCGGTACGTCCACCCGGCCTCCCGCATGCCCACTATACGCCCTCGCTCAAAGTCCGTCAACTGCACATACGGTTCACGTCCACGCTGTCGCGGCATGCTACCAGTGTTAAAGACTGCGATGGAGCTCCGTATGCCACGGCAAACTGGCTGACACTGACGGCGGCGGTGCACAAATGCTGCGCAGCTAGCGCCATTCGACGGCCAACACCGCGGTTCCTGGTGTGTCCGCTGTGCCGTGCGTGTGATCATTGCTTGTACAGCCCTCTCGCAGTGTCCGGAGCAAGTATGGTGGGTCTGACACACCGGTGTCAATGTGTTCTTTTTTCCATTTCCAGGAGTGTATAACATGTGCAGGCACACCTACAGTTGAAAATTCATTCAAATATTTGACGAACAATACGCTCAAAAATACATTCATTTTAAACATAGCTACCACAAAATATTTCACCTAGCTAGCAATAGGATGACGCAGGAAACTATTCTTTCTTGTAAGCGCTCTGCATTAGATGTAGCCTTAAGAAAACGTGTATTCAACCACGACAACTAAGCGGGTAGTAAAAGTAAACAGGTTTGGCGGCAGCTTCTCCAAATAATAGTATATACATAGTATACAGGGTGTTACAAAAAGGCACGGCCAAACTTTCAGGAAACATTCCTCACACACAAAGAAAGAAAATATGTTAGGTGCACATGTGACCGGAAACGCTTACTTTCCATGTTAGAGCTCATTTTATTACTTCTCTTCAAATCACATTAATCATGGAGTGGAAACACACAGCAACAGAACGTACCAGTGTGACTTCAAACATTTTGTTACAGGAAATGTTCAAAATGTCCTCCGTTAGCGAGGATACATGCATCCACCCTCCGTCGCATGGAATCCCTGATGCGCTGATGCAGCCCTGGCGAATGGCGTATTGTATCACAGCCGTCCATAATACGAGCACGAAAAGTCTCTACATTTGGTACCGGGGTTGCGTAGACAAGAGCTTTCAAATGCCCCCATAAATGAAAGTCAAGAGGGTTGAAGTCAGGAGAGCATGGAGACCATGGAATTGGTCCGCCTCTACCAATCCATCGGTCACCGTATCTGTTGTTGAGAAGCGAACGAACACTTCGACTGAAATGTGCAGGAGCTCCATCGCGCATGAACCACATGTTGTGTCGTACTTGTAAAGGTACATGTTCTAGCAGCACAGGTAGGGTATCCCGTATGAAATCACGATAACGTCCTCTATTGAGCGTAGGTGTAAGAACATGGGGCCCAATCAAGACATCACCAACAATGCCTGCCCAAACGTTCACAGAAAATCTGTGTTGATGACGTGATTGCACAATTGCTTCCGGTTTCTCCTCAGCCCACACATGTGGATTGTGAAAATTTACAATTTGATCACGTTGGAATGAAGCCTCATCCGTAAAGAGAACATTTGCACTGAAATGAGGATTGACACATTGTTGGATGAACCATTCGCAGAAGTGTACCCGTGGAGGCCAATCAGCTGTTGATAGTGCCTGCACACGCTGTTCATGGTACGGAAACAACTGGTTCTCCCGTAGCACTCTCCATACAGTGATGTGCTCAACGTTACATTGTACAGCTGCAACTTCTCTGACGCTGACATTAGGGTTATCGTCAACTGCACGAAGAATTGCCTCGTCCATTGCAGGTGTCCTCGTCGTTCTAGGTCTTCCCCAGTCGCGAGTCATAGGCTGGAATGTTCCGTGCTCCCTAAGACGCCGATCAATTGCTTCGAACGTCTTCCTGTCGGGACACCTTCGTTCTGGAAATCTGTCTCGATACAAACGTACCGCGCCACGGCTATTGCCTCGTGCTAATCCACACATCAAATGGGCATCGGCCAACCCCGCATTTGTAAACATTGCACTGACTGCAAAACCACGTTCGTGATGAACACTAACCTGTTGATGCTACGTACTGATGTACTTGATGCTAGTACTGTAGAGCAATGAGTCGCATGTCAACACAAGCACCGAAGTCAACATTACCTTCCTTCAATTGGGCCAACTGGCGGTGAATCGAGGAAGTACAGTACATACTGACGAAACTAAAATGAGCTCTAACATGGAAATTAAGCGTTTCCGGACACATGTCCACATAACATCTTTTCTTTATTTGTGTGTGAGGAATGTTTCCTGAAAGTTTGGCCGTACCTTTTTGTAGCACCTTGTATAATACACGTTTGTGCACTTATAACATGTACTCAGTGTCTCTGAAACAATACGTGGTGCACGACGGAAAATACTTTCTGCTGAGGCACTTCATTTACATCTCAATGATACAGGACTACTAGAGCACATTGCTCTTTACGGCAGTCAATCCACTTGTAAATTAACACCGTGATATCGCAGATACTAGGCAACACGTTACTAGGGACGAGAAAGGTCTTAAGGTTTGCAACTAAACATGCTACTCCTGGCTACTACTGAAGAAGAATTTGATTATTAACGTGTCTTCATAACCATGAGTGCGGCGTTAGACTCTCAGTCAGCATAGGCGTTTTCGTCACCTTATTTCTAGTTAAACGTGCGCCCATCTCGCTAATGGTGGACGAACATAGGATATTTCTCGTCTGTTCCTGGTCAGACAACGACGGCGGTAGGCGCCGGGTTCGAATCCCCGTCAGGCAATACAACTTCAGTCGTCATTTCAGGTTCCAACCTCACTACTGGTGACAAACTGTGATATCTACATTCTGATTTTACGTAATTATTCAACAGTCCGATTAGGTGCTGGGTTCGCATCCTTGTCACCAGCACTACATGATGGCATTTCAATTTTAAACATGTGCAGCCTTTGTTCCTTGACAATGCAACAATATACAACGTCTCTCGAGGGGGGGTTGGGGGGGGGGGTTGTTTTGGAAGGAGACCAGACAGCGAGGTCATCGGTCTCATAAGATTAGGGAAGGACGGGGAAGGATGTCGGCCGTGCCCTTTCAAAAGAACCATCCCGGCATTTGCCTGGAGCGATTTAGGGAAATCACGGAAAACCTAAATCAGGATGGCCGGACGCGGGATTTAACCGTCGTCCACCCGAATGCGAGCCGAGGTTAATTACCAAGAAGGTAATTGTCATGTTAGTGTTCCTGGTTTCGTACAAACATTATCGTCATTTACGTTCAAGTTGAGAACTGATAACTGATACTGGTGCTAACATCAATATTTGACGTTCGTTTCTGTCTAGTGATCGAGTCTCGATAAGGCAAAAAGCTTTGCTTGGTTAACAATGGCTTTACGTTCTGGGTTTGCATCTGGATCCAGAACGAAGACGTTGGTCATGTCACTTTAAGTACTTGTGATTCGCTGTTAATGTTGGGATCTCCGTAGAGTGCTTGCCGCCGTTAATCACGTTTTCTTTTAACTTCTTAGTATTACATAAATTTGATGCGAAACCACACCCCGTTGAACGTTGAACGACGTTCAGCATGTGTTGGGTAAACCTTTTAGACAGCAAAGAATGTGTTTCCAATTGCCATACAACTTTATAAATCCATATACTGTCTCAAATATTTAATTGTGCCTAAGGATTACTGAACAGTTTATGTGACAAAATTAGTTGTCCCATAACATTTCAAATGTCACTTATCGTAATTAAGTTTAGTTTACAAACGTTAAGGACTGTCTGATCTCTTCTGTACTATCGTGCTGTTACTTTACATCTGGACGCACTGTCACAGAGACCGGTGTAATCTAGCACTCTCTAGCGGTACCCATTGTGTATCTTAGAACGACTGTACAGTGGGGGTTGCGACGATGTGCAACACAGATATGCTATGTTGGTTGCATAAATTCAGGTGCAGCCAACACGTTGGAATTCAGGCGTGACCTACTTTTTTTGCTGTCGAGTGTACAGTCGTGCTCAAAAGTATCCGAACGACCTGAATTGCATTTCGCTTGATTCGAATGCAACCCACATTTCGCAGCTGTCTAGCAGATCCTCTAACCGCCCTTCGGTACAGTCGTTTGACTATTGAAAATGGTTCCATCAAGTCACCGCTAGAAAACACTGCTCTGTATCGCAATAACTCAAGATGTAAAGTAATACCAAGGTACTACAAATATCAGGGAACATCTTATCACAGATAAGACAGTTCTTAAGGCTTGTAAGCTCACATTTATTACAGTAAATGACATACATGAAATTTTACCACTCTCATTTTTACGTCAGATAGGTAATTCACTTGGTAAGTTCGTCGTATTCATGATTTCCTCTTAAAAATAACATACCGTACTTATTATTTAACACAAAATGACATAAAAAATTTAAGTTATTCACGAGCAGCTAGTTGAGAATACGTATGAACTTCAAATGACACGACGAGCCGTCTCGTTCTACATATGGATTCAAACCCAGGTCATGCAGACTACGCAAAGACTAAGTGACTGACAGAAACTAACAGCCATTCCTGACTAGGTATACAGAGAGTGATATACCTTGATTTTAGACAGTATCAGTGAGCAAATATCAACTTTAGATTACATAACGTAAATATTTTTAACAGGCGCCAATTCCTACCCAACATCTATTGTCCTTGTTAACGAACTACGAGAGATGTTAAATATTGCTTCTTCACAAGTAACTTACTTGAAATGCCGTGAGGTAAAGCTTTGTGTTGGACAGGGATTCGAACCCAGACCCTAATTGGATTGTCATCGAAGCACAATCAACTTTGACATATCGGATTTTCTCGGCAGTAGCTAGATGTTTTAACTGAAATGACGAGACGAAACATTAATTTTTTCTTTCCCAGGACTCCGACCTGGCACCTATCGCTGTTATATTCTAGAGAAAATGAACGTTAAAAAGGGGTTTGTTACACCAGCAGCGACATGTGAGCATGTTTGAACTAGAAATAATATGACGAAGAGTTCAGTGCTGACTGGGAATCGAACCCCACACATATCGTTGTTGACTGCACACAAAGAGACGTCAGCTACCGAATTTTTCTCGACCAGCAGCTCGGAATAACATCCTTGAATTTACAATGATTTCACAAACAGTTCTGTGTCTCACTGGGACTCAAAAACGTCAGATATCGTTAGTGTTGACAACGAATGAAAATACATTAAAAATCAAAATTATTACCCACCAGCAGATAGGTGTTCTCATGCTAGAGCTTGATAATACATAATGAAAGCTTTAGTGTCGGGCCAGAATTCGAACACTTTCACGCGCAATATGTGGAGATGTAGAGGAATCTGCAGTTCTGAACAAACAACAAATTGCAGTCGAACTGTATTGTCACGAAGGGATCAAATTTCACGTTAAGAGCGGTCTCAATTGCATTCCCAGTTCAGAACCAATTTTATCGATGTACAGAAGCTCAAATAAAAGATGGAATGAGAGTCCTGTGACCCTACATAATGTTTGTTTCGTCACTAGAAATAAATAACTAGTATAAGGAAAGTTACTGTTGACAGAGTTTCTACGTGTCGCGACTCCTGACTTTATTGTATTTCAATCTAACGTCTACTTGGTAGAGAAGTACTATCATGTTTAACATGAATGTCAGACCACAATGCCATTATACCTCCTTCACTTGGCGTAGCCAGAAAAGAACAGAATCTGTCTCTCCTTATCAAAAATCATCAGCAGAAGTTGGAATGGAACCCAGACCATAAGTATATGAACCTAGCATCATTCCAAGAGACCACAGATTTCTCTTCTCTATCACTGATTTTTGAATCATAACAATATTGCGCCACACTGGATGAGAATTCTGACACACAGGCTCCCTGTAGTGGTTTGCAGCATGTTCAGTACATTCATTTACTTGGTTGACCAAATCGCTATAAACTAGTTGCCTTTGCTACACAGTGCATACATTCGACTCTATTTTGTAATCACCGAAATAAAATCACGTAAGTGACACTTACACAGAACTGCCAACAGTGCGTGGGTTCAGGCATTTACTTTTAAGAGGCACAAACAGATTTACTTTACCTCTGGTAACCTCTACAGAAAGACGTTATAATCCAGAATCCGCATTAAACATCACGTTCCTTCATTACCAATTGGGCAGAGCCGGTTTACGTTGGGAAATGACATAGGCGGAAGTCATGGTAAACAGAAATACTGTCTCCAGTAAACTTACTTACATTATAAAATTTTATTTTATTTGATGAAACGATAGCCATTTAAAGGAACATGGCTCTTATTTTTCTTGTGCTTGATTGAACTAGAGACGTTGAAAAATTTGGTGCTGGACTGTGATTCGAATTCGCGTCTCATCTTTCGAGGATCTGAATCTCTCGGAACAGTATAGTTCAATCATTTCGTTCCTTTTCCCGAGAATGCAGTCTTCTCTATGTCTCCTCCAAAGGTAAGTATGTGGGTCCGAATCCTGATCCAGTACACAAATATTCATAATTTCATTTCAAGCCCTATCACGTGCATACTAGTCTGCTAGTGAAAATTAACGTGCATTTTTAATGTCTGTTCATGTGTTGCCAACAATCGCAATAGGTGTCGTTATTTCTGGTCAAACACGCACACCTCTTACTGTTGGTGGGTAAGTAAGTGTTACTTAAGCTATGTTCGTGGATGATAAAGAAGGACGGTAGGTATGCGGTTCGATTGTCGCTCAGGCACAAATATTTGTATCCTTATTTTAGATTCAAACATCTAGCAGCTGGTAAGAAAAACCGATACATAACATTTGATTTTACTTAGTTAACAATCCGATTGCGTGTTGGGTTCGTATCTCCATCACAGAACTTCACATCATGCGCTTCATCTTTAAATGCATCAACACTTTGTTCCTTCTGAATGGAGGTATATCACAAATCTTTCGAGGTTAGTTAACAGGGACGAAAGGCTCTTTACAGGAGACCCGGTTTATTACAAAAACTGTCGTCTTTTATTTTCAAGTTTAGATTTGGTTACTGATATTGGGGAAAATTTTTGTAATTCGTGCCTCTTCATGACTAGTAAGCAATATGACATGATTAGCTTAGATTAGATTAGATTAATACTTGTTCCATTGATCATGAATACGACATTTCATAATGATGTGTCATTTTAATGAAAGATTTATTTACATACCATGATTCAGTTTCTTTGCAAAAATTTTTTACGCTTTCTCTCATTCTTTTTTATTTTTATCTCTCTCCCTCACCCTCCCTCTCCCTCTCTCTCTCTCTCTCTCTCTCTCTCTCTCTCTCTCTCTCTCTCTCTCTCTGTCACACACACACACAGACACACAGTCTTTTTTTATTTTTATTTGTTTGTTGTGCTCGACTATCGGCGAGGCACGAAAACGTTCGTCCATGAATTTCTTACTTTTGTGTACACTTAAGAAAGATATATAAAAACAACTATGAGAGTTACTGATTTGTGAAGCTTGGTTTGCAGACAGTTCTGAATATTGTTAGTAACTACGCTCCCGTCCCTAAACCCAGTTACAGAAAGGCGAATCAGACGGATTACGTATTCCAGGCCGTAGCAGCCGCGAGTTTGAGACGTCAGCTATGGTCACTTCCCAGCCCACTGTAGGATCACATCGGTTCGTCTTCTTCCTGCTGGTAATGTAGCTGAGATTTGGCAACAAGGCAAGGTATATTTGGCAACTCTGTGATCGACGAGTTACTTCCTGGTGTGCACGGAATTAAGCCTCAAAGTTCACATTAAATAATCTGAGTTATTATTAACGCTTGAGCTGTAACAAAAGATTGTAAATTTACGGAATTCAGCCCAGGAAAGTTGTTGCACGTGAAAATCGCATCTAATCTCGTCCCTTAAATAGCGGTTTACGAGTTCTAGCCAATAGTGGTCTCATAAGAGGAAGTATAGACGCATGCCTTTTCCGTAGCTCTGTGGAAACGTGCTAATCTGTGAGAAAGCGTCTGTTATCGTTTGCGGTTCCAGTATTGCTGACTGTAATGTTTCTATCCCTTCTGTGAAAGAGCTACAAGCAGTCAGATCACACATCGATAAGGGAATCGCAAGAAAATACTTTCGGCTCATAGTGCAATAGTGAAAAACTTACAATGCTGCACAACAGGTAACGCCTCTTTCCGGTGCTGACAAGCAAATTTTGGGTTTCTAGCAATACATAACTTTATTTGTGAAATGTCACATTTGCATACCACTTGAGTATGACACAGCATACCAATCAAACACAGACCCAATCGAAATCTAAGTGAGTAGTATTTTACTAATTCGTGCCGATAGAGGCACGCTTGTGTACAGATACTCAGTTTTATTGAAACAGACTTTCGTTGTAAGGTTATCGTGGGTAGTTTTATTTCATTTCTTAAAATACAGTGCACAATTTTCGCATGGTTTCTTTTAGTGTATTTAAAACATTAGAGAGAAATTAATCATCAACGATATATGCGAATTCTCTGATGTTATCTATAACAGTCTGGCAATGTACATGCAGTTTATTGATTACATGCATGTAGAAAACTTGTTCTGAGTTAAAGCTGTCAAACAAGGTTTGATGAAGAATAAAATGCCACTGCCACACGACAGCTAATGTAGAAAATACTTTTCTGACGTATTTTGACACAACGCGCTCTCCCCATACATAATACAAAAGTTTCGAGTGCATCTGCAGCCTCGACATCCATTAAACCTGAAAATAACAAAATGTCGCAGAAGTTAGCCCTTTTCCCACATGCGACTATTTTGGGTTGAGAAGTGAAGGGAATTATGTTCAAAGTTCCACTAGATCGAGAACTTCAGCAGACAGCAGTATGGCGTTTTAAAAAACGTACCCAAATTCGGGACGTCTTATCAACAGTGCACGACGCTTACCGTTACACTACTAGTTGACACATAGCTACAATACTTCCAGAACTCAACAAAAATTCTTCCAGAACTTCCGCAATGCACAGTGCTGTGAGATAATGCGCATGGCCGGATCTAGACTTCTGAGAGACAGACATTTACGGCTTTTCTTTTGCACTGCACGACGTTTTTAACAAACAGATAGAGCAATAGAGTGGCTCAAGTCGAAAGGAACACTTCCTATTTAAATTTCTGCATTCTACACTGTTGGCAGTTCTGTGTAGGTGTCATTTACGTGATTTTATTTCGGTGATTACAAAATAGAGTCGAATGTATGCACTGGGTAGCAAAGGCAGCTAGTTTATAGCGATTTGGTCAACCAAGTAAATGAATGTACTGAACATGCTGCAAACCACTACAGGGAGCCTGTGTGTCAGAATTCTCATCCAGTGTGGCGCAATATTGTTATGATTCAAAAATCAGTGATAGAGAAGAGAAATCTGTGGTCTCTTGGAATGATGCTAGGTTCATATACTTATGGTCTGGGTTCCATTTCAACTTCTGTTGATGATTTTTGATAAGGAGAGACAGATTCTGTTCTTTTCTGGCTACGCCAAGTGAAGGAGGTATAATGGCATTGTGGTCTGACATTCATGTTAAACATGATAGTACTTCTCTACCAAGTAGACGTTAGATTGAAATACAATAAAGTCAGGAGTCGCGACACGTAGAAACTCTGTCAACAGTTACTTTCCTTATACTAGTTATTTATTTCTAGTGACGAAACAAACATGATGTAGGGTCACAGGACTCTCATTCCATCTTTTATTTGCGCTTCTGTACGTCGATAAAATTGGTTCTGAACTGGGAATGCAATTGAGACCGCTCTTAACGTGAAATTTGATCCTTTCGTGACAATACAGTTCGACTGCAATTTGTTGTTTGTTCAGAACTGCAGATTCCTCTACATCTCCACATATTGCGCGTGAAAGTGTTCGAATTCTGGCCCGACACTAAAGCTTTCATTATGTATTATCAAGCTCTAGCATGAGAACACCTATCTGCTGGTGGGTAATAATTTTGATTTTTAATGTATTTTCATTCGTTGCCAACACTAACGGTATCTGACGTTTTTGAGTCCCAGTGAGACACAGAACTGTTTGTGAAATCATTGTAAATTCAAGGATGTTATTCCGAGCTGCTGGTCGAGAAAAATTCGGTAGCTGACGTCTCTTTGTGTGCAGTCAACAACGATATGTGTGGGGTTCGATTCCCAGTCAGCACTGAACTCTTCGTCATATTATTTCTAGTTCAAACATGCTCACATGTCGCTGCTGGTGTAACAAACCCCTTTTTAACGTTCATTTTCTCTAGAATATAACAGCGATAGGTGCCAGGTCGGAGTCCTGGGAAAGAAAAAATTAATGTTTCGTCTCGTCATTTCAGTTAAAACATCTAGCTACTGCCGAGAAAATCCGATATGTCAAAGTTGATTGTGCTTCGATGACAATCCAATTAGGGTCTGGGTTCGAATTCCTGTCCAACACAAAGCTTTACCTCACGGCATTTCAAGTAAGTTACTTGTGAAGAAGCAATATTTAACATCTCTCGTAGTTCGTTAACAAGGACAATAGATGTTGGGTAGGAATTGGCGCCTGTTAAAAATGTTTACGTTATGTAATTTAAAGTTGATATTTGCTCACTGATACTGTCTAAAATCAAGGTATATCACTCTCTGTATACCTAGTCAGGAATGACTGTTAGTTTCCGTTAGTCACTTAGTCTTTGCTTAGTCTGCATGACCTGGGTTTGAATCCATATGCAGAACGAGACGGTTCGTCGTGTCATTTGAAGTTCATACATATTCGCAACGAGCTGCTCGTGAATAACTTAAATTTTTTATGTCATTTTGTGTTAAATAATAAGTATGGTATGTTATTTTTAAGACGAAATCATGAATACGACGAACTTACTAAGTGAATAACATATCTGACGTAATAATGAGAGTGGTAACATTTCATGTATGTCATTTATTGTAATAAATGTGAGCTTCCAAGCCCTAAGAACCGTTTATCTGTGATAAGATGTTCCCTGATATTTGTAATACCTTGGTATTACTTTACATCTTGAGTTATTGCGATACAGAGTAGTGTTTTCTAGTGGTGACTTGTTGAAACCATTTTCAATAGTCAAACGACTGTACCGAGGGGCTGTTAGAGGACCTGCTAGACAGCTGCGCTATGTGGTTTGGATTCGAATCAGGCGAAATGCAATTCAGGTCGTTCGGATACTTTTGAGCATGACTGTACATATCGGTATCCCATTACTTTAGTCACCTGTAGTTACGTTACCACCGCTATGTTACACGCTACAATTCGGAGTCGTCTAGCGGCAGAGGGTTACATCCAGCTACATTTTTGTACCGTGTAAACGTTGCGTGAAACATGTAACTAACTAACCGTCAAACGCAAGATAAGTAAGTGCTCATCAGTAGAAGCGATCTCATACCAGAAAGGGACACGCTGCAGCAGAAGGTCGAGCGACTCACCTTTTTTATGATATCGTAGAGAGGGGCGCTGATTAATATGTAATTACAAGTAGGGTAGTAGACAGAAAAAAATAGCAGTTAAAGGAGTGTTGGTGGAAGTATATCTCTGACTAAGCTTTTTGAAGGTGGTCCACGATTAACCTGCAGAGGAAGATGTGGAAGAGGAGAGGACCAGCAATGTTAAAGATCAGCACAAGACGGAAATCTTGAGAGTTTGGCGATGAGTATTTAAGGCTGCAGAGTTTACACAGCGCCTCCACCGGTTAGGCGGGCCACCTTTAACTCCCATCCTCCCCTTGCTATGGAACGTCCCAGATTATCGACAAACCGAGAAACTGCGCAGCAGCCGCCGAGCATCTGTACATCTCCGACTGTCTCCTTCCTCTCGCTTTCCTGCCTCTGCTGTCCCCGTCCTATGCATTCGTTCTCAGTTACATTCTTTTCATAAACCGTTTTTTCTTTTTTTAAATTCGCTTTTTTAAAATTTCGGAATGCGTGTAAGTTTGAATGTTATACAGCAAGATTATATTGTGATGGTATACTGCTGACCATCAACATCACAACACCAGAAATGATACCAAATAACGAAATGTTATTGATTCTGCGTGTACAGTACTGTAGGAAGAATAAATGATTCAAATTGGTGATCTTTCGGTGGCACACACGTTGCGAAATGTAGTTTAGAGCTGACATCTCTCAAGGCTCCAACTCTAAATGAGCTTCGATGACAGATACAGGTATGTCATTCCATGTTAGTTCAACTCTGTGCCACGGTTCATCAATCGTTGTGGCTTGTGAGTGGCGGTGTGATAGTCTTTGAGCAACCCATGACTACTTCAGTGGGTCACAGCTGTGGAGAACGTGCTAGCCAGAGCAACAGTTTTACACCATATGTATCTAAGTAGTGCGGCGGGCCGTTCCTTTCATCCATTTACTTGCACCTCGTTGCAGCAAATCGCCGGTAGGAAAGCCGAGCGGAAACCTATCGCACTGCAACTCGCACCAGGTTGCATACAACGTAACTGTTCAATAAATCGGGAAAAGATCTTAATTTTGAATGAAAGATGGAAATACTAGGGTTGTAGCCTAGCTGTTCTAGGCGCTTCAGTCTGGAACCGCGCGACCGCCACGGTCGCAGGTTCGAACCCTGCCTCGGGCATGGATGTATGTTATGTCCTTAGGTTAGTTAGGTTTAAGTAGTTCTAAGCTCTAGGGGACTGATGACCTCAGATGTTAAGTCCCATAGTGCTCAGAGCCATTTGAACCATTTTTGGAAATACTGGCAAAACTTCGGTATATTCTGAAGTCGAGAATAAAAAGTTCACTGCTAAGCCCGTTCTAATCCTAACACAGTTATCCACAAACCCTTTCATTCACGTTATTAAGTTTATGGTAACGTATTTCCCGAAATCCGAACAGCTACTAAGCACGGATTGTTCTTAAATGAAAATGCTCGTTTATCGGTGTCTAATACACTCAAGTTGTTAGTCACCAAACTGCTCAATATGCCACGCGGAATTACTGTCTTTTCTCATACACAAAATTACTTTAAAAATCCGTACTTTCTAAAAAAAAACACACTGGAATAAATATGCCTGCACTTTAAAGCACTTTTGAGGCATGTAGCACAACTAAACCGGCGAACTGTAACATCCTTTGGAGCTCATACTTCACACGACCGTACCATTGAAAGGCAGGGCTACGACTACTTTAGACTGCTATAATCGTTCTATATCTCAAAGAGAACAGACGCGCGAAGAATACTCCGTTCTGATTGGTCAGTTTTCTTTAAGGCCAATAGAAAAACATTATACTCCCGCGTTAGTCCGCGCTTTTCATGACTAACCAATCAACAAATAAAACACTTTGGAACTGTACTTTTTCCCGAAATAAAAATTAAAATTCTGATATTTTGCTTATACTTTACGTTATTAACTATTTTCATTTGCACTCGAAATAGCTTTCCTTTTACGATAAACTTACTTAACATGTTATGATAGAAAATTTCCTGACGTCTGCATTCACACTGCCTTAAAAGTTTCTCACACTACAGCGTTGATTAGTAGAACAATGATCTACATATTTACTTCAGACCATAAAAATGGTTCAAATGGCTCTGAGCACTATGGGACTTAACTTCTGAGGTCATCAGTCCCCTAGAACTCAGAACTACTTAAACCTAACTAACCTAAGGACATCACACACATCCATGCCCGAGGCAGGATTCTTACCAGACTGTAGCGCCTAGACCCGCTCGGCCACCCCGGCCGGCCTTCAGAACACATTCACGCATCATTCACACTACTAAAAGCATATAAAAAACTGTACAAACATAAATAAACAAAAAAACTTCAAAAAATAAACAGAATAACTCGCAGAAACATTATCCTGACCTATTTCTTGAATGTCTCTGTCCGCTACTATACTCTGGTGGATGAAAATAAGAACTACGTACTCGACAGAACCCGCTTCAGACCATCTGTCATTGTGCACACATGAATCATTCTTACGATACACAGGCTCTAGACAGGAGCGATATAAGTAGGTCAGTAAATCATGGCAACATAAGGCAAAGCCACTGGCGTCAAAACATCTCAAATATAGCGCCCACTGAACCACATTACAAACTATGCAAACCACAGTAAATCATTTAGTGTATCCAGTGTTATTCCATACCACCACGCTAGGTATTAGGCGCATATGACGATAACGAATGCAATATGGTAACGTTCGTTCTAATCGTAGCTTTCCACAAGCACACGTCTAACGTGATGTACGCAGAACCGAGACTCATCTAAAATCACTACATTGTGCCTCGCCTGCGTCCAGTTTTGCCTCTGGCAGCACCATGTCAACGTGCCTCTCTCATCAACCACATCAAAGGAAAGCTGCAACAATGGTGGCCGTGCTGACAGTCCGTGCTGCTCCAGATATCGTGGAGTTGTCGGTGCTGATACTTGTGTTGTTGCTATAACAAGCCCACTGCCTGACTCAAAGCATGTCACAAGGCAGTACGATCATGCACAGGCGATAGAAAAATCGTTGTCCTCTCGGGCACTAGTTATTTGGGGACGTTAGCATCCTGAATGGCTTTCAGTATCTATTTCAAAAAAAGCAGATAAAAATTCGTTTGACGCCTTCCTAAGGGACAGTCTTCACTCCTTACAGATCAATTACTAAACTTGGCTTAAATTCAAAGAAGTAGTATTGACAGCAACTGAGAGATTTCTACAAAATAATTTTATAAACGACGGACTGATCCCGCATGGTATACAAAACAGGTCAGAAGACTCCTGCAGAAGCAACGAAAACCGGTAGGCAGATTTAAAAGGAGGCAAAATCTCCAAGGATAGTGACGTTTTACAGAACCTCGAACTCTAGTGCTGACTTCAATGTAAAATGCTTTTAATAGTTTCCACCACGAATCTGTCTCGAAATCTGGCAGAAAATCGAAAGAGATTTTGATGTAAAGTGTACCAATGGCAAGGCACGATCAGTAACACCACTGCGCATTAACAGTGGTATTGGAACGTGTGACTCCAACTAAGGAGGAGTTGCTGGACACGGTTTTCTGAAATTCCTTCACCAAGGAAGGAGAAACAAATATGCCGGCATTCTAGTCAAGTGCAGTTGCAACAATCAGAAGTCGATATAATCGATGTAGCAAAGTACCTGAAATCACATAATGAAGGCAAGTCTGCCGGCCAAGCCTGTATACCAGTTATGTTCCTTTCAGACTATACTGATATAATAGTTCCATACTTAGCAGTCATATATAACCGCTTACTTGACGATAGGTTCGTACCTAAAGAGTGGAAACTTACGCCGGTCAAGCCAATACTCAAAAAAGGAAAATATGTTTAATCAGCTGAATTACAGACTCGTATCACTGACGTCAATTTGCAGTAGGATTTTGGAACATACATTGCGTTCGAATATTATGAATTACCTCGAAGAAATCTATCGAAACATGTCACAGATTCAGAAAATACCATTCTTGAGAAACACAACTGGCTCTTTATTCACACCAAGCAATGAATGAGTGCTATTGACACGGCCTCTCAAATAGATTACATATTACTAGATTTCCAGAAGGCTTTTGGCACCATCCCTCAATTAAACCACTTGCACGTGGAGTATCGCCTCCGTTCTGCGAGTGGGCTGTTTAGGTTTTAATGTTGGTAACGCCACGTAGCGCTCTGTACGAAAATCACTGGCTGTGCTGTGTGCAGTCTGTGGCTGGTTTGCATTGTTGGAATATTTTCTATTGTAGTGTTGGGCAGTTGGATGTGAACAGCTCGTAGCGTTGCGCAGTTGGAGGTGAGTCGCCAGCAGTGATGGATGTGGGAAGAGAGATGGCGGAGTTTTGAGAGCGGATGATCTGGACGTGTGTTCAGCAGGAAGAGTAAATTTGTACGACTGGATGTCATGAATTGATATATATATATATATATATATATATATATATATATATATATATATATATATATATATTATGAATTTTGAACGCTATTAAGGTAAATACATTGTTTGTTCTCTATCAAAATCTTTAATTTGCTAAGTATGCCTATCAGTAGTTAGAGCCTTCAGTAGTTAGAATCTTTTATTTAGCTGGCAGTATTGGCGCTCGCTGTATTGCAGTAGTTCGAGTAACGAAGATTTTTGTGAGGTAAGTGATTCATGAAAGGTATAGGTTATTGTTAGTCACGGCCATTCTTTTGTAGGGATTATTGAAAGTCATATTGCGTTGCGCTAAGAATGTTGTGTGTCAGTTTAGTATTGATCAGAATAAGCAAAGAGAGAAATGTCTGAGTACGTTCAGTTTTACTCAGCTGTTTGAAAATCAATTAACGTAAGGGTCTTACCAGCACTGTCATTCATAATTTTTTCTAAGGGGACGTTTCATATGTCGACCCTTTGCCGAGGTTACCTCACTGGAATCTTCTGATTTTTTCTTGCAGTTTTTGTAATTAGTATAGCTATTGTTTATTACTAGCGCGTAATTGTAGAGAGAATCTCCTTTGTAGTTGTAATTTTTCATTGTTGTACTGTAAAACATTTGTGGCATGCATGTAGATTTGCACCAAGTATTTCGCAGCTGCGATTGCAATTAATTAGATATTATTTTTGGTGTTATGTTGATGTGTTTTCTTATTTTGCTCTTCAAATTGTGCTTTTCTTTGTTACTGTGTGAAATATTGTGACAATTGTCGCGTGTGAAAAACGTAATACTAGGCTCCAAAGTAAACTGAGAAATGACAGTGAAGACGAGAGTAGTGTGTTAGCGCCACCGTGTAATGAATTAACTAATGTTCAACATAGTAATTTGGTAATTGTGCATAGGGAAATGGATCAGGCAATAAATAATCGTGTAGACAGTGAAACAGCTAGTGAAGAGGGTAGTATTGTCGATCGGTCGGTCGGCAACCCCTTGCCACAGGGATCCAAAATGACAGGACAAATTTTGCAAATACCGTAGAACCAGGTTTTGCGTCATTACCCATTTCTAAATCAAGTCAAGACACATTTTCTGCTTTTCAAAATGCGAATGTTGCCGGTGCAAATGCACTGCCGAAAAGTTCAGAGGAACATGTTTCAGACACTAGTGCATTGTTAATACAATTAATGCAACAAATGGGACAACAACTTCAAAAGTTAGACACAATGGAACAAAATCAGAGACAAACACAGCAACAGCTTTAAAAGTTAGACTCGTTGGAACAAACGCTTGAACAAACACGTGAAGGTTTAACTGCTGAGTTACTTAAAATCGAATATAAATGTCAAAAAGTCTGTAATGACGTAAAAACACAAATTTGTGAGCATTTCAAACCTATTTTTTTGAGTCATGAAAATGCATTACAGAACCACGAAGCAGCCATAAAGGAATTGCAAACTATTGTTCATGAAAATCACGACATCCTGCAAGCTAAAATTAACTCAGTTGCATCTACCTATGCGGTTACGAAACTTGCAAAAACTTAGGAAAACTTAAAGGACACAGTAGATACATTTTCAACACAAATGGACACTCTGAAACTTGGTTCAGAAAAACACACTGAGGAAATCAGTTCATTATCGGAGAAAGTAGCCGAACTTTCGGATCAGTTCACTAACTTATCTACAAAGGTAGATGATGATCTAAACGATACAAGATCCGTATCCTTCACTGACACAGAAGAGTATGAACAAATTAAGAAATTTAAACAAAATCAATATCAAATTAATACGTAACACAAAAGACAAATCCGGGAAGTACAAGATCAGTTGGCACAAGTAATACAAGAATTACGTATTTCAGAGGACACTCGCGCTCCAACACGGGATGAGGGACTTAGAAATACGGAAAAACTTCAAAATAATAACACAGGGAATTTTGGAAATTATGAAAGAAATTGGCAAGGTGCACCGAATTTTGAGATGGAACCGCCGACACGACGTAACAATGACCGACATGCGACTCGCCGACAGTATGACTTTAACTATAAGCTGTTCATTACTACACGTAAATTCAAAACATTTAAGAATTCTGGCTTGTGGTTTCATCAATTCTCTCATTGTTTTCCTCCCAACTGGTCATTACAGCACAGATTAGAATTTATGTGTGGCTATTTAGAGAATGAACCAGCTCTAAGAATGCGATCGGTCATTCACGATTGTCACAGTGAAGGAGAATTTTATCATGCCTTCCTGTCAGCATATTGGTCTGAAGCTACTCAACATAGCGTAAAACATAGCATCATGATGATGAAACACTTTGATCAATCTGAATTTTCCATTCTTGTCAAATATTTTGAAGACACGTTGCATAAGAATCAGTACCTGTCAAACCCATACAGCCCCTCAGAACTCATCCGCATTTGCTTAATCAAATTGCCTGAACATTTAAGACATTTTATTTTGGCAGAACGTTGCAAAGACGACATTGAAGCTTTTCAGGGACTATTAGAAGAATTTGAAATTGATACTGACAATCGCGGGACGCGAAAACAGGAACACAACAATTACAGGTCACATCCGTCACAATTCCGCGATGACAGAAATAATAACTGGACACGACAAGGCTATCCTTACAACGCAAATCGTGACCAAAACAGACACCACCCGTATGACAACCGTTGGCAGAATAATAGTTACAGAGAAAGATCGCATTTCCATAGTAATGAATGTGACAGAGACAACCATAGAAACAGACAATGTGGGAACCAAAACAATTATTATCAAGGGAGACAGAATAACTTCAGACGCAGCAGTTCAGCACGCAGTTACGATTCAGGGAGAAATTCTCCACCACGTGATCGACGAGAAAGAAACTATGGAATCTACCACCATGACGACAGACGGTATAATCGTAACGACAGACCTGAATTTCAGCAGAACTGGTGGGATTCAAATAGGGCAGGGCCCTCTCGACAGGGTGAATTTGTAGAAGTTAGGTCTCCTAATCCTAATAACGATGCCCACCAACAAAGAGACAGAATCAGACTCGCACCGCAGGCAGCCACGTGCGCCGGCTGGGTTATAGAAAAATAACATAGACGCTAATCTTGAGAAAAATTTTACCATTCCTTACCGACGTATACAACATGATAATTGCTTTGAGGTTGAAACTCTGCGCACTAGAAAGGGTAAGAGATTGCACCACATTTCACATGTAAAACCGTTTATTAAGAGGTAATCTGCTTTTTAACTTAGTCTTTGCCATAAAATTTTTCACTTCACATTACTAGTACGCTTTCTCACACTTAGAAACTATTAACATACAACAATGTTTTAAAGTTAACTATCCAGTAAAGAACCTACAGAACTTATTTAGACAGTAATTACGAATGCATTGTTATAGTGAACAGAGGACACAGTGTTATTGTGTGTGTACATTCTTGCTTGTTAGTTGCACGATTATGTAATGACTATAAGGCCTACATACTTATAACATATACTGGTACTGCTAATGAGATGTTGATGCAACATTTTGGTTTACTTGGAAAGACATTTTATATTCAAAGTACTTTCTGTGGGATTAAAGATGACTTAGTATTTAGTTTCTTTGACAGCTACACAATTATATCACGACACTACTAATGAGTGACGCAATTTATATTATCGCTTTTGCGCTGTATCTGTTTTATATCTGCACATTTTTTCTGAATTCTTCTGGAAAGTAAAACATGTTTTATTAGTAACTTTGTGGTGTAGCTACAATGAGACAGCCTTTTCTGTAGCACAACAATACGTTACAGTACAGTACTTACTTCATCGCGGTAATGTACGTAATAACTACGATATCTATACGCATATCATTTCACTTTTGTTTATTATGAGATAAGTACATTGACTTATATAGAACTTGGCACTTATTTACCCTTAAGTAATAACAGAGATTATCTTACAACAAGACGTGTTTCTACACATTTGTAACGCAAATTCTCGACCTGTGAAATTTTTTTATATGAGACTGTCATTGTAGCGCAAACTGCTGTCATAAATAGCGACATCTATCACAATGTGAAAAAAAATGGCCCAACTAAAACATTCATATTTCTATACGTACTGCAGGAATATGTAATAAAAGGTGGGGGTTCCCATTTTAAAAAATGCAGTTGATATGCGTTTGGCCTACGGCAGCGCCGTCTAGCGGGGCAACCATAGCGCCATCTGGTTTCCCCCTTCAAGCTAGACAAGTTTCGTTCTTTGTAGTTTTTTCGTTTGACGCTTATTTCGTGAGATATTTGGCCTGGTCACAATCAATGGACCAACCTGTATACTTATTATTCTGATGAAAATAGCATAATGAAACAATATACTATTCCATGCCGTAAATGCTGCTGGCGTTTGTTAATATAGCAGTCTGTAGTGTGACACCAAAAGGCGTGCGTACAGGAGATAAGCAAATCAATGTGAACAGGGGTTGTAATGGGATGGTTGTGTTTGACGGTCAACAACGCAGGTAAGGCACGTGTCGCGCAGGACTTTGAGTGTTCAATACGGACTAGGACTCAGTGCAGGTTGTTGACGAATAGTGCATACCTCGTATTTGCATTCAGAGGCCGAGGACGACGTGCAATGAAAGACCTAACAGAGCTCCGTAGAGGGCGGGCTGTGGGGGCCCGATAAGCTGAAGCATCAGTAACAAAGACAGCCTAAATTAAAAAAACTTAAAGACCTTACCGTGTAAACGTAATAGTGGGCGCAATACAAAACTAAATGATAGAGATTGTCGTACCCTAACACGAATTGCGTCAAAGGAGCACAAAATTACGGCGGCTAAAATGACTTCAGAGCTCAATATCCATCTGCTAGACACCATATCTATCAACACTGTCCGCCGAAAACTCCATAAAGCAAACACTCACGGACGGGCGGCTACATCGAACCCATTAGTGACAACAACCAACGCAAAGAAGCGTAAAACATAGTGTCACTAGTATAAATTCTGGACGGCTGATCAATGGAAACACGTCATATACTCCGACGAGTCAATGTTTTCGTTATTTCCAACACCGGGCCGGGTTTACGTCTGGAGAACGCCAAAAGAAGCGCTACGATCGTGATTGCATGAGTCCGGCGGTTATGCATCGAGGTGGAAGCGTAGTGGTGTGGGCAGCTATATCATGGTATTCTGGCGGTCCCATCATTACTCTCAAAGGCAGTGTTACAGCTAACGATTATGTGAACATTTTAGGTGATCAGGTGCACCCCATGATTCTAATGTTGTCCCACATCCATTCAAACAGCCAAGACAGTACAGTCGTGGTATGAGGAGCATGAAACTGAACTGCAGCGTTTTTCCTGGCCAGTACAGTACCCGGACTTGAACATCATCGAACCCTTGTGGACGATGTCGGAGCGCAGACTCCGGAGCATATTTCCGCCACCCTCGTCACTACAGGAGTTAGAAGAGGTTCTAATTGAAGAGTGGCATAACATTCCACTAGATACTATACAGTCATTATATGCCATTAATACAAGAAGAATTGCAGCTGTATTACAGGAAAATGGATGTCCAACCCCTTATTAATAAACCATTCCCAAGTAAGTACAGGTGTTCACATTATTTTGCCTGTCCCCTGTATTTTAATGCTATTGTGCTGCCAAGGTGCAGGTACACGGAGTTGAATGGAAGTGTGATATTTTGTTAAAAGAGTAAGTATTAATTAATTAGTGCTAAAATTTTAATAATCTTTATCAAAATGTTCCCGAGACGAAAGACGAACAGAAATCAGGTAATACGCTATAAGACAAAAAGAGCGACGCAGCACGAAAGAATTATCCGAATGGGACAGAAATCGCTAGATGTGATGTACATGTACAGACAAACGAATGATTACCACTTCAGAAATAATGGACGCTTTATTGAGGAGAAAGAGCTTCACAAACTGAGCAAGTCATCAACACGTTAATCCACCTATAGCCCTTCTGCAAACAGTTATTCGGCTTGGTATTGATTGGTAAAGTTGTTGGATGACCTGCAGGACATCGTTCCAAATTCTGTCCAACTGGCGCGTTAGATCGTCAAAATCCCAAGCTATACGGAGGGCCCTGCCCATAATGTTCCAAGCGTTCTCAGTTAAGGAGCGATCCTGGTATACTGGTGGCCGAGGTAGGCTTTGGTAAGCACGAAGACAATAGATAGAAACTCTCGCCGTGTGCGGGTGGACCTTATCTTGCTGAAATGTAAGCCAAGGATTTCTTGCCATGAAGGACATCAAAACGGGGCGTAGAATGTCGTCGACGTACCGCTGTACTGTAAGGACGCGGATGACAACCAAAATTATCCTGCTACGGAAAGGAATCGTATCCCAGAGCATCACTCCTGACTGCAGACACGTCTTCACTTGTCAGTTCGAAGCGGGATTCACTGGGAAAACATTTATACTCCAGTCCAAGAGATTACAGGCCGAATATGTGTCTGGAGATACCCTGGATAGCGGCGGCATACCAATCTGTTTGCCGCCCGCCCCATGGCCATTTCTTTTCGCAGCGGGACCCGTTTGGTTTTTGTCCCTTGCATTCTCACAGCATAGCGGTACGTCGGCGATATTCGATGCTCAATTTTGTTGCCCTTCATGGCAAACTATCCTGGGCTTACATTTCAGGTACGTAATGACCATCCGCATAAGGCGAGAGTTTCTACTGCTTGTCTTCGTGTTTGCTGGATCGTAACTTCACCAAAAAGTTTGCTATATCTCTCCCAAGTTTAGAAAGTTTGAACATTATAGGCAACCCCCCTAGAGTCCTCCAAGCAGCTCGGAATTTTAGCGATCTAACGCGCCAATTGGATAGAATTTGGCTCGATATCCCTCAGCAAGAAATCCAATAATTTCATCAGTCAGTGCCAAGTAGAATAACTAATTGCATAAAGGTCAGAGCTGGACCAACACATTATTGACTTCATCAACTTGTGGAGATCATTCTCATGTATAAATCACCAATTTTTTCTGAAATTGTAATTATTTGTTTTTGTGTACATGTAAAACACATCTAGCGATTTCCGGCCCATTCGGATAACTCCTTCGAGGTGCCCATTTTTTTATCTCTTGGAGTGTACAGGATGATTATAATTAAAGCTAAACTTTCAAAACGCTATGGAAATAAAACCACTGGTCTGAATGACGTCAAATTCCAACGGAATATTTTCGGAGAATGGAGGAAACGTATGCCAGAAGAAAAAATAGTGTGAAAATTGATCAATAGATGGCGCTATACGTGTCAGAATGTGTAAATGAAAACATCTGTCATGCGCACGACCCACTGCACACGGTTTTTCCTCCTTTCCCTTCTGGGACGTTCGCCGTGACAGTCTCAATGCAGGGTCGCACTCTGCTTGTAAAGTTGTATTACAAGAATGATGACTGTGCTTTCGTCGCTCTGCAGAAGTTTCGGACACTGAAGAGTTTGAAAAAGGCCTTGGTCCTATGACTGCCGTGGGTCTGGAGAAACTGATTCGGAAATTCGAAAAGACGGGTTCTTCTGGTGTGCAGCCTGGTAGAGGGAGGAAATAAATTTGGTTCAAATGGCTCTGAGCACTGTGGGACTCAACTACTGAGGTCATTAGTCCCCTAGAACGTAGAACTAGTTAAACCTAACTAACCTAAGGACATCACAAACATCCATGCCCGAGGCAGGATTCGAACCTGCGACTGTAGCGGTCTTGCGGTTCCAGACTGCAGCGCCTTTAACCGCACGGCCACTTCGGCCGGCGGAAATAAATTTATTCGACGTCAGTGGAAGCAGTTGTCACAGCAATGAAGGAGGAGACGAGTGGCGGTGTGCAAATGTGTAGTGCACGGAGAATTGCCCGAACATTGGACCTATCCGTGAGCACGGTGCGTAAAATCCTATGAAACATTCTTCTTTGCTATCCATTCAAAATTACCCATGTGCACGAGATGCTCCCTGTTGACCTACCAGCAAGAGAGACCTTTGCTTTAGAATTTCTCGCTCCCATGGGAGTGGACAATGATTGGCCGTGGAAGATTTTGTGGACAGACGAAGCCCACTTCCATCTGACACGATACGTCAGTACACTGAACTGTCGAATATCGGCAACGGAAAAATCACTCGCAAATCAACCAGTACCACTTCATCCTGAAAAGGTCACTGAGTATTGCGGGTTTACGGCATCATTTATTAGAGGGCCACATTTCTTCGAAGAGACAGGTGCTTCCGGTCCTGTTACCTATACCGTCACTTGTAAGCGCTGTGAATGTCTTTTGCCCAACCACGTCATTCCATCTCTCCAACAGCGTGAATGTGTGGATGGGATCATGTTTGCGCAAGATGGAGCACCTCTGCACATTGCAAATTCAGTTAATCAGCTGCTGAAGCGTGATTTCGCAGATACTAGAATTATTAGCGACCATGTCCCTACAACTTGGGCGTTCCCATCACCTGATCTTAATCTGTGTGACTTCTGTCTGTGGGGCTGTCTGAAAGATGTGTTCAGAGTTCCGATTGCAAAATTAGCTGCATTGAAGGCATGCATTGCGCAACGCATTCTGAACGTGACCCCGGAAACACTTCGATGATTTGTGGAACATGCTGTTTCTCGATTTCAGCTTGTTGCAGAAAACTGTGGACAGTATACTGAACATGTTTTGCACCAGTCACAGGCAAATTAATAATCCGATTTGATTTTGATTGATGCTTTGTATTCGGTTTTTGGCTTCAGGACAGTTAATAACCTATTTTTCCCATCCGATCTACATGTACATCTACATCCATACCTGACGGTGTGTGGCGGAGGGTACCTTGAGTACCTCTATCGACTCTCCCTTCTATCCCAGTTTCATATTGTTCATGGAAACAAGGATTGTCGGTATGCCTCTGTGTGGGCTCTAATATCTCTGATTTATTCCTCATGGTCTCATCGCGAGATATACGTAGGAGGGAGCAATATACTGATTGACTCCTCGGTGAAGGTATGTTCTCGAAACTTCAACAAAAGCCCGTACCGAGTTACTGAGCGTCTCTCCTGCAGAGTCTTCCACTGGAGTTTATCTATCATCTCCGTAACGCTTTCGCGATTATTAAATGGTCCTGTAACGAAGCGCGCTGCTCTCCGTTGGATCTTCTCTATCTCTTCTATCAACCCTATCTGGTACGGATCCCACACTGGTGAGCAGTATTCAAGCAGTGGGCGAACAAGCGTACTGTAACCTACTTCCTTTGTTTTCGGATTGCATTTCCTTAGGATTCTTCCAATGAATCTCACTCTGGCATCTGCTTTACCGACGATCAACTTTATATGATCATTCCATTTTAAATCACTCCTAATGCGTACTCCCAGATAATTTATGGAATTCAAATGGTTCAAATGGCACTGAGCACTATGGGACTTAACATCTATGGTCATCAGTCCCCTAGAACCTAGAACTACTTAAACCTAACTAACCTAAGGACATCACACACATCCATGCCCGAGGCAGGAGTCGAACCTGCGACCGTGGCAGTCACGCGGTTCCAGACTGAAGCGCCTAAAACCGCACGGCCACACCGGCCGTCTTTATGGAATTAACTGCTTCCAGTTGCTGACCTGCTATATTGTAGCTAAATGATAAGGGATCTTTCTTTCTATGTATTCGCAGCACATTACACATGTCTACATTGAGATTCAATTGCCATTCCCTGCACCATGTGTCAATTCGCTGCAGATCCTCCTGCATTTCACTACAATTTCCCATTGTTACAACCTCTCGATATACCACAGCATCATCCGCTAAAAGCCTCAGTGAACTTCCGATGTCATCCACAAGGTCATTTATGTATATTGTGAATAGCATCGGTCCTACGACACTCCACTGCGGCACACCTGAAATCACTCTTACTTCGGAAGACTTCTCTCCATTGAGAATGACATGCTGCGTTCTGTTATCTAGGAACGCTTCAATCCAATCACACAATTGGTCTGATAGTCCATATGCTCTTTGTTCATTAAACGACTGTGGAGAACTGTATCGAACGCCTTGCGGAAGTCGAGAAACACGGCATCTACCTGGGAACCCGTGTCTATGGCCCTCTGAGTCTCGTGGACGAATATCGCGAGCTGGGTTTCACACTATCGTCTTTTTTCGAAGCCCATGCTGATTCCTGCAGAGTAGATTTCTAGTCTCCAGAAAAGTCATTATACTCGAACATAACACGTGTTCCAAAATTTTACAACTGATAGACGTTAGATATATAGGTCTATAGTTCTGCACATCTGTTCGACGTCCCTTCTTGAAAACTGGGATGACCTGTGCCCTTTTACAATCCTTTGGAACGCTACGCTCTTCTAGAGACCTACGGTACACCGCTGCAAGAAGTGGGGGGAGGGGGCGGGGGGCAAGTTCCTTCGTGATGTGATATGACCTTGCCGTGGTGGATGGGCTTATGTAACTAACAGTATAACACCCGTACACCCATCCACACTGATTTGTTTAACGCCAAACTTACACCTTGGCCATTGTTGTATGATTCATTTGTCATTTGTAGTCGATCACTATAAAATTATTATGCATTCAGCGCCATCTATTGCTTGATCTGTAACTATTTATTTTTCTTCTGCCATACATTTTCTGTGCCTTGCCGCAGTGGTAACACCGGTTCCCGTCAGATCACCGAAGTTAAGCGCTGTCGGGCTGGGCTAGCACTTGGATGGGTGACCATCAGGTCTGCCGAGCGCTGTTGGCAAGCGGGGTGCACTCAGCACTTGTGGGGCAAACTGAGGAGCTACTTGATTGAGAAGTAGCGGCTGGCTCCGGTCTCGGAAACTGACATACGGCCGGGAGAGCGGTGTGCTGACCACATGCCCCTCCATGGCCCCATCCAGTGACGCCTGTGGGCTGAAGATGAAACGGCGGCCAGTCGGTACCTTTGGGCCTTCATGGGCTGTGTGGGAGGAGTTTAGTTTTATTTTTCATGCGTTTTCTCCCTCTCCGATAATATTCTGTCGCAATTTTATGTCATTGTGACCAGTGGTGTTCTTTCTACAGCGGTTTGAAAGTTTAACTTTAATTATAACCACCCAGTGTAATTCGTTACGTATGAAAGTATTTTTGGGTGATCTTAGTACCATGTAATTCCTCTAATTCGCAATTATTAATTTTCAGTAAGAATATGGTAATCGTTAAGCAGTCTCTTTCTGTGAATTAGAAAACCACGAACGTAAAGATACGTAGACGATTAGGGCCACCCAGACAATGGAAATCTAACAGATATGCAGAGTTCCGTCAGACCTCACTTGTAAAAGTGAACGATTTCTTGTAGTAACGTCCAGTTAGGGTTGTAAATGAAATTAATACCAATGACTACAGTATCATTTATTTCTGGAAGCGAGTTATTAAACAGGACCCGTCAGGAACGCTCTTATTGGCTTTTTAAGGCAGATGAATTTAAAGTTCAGGTCGTGGAGTAGGTATCCACCGCAATGAACCTCGTTGGCATAGTCTTGAGGTGAGAGCGTATGCACTCAGAGAATTAGTAAGAGCATCTCATGTTGATCATGGAACAAAACGACTTCGTGATTTAATCGAGAGATGAATCGGCAACCCGGAGTCAACTGCTACCTACAGACTAGCTAAGTTCCACTATCGCTCAGTGTTTCTCGTGCCACTGAAAATATCACAAGATATAAACTTGTAAGCTTGCATTTAAAATATATATTTTTGTTATCCAGAGAAACCTGATGGTATGTAAATCTGGCGCGCGCTGGACTTCAGTCATCGTGTGAAATATGAGCTCTTATCAGGTTTACGACTATAGTATGGTCGGCCTTTTCTGTTCATGGACATTCCCATGGTTAGCCTTGATTAATCATTGTACAAACTGACATTTCCAGACACCATGAGACGGAATCTCTTTCTTCGATTTCCAGTTGTTAAAGGAACTAATGGGCAGTATAGTGTATCTCCATGTCATATAATACGGTCACGCCTATTGCCGGAGGGTCTAATACTGCCAGTACCATTCTCAGTGATGGGGAAGATTGCTATTAAAATGAATCATTTACTTTAAAGTAGTGTGTTTGCAAATATGGAGCTTTAGGGCAGGGTGCTAAAGTAACAAGGTATGCAGAAAAGCTTGTATGTGGTTTGGAAAGCATCAGACAGGTATTGGCAGAATAACAAATTACGAGACTTTAATATAGAATACAAAATATTAACGTACTGGATCCTCATGTAGGAGCTGCGGGACACTTGGTTGCTGACGGCTGCAGTTTCGTTGGGGACTTACAATAGTATCTGTTTATGGTTCAAATTTTAGCTTATTGGTACTATATTTTATGTATATGTAAAGTGTCTTATACTATGTATGTCTTATGCTAATGTATGTAAAATACTATTTAAATTGTTTTTTACCTTAAATAATTTTCTGATAACATTTGCATTTAAAAATATTTGTGTGTATAAACTGTTCATGTTGATGTAAATTTGACAATTGTAAGAAATGGTCACGCTTAGGACAACTTAAGAGATAGGTGTTATGTAAAAGCCAGTGTGCTTTTGTTTGAAACGAAAATGACTCTGAGGAGTGGAAAAGGTGGTAAGGACGGATTGGCGCGCTGCCTAGAGCAAGCGTGCGAAGTAAGTCATACAATGTCTGGCAGCAGCGATTGAGGCAACACCCTTTTAGATCAGGAGAAGCTTTGCCTGCAAATTTGCACACAAATGCTTCGGACGAGGACTGCAAAAGGCTTAAGTCATAGCTGCGAGTTGTTGGGCTATTGTATGTAAAATTGAACGACGCCAAGAAGAGAAACTGAGCCCATACAGCAAGATACTTGCAGGCCATACTGTGGGTAGTGTAGCCGTCATAATTGTCTCCCACACCCAAGCCTACAGCCAACAGATAAGATTTTTTCTTTAAATTTTACTTTTGTACAGCGTGGACCAATAATTTAAATTGTGTTTCAATTAAACACTTCAACTTTAAAGAAACTGGTTTACCCCGTCATTTCATCCTAATCATACACCAATATAGGGTCCCTTCCTGGTGTTTGATTAATCCGAGAATCCTTTTTTTTTTTTTTTTTTTTTTTACAGACTTATGAATTGCCAAGTTAATATAAAGAGGCACCATTTTGACTTGTCTTTGTGTTAATAATAACAAAGTTTTCTCAACTTTTGCAAAGTGTTATAATGAAAGTTTGCTTACTTACAATTCAATGAGAGTGAAACCAAGTTACTAGAATCTGTTAAATGACTATACAGAGTTAGTTCAAAGAATAATAGGTTTTGAAACTAAGTTCCAGTAAGCAAGAGGTCTTCGTGAAGTGAAATGTTCTGTATAAAACGTTTGTGCTTAGTATCTAAGTATTTTAGTATTTGAGTTTGTTGATTACGGAAAGTGCTTTTCTAAAGGTCCCCCCTGGCCAATTTTTTTTAGCTTCCTTGAAGTATCTACTGGGCTTTTTCTCTTTTAAAAACGTAATGTATAAGGGTGTAGTCCAACATTGTTTAAGTGGAGTAATACTTATTTGAAGAAGCAACTTAAACGAAAGCAAGAAAATAGGCCAAATTCATACTTCTGCTTTTCCAATTCTTCACTGTTTCATTACCTGGATAGGCTGGCGACAGTTAGTACATGTTTTAAAACACTAAATGAACTTGGAACTGAGTTGTCCTAGCTTCAATATAATACTATTCATACTGCGTTTCTTTCTAACCGCTGGGTAAGATCTTAAGAAAAGAATTGAATAGTCTGATTTACTTTTCTCTACACATAACACACGGTCAAATCCTGTAAAAAAAGTAACTCTGTTGATTAGCTTTTCCTATTAACAGGACTATCCTCCCATAGCTTGCTTTATTTGGAAACAAAACTAAATTTAGTAAGAGGGCTATACGTGGAAAGATAGAGAAAGTGTTTTCTGTTATTTAGGTAAAATCATACTAAATTACAATAGTAGTGGTAGCATTATAGACCTCGCTGTCTGTTGAGGCCATTGTAGGTCACTCGTACACTATCTGATCAAAAGTATCTGAACAACTATTAGAGGATATTAATATGGGGTGTTTACTCCATTTTCCATTATGACGGCATTAACTCTGTCGGGAACGCTGGGGGTATGGAGCAAAGTCAACGTTCTGTCTCATCCGAAAGGTGTTCCACTGGGTTCAGGTCAGGTCAGGACTCTGAGCAGACAAGTCCATGTCAGGAATTTTATTGTCCAAAAACCAGGGCCTCACATATGCTGCCTTACGAAAGGGTTCATTGTCATACTGATTCAAACAATCAGTGTCTCCGGATTGTTCCTCTACTGCACACAGTACAAAATACTGTAAAATGTGTTCGTATCCTTTCGCATTTAGCGTGTTCTTAAGCGCAGTAAGAAGCCCACTCTCAAATCATGAAAAACATCCCCATACTGAAAAAACCACTCCCTCTGTACTTCACTGTTAGCGCTACGAATGATGGTAGGCAAAGTTCTCCAGGCATTCTCTTCTTCTTTTCCTTTGTGCAGTAGTTCTCGAAAGGTCGGCATGGTTATGGTCGGATTTGACGTGGTTAAATTTAAGGCGTGGCCAGATGCCCTTCCCGCCGCCACTGCAAACCCCCTGGGACGGAATTAGTGTACCCCAGCTGTCTGTGTCCAGTGGAAGCCGTGAAAGAGTGCGAAAGTTTTCAAATGTCTGCGAGTTGTGTAACTGAGGCAGGACATGAACACCAGCCCAGTATTCGCCTAGTTGGATGTGGAAGACCGCCTAAAAACCACATCCAGGCTGGCCGGCACACTGGCCCTCGTCGTTAACCAACTGGGCGGATTTGATCCGGGGCCGGCGCACCTATCCGAGTCCATGAAGCAGCGCGTTAGCGCCATCGGAAAACTTGGTGGGCTGAAGTTCTCCAGGCATTCGCGAAACCCAAATTCTTCCATCTGATTGCCACAGGGTATAGCGTGATTCAGCACTCCCAA
The DNA here is from genome assembly GCF_023864275.1 of Schistocerca cancellata. Classification (NCBI taxonomy): domain Eukaryota; kingdom Metazoa; phylum Arthropoda; class Insecta; order Orthoptera; family Acrididae; genus Schistocerca; species Schistocerca cancellata. Next base: position 153,894,753 of record NC_064629.1, read on the forward strand.
TTAGTCACTTCTAGTCAACCCCGACTAGTAACGTAACTCTTTACTCTATCTCAACGTACGCAAGGCACTGACTGCAGAAACGTTTGACTAATGAGGAGCTGCTGGAACATTGTGCCCCTACCTTTTTAATTCCATACGCACAGTCATTATGCTAGCTGGACTGATGGTAGAACTTTCACAATCAGGGGTGATTCATTCTGTGGATTTCACGCGACTTTTTACGGCCACCCACCGCAATGCTCCACGGACCCTATCCACCAGCACATATGGTCAGCCTGGTCTTAGTTTAGCTGTGGTTGTTCCTTCGCGTTTCCCCTTCATCATAATATCAGCAACAGTCGACTTGGGCAGCTTTAAAAAGGTTGAAATCTCACCGACAGATTTCTTACGCAACTGACATGTAATGACTAGTCCACATTCGAAGTCATAGAGCTCTACTGGTCGACCATTTCTGCTGTTCCTATACTATGTGATCAAAAGTATCCGGACACCCCCAAATAATACGTTTTTCACATTAGGTGTAGTGCGCTGCCACCCGCTGCCAGGTACTCCATATCAGCGACCTCAGTAGTAGAAAATGGAAGTTCGTGGCGCCCTCCATCGGAAATGTTGGAATTCAATGTGACGTTGGCCAACTCTTAGCCTTGATGACAGCTTCCACTCCCGCAGATACACGTTCAGTCAGGTACTGGAAGGTTTCTTGGGGAATGGCAGCCCATTCTTCAGGCAGTGCTGCACTGCGGAGAGGTATTGATATCGGTCGGTGAGGCCTGGCACGAAGTCGGCGTTCCAAAACATCCCAAAGGTGTTCTATTGAATTCAGGTCAGGACTCTGTGCAGGGCAGTTCATTACAGGGATATTATTGTCGTGTAACCACTTCGCCACAGGCCGTGCATTACGAACAGGATCTCAATCATGCTGAAAGATTCAATCGCTATCCCCGAATTGCTCTTCAACAGTGGGAAGCAAGAAGGTGCTTGAAACATCATTGTAGGCATGTGCTGTTATAGTGCCACGCAAAACATCAAGGAGTGCGAGCCCCTCCATGAAAAATACGACCACACCATAACACCACCGCCTCCAAATTTTACTGTTGGCACTACACACGCTGGCAAATGACGTTCACCGGGCATTCGCCATACAAACAACCTGCCATCAGATCGCCACATTATGTACCGTGATTCGTCATTGCATACAACATTTTTTCACTGTTCAGTCGTCCAATGTTTACTCTCCTTACTCCAAGCAAGGCGTCGTTCGGCATTTACGGGCATTATGTGCGGCTTATGAGAAGGACAGAGAATTCTCAGAGCATGTGCTTTGATAAGTGCCAAAGTGATTAGGAATACCACTCCATCCATGATAAGAAGATTGCAGCACTGCATTGATACCAATGGTCATCACTTCTGGCACCATCTGTAAATGGACGTCCATGCCACTTTTTTGACCTTAGTTGACCTTCAAAGACGTTACGTTACACATCATTGGATTCGTCTCGATAGCCGCTGTCAGAAAAAAAAACTACCAAACTATAGCATCCCATTAAAAAAACAAAGTTGACCTTCATATCTCTAACGCGACCCCACCTAGCAACAAAAAACCAACGTCATTATGAGGCACCCGTTGTCCCATGCAACATTTGTCCCACTAACTTTTCAGCTACTATCATACTTTCGGAGTTATTCTAGGTGACAGTAGTTAGTGGCTCACCGTGTATAGTGATGCAGTGCTGGTAGCCGTTACCAAGCTTCATGATCTCTTCCTCTGTGAGCATTAAGATATATTTATAGCTCTCTACATGAAATATGTGGCATAGTCTGACCAGGACAGCACATGCTTCTCTGCTAGTCACATTATACGAACAAGGATCTTTTCAGCTCTGACACAGCAGAGCTAGAGAGGGAGCCGTTTCACGTCATCGTTTGCGGGATCACGCAAGGCAGGAAACAGCAAGGTGTCCTCGGCACTGGTTGTCTCAGACCTGTTGCTGTACGCAACAGGTTAGTCAGAGATGGAGGTGGTGGGGTCGCTCACACCCTTGTGTGAATCGATTTCCCGAGGGTGCACTGACCTACATCAGCCAGGTGGGGTTCTCTCGCTCTCTCGGGGTGAATCGGGCAGCTCGATGAATGGAAAAATCCGGCAGCAGAGTCGTCATTTTTGTTTAGCAGTGGCATTGTGACTGGCAGCAAGAGTCTAATGAAAAGTAACATCCTGATGTGTGTCTTTCTTTCCAGCCCTGTAATACTACAACATATCCTCTGTGAGATGCCCAAAATCTAATATTGTGACCCTCCATTACATAAAGATAAACAGAGACCAGAGACCAACAGAGGTGCCGCAGCGCTTAACCCAGAGGACTCATACTCCACAGGAGTAGACAGGAGTAGCATTCCTATCCCAGAATATCTAAAATGTAACCATGCAACTAGAACTTGTAGTAATCCAGCTCTACAACACTACTTTTGTCACAATGGAAACAAACACTTCTAATCATGATCGTGTCGTGAGTAAACGTTACCTCTACCAAGCAATATAATTTAAGTTTATCAAATTTTGACCGTGATAGTGTTACGTAATCTGAAAATGAGATATGGAATTTCTTACCAGAATGATATTAGTAAGTACCAACCCGATTCTCTCAGGAATTGCACAAGATAAAAGATTTTCAATATCCTTAAAAACAAGGTCTTAGAGTCACTAATACTCCCCATTGTGTGTATTGTGTATTTAACCTGGAACCTAGAAACGAAGGTGATGCTTCGTCCCGCCGTAACCCTCAGAGGTTCACAACCCCACAACAGGCCACCCATCTCACCGCCGCCCCACACCAAACCCAGGGTTATTCCAGACGAGTGTAACCCCAAATATTTGCGTGGTAGAGCAATTATGGTGTACGAGTACGTGGAGACAGTGTGAAACGTCCCCTTATGAAGTATTGTATACGAGACTGTGCTTAACCTGACACACAATATTTTTAGCGCAACGCAATCTGACTTTCAAAAATCCCTACAAAAGAATAGCCCTGACTAACATTAACCTATACCTTTCACAAATCACTTACCTCACCAAAAATCTTCGTTACTCGAACTACTGCAAAACAGCGAGCGCCCCTACTGCCAGCTAAATAAAGGATTCAAACTACGGAAGGCACTAACTACTGATAGGCATAGTTAGCAAATGAAAGATTTTAATAGAGAACAAACAATGTATTTACCTTAATAGTGTTGAAAAACCATAATATACATGTTCATGACATCCAGTCTTACAAATTTCCAAACTCCGCCATCTCTCTCCCCACATCCACCACTGCTGGCGGCTCACCTCCAACTGCGCAACGCTACGCGCTGTTCACATCCAGCTGCCGCTGCCCAACACTACAATGGCAGACAATAACGCAAACTAGCCACAGACTGCACACAGCACAGCCAGTGATTTTCATACAGAGCGCTATGTAACGTTGCCACTAAGAAAACATAAACAGCCTACTTACAAGTGTTTGCGCAGCAATCGCCGACATAGTGTAAGTGAGGCGGAATAAGGAGAACCAGCCCGCATTCGCCGAGACAGACGAAACACCGCCTTAAAAACCATCCACAGGCTGGCCGGCACAGCGGACCTCGACACTAATCCGCCAGGTGGACTCGTGCCGGGAACAGGTACGCCTTCCGGCACAGGAAACAGCGCGTTAGACTGCGCTGCTAGCCGGGCGAGCTATACTCCCCATACTGAACTATGGTGTTGCTATTCTCCAAGAACGTACGTACGAAACCACACGCAGGCTAGAACTGCCGATGAATGCTTGTGTGAGATACATTTGTGACGTACGCCATTTCTACCATCCTGCTCACGTCTATGAATAATTATCATGGCTGCGTGCCGATAAGTGTAGACAGTTATTAATACATCCGCCGTCCGCGGATAGGAAAATCTCAGAGTGTGATTTATTGCGTTTTTATTTAAACTAAAGTCTTTCTTCAAAATTTACAAAACAATACTCGTGAGGTAGGACTGATCCTCCAAGCCTACCAATAACTAAATCAGAGATTCTTCCAAACGTAAACTGTCTGTAGTAACCATACAACTTCAGCAAACCAAGACCCGGGCTTCTCGTGAAGAGCGGCGCGGAGTCCACGTTGCCGTCACCGGAGTCCGAGGACGAGTAGAGGCCCTGCGAGGATGGCTCCGGTACGCTGGCGACGGTTGACGATGACGCGGCGGCTACGATGGCACCAGTGGGCTCGCTCGGCGTGAACTGCCTCTCCAGGGTTTTTTTTCTTTATTGTTATTTTAAAACCTGGACAACAGGCAGGCTGTCAGCAGCAGTCTACGCTGCTCTTCAGCCATCGAATAGAAAATGGGAAAACAGATAAATACACATAAGTTACATAACGGTGGGTAATGAAACAGTAGACACATAATTACAAACATGGAGCCGTTCACACTCGACGATAATCCACACTACAAACCGTTGACACGACGCACAAACACTGAAGATGTCGATGGCACAGGTAAACGATGGAGTGTGACGGTGAACACTGAACACTAAACACGACGGCACACACGAGACGCTAATGGCGATGATCTCCGGCGCGCGAATGTCCACATAGCGTGTGCGATTCCGGGGACCTGCCAAGAAGGGAAGAAGGGTGAGGTGGGGGGGGGGAGAGGAGAACAAAGATGCCAATGGCTGAGGAGATGGGAGGAGGAGTAGAGGGACATGGGAGGGGAAGCCCAGGGAAGGAGTGGGGAGAAATGGAGGAGGGAGGGAAGGGGGAGAGAAGGGAGGGAGGATGCCGAAAGGAACAAACACAGGAAGAGGGAGGGAGGATCAAAGTTGGTAGGAGGGGTAGATGGTAGGGAGGAGGGCATCATCAGGGAGGGAGAGCTGGCGGAAGCCACCTTGGGAGAGGGTAAGGAGGGTGGAGAGATGGAGAGCAGGTGAGACATGGGAATACAGGCACGGAAGCCGGCGGGGGTGGGAGAGGATGGGGGAGACAAGCGGGTGAGGAGGATCGAGTTTTCGGGAGGTGTAGAGGATCCATATCCCTTCAAGGAAAAGGAGGAGGTGGGGGATCGGAATTAGGTCGTAGAGGATCCGCGTGGTGGAGGGGAGACGGATGCGATAGGCGAGGCGGAGAGCATGGCGTTCAAGGATCTGAAGGGATTTGTAAAAGTTAGGGGGGGGGGCGGAGATCCAGGCAGGATGGGCGTAGCAGAGGATAGAGCGGATGAGGGATATGTAGGTGTGGATGATGGTGGAGGGGTCCAGACCCCACATACGGCCCCTCTCCAGGCTCCTGCGCCAGCCTAAATACTGCTTGGCGCGTGGATATAGCTGGCTCTATTTGCAGTCACGTGTCGAGTGGAAGGATAGAGGTCCGCGGCTGTAGCGACCTCTTGCGGCGCCGTGGACGCCTCCTTGTGGTCTCTGAGAAGCGTCAGTGTTTCCGGGACGACCGGCCAGACTGACCCCTACCCGGTCCGGGGCCCGCTGTACCGGTCTGCTTCGCGGGAAGCGAGAGTTGCAGGCGCTTAGTCTGGACACAGTAGTTACATTGTATGTTTGCTCTAGCGTCTTCTCAATCACTGCACTCCCCCTTATATAACTCCAACTCTTAAACTGCTACCTGAAAAGCACAGCAGAAATATTCGTTCTCAACGAATTAAAATAATATCTGTACCATCATGTAACTCTCCCATGTTCTCTAAGTCATTTTTTGTATTAGGAAGCTTTCTCCGGAAAATCTTCATCAAAATGTCAAGAAATTAAATTTCTTCCAAACTTCAAAATACAGTTATTGGCCCCTTCTTCTGTCACAATAGACATCTCTTCCATATGCTAGCCTACAGCTTAATCTCGTCAAACCTTCTCCCTCCCCAATGTCAGCAGAGTTCTTTATTTGAATTCTGTTCTTCCTAACAGCCACTCTCTCTGCCATTTCCATCTTCTCCTCTTTTTTTATCCCATCCGCTTCTATAATGGATGGGATCATATGTGCTAAACTAATCTACCAGGTGATCAAAAAGTCCGTATAAATTTGAAAATCGGAATAAATCACGATTATAATGTAGACATAGAGGTACAAATTGACACACATGCTTGGAATGACATGGGGTTTTATTAGAACCAAAAAAATATAAAAGTTCAAAAAATGTCCGACGGATGGCGCTTCATCTCATCAGAATAGCAATAATTAGCATAACAAAGTAAGACAAAGCAAAGATGATGTTCTTTACAGGAAATGCTCAGTACGTCCACCATAATTCCTCAAAAATAGCTGTAGTCGAGGAATGATGTTGTGAACAGCACTGTAAAGCATGTCCGGAGCTATGGTGAGGCATTGGTATCGGATGTTGTCTTTCAGCATTCCTAGAGATGTCGGTCGATCACGATACACTTGCGACGTTAGGTAACCCCAAAGCCAATAATCGCACGGACTGAGGTCTGGGGACCTGGGAGGCCAAGCATGACGAAAGTGGCGGCTGAGCACACCATCATCACCAAACGACGCACGCAAGAGATCTTTCACGCTTCTAGCAATATGGGGTGGAGTGCTATCCTGCACAAACATCGTAATTTCCAGCAGGTGTATATCAGCCAGGCTGGGGATGATGCGATTCTGAAACATATCGGCGTACCTGTCAACCGTCACGGTAGCAGTTTTGCTGTCCAGCGCCATCTGTCGCAATTTTTTTTTTGTAATAAAACCCCATGTCATTCCAAGCATGTGTGTCAATTTTTACCTCTCCATCTACATTATTCCGTGGTTTATTAAGTTTTGAAATTTATACTGACTTTTTGATCACACTGTATATAATTTTTAAGGACCTTCAGTATTTTTATCATTATTATTATTTGTGTTAGTTATTACCTGATCAGATGTAAGAGAAGGCCGTAAAGTTCTAATCTGATCAGGCTAAATAAATAACATATAAAGAAATAGATAAATAAATACACAAAAGAGTTCTTTAACAGAGTAGTAGAATCATGAATCTGAGAATTTTCTTAGATGTTTCGGAAACTCATGGAGAAGCCTTAGCGACCATTTCATCCAGCCCTTACAACGGAAGAGTGTCGAATTATTCAGCTGACATAAAATCCAATCAAGATTCGCACAGAAGGGATATTATGAAACCATAGACTACGATCACACATCGATAGCGTGCATAACAAATGAGTTGGAAAACTTAATAAGGAAATTTCTTCTAGGACATTAATTTTGCTAGGGATTCCGGACTGGCCGATGTGTTGTTGAAGCATAGGATCATCAAATGATAAGGCTCCGATAATTTTGATACCCACTAAACATATTATGAGAGATATAGTCCCAAGATGGCGTGGACCATTGAAGGAAAATAAGCTTTATGCTTCACATTGGCTTTGTGACCACAATGGCAAGAAGTAAGACCTCTTGTCTCGGTGTGCTCGAGTGGCACCATTTCAGAATGGACAACGTAAGAGCCGGGGAGTCGCCCCCCACCTCACGGCATAAAAAGCAGTAGAAAGGTTAGTGCGGGTTTGGAATTTGTACGAAGTGACAATTGTATACAGTGACAGTCCTACGGAACCTGGGGCTCTTGCTGGAATAAGCGGTTTTCCACTGGAGAGAGAATGAATGGATGCCGTTACTTGTCATTTCCCTGTGTTTCCTCGGGAACGATTTTGTGCTCGGTGTCGACTCAGAGAGATTTTTATTCATAGAATCTCTCAAGGGGAAAGCCGAAATGATTTCCTACGAGAGGCATGTCCTTTAAGATGCTCTTTTCGGTCTTCATTAGCGAATACTTTACGGACCGCAACAGACATTTTTCCGCATTTCTGTCTTTTCCAATGGAAAACTACAAATAGGTAGTCTCATTTCGCCCCTTATCAAACTTGTTTACAAGATAGCCAAAGAGTATGACGCGAATTAAAATACTTTTCAGTGTTTATATAATTTCCAGTGCTTGTGACGTTTTCTTCTTCACTGTAATTTATGTGCACAAGTCACACAAGTCAGAAATGATTTTAGGTTACTCATGTAACTGACAATTTGCAAGTTTTTACAACACAACTTTTATTTACGTGAGTCTACATGGAAATGACTGAATAACAACGAAAAGTCACAATCACAAAGCGAGTAAGAATTTCCTACTAGAGGCAACAAAAGATAATTTCTAAGTTTCCCACAAGAGTCCAAAGTAACACACATACACTTAATTCTTTTGTGTTAGCAGAAGAGCCAACACCGTGTTACGAGTGGAGGCCGAAATGCACGATTTTTAGCTCACGCAGGCTGGCGTGAGGAGGGAAGAACTATACTGACGTGAGGTCTGGAACATGACAAGGAATGAGAATTGCCGGCCAGTGTGGCCGTGCGGTTCTAAGCGTTTCAGTTTGAAACTGCGTGACCCTACGGTCGCAGGTTCCAATCCTGCCTCGGGCATGGATGTGTGTGATGTCCTTAGGTTAGTTAAGTTTAAGTAGTTCTAAGTTCTAGGGACTGATGACCACAGATGTTAAGTCCCATAGTGCTCAGAGCCATTTGAACCATTTTTTTGAATGAGAATTCAGGAAGCGGACGTATTTAGTTTGATACTTAACTTTAACCCATTGATGATGAACGTCGCTCTTGACGGTACATGATTCACTATATTATCTGTTCAGAATACGTTCTTGAAGATAGTAATTATAGTAACTGAATATGGCGCCTTGCTAGGCCGTAGCAAATGACGTAGCTGAAGGCTATGCTAACTGTCGTCTCTGAAAATGAGAGCGTATGTAGTCAGTGAACCAGTCGGCTGTACAACTGGGCGAGTGCTAGGAAGTCCCTCTAGACCGGCCGTGTGGCGGCGCTCGGTCTGCAATCACTGATAGTGGCGACACGCGGGTCCGACGTATACTAACGGAACGCGACCGATTTAAAGGCTACTACCTAGCAAGTGTAGTGTCTGGCGGTGACACCACAAGTCCAATTCCGATGGCGAAGACGTAGTCTTCTGTGGAGGCGTCCTTGAGGTCGGTATTCGGTGTGAACTGTGCTGGTTCTGGCCTCTAAATAGTAATGGCCAGTCAATCAGATGTTGTTGTAGAATACTTTCTGCAGGCCACCTCGAGCTGCCTCTGTAGGAAGTAGTACGCGGAATGCCTGTTTTCAAAACAGCCGATGTTTACCATTGCTTACACCTTGGGCATAGACAACCTCGGTCCTGTGTGGTGTTAGATGTGTTGCCGGCCCACAGGGTCTACCTTGGCGACGGCGTAACACTCCTCCCCCCTTGGAAGAGCTGGAGCGGAACAGGCGACTGCGGGGGACAGAGCACCAATGTAGCCTGGTGCCGTAGGTCGATCAGCAACTAAGTCGTCCTGAAGGAGGCTGTGGAAACCGGTCGCCGGTGAGTAGGGCGCCGTCTTCCGCGGAGGGAACGTCGAAGCGGTGGCACTTGCAAGGCGACGGTGAACTGGGCAAGTGGCATGGGAATGTTCGCGTCGTCCAACCGGGGCGCCGCCGAAGAGGGGCCGGGAAATGGATCTCGGGGAAGATACCGGGGTTGCCCCAGGTCCGGAGGAGGCGGCGGTGGCCCGGAGCTAGCAGCCGGCGGCTATTGGCATTTCCTGGAAGATCCCCCACTAACTGAGGAGAAGGCAGCAACAGAGGCCTCATGGAAGGGACCAGCAACGGGAGAGAAGCCGGCGTTTGGGGCTGCAGCTAGTTGAGGAAACGAGGACGAAGTTGGTTGCAGCGACGCGAAACCATCCTGTCGTCCAGGCGGATGTCGAACAGTTGTCGACCACGGGGCCGGAGAACGACTCCCGGCAGCCAGCGGGGCCGGTACCCAAAACCGCGCGGTCACACTGTGGAGCCGGATGAATATCTGTAAGCACCGGACCGGGCGCGAGGTGCCACCCACGGCAGGAGGAGATGGAGTAGAATCCGAGGCTGGCGACCGTGGAGCAGTTCCGTTGCACTCTTGTCACACAGTGGCGTGGACCTGTAGGAAATGAGAAATAACATAAGAGCGTCTTCCAGAGAACGGTCCTCCGTGTACTTCTGCATCTGAGTTTTAAATGTGCGAACAAGGCTCTCCGCCCCGCCATTGTGTTGTGGATGAAAAGGCGGAGTAAACACATGGTGGATTCCATTATCGTGGCAGAATTTGGCGAACTCTTGGCTGTGAAGTTGCGGTTCATTATCAGCAACCAAGGTGACGGGAAGGCCTTCAATGGAAAATATTTTGGACAGCGCCAAGATAGTAGTCTCCGAGGTGATAAAGGAGCATCAGACAATGAAAGGGAAGTGGGAGCAGGCAACCGTGACGTACAAACAGTAAGCGCCAAGGAAGGGTCCCCCAAAATCCACATGGATGCGTTCCCAGGGGAGGGAAGCGTCTGGCCAGAATTGGAACGACCGGCGTGGAGCAGGAAGGACCTAGGTACACTTCTGATATCCCCAGACCATGCGTTTCACGTCCGCCGCCATGCCTACCCAGAAGACATGGTGACATGCAAGGGTTTTTATCCGGGCAATACATCCAGTGACCTTGATGTAAGACGTTGAGAAGCCAGGACTGCAGGGAATTTGGTATGATGACTCTAGAATTGGCATCATGTTCCACATGGAAGAGCACCCCATTAGTAGCCACCAGTTGATGGCAGATGGAGAAAAAGAATCGGCGGTCAGCCTGGATACGAGGCGGAGGAAGTGTCGGCCAGCAGCGGATAACATAGCGGAGCACCAGTTGCAGGAGCGTATCCGCAGTTGTCGTGGCGGCCACCCGCGCAGCTGTGACACGGAATGCCGCTAACGCCTCCTGTATGTTTTCATCGACCTGAAAAATTAGGATGTCCGATGAGTCAAATGCCGAATCCTGGCTGGAGGGGTGCCGAGACAAGGCATCGGCGTTGACATGCTGGGCAGTGGGTCAGAAATGGATAGTGTACCTAAATCGTGAAAGAAATAGGGCCCATCGCTGCAGGCGGTGGGAAGTCTTCGTGGGTAACTGGGCTACTGGTGAAAATAAGGCCAGAAGGGGCATATGGTCAGTGATTGAACGAAAAGACGTACCATAATGGTATGGGAGGTATTTGGTGCAGGCAAACTTGATGGCGAAGGCCTCCTTCTCAATTTGGGAATATTTGCATTGGGCCCCTGTAAGGGATTTAGATATGTATGCTACCGATCCATCTGGTAGATGGTGCGAAAGGACAGCCCCAACACCATAGTCTGAGGCATCCATAGACAATAGAAGATGAAGAGAGGGGGTATACGGCGTGAGACACTCGCCGAGCGTAACCCCCACTTTAAGGTTCGGAAAGCCGATTCACAAGCCGGGGACCAATGAAATGGCACAGTCTTTCGGCATAGGCGAAGGAAGGGCGCTGCAACGTGAGTGGCGGAGGGAATGAACTTTCAATAGTACGCAATTGTACCCAGGAAAGACCGCAACTGGTGGACGTCGCTTGGACGAGATAGTGGTGATGTAGGAGGAGGTAGGAGATACACCATTTCGGGAAATGATGTGACCCAGATAGGAGATAGAAGGTTGAAAAAAGGAGCTTTTAGCAAGGTCGCATTTTAGGCCCGCAGTCCGCAGGCACAGGAACAATGACTGAGATGTTCATCCACGGTACAGCCGGTGACGACGATGTCGTCGAGGTAGTTGATACATCTGGGCACATCCCGCAAGAGCTGTTCCAAGTAATGCTGAAATATGGCTGGTGCACTACCAATGCCATACATGAGACGGTTCAACCGGAACAGCCAAAAAGTGTGTTGATGACGGCCAAGTTAGTGGAAGGCTCATCAGAAGGTATTTGGAGGTAGGCCTCGGCAAGATCGATCTTCTAAAAAAATTGTCCCCCAGCGAGGTTGGAGAAAAGGTCCTCGGGACAGGGAAGGGTTGGTTGGCTGGTTGTTTGGGGAAGGAGACCAGACAGCGTGGTCATCGGTCTCATCGGATTAGGGAAGGATGTCGGCCGTACCCTTTCAGAGGAACCATCCCGGCATTTGCCTGGAGTGATTTAGGGAAATCACGGAAAACCTAAATCAGGATGGCCGGACGCGGGATTGAACCGTCGTCCTCCCGAATGCGAGTCCAGTGTCTAACCACTGCGCCACCTCGCTCGGTGACAGGGAAGGGGATAGTCTTCAACCTGTAGCTGAGGGTTTAGTGCAGCCTTGAAGTTGCCACAAACCTGAAGACGCCCATCTGGTCTCTTGAGGACGGCCAGGGGTGTCGCCCACTTACTGTAACGGACCAGAGTGATGACTCCCTCCATAGTGAGATGGTCCAGTTACTGTTTAAGAGGATGCTGGAGGGCGAGGGGAACCTGCTAAGTCTGGAAGTACTTCAGGTGGGCAGACGGTTTCAGCTGGAGCGACACCTGAAAATCTTGAGCACAGCTGGCGCCCAGCGAGAAGAGGTCCTGGAATTCCGTGCACAAGGTATCGACTACAGAAGCAGAACCTGGGAAGACACCACATGAACATTGTCGTCAATGGCAAAGCCAGAGGCACGGAAGGCATCCAACCCAAAGAGGTCCGCGGTGGCTGCATTGTTGACAACAAGGAAGATAACTTCCCGGCGAACCGATTTATACAGGATGGAAGCCGTGAACTGACCCAAGAGAGCGATCGCTTGCTTATTATATGTAAGGAGGCGCCGAGGTGTGAGCTCCAGGGGGGCACCCCAATCTTCGCATAAGAGGAATAGTTGATCAGTGAGACCGCTGCTCTGGTATCCACCTGCATCTGTGGCGGTCGACCGTTGACCTGAACGTCGATCATCAGCTTGGAAGATCCCGAAGATTGCACGTGGTTGACGTCGATGGGTAGCAGCTCCCGACGGTCATTGGCTGGAGGAGGAGGAGCAGGCTGCCGAGAGTGGCAGGCCGAACTGACATCTTCGTTACGGGTACACACTGTACAATATGCCCACCTGTCAGAGCAGTCTTCACGTGCATGGTCCTGAAAGCATCCTGGTCAGGACAGCAGCCGGAGGGACTGGTGGCACTGACGAGGGCGCGGGGCCCTCCGTGCACTGATGGTCTGCGCCAGACCCGCGGAGCCGGTGGAGGGTGCATAGTCCTGGACAGGGCGGCTGCCCTGCTAACGCTGTGCTGAACCTGGCGGCCCGCGTCAGTCATCAGAACAGACAGATGCGACGTCTTCGACCTCTGCCAGCGATGCTACAGGCTCCGAGGCGTCGTGGTCTCAGAGGGACGCCACTCCCACCCAGGATTCCAAACGCTTGACGGCTGCTGTAGAGACTTCGTACTTGAATGCCAGATCAATGATCTGGTCCAGAGTAGGATCGTCGAGTCTGACGGCGTGGCGTTGGAAAGTCGCGTCAGGGGTGGCCTAGATGAGGTGGTCGCGGACCGTCTTGTCCATGTAAGATTCTTTGGAGACTCATATGATGAAGTGTCACTTCTGGCTGAGACCTTGCAGTTCCGCTGCCCACTGGCGATAGGAGTGGCCTGAACCTTCTTGCGACATTGGTAGAATTCGATCCGGGCAGCCAACATGTGGAACCGTCGTTGGTATTAAGCTGTGAGAACTACACAAATCTGGGAAAAAGTCAAGGAATCCGGAGGTCGAGGTTGTAATTTCGTCAGGAGAACATACACTGTGGAATGGTTCCAGGACAAAAAGTAGGAACGACGAGCAGCCTCTTGGATAACCTAGTGGATGTGAAAATGCTGCAGGAGCCACTTCACGTATGTTTCCCAGTCTTCAGTATCCTCGTTGAAAAAGGGAAACGGCTGGGGCGGCGGAACCGGTTGGTTTTTCAAGAGTTCCGTAATGAAACGTTCCTGTGTATCCTGAGATTTCTGGCAAAACTGTTGAAGACCTTGTAGTAAATCGTGCACAGTTTAGATCAACTGTTGAAGCATTACGTCCGCCATGATGAAGACACACGCAGGCACAAATTCGTCGCCACTTGTGTTGTAACTGACAATTTGAAAGTTATTACAACACTACTTTTATTTACGTGAGTCTTCATGGAAATGACTGAATAACAACGAAAAGTTCAAATGGCTCAAATGGCTCTGAGTACTATCGGACCTAACATCTGAGGTAATTAGTCCCCTAGAACTTAGAACTACTTAAACCTAACTAACCTAAGGACATCACACACATCCATGCCTGAGGCAGGACTCGAACCTGCGACTGTAGCAGCCACGTGGTTCCGGACTGAAGCACCTACAACCGCTCGGCCACACCGGCTGGCAACGAAAAGTCGCAATCACAAAGCCAGTAAGAATTTCCTACTATAGGCAACAAAAGTTAACTTCTAAGTTTCCCACAAGAGTCAGAGGTAACACACATACACTTAATTCCAAGTCTTATTCCGATGGCTAAGACGTAGTCTTCCGTGGAGACGTCCTTGAGGTCGGTATTCGGCGTGAACTGACGTCCGGTGCTGGTTCTAGCCTTTAAACAGTATTGCCCAGCCAATCAGATGTTGGTGTAGTAACACTTCCTGCAGGCCATCTCGATCTCCCTCTGTAGGAAGTAGTACGCGGAATGTCTGTTTCCAAAACAGCCAATTTTTACCATTGCTTACACCTTGGGCATAGACAACCTCGGTCCTCTGTGGTGTTAGACGTGTTGCCGGCCCGCAGGGGCTACCTTGGCGATGGCGTAACAGTTACCGTCAATACGGAGCCATTTAAAGCATTTGCAGTAATTTCGTCAGTCTTAATTGCTGACTTCCCCTCCCCCCCCCCCAACGGCCTTGTCGCAGTGATAACACCAGTTTCCGTCAGTTCAACGTAGTTAAGCGCTGTTAGGCACGGCTAGCACTTGGATGGGTGACCATCCAGTCTGCTCAGCGCTGTTGTCAAGTGGGGTGTACTCAGCCCTTGTGAGGCAATCTGAGGAGTTGTGGCCCCGGTCTCGTAAACTGACATATGGCCCGGAGAGCAGTGTGCTGACCACATGCCTCTCCATATCTGCTTTTCCCATCGAGATCTGACATTAATCAGCCAAACAAGTGTTCTCGAAGATTTTTATTATTGAGCAAACATTTGGACGAATTTCTGATAATAATATATTAATCCTTCGTTGTTAGTGTGATGGGGTGTACCACTGCAGTTATAGGTATCTCTTGGCATACGCATGTTATAGAACCACTGGTCCAGAAATAATCGTGTAAGTCCTGAAACTTTTGGTTTTCAGAATTGCTCTCCTAACTAGACAGCCAAACATCACCAAACATTTCCAGGGGAAGATCTATGAGTGCTGGAGCTGAACACTTTCTTATGTAACAGTGTAATTTTTTCACTTTCCTTGTAGGCAGGAAACGGCCGCAACACTGAACTTCTATCCACAGATAGTGATTAAATAGGAAATTGCAACCGATAATCTCTGTTGAGGAAACAAACGTCTAGCTGATTGGACTGTAGCAGCTTCATTGTCCGTAATGAGAGAAACAAGGGCCCATTCAAGGTTTCAAGAGTTAAATAAAATGATAATATTTTTCATTTTATCTGTCGTAGAAAAAGACAGACAGCTGGAATAGTGTTTGTTTCCTCCCAAGAACTTGCTCTATAAGGTGTAAAGCATATACAATCGTCCAAACTATTTGTTCGAACTTTTGAACGTTCCATCCACAAAGAATGTTTCACAAACTGAGAAACAGACACCAATATTCTCTTAGTCGGTCTCCTGTTATCAACTGCCAAGAAAAATCTGATGCCATCATTCAATAATAAATTATTTTCTAGAAACAATATTCCTGCAGAATCGGTCGGAGCCTGCGTAGATCCCATGTACTCGTATTTTCTCTTAATGCGTTGCAGTTACTGCTCCGCACTTCTATGGGATAGTGACGATGTTACTAAGTTGTAGCCTTGACTGAAGCCCTATTTCTTCGACATACGCTGATGAAACTATAGTCTCTGTTTCTTTTGGCCGCTTTTCTGCACTTACAAATCGTTTTCGCACTTCATTTGCTGCTCCGACTTGAATACAAACATGGCTACCTCTGGTTATACACTGAAGCGCCAAAGAAACTAGTATAGGCATGCGTATTCAAATACAGAGATATGTAAACAGGCGTAATACGGATCTGCAGTCGGCAACACCTATATAAGACAACAAGCGACTGGCGCAGTTGTTAGATCGGTTGCTGCTGCTACAGTGGCAGGTTATCGAGATTAATTGAATTGTAACCTCTGCGCATGAGCGATAGGACAAAGCATCTCCGAGGTAGCAATGAAGTGGGGATTTTCCCTTACGACCATTTCACGAGTGCACTGTGAATATCAGGAATCTGGTAAAACATCAAATCTCCAACATCGCTGTGACTGGAGAAAGATCCTGCATGAACAGGACCAACGACGACTGAAGAGAATCGTTCAACGTGACAGAAGTGCAGCCCTTCCGCAAATTGTTGCATATTTCAATGCTGGGCCATAAACAAGTGTCAGGGTGCGAACCATTCAACGAAACATCATAGATATTTTCTTTTGGAACTGAGGACCCACTCGTGTACCCTTGACGAGTGCACGACACAAAGCCTTACGCCTCGTCTGGGCCGTCAACACCGGCATTGGACTGTTGATGACTGGAAACATATTGCCTGGTTATTCGAGTCTCGTTTAAAATTGTATCGAGCAGATGGAGACAACCTCATGAATCCCTGACTCTGCATGTCAGCATGGGACTATTCGAGCTGGTGAAGACTCGATAGTTGTGTAGGGTGTGTGCGGTTGGAGTGATATTGGACCCATGATACGTCTAGATACGACTCTGACAGGTGACACGTACGTAAGCATCCTGTCTGGTCACCTACATCCGTTCATGTCCATTGCGCATTCCGACGGACTTGGGCAATTCCAGCAGGACAATGCGACACCCCACACGTCTAGAATTGCTACAGAGTGGCTCCTGGGACACTCTTCTGAGTTCAGTCACTTCCACTGGCCACCAAATCCCCAGACATGAACGTTATTGAGCATATCTGGGATGCCTTGCAACATGTAGTTTAGAAGAGTTCTCTACATCCTCGTACTTTTACGGATTTATGGACAGCCCTGCAGGATTCATGGTGTCAGTTCCCTCCAGCACTACTTCAGACGTTAGTCGAGTCCATGTCACGTCGTGTTGTAGCATTTCTGCTTTCGTACGGGTGCCCTACACGATATTACGAAGTTGTCCTAGATTCTTTGGCTCTTCAGTGTAACTGTGTCGTTTTCAGGGGATAGTCTTCCTTTGAATTTATCTTTTCGACGTCTATAAAACGCCAGTACGTCACATCTTCTTTCTTGATATACGAGGGTTATTGGGAAAGTAAGGAACGTTCGGTTCCAAAATGGAAACCACAGTGAAAATCCGATGAAGTTTTGCACAGGTGTGTTGGGCAGTGTCTCTAGTATGCCCATCGATGGCATTACGTCGTTCTCTTTAGTTCTGAACACACAGGGAGCACATAAAGATACCTAGAACAACAGTGTCTCCCGCCAAGTAAGAGGGCCTGGTGAGAAATTTCGCCTGAAGGTATGCAGCCAACATTACATAACTGTCGTGCGTTTTCTTCTTCAAGACAATTCTCAGGCGCATTCTGCAGGGGCAATGAGGGTGCTCCTGCATCGTTTTCAATTGGAAATGTTTTATTACCCACAATACAGCCCGTAATTGTCTCCCTCTGAGTTTCAACTGGCACAAGCGTCCTATAAGCAATCTATTTTACGGAAGAACCACAGTTTCCTAAAATTTTCCCATTTCACCGAAGTCGACCAATCACCTTCCTAATCAATATCCTCACGTGGTTGTTCCATTTCATAGTGCTTTGCAACGTTACGTCCACATATTTAAACGATGTGACGGTGTCAAGCAGGACACTACTAATGCTGTATCCGAACATTACAGATTTGTTTTTCCTACCCATCCGCATTAATGTACATTTTTCTACATTTAGATCTAGCTGCCATTCTTCACACCAACTAAAAATTTTGCGTAAATCATCTTGTATCCTCCTACAGTTAGTCATCTTCAACACCTTCCAGTACACCACAGTATCATCACCGCAGATTGCTGCCCACCCAATCCACCAGATCATTTACGTATACAGAAAATAACAGAGGTCCTCTCACATTTTCCTCGAACAGTGTTCATTCGTGGACATAACCTTTTCGGTCTCTGGGAAACTGATTATATTCGACCTCAGAATATGTTCTAGAAATCTACAGCAAACCGATGTTAAGGATATGGGTCTGTAATTTTTCAGTTTCTTTCTTTTACCCTTCTTATAATCAGGAGTCACCTGTGCTTTTTTCCAGTCACTTGGAACTTTGCGACGGGCGAGAGATTAGCGATAAATGCAAGCTAGTAAGTGGCAAATGCAACAGAATACTCTGTAAAACCGAACTGTGTCTCCATCCGGATCTGGCGACTTATTTGTTTTCAACTTTTCCAGTTGTTTCTCTACTCCAGGGATGCTTATTACTATGTCATCCGTACGAGATTCTTTGCAGATAAAAAAAAAGGAGATGGTAAAATACGACAACCAGCACAAAACTGGACAGGAAGTTGTTGATAAGATGTGCTCATCCTAGAACGTTCAAAGAGGAACGAGGAGAGGTAGCATGGTTGTATTTTATTCAGTTCTCAGTATTAGTGTGATCTGTTCTCAAACAATTAATTTATCGAATAGCGATGAAAAAATACGACGTCGACTTTTTCACAATTACGCTATGTGATCAAAAGCATCCGGCTGAAAAGACTTACAAGTTCGTGGCGTCCTCTATCCGTAATGCTCTAATACAGTAGGGCGTTGGGCACCCTTAGCCTTGATGACAGCTTCCACTCTCGCAGGTATACGTTCAATCAGATGCTGGAAGGTACCTTAGGGAATGACAGCCTGATCTTCACATAGTGCTGCACTGAGGAGAGGTATCGATGTCGGTCGGTGAGTCCTGGCACGAAGTCGGCGTTCCAAAACATCCAAAAGGTGTTCTATAGGATTCAGGTCAGGACCGTGTGCAGGCCAGTCCATTACATGGATGTTATTGTCGTGTAATCACTCCACCACAGGCCGTGCATAATGAACAGGTGCTCGATCGTGTTGAAACATGCAATGCCCATCCCCGAATTGCTCTTCAACAGTGGGAAGCAAGAAGGTGCTTAAAACGTCAATGTAGGCCTGTGCTGTGATAGTGCCACGCAAAACAACAAGGGATGAAAGTTCCCTCCATGAAAAACACGACCACACCATAACCCCACCCCCTCCGAATATTCCTGTTGGCACTACACACGCTGGCAGATGACGTTCACCGGGCATTCGCCATACACACATCCTGCCATCGGATCGCCACATTGTGTACAGTGATTTGTCACCACACACAACGTTTTTCCACTGTTAAATCGTCGGATGTTTACGTTCCTTACCCCAAGCGAGACGTCATTTGGCATTTACCGGCGTGATGTGTGGCTTATGAGCAGCCGCTCGACCATGAAATCCAAGTTTCCTCACATCCCACCTAACTGTCATAGTACTTGCAGTGGATCGTGATGCAGTTAAGAATTTCTGTGTGATGGTCTGGACAGATGTCTGACTATCACACATTATGACCGTCTTCAACTGTCGGCAGTGTCTCTGTCAGTCAACAGACGAGGCCGGCCTGTACGCTTTTGTGCTGTGCGTGTCCCTTCACATTCCCACTTCAATATCACATCAGAAACACTGGACCTAGGGATGTTAGGTGTGTGGAAATATCGCGTACAGACGTATGACACAAGTGACACCCAATCACCTGACCACATTCGAAGTCAGTGAGTTCCGCGGAGCTCCCCATTCTGCTCTTTCACGATGTCTAATGACTACTGAGGTCGCTGATATGGAGTACCTGGCAGTAGTTGGCAGTACAGTGCACCTAACATGAAAAATGTATGTTTTTGGGGATGTCCGGATACTTTTGATCACATTGTGAAGCTTGGGAAGCACAGTTGGTGAGGCGACCGTTGGTCTCCAATTCGTCATAGTCCATTTGTATAAGAACTTTTTTTTTTTCACTTGCTGCTCTTTATTTATTGACCCACCTTCTAATTGCTTATGGTGGGTCGTATTAAGCCTCTTAGCCACTGTGACTGGGCTCGGGCCCAGGAGTGGTTATGTGAGTTACCTCCCCTGTTCCCGATCCCACTCACACTGTTGCCCAAGTCTTGCCACGTGGAGGCGGGCTTTTACGTTATTTGTTCGTTTTTGTTCGTTGTGCAGCTTTTAGATACATTACAAATAATATAAATAATACGGAAATGGAAAACAATTTCATTTTGAATTTAAGAAGGAGTAAACAGAGAGATAGGAAAGAAAAGGATAGAGAAATTACCACCACCTATGTGTGGGTTGCGGTCAGGGTCTTGGAATGACCTTCAAGACGCTGGCCGTCACTCACAGTTCACATATGTACTTGTAAACTTAATTAGCTTTTTACTACTTACATAGTGCAAAATTAAATATTAACTAGTCTAGATGTGATGGAGTGATTTTATTGAATTTGTTTAGGTCTGTGTGTGTGTCATTATGTGTGGTTGTGGGTGTGTATGTGTGCTTGTCAGACAAGTTCTCGCTTGATGAATGATTGGCACCTCCCGGCTATATGGCAACTCAGCCTGGACGGTGGTTTTCCCCGATCTACATTGTGTATCCGTCGGGTTGGGCCCAGCTAAGGGGAACCACAATTAAGATCCTTCCATCCAGGCCCAGTGTTGTCTCTCGTCGGGAGGCGTAGGTTCGTATGGAAGGTGCCTATCTTGGAGTTAACCCTTGTTTACAGGTGCCATGTCACCTTTTGACTGCATATCCTCTTGTGTGTGTTCTTGTATGTATGTGCTATGTGCGTGTGTGTGTATGTGTGTACATATGCATGTAAGACCAGTTCCTGCCTCCTGGTTACGCGGCAACTCAGCCTGGACGGTGGTTTTCCCCGATCTACGTTAAGTATCCGTCGGGTTGGGCCCAGCTAAGGGGAACCACAATTAAGATCCTTCCATCCAGGCTGGATGTTGCTTCTCGCCAGGATGCGTAGGTCCCTGGGGTAAGTGCCTGGATTTTGACTATTACTCATTTGTGATTTTGTGTGCATGTGTGTGTTCTTTAGTGTTGGATGTTGTTCAGGTACCTAGACTACTCATACGCAGGTTGCCACAATGGGTCGTCGACATGGCTTATCTCAACATCTGTGTCTTCGCCCGAGGTGTTTGTACTGCTATCCATCTCATGGGCACTCTGTGGTCTGCGTCCCCGGCCTTGCCTTCTGAATGGTCTATTGTTTAGATATTCGGTATACAGGGACCTGGATATTTCGTCAGTTAGTGTATTAAGTTTGTCACATAGGTCTTGGTCTCGTAGAATGGTGTATATTTCATCTTGGGTATTCTGCCGGGTAATGTGTAGTGTGTGTCTAATGTTTGTGCGTTGCCCGCAGAATAGGACAGTGTGTTCTAGGGAGCCTTCTTCCCCACATGTGCATCTGGTAGTCTGCTGCAGACTCATGCGGCTCAGGTGCGTGGGATAAGGGCCGTGGCCTGTCAGAAAATGTACCATACCGCGGCTAGGATCGATATGCTTCAGTCTTAATCGTTCTTTGATGTCAGGGAAAAAGCTATAGACTCGTCGGCCCTTATCGCTGTTAGCACACTCGCTCTGCCAGGTATCCACTCGCCATGCTTCGAGTTGACGTGATGTAGCATATGGTACACCAGTGATCTGCCGAACCTGGTCTAGTTTCCCCATCTTTAGCCAGTACTTTGCCGCACGGTATCTTATGGTTACGTCTATTGGGAAGATTCCCATCACGACGCAAAGTGCGTCGACTGAGGTTGTGTTGAAGGCCCCTGTTAGTCGTAGCAGAATGCTTCTTTGCCCCCGCCGTACGGCGGTTCTGTTAGTGGATAGGCTGAGTCTATAGGCCCACGTGCTGGCAGCAAAACATAGTACCGACTCGAAGAGAGCGCAATGATATGTTCGTATGACTGACAGTGGTAGTCTGTATTGTTCCGAGTTTAGCCTTGCCAGTTTGTGCAGTATTTTTTCTGCTTTGTCCGTGGATATTCGTATGTGTTCGTGGAAGTTCAACCGTTCGTCTATGTAGACTCCAAGGTAGCGTGTTACTTTTGATCTTTTAATGTTTGTGTCTCCGATTTTGACTGCTGGGTTCCTATGCAGGATGCCCTTTAGTAGTGTGTAAGTTGTTTTATTTTCTGCTACCTTGAGCTTGTTGTCTGTGCACCATTGTGTAATTGTTTTGAGTGTATCATTGGCTCTGTCTTCTAGCTGGGCACGGTTGTTTGCTGACACTACCACAAGCAGGTCGTCAGCGTAAGCGACAACTCCATCTGTCGCATTGTGCTCCTCAAGTAATTCTAGGAGCGGTTCTAACATTATGTCCCAGAAGATGGGGTCGCAGATCGATCCTTGTGGACAACCTTTGGTAATGCGTTTGATTACTTTCTTGTCGTCCATGTGCCAAGCGACTGTTCTGTCCCTGCAGTAGTCTACAAGACTGTTGTACAGGGATTCCGGTACCTGCAGGTGTCTGAGCCTCTTGAAGAGGGCCGGCCACCATAGATTATCAAATGCACCCGAGATGTCAATCATAATGGCTAGTGTGTACTTTGTAGATGTGTTGTGTACAATTTGAAGTGCTTTGTTGATTGCATCGTCAATAGACTTTCCTTCCAGAAAGCCATATTGGTGTGGTGTCAGTCCCCGAAGTGTGCGATGTGTTTGTAGTCTTTTGAAAAGGAGTTTTTCTTGTGTTTTAGCGAGTGTATTGATGAGGCATATGGGTCTATATGATTTGGGTTCTGAGGGGTCTTTGTCTGGTGCTTTTTTGATGATGACCGCCCTAGAGGCTTTCCACACTGCAGGCACACGGCCTAGCCTTAATGCGTCGTTCAGCAGTGTTGTGAGGTATGGGGTGATCTGCGGTGCTATCTGTTTTAGTACCTCAGAGTGGATACCATCTGATCCAGGCGCTTTCTTATTTTTAAGTTCTGAGATCGCTATCGCCACCTCTTCCTGCGCAAACGGACAGGTGACGGTTGGTGTGGTGTAGGCTGTGGTGAGTTCTCGTCTCAATGCTGCTTGTTCAGGTGTGTCTGTGGTGGCGATGTCGTCAGGAAGGAGTTTGCCTAGCAGGTACTCCGCTGTGCCTCTCCATCCTTTAGTCATCAACCCGTGATCCTGTCGTAGCGTTCCCAGAACCAGTGGGCTCTTGATTTTTTCGGTCACGATCTTGTAAGGTTCCCCCCATATGTTAAGTTGTGTTTGTCTTGCTACGTAGTCATTCCATTGGTCTTTTCTAGTCTTATTTAGTTCTTGTTTGTATCTGTCCTTGGCAAGCCGGTATTCATGTAGTCTTACTTGTCTTTCTCTGTCTGAGATTGCCCTTTGGTAGAGTCTGCGTCTACGTCTGGTGTCCTGCTTGAGTTGTGTTAGGTGTGCTGTCCAAGGGCTGGTCTGCTGTTTTGTTTTGCGTGATGTGGGGATACAGGTGTTTTGTATGTGTGTAATGATTTCTGTTAACTTGTGTGCTCTGTAGTCAACACTGCCTCTGATGTTCTGCAGTGATTGTTCCTGTATCTTGTGTCTTACTGGGTCCCAGTCTGTCCTATGAAAGAGCAGTCTTCTGGGTTGTGTTGCAGTGTTGTTGTTTGCTGTCTTCTGTAGAGTTAGCGTGATAACATTATGGTCACTCGCGGTAATGTGGTCGTGTACCGTCCAGTCTAGTATGTAGGTAGTCGCGGCGTTATTTGCAAGGGTGATGTCTATGTTGGATGAGGAGCCGTCATGCCCTGTGAATGTAGGATGGTGTCCTTCCTCGTTGATGACGTTCAGTCCATTTTCGTGTATTACGTCATTGATTATTCGTCCTCTGTCATCTGTTCTGTTGGAGTGCCATAGAGTGGATTTTGCATTAATATCTGCACAGATTAATAATTTTTTATTGCCGGCGTATTGTGCAATTTTTCTGATAGCATTTGCATAGGGATTAATGCAATGGCTGTATTGAGCATAAATCGATGCAACGACCCATGTATCACCCCTGTACGTAATCTCCACTGTAGCAACGTGTTCTGTGCATAATTCCGTTATTTTAACTGGGTGAATGTCTGTGTTGAGGGTTATGACTGACGCCTTGCAGTCTGCCTTACCCGATATTGATATCGCTTGGTTGGGGATATTGGTGATATGGCCTTGTTTCGTATATATTTGTATAAGAACTGCAGAAACTCTACCCAGAATAGCTGATCCCTCTTCGACTTGCACTTCTGCTGAACCCAACTCTTCTGAAGTGAGTACTCGGAACTGCCGCCGCATCTCTCTCAGAACTAAGAACAGAAGACTGACGAAGTACATTTGCAAACAGTGCGGTTTATGCTCGCGCCTTTGTGTGTACTGATGATTGTGAAAAATAAAAGAAACTGTTGGTTATGATAAGGACGACGAATGAGTGATATTTTATATGTAAATTGAAGGCAGAGTGGGGAGAAAGGAAAGGAAAGGGAAAGGAAAGGATTCGTTATGCCAGCTGCATCAGGACGTTACACGAATGATTGGCGATGAGAGCGAAAATGTGTCCCCGGCCGGGATTCGAGCCCGGGAGCTCCTATTTACTAGACAGGTGCATTAAACCCTGCGCCTCCCGGAACACAGTGTTTATTGCAATTGCACGGACTATCTCGGTACACCTCATGACCGACCCACATTCCCACCGAGCTACACCTATTCGCCGTTCATGTCCATCTCCTCCTTCCTCGCTACTCTGGGATTTCCGCAGGAGGTGGAACTTACTTGTGTGTCCCCAATGAAGAAGGTGACTCTATTTCCCATCTAGGTGAATCAGTTATATGAATGCGTCGTGTCTGTTCTTTCGGACAGGAATCTCAGAGTAGCTACCAAGGACGAAATGGACAGGGACTGCGAATAGGTGGCGCTCGGTGGGAGGGTGGACGTACCGAGATAGTCCGTGGAGTTGCGATGAGCACTGTGTACCTGGAGGCGCAGTGGTTAACACATCTGTCTAGTAGGCAAGAAATCTCGGGCTCGAATCCTGGTCCGGCACGCATTTACATTCGTCTCTAGTGATTACTTGTAATGTTCCGATGTACCAGGTGATCAAAAAGTCAGTATAAATTTGAAAACTGAATAAATCACGGAATAATGTAGATAGAGAGGCACAAATTGACACACATGCTTGAAATGACATGGGGTTTTATTAGAACCAAAAAAATAGAAACGTTCAAAAAATATCCGACAGATGGCGCTTCATCTGATCAGAATAGCAATAATTAGCATAACAAAGTAAGACAAAGCAAAGATGATGTTCTTTACAGGAAATGCTCAATATGTCCACCATCATTCCTCAAAAATAACTGTACTCGAGGAATAATGTTATGAACAGCACTATAAAGCATGTCCGGAGTTATGGTGAGGCATTGGCGTCGGATGTTGTCTTTCAGCATCCCTAGAGATGTCGGTCGATCACGATACACTTGCGACTTCAGATCACCCCAAAGCCAATAATCGCACGGATTGAGGTCTGGGGAACTGGGAGGCCAAGCATGACGAAAGTGGCGGCTGATCACAGGATCATCACCAAACGACGCGCGCGAGATATATTTCACGCGTCTAGCAATATGGGGTGGAGCGCCATCCTGCATAAACATCGTACGTTCCAGCACGTGTATATCAGCCAGGCTGGGGATGATGTGACTCTGTAACATATCGGCGTGCCTCTCACCCGTCACTGTAGCAGTTTTGCTGTTTTTTTTTTGTTCTAATAAAACCCCATGTCATACCAAGCATGTGTGTCAATTTTTACCTCTCTATCTACATTATTGCGTGGTTTATTAAGTTTTCAAATTTATACTAACTTTTTGATCACCCTGTAGCTGACATCACTAATCCGGTCCCTTTCCTTTCGCCGGCCGCTGTGACCGAGCGGTTTCAGGGGCTTCAGTCCAGAACCGCGCTGCTGATACGGTCGCAGGTTCGAATCCTGCCTCGCGCATGGATGTGTGTGATGTCCTTAGGTTAATTAGGTTTAAGTAGTTCTAAGTCCAGGGGGCTGAAGACCTCAGATGTTAAGTCCCATAGTGCTTAGAGCCATTTGAACCATTTGAATCTTTCTTTTCTGTTCTGTCCCTCCACCTTCAATTTATATGTAATAAGTCACGGCTGCGGATTCCGAGTCGTTATACGAGTATGTGTTGTCTGTTCTTTCGATGTGTGCGAAAGAACATACAACATATATTCGTATAACTGAGTCATATTTTCTTTAGTTCCAGTCATCATATTGTATTGTATTGTATGTTAACCGGGGACCTAGAAACGACGGAGAGGCTCCGTCCCCGCCGCAGCCGCAGTAGTCCACAACCCCACGACGACTACCGCAGTCCACTTCACCCCTCCGCCACCCCACACCGAACCCAGGGTTATTGTGCGGTTCGGCCTCCGGTGGAACGCCCAGGGAAGGTCTCAAATGGTTCAAATGGCAATGAGCACTATGGGACTTAACATCTGAGGTCATTAGTCCCCTAGAACTTAGAACTACTTAAACCTAACTAACGTAAGGACATCACACACATCCATGCCCGAGTCAGGATTCGAACCTGCGACGGCAGCGGTCACGCGGTTCCAGACAAGCGCCTAGAACCGCTCGGCCACCACGGCCGGCTGTACCAAGATAGTAACTGTAGCTAGGAACCCCCTTGCCGGCGTATTAGCTTAGTGACTCCTTTCTCCAACTGAGATAGTATGATAGAGTGCCTCCTAAGATTATTTAATTCGATTTTCCTTACGCAACGGATACCTGTACAATATTACTTATATGATATGTTGCCCATTGCCTAAGAACTGTAAGGTGAGGTTGTTTTAATGAGTGTAGTTTATGGGCTGAATCAATGTTCTTATTTCCTTTGTGTAAGGCTGTATTCCCGTGCAGTAAGTATCAACATTGTCTTGCAATGTTTTACTTGCTTCCCATTTGCTATCATCCATTCCGGAAGTACTGCATAACCACTTTTTCAGTTGCGCCTAAGGTCGGAAGAGTCTAGTTAGTAAAATCATTTGATCAGTTTGTCTATGTTTGAGGCAGATCAGGTTTCTTTACATGATTCCTTTTTGACACCAAACTCCATCACTTTATTCAGGTTAATCTGGTGGCATATATGAGTTGATTTGTGCGGCCATACCGGACGGCGGAACGTCTCACACCAGACGAGTGTAACGCCTATGTTTGCGTGGTAGAGCAATGGTGGTGTACGCGTATGTGGCGAACTTGTTTGTGCACCAATCGCCGACATAGTGTAACTGAGGCGGAATAAGGGGAACCAGCCCTCATTCGCCGAGGATGATGGAAAACCGCCTAAAAACCATCCACCTGACCTCGACACAAATCCGCCGGGCGGATTCGTGCCGGGGACCAGGCGCTCCTTCCCGCCCGGAAGGCCGTGCGTTAGACCGCACGGCCAACCGGGCGGGCCAGTCATCATATTACTTCAATATTGATTGAATTTTTCAACGTTCATAAGAACTGTACTTTGATCGCTTTGAAACTGATTATTCCTAGTGTTATCGTTTATACATTGTGTCATTTGTATTCCTAAGATGGTATCAGGGAATTTATTTTCATATACATGTTATCAAAAAGTTAGCAGTCAGTCAATTTATAATTGCTAACTCCCAGATTCATGGAAAATATGGAAAATTATACAACTGGTGAAGCACAAAATTTCCAATTTTTTGTTGCATTTTGTCAATATACAGGGTGTTACAAAAAGGTACGGCCAAACTTTCAGGAAACATTCTTCACACACAAAGAAAGAAAATATGTTATGTGGACATGTGTCCGGAAACGCTTACTTTCAATGTTAGAGCTCATTTTATTACTTCTCTTCAAATCACATTAATCATGGAATGGAAACACACAGCAACAGTACATACCAGCGTGACTTCTTCAAACACTTTGTTACAGGAAATGTTCAAAATGTCCTCCGTTAGCGAGGATACATGCATCCATCCTCCGTCGCATGGAATCCCTGATGCACTGATGCAGCCCTAGAGAATGGCGTATTGTACCACAGCCGTCCACAATACGAGCACGAAGAGTCTCTACATTTGGTACCGGGGTTGCGTAGACAAGAGCTTTCAAATGCCCCCATAAATGAAAGTCAAGAGGGTTGAGGTCAGGAGAGCGTGGGGCCATGGAATCGGTCCGCCTCTACCAATCCATCGGTCACCGAATCTGTTGTTGAGAAGCGTACGAACACTTCGACTGAAATGTGCAGGAGCTCCATCGTGCATGAACCACATGCTGTGTCGTACTTGTAAAGGCACATGTTCTAGCAGCACAGGTAGAGTAACCCGTATGAAATCATGATAACGTGCTCCATTGAGCGTAGGTGTAAGAACGTGGGGCCCAATCAAGACGTCACCAACAATTCCTGCCCAAACGTTCACAGAAAATCTGTGTTGATGACGTGATTGCACAATTGCGTGCAGATTCAACATTACCTTCCTTCAATTGCACCAACTGGCGGTGAATCGAAGGAGTACAGCACATACTGACGAAACTAAAATGAGCTCTAACATGGAAATTGAGCGTTTCCGGACACATGTCCTCATAACATCTTTTCTTTATTTGTGTGTGAGGAATGTTTCCTGAAAGTTTGGCCGAATCTTTTTGTAACACCCTGTATGTACACTTAAAGACAGTCATGCTTCATGTTCCACACTTTGAATGAAAACTTTACTTCTTTTAAAATAAAATTATCCATTTGCCTCGTGTGGATCTCTCAGATCCATAGCGACTATACAGGTACGACTATCCACGCGCCTATTTGGGGTGCACCCAACTCAGTGTTAATAGGGAGACGTGGGACCCATTCGACTGGCCTGCGCGGCTCCGGTGGCGCGCAAACACAACCATGCATGTGCGGTCATCATATAAATGGAACACGCCGTAGTATCATATGGCCAATGCCGATCTTTTACGATTCTAAAAGCACTTTTCGAATTCGTTCGTTGGTTGTCATGGCTGCTTGATAATGGAACAATATTCTAGAACTGACCACACGAGCAACTTATATGCTATTTCCTCTATGGATGCATTGCATTTTCCTAAATCTCTTCCAACAAATCTAATATTCCATTTTCTTTCCGTAATACTGATTTTACGTGACCTTATCATACCCTATGACTTTTTAGTATTACCCTTGTGACTTCACAAACGAGGTTTAGAGGATCAAAAATACGGAACACCTACTGCTCCCTACGTTTTCACTTTCCAATAGTACGACGAAACATATGGCTGCGCGGAAGAATTGTTCTGCGTTGCCCATGGGTACCCACGCACATCCGTAATATTCTGCTCCTAAAATAGCAGCAACTAGCTGAAAAGGATAGAACGTTCAGCAAATATATGCACCAATCTAAATAAATTAGGCGACACTTGGATCGATTTGAGCTTCAATTAGAATTTATTCTATTCAACATCTATCAGAGCGATCTTCCAATCACAAGAAGTATCAGCCTGATGCAAGCTGGCGCATGATTAAACACTAATTGTCAGTTCCACTGACTACTAAATTCATTTAATAAAATTGCACCATTAATTCATCTACTTTGCAACAAAATTGCGTAGCCTCGTTTCTGTCATCAAACTAACATTATTGTTCCGGGTGTAGCCACGCGGTCTTAGGCGCCTTGCCACGGTTCGCGCGGCTCCCCCCGTCAGAGATTCGAGTCCTCCCTCGGGCACGGATGTGTGTGTTGTCCTTAGCGTAAGTTAGATTAAGTAATGTGTAAGCCTAGCGACTGATGAACTCAGCAGTTTGGTCCCATAGGAACTTATCACAAATTCTCAAATTTCGCTGGCGCTATTCACTTCTTAGCACAACTTGGGACTTCTACGAAGTCACATGCGAGACTAGCCTTAAAACGTTTATTAATATCGAAGGAGTTCAGATTATCGACGATATTATCGAACACGAGTGAGTCGCCGCCCAGATCATTATCGCTGTTCCCGCTTTCTCCGTGCCAAATGACGCACTGCCCACACAAGCAGTGGTGTAGCAATGGGGGGTAAGAGGGGTGCGGGCCGAATCGGGTACCAGCTCCACAGGGGCGGCAAAACTTGTTAGGTCCTCTGGTAGGGGCTGTAAAAAATATTTTTTTTCATCGTTTCACTCCTGGTACTTATAGAAGGGGGCGGACAACTAGAGAGCTCGTGGACTACACCCGAACCGTTTGCGTGCGAGAATTTTACCACTAAAATAGCTTCTGAACAAAACAATTTCTTTTCTTTAATTGTCTACATGTCTAAAATACTGTAATCGGAGTAGTTTCTGGTATTATTGTTTCACGTTAAACTGCCACAGGTGTGCGACTGACCCGACACGAGTGTTTGCATGCATTTATCGTGAGTAACCCGGCGCGAGTGAGTGTTTTCTTCCGCATGGTACAGCTTCCAGAAAGTCGAATGAAATATGTATTGAAAAAATGTTCAAATGTGTGTGAAATCTTATGGGACTTAACTGCTAAGGTCATCAGTCCCTAAGCTTACACACTACTTAACCT
This sequence comes from Schistocerca cancellata, assembly GCF_023864275.1. Lineage (NCBI taxonomy): Eukaryota > Metazoa > Arthropoda > Insecta > Orthoptera > Acrididae > Schistocerca > Schistocerca cancellata. The sequence goes on from NC_064629.1 coordinate 153,925,330, forward strand.
AAATTATCCTAAGGACAAACACACACACCCATGCCCTAGGGAGGACTCGAACCTCCGCCGGGACTAGCCGCACAGTCCGTGACTGCAGCGCCCCTGACCGCTCGGCTAATCCCGCGCGGCGAAATATGTATTGATTTATACACTCCTGGAAATTGAAATAAGAACACCGTGAATTCATTGTCCCAGGAAGGGGAAACTTTATTGACACATTCCTGGGGTCAGATACATCACATGATCACACTGACAGAACCACAGGCACATAGACACAGGCAACAGAGCATGCACAATGTCGGCACTAGTACAGTGTATATCCACCTTTCGCAGCAATGCAGGCTGCTATTCTCCCATGGAGACGATCGTAGAGATGCTGGATGTAGTCCTGCGGAACGGCTTGCCATGCCATTTCCACCTGGCGCCTCAGTTGGACCAGCGTTCGTGCTGGACGTGCAGACCGCGTGAGACGACGCTTCATCCAGTCCCAAACATGCTCAATGGGGGACAGATCCGGAGATCTTGCTGGCCACGGTAGTTGACTTACACCTTCTAGAGCACGTTGGGTGGCACGGGATACATGCGGACGTGCATTGTCCTGTTGGAACAGCAAGTTCCCTTGCCGGTCTAGGAATGGTAGAACGATGGGTTCGATGACGGTTTGGATGTACCGTGCACTATTCAGTGTCCCCTCGACGATCACCAGTGGTGTACGGCCAGTGTAGGAGATCGCTCCCCACACCATGATGCCGGGTGTTGGCCCTGTGTGCCTCGGTCGTATGCAATCCTGATTGTGGCGCTCACCTGCACGGCGCCAAACACGCATACGACCATCATTGGCACGAAGGCAGAAGCGACTCTCATCGCTGAAGACGACACGTCTCCATTCGTCCCTCCGTTCACGCCAGTCGCGACACCACTGGAGGCGGGCTGCACGATGTTGGGGCGTGAGCGGAAGATGGCCTAACGGTGTGCGGGACCGTAGCCCAGCTTCATGGAGACGGTTGTGAATGGTCCTCGCCGATACCCCAGGAGCAACAGTGTCCCTAATTTGCTGGGAAGTGGCGGTGCGGTCCCCTACGGCACTGCGTAGGATCCTACGGTCTTGGCGTGCATCCGTGCGTCGCTGCGGTCCGGTCCCAGGTCGACGGGCACGTGCACCTTCCGCCGACCACTGGCGACAACATCGATGTACTGTGGAGACCTCACACCCCACGTGTTGAGCAATTCGGCGGTACGTCCACCCGGCCTCCCGCATGCCCACTATACGCCCTCGCTCAAAGTCCGTCAACTGCACATACGGTTCACGTCCACGCTGTCGCGGCATGCTACCAGTGTTAAAGACTGCGATGGAGCTCCGTATGCCACGGCAAACTGGCTGACACTGACGGCGGCGGTGCACAAATGCTGCACAGCTAGCGCCATTCGACGGCCAACACCGCGGTTCCTGGTGTGTCCGCTGTGCCGTGCGTGTGATCATTGCTTGTACAGCCCTCTCGCAGTGTCCGGAGCAAGTATGGTGGGTCTGACACACCGGTGTCAATGTGTTCTTTTTTCCATTTCCAGGAGTGTATGTAAGTAAATGGAATTATTTATGAATATATTTTTGTACATCATGTTTGCTTCTCTTGTTAGTCGTAAGCAAGCTTTCAAGGGTTTCTTTTTCTCAATGCAAAATGTCTTAAAATTCTGGCGGAATTACTTTGCGACGACAACGACGACGACGATGACTATAACGACAACGATTATGATAACGATGAATTTGTGAGATGTTTCTCTGAGCTTCAACATGATAAGATTTTAAAAAGGTCTTTTGCATCTGCAGCCAAAGGGAGCGGACGTCACGTCACCTGCATACCTCTGGTGGAAATAAAGAATGTAAACCGTGCTTACTTGCAGCCATCTCCAACACATTTCGCGGGAATACTTTTGTGAACGTAGTTCATGTGTTGCTCACGCATCAGTTTCTTCTTCTTTATTACATTTTTGTTCTTTCTTGAAGTTTCTGCATTTTAGGCCACTGAACACAGTCTTAGGAATTCATAACAGAATCTCAGACACTGAAGCGTCACGTTCCAAAGAGTAGATTGAAATAATCAGACAACTACATCGAGAGCGACAATGAACATTGAGGTTGCATTGTCGCCTGCTTTCATACAAAAATAGCCCTTGTCAAAAGACAAAGGCTGTTTTTGTCAAATATTATTTTGATACGGGCTGTTTTTGTAGAAACATCACATTTTTGAGCTGCAGAACTCAAGACAAGGGACGTTTCTGCCATATCTGGTTAGAACAAATTGTGAGTCTCGGTGATGAAAACAAGATCGCGTTGAAATCGCGGAAACGATTGAAAAAAACTGACAAGGATTGTTTTTGTTATGAAGTCTTCAATCGATTTAGTTCTCTAATAAATGTCCTGAGACTTACAATCTGTCACTATAAATTGAGGTGACAAAATTCATGGGATACCTCCTAATATCGTGTCGGACTTCAATTTTCCTGGCGTAGTGCAGCAACTCGACGTGACATGGACTTCACAAGTCGTTGGAAACCCCCCGCAGAAATATTGAGCCATGCTGCCTTTATAGCCGACCATAACTGTGAAAGTGTTACTGGTGCAACATTTTGTGCACGAAGTGACCTGTTGATTATGTCCCTCGTCGGGCGATATGGGTAACCAAATCATTTCCTCGAATTGTCCATAATATTCTTCAAACCGGTCGCAAACAACATTCCGTCGTTGTTACATGAAGTCCATGAATGGTTGCAAATGGTCTCCAAGTAGCCGAACGTAACCATTTCCAGTCAGCGATCGGCTCAGTTGGACCAGAGGACTCAGTTCATTGTATATAAACACAACCCACACCATTACGTAGTCACGAGCAGCTTGCACACAGCGTTGTTGACAACTTGGGTCCATGGCTTCGGGGGGGTCTGCGCCATACTCGAACAGTACCAACAGAAATCGGGACTCATTTCACTAGGCCACAATTTTTCAGCCATTTAGGGTCCAACCGATATGGTCCCGAGCCCTGAAGAGGCACTACAGGCGATGTCGTGCTGTTAGCAAAAGCTCTTGCGTTTGTCGCCTGCTACGATATCCCATTAACAACAAACTTCGCGGTACTGTCCTAACAGACATGTTTGTCGTACGTTCCACATTGATTGCTGAGGTTACTCTCGGTCGTTAAGTGAAGACCGTCGGTCATTGCGTTGCCTGTGGTGAGAGGTAATGCCTGCAATGTGCTATTCTCGGCATACTATTGACACTGTGGATCTGAGCATATGAATTCCCTAAGGATTTCCGAAATAGAATGTCCCCTGAGTTTATCTCCAACTATTTTTCCGCATTCAAAGTCTGGCAATGGCTGATGAATTTTCGATGGCGTTGAGCCACAGTCATGCAATACTTCTTAAGAGAGTAAACAGCCAATTGACTGTATTATGACATTTATCTTCTGTACTATGCAGATTTCGGCTTTTATGCCATTATCAAGTACAATGCTAAAAGTTTTTAGACCATTATTAAGTCATATTTGTAGAGGCAGTCCAAAGTAGGTGAACAAGTCAAACACACGAAAAAAAATCTGTTAATTCCCGTCGTGTATCCATAATAACTTTGGAAATTTTTCACATAAATCACCTGAGTGCAAATGACAGGTCCGCGAATGCATTGCTCTTTTATACCTTGCATACGCTATAGTACCACCATCTTTATATATGCTATCCCATGACTTTTGTCATCTCACTATAGCTAGTTGAATTTGGGTATCAGACCGAACAGCGAGGTCGTTAGTCCCATCGGATTAGGGAAGGATAAGGAAGGAAGTCGGGCGTGCCCTTTCAAAGGAACCATCCTGGAATTTGCTTGAAGGGATTTAGGGAAATCACGAAAAACCGAAATCAAGATGGCCGGATGTGGGTTTGAACTGTCGTCCTCCCGAATGTGAGTCCAGTGTGCAAACCACTGCGCCACCTCCCTCAGTCTCAGTGTAGTATATCACTAAATTGTGACGATAATGCACTGCGTCAAGATGTGTGCTAGTTATGTGTGGTATCTGACATGCATCATCAGGGCTAGTGATGTTTCTCTCTCTCTCTCTCTCTCTCTCTCTCTCTCTTTCTCTATCTCACTCTCTCTCTCTCTCTCTCTGTGTGTGTGTATGTGTGTGTGTGTGTGTGTGTGTGTGTCGGGTTGAGAGAGTCAGGGGACGCAGCACCTCCTCACATACCTTGGTGATATGCAGTCTCTCTATGTAAAATTATAGGCATTTTTTGAGATGTGGTACTAACACATACGTGGGTGCAGGATGTGAATTACTTCGGCATTCCAAAACCAGAGGCCAATATTAATTTACCACATGGCCGATTTACAACATTCATAGCCAGCACAGTGCCCCAATATTATTGCGCACTAGTGGTAACTTTCTTCACACATCCACATTCTACACTTGAATAGCTCACTGAAAAAAAAAGAATTATTAAAAGACGTTTCTTCTTACCCATCTAGAAGGCGAGTTATGATGGCTAGGTCGGATGGCAGTTTTGGGAGTAAGGGGAGCATGATCTCGACAACGTTTGCCCTATGTGCCTACTGAGATATCACGTAGCAAGACGAATTAAGTTGTACATGAATGAAATTTTATTTTCTTTCAGTATTGCTTTCTGGCATGACGATGTAAAAGATGGACACAGAGCATGCTTCGTAATGCTTACAGGCCTCGTGTTGACGGTTTGGTGAGTAGTAAAGGTTTGTCTTTGTTTATAGAGCACGTCACAGTAACGCCAGTGGAGTAGTACAATATTTTCTCCGTATGCGTAGAGTAAATACTTTAGTTACAAATTGGAGATTAACATTCAAAAGTAGATCAATGATATGCAGCATGACGTGATAGCTCCTCCTGTGCAACATTATTTCCTCGTTATATAATTAAAACCATTGACAGGTAGATAATAGTCTGCATTTGATGCACTGGTTCTTTTTTCTTATAAATTGTATCTTATTCCCATTTTCATACGTCTTCACTTTTTATACTAGCAGTAACAGATTGCTACCTTATGTTTCTTAGAAAGGTCCGCGTCTTTGTATCACGGTATATTTGTTTACTTTGTTCTATTTCTATGCATTTACAACTTTTGTAAGGACGCTCGCCATAGCTCTTGTGCTTCTTTCATCTGTTAGTTTTTATTACAAGCTTGCTTCAGTAAATATGACTCTGTTCATTCGTTTTTTATTTGCATTGTGATTATGTATTATTTTTTGTTTAGCTTTTAATATAGCCATTTTCAGCTACAACGATGTACAGCGTCAATGTTGCTACTATTTTGCTAACTGATAACAGCCAATACGTCTTCGTTTATTGGTTTTTATTTTACATTTTAAAGTTTGTAACTCATTATTTTGTTGTTGAACTACATACTCATATCTAGTACTTCTCATAAATAAAATTCACTATAAATCTTGTCGAAGTACGTCATCATATTTGCTACTACATTGCCACCTGACGGTAGCCATGCAGCTTTTTCTTTTCTGTCCTCGTTATAAACTAAAAAAATCTTTTGCAGTCTTGCTTCCTGTTATTATTTTATCATGCATATTTGCCCATTGTATTTTTATGATTTAATTTTTTGGACTCTGTTGTGAATTACGAAGAGGTATGGCGCCACCATCACTGCTATGCTGACATCTGGCATGAATGTTCACCTGTAAGTTTCATGTTAAAGATTTTTACACTAATCTGCTAACGATTGTCATGTATACATCTTGTAAGCTTTATATCTACGTGCAGCATCATGCTGCTAGGCATGTTTTTGCCTGAAGCACCTTGTGTGAACAACTGAGCTTTGTTCTTGTAGTTCATTGTTCTGATTCGGTTTTGTAATTTCCATGTAAAAAATGGTTCAAATGGCTCTGAGCACTATGGGACTTAACAGCTGTGGTCATCGGTCCCCTATAACTTAGAACTACTTAAACCTAACTAACCTAAGGCCATCACACAGATCCATGCCCGAGGCAGGATTCGAACCAGAGACCGTAGCACTCGCGCGGTCCCGGACTGCGCGCCTAGAACCGCGAGATCACCGCGGCCAGCAATTTCCATGTATCTTTGGCACTTTATCACAGATATCTAAAGACTGCAAAGTCCGAAACACATCATATTGCGAGCAATAAAGTCATATTTTCAAACATGATTTTTTAATTGTGACCAGTCCAGCCTTTATATAGTGCTACTGTTTATTTTCAACATGTCTGTGAGCCTCTTACACGATTTTATGTGGCAACTGTCACATCAGCTCTATGAATGTGGACCCGAGGTATAAATGCGAGTGGCTGACGTTTCCTTGGTCACTTATTGCTTGAACGATTAAAAACATTTTCTATAGATTGTAAATCAGAATTTCTTAACTTTCTAAATAGACCCAAATATGTTCATAAAATGTGTTACTGCTGTTGAGAAAACCACTACAGCGTTCTCGTTGTTTGCCTCTAAGTGATGGACCTGCGCACCTTTTATTTACTTTCTATTATTTCATGTTGTATAGTATCAGTTTACCATATGAGGTGACTTATGTTTCAGAATTTTTGCTAAGAATCCAGTAACTGAGCAAATATGTGTTTTAGTGAACAGGAAATTCTAAGAGTAATGTGTGTGTCAAATCTACAGCGTTGGTGACTGTATTGAATTTGTACTGAAAAAAGCACTGGAAATGAATGTGAATTGTTGTAAGAGGTGCCTTTTTCAGTGAGAGAGACTATTTTTTACAACAGGCACAGTTTTTGTGAACTGTATGGTATTCATTTTTTAGATTTTTGTGTTATTATGCGTCACGTCGTAGTAATAAAATTGGTGTCCTCTTCTCAGTGACATAACAAACTTCCATTCAGTAAGCATAGTTTCAAGAAACGTAGTGACCCCATCCATTCACGACAATATTAGCAATTGAGCAAGTTTTACAGCCAAATCTCATTATATAATTGGTAATGTGAAAACTATGACAGAGGCATACAAGAACAAATTTAATCAAAGCATGTAAGAAAGATAATGAAGTAACAGCTTGCTGAATACACTGAAACTTTAATACTGATGTGCCACCAAAATCATAATGTGTTTTACAAATATATTTTCTTCTTTTACCTTCAGCATGAGATTCATGAAATTACTAAACCAAAAGAACGGTAATTTTTCTCTTACAAAACTGATAAACTCATGTTATAAAAGATTTTAACATTATTCTTCTATCTTAGATATTGGTCTAATTATTTGGTGCTAAAAGTCATTTAATGAAAGATTACTTTTTTGATTTTTGTCCTGAGTCTTGCAAGCAACACAGTATAAGAAAATCTACATATATTCTTGATGATCGTTATATTAGCTAGAAAAGATATACTTTTTATTCTGCATATATATACATTAAATACGTACTGCAGATGTGAAGACATACCTGCAAAAGTTTCTAGAAATAGCAGCTGTTCTCTCTGACCGAGTAACTTTACTAGTTATCTATGAACGTTTTTATCTCTGTTTTGCTTATGTAAAAAATATTGCGTATATAATTTTAGTTAATACTGCAGAAAATCCTGACACTACGTTTATGGTAGCATCTTAACGCAAACACTAATTATTGTTCATAATGAAATTAATAATGTAGAAATTCCACTTACTAGGATATGTTATTACATCTCACTCCACCGAACTGTGTCAGTCATGGGGATCTACGGTCTTAGTAGGGTTGGGTTGTTTGGGGGAGGAGGCCAAACACCGAGGTTATCGGTCTCATCGGATTAGGGAATGATGAGGAAGGAAGTCGGCCATGCCCTTTCAAAGGAACCATCGCAACATTTGCCTGGAGCGATTTAGGAAAATCAACGAAAACCTAAATCAGGATGGCTGGATGTGGGATTGAACCGTTATCCTCCCGAATGCGAGTCCAGTGTGCTACCCACTGCGTTACCTCACTTGGTCTACAGTCTTAGTACGAATATTAATTTGCTCTGTGATAGCCCTCAGCATATGCTGCAGAGGCCTTCCAGCTTTAATTTAGATATGTTATTGCTTACCAGTTGCCTAAAAAGCAATAAGAAAATAATTACACAAAAGAGTTTTTGTTCAAGGTATTGATCCTTTATTTAATGAAAAACATACAGATATAATATAATATTATAAGAAAAAACTAATTAGAAAAAATACAGCTCAAAGTGAAATTTCCAATTCCATAAGTATTTTCACAAATATGTCAAGGATAACTAGTTTCTATATATATGAACAAGTGTCAAACTATATGTTTTACACATTGTTAGCAAACTTATAGCAGTACAGGTGCTCAGCAACTTCGGTTTTTAGAAGAGTCATAGAAAAATGATTACTGGTAAGTAGAACTGTGTAATACTAAAATTTCATTAGTTATCTTTTAGGATTCATAGTAATATACACATGATATATTTAGAGGAAACACATTACCCACAAATTTATCTTTATCCAATTAGAAATTTATCAGTATATTTGGTTATACCATAAAGGGCTATAATTAACTGTCATGTATGATACTGTATGTAATATAGAAGCTAAACACTCGTTTCTCACATTGTATAAAAAATGGTATTGGCACCTATTTTTTACTTAATTCTCACAAAAATTTTACAAGTCACTTATAACAACCAATAAATTGATAATTCATGTAATCATACCCAATTGTAGCACAGAAACTACACAGCTACATCAGTCAGATATTATCTATCACATCCAAAGGTCAATTACATGGTTACAACAGTCTATTTAACTGAAATATCTACTTCTATTTCCAACTATAATTTTCTATAATTCCCTCTTCTACCTACAATAATTCTACAATAACAATAATCTAACAGCAGTTACAACTCCAATACAAGTTTCCATATTAAGCTTGTTCGTCAAACAGTAATGTATTCTGTCAAAATTCTAGTAACATAGCAATTCTGTATCATATGTTTCCTGCTGTAAATGAATATTTTACTTAGGTTTTTAATTCATTAACTGGTATGAGTGAAGCACACATGTTAAAATCACAAGTATTTTACACAGCAGTGGAAAATGATGTAACCACTGTTGAAAGATCCCTGTACAATAGAAATCACAATAACTATGGTTGGAGAACCTTCTTATTCATACCCACCACAGAATGCAGGTACCAGGCAATAAGTATACATTAGTATAAAATGCTACACGTCATCTTAATAAACAACTAGTTGACGCTGTAGACACCTGGTAGATTACTTTCAGATGGCTGAGCACTTTTTCTACTTGATAAATATTCTATCGTCATCTGAAAAGCTTTCAATCAATCTTTACACTACAAAACTCTACTCACAGTGTAAAAATGAATTTTTCATGTTTAAATTTAAAAAAATAACGCATAAAAATGCTATGACTATCTCTGTTGGAAACCTGAGCCAGACACCACATGCATGCTTACATAAATCTCTCAACCGCCTCCTGTGTGGTAAATAAAGTTACGTACATTATTTTAGAGGCCGTAATTTGCCAAAATGTCTAAAATACAAATAAAATTTCCCATGATGTTGAGAACAGGATGAGTGAAAAGAGTCATCATGTTGCTAAATCTGCATCCATCTATTTGTCGCTATCGACATTTGCAGCTTCACCGAGCTTTTCGTTGTCCTGAGCGACATTTCCATCATCATTCTCTTCATGCAAATTCGAACGATCCATTTCATCTTTTATGGTGGCAGCAGCAGCCTCAGTGGAAACATTTTTGTCTTGTATCCCTGTTGCTATTTCATGTAACCCATCTTCCTCTGGCAACTGTTGAGTCAATGTAGGCTTTTCTTGCTTTTGCAGATTGTTTTCTGAAAAAAGAAACCACAGGTCTAGTGTACATCACAGTTATTGTAATAAATGGCGTGTCGAATCTGTGGGTAAATATACAAAAAATATATTAACTGTAAGACACTTTAGGAATACACTGTGTAAAGCTGCCTATAGCATACTGCACTTATTTTCTCACAATTACACATTATAAGGTTCTTTCAAGACTGAAAAACAAGTGACGCCCGCCAGTTATTATCATTCTTGTGAGAAACTCAATTTTGTTCTCTCTGAGTCACAAGTCAAACATAGAAGATTTTACGGACTTTCAACAAATCATTTACCACACGTAACTCACTGACAACTGGTTTACTATAGCACAGCTAGTAAGGTTACATACAATGAAAAAAGTTAAGCTTAGTAGAAAAAAAATGAATTGCAAGTAAACAAATATTTCTCAGGTGCTGTATGCTCCATAATGCTGTAAATTGTTGAAATTTCCGTTTATGTTGTATCGTGAACTGCAGCAAAAATATAAATAAAGTATGTTGATGTGGATCTGTGATTCATGAATTAATATCATTCATGTATGGAAATTTATATTTTGTGCAGATTATTTCTGATTCACTGAGGGATTCTGAGTTTCCAAAATACAGATGAACATAGAAGCTTGACAATTATGACTGTGCCCAGTTTCAATAACATTTACTTACTGGAAATTTAGATATTTTCATTAACCTGAATTAGAAATTTATGCACGTGGCTGCAACTAATGAGTGCAAGTCAGTAGCTAGCAGTACCATTTCAAATAGGGACAACACCACTTACTGAGTGACAGCAGATATTTCATACTGCTTTTAATATAATTCATCTGTTTAAATATTGTATAAAGTATTTGCTATTGTATATTGCAGAAAAGCAAACAAAGAAATTTGGTTGTTTTTCACTAACTATGGACATTACTTCACATCATTGTAATTGCATCACAGAACAGAAAAATCGAGCTGAATGTGTATAAAACATAGGAAATAGTGTTAAATACACAATGCTGAAAGGGAAATACTTAACACCGAAATGCGCAGACAAAATGTCAGTTCTGGTTTCACAACACAATTGACTTGACGGGCAACATAAAATACAAATAAAATTCCTCACGACGTTGAGTGCAGGATGCGTGACAAGACTCGCCATGTTGCTAAATTTGCATTAATCTAGTTGTCGTTATCAACATTTGCATCTGCATAAAGCTTTTCATTGTCCTGAACTACATTGCCCTCATTATTCTTACCTTGTATATTCAAACGTTCCATTGCCTTTTCGATGGTTGCAACAGCAGCCTGGGTGGAAACATTTTCGTTTTGTATTCCAGTCGCTATTTCATGTAACTCATGTTCCTCTGGCAACTGTTGAGTCAATGTACGCTTTTTGCGCTTTTGCAGATGTTTTTCTGAAAAAAAGAAACGCACAGGACTAACTTATGTCACAGTTATTGCAATAAATGGCATATAAAATCTGTGGGCAAATATAGCAAAAATATACTAACTGCAAGACACTTCAAAGACACAGTTTGTAAAGCCGCCTATGACGTACTGTGCTTATTTTTCCATAATGACACATTATAAGGTCCGTTCAAGACTGATAAACAAGTGAGGAGTGGCAGCTATTATCATTCTTGTGAGCAACTCCATTACTTTCTGTATGAGTTGCTTATCAAACACAGACCTCTAACAAATCCTTTACTACAGGTAACTCACTGATAACTAGTTTAGTACATCACACCTAGTAAGACTGCATAGAATGAAAAAGTTTAAGCATAGAATAAAAAAATAAAATTACAAGTAAATAAATATTTCTCAGATTCTCTATGCTCTGCAATGCTGTTAAATTATTGTATTTTCCTTTTATATTCTTTCTGGGCTGTAGCAAAGAATTAAATGAAGTATGTTGATGTTCCTCTGTGACTCATGAACTAGTAACATTCATATGTGAAAATTCATATTTTGTGCGAATTATTTGTTAATCACTGAGGGATTTTGAGTTCCCAAAATAAAGCTTAACATAGAGGCTTGACAATTATGACTTTTCACAGTTTCATTAAGGTTTCCTAACTGGAAATTCAGATATTTTCATTAACTTGAATTAGCAATTCATGTACGGTATGTAGCTGGAACTATTAGTGCAATTTCAAATTAGGTACCACTTACTGAGTGGTAATAGGTAGCACGGTATTTTAATAAGTACAAGTCCACAACTAGTAGTGCAGTTTAAAATTAGATACCACTTACTGTGTGATGGCAGGTATTTTGTTATATGTTTTCATATTGTCTCTAACAGAACTTATCTCTGTAAATGTTAGATAAAGTATTGTTGTTACACGTTGCAGAAAAGCAAACGAATATCATAAATAAGTAACATGGTGGTTTTTCACTAAATATGAACATAACTTCATATCATTGTAATTTCGTCACAGAGGTGAAAACTAGAGGTGAATGAGTGTAAAATATAGGAAATAGTATACTCAATTTTGAAAGAGAGAGACAAACTGGAATGCGCAGGAAATATCAGTTTCTGGGTTATGATGCAGTTCTTTCAGAATAACACACTACAAATATAAGAAATATATACTTTACGATTCTTAGTTTGCTTTAGTATTTTGAAATCGTAAGTGTGCATTTCTTCAGTCTGAATCACACTCGAAAGCGATTAGTACATCTTGCGAATCCAAAATCATAAAGCAGACTTAGAAATTATACCACATTCTCTCAAAAATACAAATTTCTTTAGTGATTAAGGAAGGTTTTCAGCGATCACATAACACAACTACTTCAAATCTTGTTGGCGACAATGTATTCACTAGTTGTCTCCAGGTAGTAGCATCGAAATTTACTAGTCTGGCAGATCTCTAGTGCAAGTCGTGTATATAATTATACAATTTCGGGAAGCGTTACAAAGACATCCACAGATAATATGTAGCGTAATATGCTTAAATTGTTATCTGATAATTTTCAAAAGCATTATATTATACTCACTGGGGCCTGTGGTGACACTTTCACCGGCTGTGTGTGGTGCTGCATGTGATGTGTCCTGCTCACCTGTGGATCTGGACTTTGATGGACGCTGATGTGAACGCCCTGACTGTTTGTGCGACTGCTTTGAGCGCTTGCGTTTTGGAACACCTCGGGGTCGTTCCATGTGAACAAGTTCTGGCTCTATGTGAAACTCATTGTACTCTCTATACTGAGGAATGACATCGTATAGTGTGTCATCAATTACCATAAATTCCCCAGGCTGGCCATTTATGATATCTACAAGCACACGTGTATAAAGTTGTTCTTGCAACATCATAGCTTGCTGGAGTAGATGACGATAAAACGACTGGGTTGGATGTGGATTATCTGGGTGCATTGGTGGATGGACATCAGGGAGTGGAGGGTAGAAACGTGGCACACCACCTCCGAATGAAAAAGGATTTGGCATTTCATCGAAGTTTGCAGGATTGCAGATAATACCATCTGGGAAGTAAAGTTCAACATGGATCAAACGCGGAGGTTGACCGGCCACAGATGGATCCGTTTGTGCATCAGGAGGGTTAACAAGTATATCAAACCCAATCTGATATCTGAGGTAGTATGGAAGCCAAGGAAAGTAGCACATAACTGCGTTCGATCCTAATTCATTGCGAGGCTCAGACGACATAATGCCCTGTAGAGTGATCCAACTGACACTATGAAACCGACTGGAACTCGAGCAAAGCACTAAGACGCCCTTCGAATAGCTAAGACTAGTCGCACTATTCACAGAGGTCTCACTGAAACTGAATGTCAACTGCGTTCTTCGTACTGTAGAAGGAGTCGTATAGTGGGGGCTCATGGGCAGTAGTGGGAGAAGTCGTGGTGGGAGAAGCTACATGGTGGGGGAAGCTACAGGGTGGGGCAAGCTCAGGCAGGGCCCCCAGAACAACGCCAACACATGCTTTGTAGTGTCCATATCCAATCCCATAATAATCTTGACTGTAAAAATCAGTCAAGTTGTCGATCAGCTTAATTGGCAGTGGTCGATAGTCAAAAAAAGTGAAATTTATTGATCAAATTGCAAACCGAAACAATTTATTGGGTGTAAAAAGACTGAATATATTTAATTAGACTCTTCTGTTCGTTTTAGGAATCCATTACACGTACAGCTGGATTATTATCTTACCTTGGATTATTTTTAAGCTGTCTATATTACAAAGAAATAACATTGCAGCAAGTGCGCACGTATCTGTATGTACTCGTATATAAACATATGAAAACAGGGTTGTTTCCATTACGGAATTGGACCGGCTTTCTGTGAAATTTTGTGCAACACAGAAAGTAAGGTAATTTTCTACGATAAATGAAACGTATCTACAATATACCGTGCCACTATAAACAAACTGAAATACACAAAAATACAACTGTATCATTTTCTTTTTCTTTTTATATGATGAGACTAAAAGCAAATAGAAACCAAAAATTCACAAAAGCAAATTAGCAGTTATTTATCCTTGACAAAATAACGTCTTAGGAAAAATACATACTTTTAATTCGTGGTGATTATTTTACTTTTTTGTTGGAGTAATTAGTGGATTTCCCACCAGGAGTAAAACAAAGGACAGTCACATAATACTGATATTCTAAAGAACACAGTGCACTATCAAATAAGACGCTGGAATTGTCTCTCCATGGTGCATAAATAACTGTGACACGAACGTGTCTAGTTATATGCAATGGCTATAATTGGCTCAGTGGAATAAGTGGAAAAATTAGTCTGTTAATGCTATAAACAAATATTGAATCAACTCTTCTGAAACAGTTGCTGTTTTGACCTCGAAATCGTTTCAAGTGATAGCTGCTATAGTTTCTTTAATAACGTCTCCCTGTAAAAGCGAATTGATGGTCACTTTAATATGCTATTCATTTCTCGAAATTAGTCTGGATTTTCAGACGAGCATGCGGTAACCATTGACAGTTGGTGCTGTTATAGTCTTCAGTCCGAAGACTTGTTTGATGCAGCTTTCCGTGCTACTCTATCCTGTGCAAGCCTCTTCATCTCCGAATAACTGCTGCAACCTACATCCTTCTGAATCTGCTTACTACATTCATCTCTCGGTCTCCCTCTACGATTTTTAGCCCCCACACTTCCCTCAAATACTAAACTGGTGATCCCTTGGTGTCTCAGAATGTGTCCTATCAACATATCCCTACTTTTAGTTAAGATGTAGCACAAATTTCTTGTCTCCCCAATTCCAATTGGTACCTCCTCATTAGTTACTCGATCAGCCTGTCTAATCATCAGGATTACTCTGTAACACCACATTTCAAAACTTACATTCTCTTCTCGTCCAAACTGTTTATCATCCACGTTTTGCTTCCGTATAAGGCTACACTCCACACAAATAGCTGCAGAAAAGACTTCCTAACATTTAAGTCTATATTCGATGTTAACAAATTTCTCTTCTTAGTAAACGCTTTTCTAACAATTGCCAGCCTACATTTTATGTCCTCTATAATTCGTCCAGAATCAGTTGTTTTGCTGCCGAAATAGCAAAACTAATCTACTATTATTAGTGTGTCGTTTCCTGATCTCATTCCCTCAGCAACTTCTGATTTAACTCGACTACATTCCATTATCCTTTTTTTGCTTTTGTTGATGTTCATCTTATTTTCTCCTTTCGAAACACAGCCCATCCCTTTCAACTACTCTTCCAAGTCCTTTGCTGTTTCTAAAATAATTCCAGTACCATAGACAAACCTCATCGTTTCTCAGTTCTTCTCCCTGCACTTTAATTGCTACTTCAAATGTTTCTTTGGTTTCCTTTACTGCTTGCTCATTGTGAGGATAGAATAACATCGGGGACGCGCTACAAACCTGTGCGATCTTGCTTTGTATTGCCCCTGCCTGTGCTTCAGTTTAACCTTTCTAGTGGATGAAATGAAATGGGCGTATGGCATCGTTGGCCGGGAGGCTCCAACCGGGGAAGTTCGGCCGCCAAGTGCAAGTCTTATTTCAGTCGACGCCACATTGGGCGACTTGCGCGCCAGTGAGGAGGATGAAATGATGATGAGGGCAACACAACACCCAATCCCTGGGCGGAGAAAATCTCCAAACCGGCCGGGAATCGAACCCGTGCCAGCTTGCATTGGAGGCAAGCACGTTACCACCCAGCTAAGCAGGCGGACATCTAGTGGATAATAATCATTACAATTTGTTCGTCATTGCTCTCTTTCCTTTCTGATCAAGGGTTGGACGAGCTAACAGAACCCTTGTTTATATCACACAGTTGTTCCATTTGTCTTCTCCTGCAGCAAGTTTAATTATAGTAGGCTACCTCGCATTTCCATGTGTGTGTTTATGGAAATATATGCAAGACTTTACCAGATCTGTCCAACTTCTGGTCTGCAGAAGTCCCATTTTGCCTCCTACAACCCTTTAATCAATAATCAGAAACCCTGCTAGAAGAGGTGATGTCTGAAGCTGGCCACGGCCAAGAAAGCGGAAGACTAGCAGGTAAGGTTAAACGTGCTGGCTTGGAGCATAAGTTCACAGCGTAAAAAAAAAAAAAAAAAAAAAAAAAAAACAGGTACATATAGCAGAGACTTTAGTCGTCAATAATATATTCTGCTTCACCATCTTCAATAGACTGTCAACGCTGAGGTAACCTTTCGATTCTGCGACTGTAGAAATCACTTGGTTTTGAGCCGAAGAACTCATCGAGCCAAGTTCGGAGCGCATTTTCATCAAAATGGTTCAAATGGCTCTGAGCACTATGGGACTTAACTGCTGAGGTCATCAGTCCCCTAGAACTTAGAACTACTTAAACCTAACTAACCTAAGGACATCACACACATCCATGCCCGAGGCAGGACTCGAACCTGCGACCGTTGCGGTCGCGCGGTTCCAGACTGTAGCGCCTAGAACCGGCCGGCGCATTTTCATCCAAAAAGGTTGTTCGATAGAGAGTGGAAAATGTGAAAATCCGAGAGCGCAATATCAAGTGAATAAGGTGGGTGCGGAATGACTTCCCAACCCGGCTCCTGCATAGATTTTGTGTCTCTCTGGCAGAATAAGAGCGGGCATTATTATGGAGTAGCATTACTTCACGCAGTCTTCCTGGGCGTTGTTCTTGGATTGCGTCTGTAAGACGTCTCAGTTGTTTACAATAACATTCAGCAGTGATAGTTCGACCTCGGGGAAGCAGTTGGTAGTATACCACACTGTCGCTTTCCACAATCGGTATAAGATTATCTTTTGTGGATGCGTGCAGGTCTCTGGACGAGGAGTTTCTGCTTTGTTTGGGCTCATTTACTCCTTTATTTTCCTTATGTTAGCATAAAGAGACCATTATCATCACTAATAACGATACAAGATAGAAACAATTAGTGTTGTTCACGAGCCAACTTTTGACGAGCAAGCAGAGATGCATATATGACCACCAGCTGACATTTGTGATTTCGGCTTAGAGCATTTGGTACCCATACACCCGATTTTTGAACATTCTCCATAGGATGGAACTATCGCACGGTGGTGGTATGATCACAGTTGATCACATTTGCCATTTGTAGAGTACACTAACATGGATCATTGTGGGTTAATACATTTAAACGATCTTCATCAAACCCCGAATGTCTTCCTGAATATGGGGAGTCACTAATGTCAAAACGATCCTCCTTAAAACGAGACCGAGCGAGGTGGCGCAGTGGTTAGACACTGGACTCGCATTCGGGAGGAGGACGGTTCAATCCCGCGTCCGGCCATCCTGATTTAGGTTTTCCGTGATTTCCCTAAATCACTCCAGGCAAATGCTGGGATCGGGATGGTTCCTCTGAAAGGGCACGGCCGACTTCCTTCCCCATCCTTCCCTAATCCGATGAGACCGATGACCACGCTGTCTGGTCTCCTTCCCCAAAACCAACCAACCAACCTTAAAATGAGAAAACCATTTTGTTGCCGCGCTGTGTTCAATAGCATAATCCCCATACACTGTGTAAATGCCTATGATTGCCTGCGCTGCTATCACCCCTCGATTGAACTCAAATAGAAGAATATGTCGGAAATATTTCGACTTCTCCACTTGGCACTCCATTTTCTAGAGTCGACAGCTCCTCTCACTATCTCCGAATGGGGAAACGACAATATGTAAACTCATCCATCAACAAAACAGTTTATTGATTTAATCGTATGGGTAGGGCCCCCGTCGGGCAGGCCGTTCGCCAGGTGCCGGTCTTTCAATCTGACGCCACTTCGGCGACATGCAGTCAATGAGGATGAAAGGATGATGATGACAGCACAACACCCAGTCCCTAGGAAGAGAAAATTCCCCGACCTAGCCGGGAATCGAACCCGGGTCTAGAAGATTGACTATCCGTCACGCTGACCATTCTGCTACCATTTTTTTTTTTCATTTTGTTCGTTGTTGGTTCAAATGGCTCTGAGCACTATGGGACTTAAAATCTGAGGTCATCGGTCCCCTAGAACTTAAAACTACTTAAACCTAACTAACCTAAGGACATCACACACATCCATGCCCGAGGCAGGACTCGAACCTGCGACCGTAGCGGTCGCGCGGTTCCAGACTGAAGCGCCTAGAACCGCTCGGCCACAATGGCCGGCTGTTCGTTGTTGATCGTTGAGTTTGCTCGTTGCGGACGTCACATGACATCCGTTGAAATTCGTTTGCTGATCCTTCCTCTCAGTTTTTTTTATTACAGAGGCCATCCAGCTCTCTGACCGAACACGCTGAGCTACCGCGCCGGCGCTACTGGGGGAGGACAACATAACAGTGAACTACAAATAAAAACATGACATGCAATAAATAGCCGGCCAGTATGGCAGAGCGGTTCTAGGCGCTTCAGTCTGGAACCGCGCGACCGCTACGGTCGCAGATTCGAAACCTGCCTCGGGCATGGATGTGTGTGATGTCCTTAGGTTAGTTAGGTTTAAGTAGTTCTAAGTTCTAGGGGACTGATGACCTGAGATGTTAAGTCCCATTGTGCTCAGAGCCATTTCAGCCATTTTTGCGATAAATAAACGATAGCAACCGGAATACCAATATGCAAAACAAAATGCTGTGCAATTATGCAGTAACCTAATATCTGTTGATTGAGAATCGGAATTCGTTCAGCCAATTCAGTATCTACCGCCTCTACCGCTACGTTCGTTCTTCTAAAAGAGACATCTGCAAGCGTTGGTCACTTGGGATTTCCTATCTCCGACAGTTCCCTTAAGAACCGAGCCCATTACAAGCTCCGCTACCATATCATATTTATCTGTCTCAAGTTTCAACGTTAACCTTATAGCAGCACCTGGAGGTAACGCCGCTCACAACGATACAGAGGTTTCTAAAGTCACAGCATTTCCTACTTCGGTGGACAATGCTAAATGTGCGGTTTAGTAGAACCGCAGAAACTCACTGCTGGAAATGTGTGAGTAATTTGTACTCCACTCCGTCTTCAGGCCACAAGTGGCCTATCGGGACCATCCGGCCGCCGTGTCATCCTCAGATAGGATAGGAGGAGCGTGGGGTCAGCACACAGCTCTCCCGGTCGTTATGATGGTATTCTTGACCGAAGCCGCTACTATTCGGTCGAGTAGCTTCTCAATCGGGATCACGAGGCTGAGTCCACGCCGACAAATGGCAACAGCGCATGGCGGCCTGGATGGTCACCCATCCAAGTGCCGACCACGCCCGACAGCGCTTAACTTCGGTGATCTCACGGGAACCGGTGTGAGGAATTTGTAATGAATGAAAAAGTCTATACCCGTCGTATTTCAGTATAGGGCATGTGTCCTGTACTGCCCCCCCCCCCTTGCTCCCCCCCCCTCCCCCCCACACACACATACACGTGTGGATGCGGGACAATCACTGCCGGACGCCTGAAAACATACAGACCATCTCAGATTGAGGACAATGTCTTTGTTTTGATTTCATTCCTTAAACTATACTCTGTCAAATTCTACTGCATTTGATTCTAATTTATCATGGACTGACAATGTAGAATTAAACTAAAAATCGTCCGTACGTTTTCTTAGGTTCATTTTCACCAATCCGTTAACATCTTTTCATTTCAGAGCATCTATTTACTTTGGGGAAACCACGCAATTTTGGGAGCTTATCGGCGTCGTAAATGGTATAGATGCCGTGAGATTTTTTTTGTAACACAACCGTCCGGCACCTAGGTCACTTCAAAAGTTACCGTACCACTTGGCAGCGCGTACACGTATTTATTCACCTGCAATACAGCACTGGTACTGGCGACAGTGTGTCACAGAATAACGCTTCCGAGCATGTACACTCTCATTGCCACCGATGGAGGCTATCGCGGGCGGATATCCGTAGAAAGATACATAATTGATTCTGGAATGCTAGAGTATATTTTGGCAAATGCATGGCAATAGTGTTTTCTCTCACTGCGTTAATAATGGCACACAGTGAAGCAGTTACATCCATATCAATCAGTGTCCTCATGCATCCAACGACACTTCGAAGTCCGATCTGAACTCTCTATACACTGGGCGATGGCGCACGTTGACTAACCTACCTTATGCAGTGCAGTAGTGAACTTACTGGAAAAATGAGTTTAATAGCTGTTCCTGTGTAATGGAAAGGCATTTTACGCGACCCAGAACTCCAATACACAACAGTAGCTGTGCGCCTATTCGGTAGCCACGGATGGTTGCAAGTCCACGGTCCCTCTAAAAGAAACTGTACCATTCTGCAAAGATCGAGGTAAAACCGGTTGGGTACCTGTGTGAAATGTGACCCCATACAATCTTCAGTAGCAAACGCGTCACTCTTTGTTGTTGCCTGATAATTTTTCAAGTATGCTTGTATTTATCTGAGAAACGCAACTTCGAAGCAACATTTGGTGTCAATATTCAAAACAACACTTGAATTTTGCTGCAGTTTGGGGGTTTTAGTGCTGCAGCAACATCAATGTGCTCAGGTAAAAAATTGGTAATCCTCTATCGAGCGTAGCGGAGTCCTTAAATTAAAAGAGTGCAATTATTTTGAAAATACGTCTTTTAATCGCCAGAAGAATTAGTGCTAAAGTGATTCAAATTTTTCTTTTTTTTTTTTTTTGTACGTACCTAAAACTGCCGCATGTTATTACTGAGATTTCATGTCAAATGAGTTACGCAAAAGGTCCTCATATACAAACACCAATTGCTCTGCATCATTTTGCAACGGCAGTTCATGAGAAACAATTTCCAATCAAGGAGCAAAAAATTTCTTAGGAATCGTAAATCATGCCAAGCTGATATTTTAATTATTTCATTTATTTGTTTATTCATCTAGGAATTATCTTACAATAATATTAATACGAAAGTGGAAGAGAGGACAGGTAGTCAATCGAGCCCTAATGAACGAAATATCCCAGCATTTTCCTGAAATCATCTAGGAAATCCTCGGAGAACCTAAATTACGATGGCCAGAGAAATCAAGCTCAGTCCTTCCGAATATTAGCTCAGTGTCTTAACAGTTGCATCGTCTCATTCGGTTGGTACTGTTTTTCTCTCACATCAAGGACATCCACTGGTGACTCCGGAATCATGAACTTGCTGCTATGTTCCTTACACTAAATCCAGTCCGCCGTCCGGAGTGGCCATGCGGTTCTAGGCGCTGCAGTCTGGAACCGAGCAACCGCTACGGTCGCAGGTTCGAATCCTGCCTCGGACATGGGTGTGTGTGATGTCCTTAGGTTAGTTAGGTTTAATTATTTCTAAGTTTAGGCGACTGATGACCTCAGAAGTTAAGTCGCATAGTGCTCAGAGCCATTTGAACCATTTAAATCCAGTCCATTATGCCCGTAAATATGCCATTATTCCACAAGCTCGTTTCATGTTCTCCCGTCAGTCCACCTGAAAAATGAGTCAGCTTCCCGTGTGAAGAGTGGCATGTTGAACTCAACAGAATGGCGAGACGTTACTGTCATGCACTGTAGCTATGGCAAATGATTTTCTTGCAAAAGCGTTATTATATGGTAATATAGCAAGGTGTTGTAGCTGTCATTAGTAACAACGACTCTGAACCCTCTAAGTAATGTCTGATTGTGTACGAGCGGTATGCATTACATATGAAGAACGTTTCAGCTGCCTTTTTAAACAGATGTATTTTAGTAGTCGTTATAATCTCTTCTTGAAATTTATTATACAATTTCATTGTTTGCTGTTTGGTACTTTCCGTTTATTTTTCCTTGGTAAAATGTCCAAACTGGCTCTTCATTAATGATTATGTGTATAACTGTTAGTGAAGTACATAGTATTGTTTTCCCTAATATGCAGATCAGATTGGAAGATGTACTCACTTGCTGCAATAAAGATATAGTTTTTTCAATGAGCCCAACTCTAAGTTACTATTCTTACGGCCCTTTTCGCCAGTTTAAAACTATATCCGGGTTTTGTGCCTTCGATCCCCAGAAAAGAATCCAATAGCTAAGGACTGAGTGTACATAGGAATAACACGTAAATATAAGGCAAAGACTGTTACAAACTGATGAGAGAAACATAAGAGCAAAACATACTAATGACATTCATTTTGCCAGCCTCTTTGTGTGTTCATTTCATGCCAGTTGACAATTAATATTCATCGCTAAAAACTTTGTGTTTGTTGCACAATTTATAAATTTACCATTTATACTCAGTGTAACGGAGGTTTGTTCCCTCTTTAAGCTGAAGTGCATTCTGTTTGTTTGCTTTCCCAATGTCTAATACTGTCTGGAAAGTCACTGACTTGCAGAGTAATTCAGCCACCCTAGCTATACAGTTTTATGCAGCCCGTAATGTTATGCCTGGCCTTCAAAAACCAGGCGCGAGATTTTCATTTTCTCTCGCTCGCTACCCGCAAGCTATTAGTCCTACAGGAAAAAGAACGGTATCTTTTTTGTACCAAATTTAACGTTGTTAAAGTTTGTACTGGGATACGTTTTCGCTAGAGACCACAGCTTGCGAATTATTCAAGAAAAACGTACAAAACCGAGCTGCAACTGTCACTCTCTACTCAGGCCCCACCGGTAATAATTTCTAGTATGTTGCACAACCATGAAAAAATGTTGTGACTGGATTGTGTGCTGGCCGCCAGCACATAAAAACAGTTGTGGATGGCAGGTTACGTTTGGGGCTCGAAGATGATATAACGTATTAAAAAGAATAAACGGAGGTAGATTCAAATAAAGCCGCTGGTTTTGTAATCATTACTCAAGTATTCTATGACCAGTACTGCCAATGAGCTGCGATGGAGTAAAATAAATAACACCCGCTTCAATTATTTTATAACTGCGTCATTTATCTCGGCAATAAAGTAAGAGTCGAATTCACTATCCATTTAAGATTTTCTGCGTTTTTATTGAATCAAGGATACAACTTATTCGTTGGCTTAAGTCAGAAAATGATCTACGAAATGACTCCCACACACCGCAGGTCAGAAGGGCAGTTAACACTGAGCACAATAACGAACTCGTTAGCTGACTTGCGTGGCATTGGATCGTAGCTCCCCACCTCCTGCGTCATTTACTAGTGTTTGTGGAGAACGACAGGCACATGACACATTGGAACGCCGAGTGCTGTAACAGCAGGGTTACCACAAATTCGATGAATCACAGCTGAGCTGTTGGGTTGATGATGATGTTTGGTTTGTGGGGCGCTCAACTGCGTGGTTATCAGCGCCCGTACAATTACCCAATCTTTGCTCAGTCCAATTTCGCCACTTTCCTGGATGATGATGAAATGATGAGGACAACACAAACACCCAGTCATCTCGAGGCAGGTGAAAATCCCTGACCCCGCCGGGAATCGAACCCGGGACCCCGTGCTCGGGAAGCGAGAACGCTACCGCGAGACCACGAGCGGCGGACCAGTAAGAGCTGTTGGGTTGCTGCGTATTTGGGCCGTAACAGTCTGTGCTGATACGGAAGAATGACTTCATACTGTGAATTACGTGGCTTTCTCTGTTCCGTTCTCTGCTTTGTCACTCCGTCATTTGGCAGCCGTAAGACTTCCTGCCATCTTTGCATTATCACCCTCACTGACCTTCGGAAGCAGCTACTTTCTCATACAAAGTGGTGACGTGCGATAGAAGCATTTCTCCGTGTAATATAGCTGTGTGTAATGAGAATGTAACAAAGATACTGTAAGCTAGATGTGAGAAGAGAACTGATTTTTGGGCCATGGGTTGCAGATGGCAGCTGTTAAAATGCATACAGACTAGGCTAACGAAGGCCAACGAATTACAGAGACTGGATTCGGCAGAAAGTTCGTCGCCAATGCAATGGCTTTCGATTTCTCATCCACACCAAACGAAGGACTTGGGGCCAAGGGATTGGACCATGTGGAGTCACATTTGGCTTTGATAACATGCCGACGTTGCTCCCGTTTAAAAGCAAAACTAGGATAATGGAATTAGGTCGGGTGATGCTGAGGGAATTACATTAGGAAATGAGACACTTAAAGTAGTAAAGGAGTTTTGCTATTTGGGGAGCAAAATAACTGATGATGGTCGAAGTAGAGAGGATATAAAATGGAGACTGGCAATGGGAAGGAAAGCATTTCTGAAGAAGAGAAATTTGTTAACATCGAGTATAGATTTAAATGTCAGGAAGTCATTTCTGAAATTATTTGTATGGAGTGTAGCCATGTATGGAAGTGAAACATGGACGATAAATAGTTTAGACACGAAGAGAATAGAAGTTTTCTAAATGTGGTGCTACAGAAGAATGCCGAAGATTAGATGGGTAGATCAAATAACTAATGAGGAGGTATTGAATAGAATTGGGGAGAAGAGCAGTTTATGGCATAACTTGTTTAGAAGAAGGGATCGGTTGGTAGGACATGTTCTGCGGCATCAAGGGATCATCAATTTAGTATTGGAGGGCAGCGCGGAGGGTAAAAATCATAGAGGGAGACCAAGAGATGAATACCCTAAACAGATTCAGAAGGATGTAGGTTGCAGTAGGTATTGGGAGATGAAGAAGCTTGCACAGGATAGAATAGCATGGAGAGCTGCATGAAACCAGTCTCAGGACTGAAGACCACAACAACAACAACATAAAGGTAGCGTTTTATTTACAATTTCACCGACCGATATTGAGAGGGAAGAAGAGGATTTAGCAGTCGTTGCATGTGCAACATTTATTTTACTGCAAGAAGCTGATCATCAGAAAAAGAAGAAGAAACGGTACTGGTGGACAACCTCTCTGTCAAAAAGTAAGGGGTGGGGCGGTGGGACAAAATTACTGTTTGCCTTAAAGCTGAATTGGAATATGGGCTATTTCACAATTTTTTTTTCGAATGAAACATACAGACCGAATTATTACTGAACTGTATTGGCCCTAATATTTACAAAGATAACCCCTCTTTTAGGAGAGCTGTATCTGCAGCAGTTACTCCCTTCTGGAACGTTCCTGATTGGCTTTCAGGTTTATAAATTGTTGGTGGGAGACATCGGGCTTGACGTCAGCGCTCTCAGTGGAGGGAAAGTTAGGCCTTTTTAGTGATTAGAACGTCAAATCAAACACCTTTCAACCGTTTAAATTTCCATATTGTTATTTTAGTTGGCTTCGAGTTACGACGATATATTACGTCATCTTCATGCCCCTCTATATTTCATATAGCCTTTAAGCAGGGGAAGATAAAGGATATTATGAGCCTGACCGACGTGTAGGAAGATTCTCACAGATTACTCCAGCAAAATAAGAGCATAGCTGCTACTGATAGACCGCGATCGATACATTCGCCCTACCTTGGTCATTGCTAAGCGTTGGAAAGTGAAACATATCTTAAGGTACTCACTGAATATGATTGTTAATTTATCCACATGGTTTTTATCATTTGGCATTAAGTAATAAAAAGTTATTATTCTTATATTTTTCTTTTTTTAAGTTCTCGATACAAACTGACATATTCCATGAACATTTCCCACCGACACTGAGTTCCAACGCAATGAAGTAGGGCTAACATGAGTTTCAGTCCTTTTATAATAACATTATTTTGCTTGGCGATAGAATTTTATTTAATCCATAGTACTGCTTATTGATAAAATAAGTCACAAAATTTTATCAAAGATGCCGTGCGTGAGGCGTGACAGCAACAACAGACTCGTCAACTGACAAGCGTGGTTAGGATCGTAGCTCCCGACTTCTCGCGTCATTTACGCGCAGGTCTAGAGAACGACGGGTACCGTACTCGAGGATTTCGTCGGAATGTCACGTGCAGCGACATCAGGGTTTCTACAGCTTCGATGATTCACAGCCAAGCTTCTAGGCAGCTGTGTGGCAGGGCCGGTGTAGCGAGGCGGAATGATTCATACTGAGAACTTTGTTGCTTCCGGCAGTTCTGCTCCCTGATTCGTCACTCCATAATTGGGCTGCTGAGAAATTCCTGCCCGTTCGTACTCTCAAACACGCCCTTTGGAAGCAGCCATTTTCTCAGACAAAGCGATGATGTGCGAGAGAAGCATTTACCTAACTATTCTGGAATGACATCAGAAACCAATAAAACTTCGAACACTGACATGGCGCGACTGATGTTGAACGAAAAGAAGTAAAATAATAAAAACTTTCTCTTTCGCCTTTACCGTCTCCTTCTAATGAGGAACAGCGTCAGAAATATGGCTTAAAGTCAATTTATATTCAAAATGCTGACAATATTATGCAGTCACATGCGGAACTTCATTCGTCTCTGATTTATGAAACCTCTGTAATAATGGTGCTGGATTTTTTTGTTTATTTTATTTATCGCACAATTCAGTAACTACACATAATTTACGGAAACCGCTGCTTCCAGTTCAAAACACAATGGAACTGCTGTTTTATATCACTGGTGTTAATGTGCCTTGGTTGCTAATGTAGAAAGTTAGAGTTAGAAATACAGGGCGTGGCCAGAAATGTGGATGCACGCAAAACACACCACATTAGTATGCCTAATACGGCACCGAGCGAGATGGCGCAGTGGTTATCACAGTGGACACGGATTCGGGAGGACGACGGTTCAAGCCCGCGTCCTGCCATCCCTAAATCGCTTCAGGCAAATCCCGGGAGAGTTCCTTTGAAAGGGCGCGGCTGACTTTTATCCCCATCCTTCCCTAATCCGATGGGATGATGACCTCGCTGTTTGGTCTCCTCCCCAAAATCAACCAACCAACATATTACGGAATAAGAAAACCGATTGCGTTACCGTTGGCGTTTACAACAGCCTCCAGTACACTCTTAACGGATAAATACAGGTCGTGTATGGTTTCCAAGGGAATATTATGTCATATACCCTACAAAATAGTGCTAAGTTCAGGTAACGATGTCAGAAGTAGATAGCGGTTACAACTACTTTCCTCAAAAGGAGACCACAAAGGCTCAATAAAATTGATATATGGTGACTGTCGTGGCCGAGGGAGATGTGAAAATCCGTCCTCGTGCTCACAAAACCACTACTGGGACATTCAAGCTGTGTGAACGGGGGCTCTGTAGTCTTGGAATACGGCATCATCATTAGGGAACAAACATTGTACCATCATGGGATGGACATGATCAGCCAAACGATCGCATAATACTTGTCACCACCCCCCCCCCCCGAACCATTGACCTTGCCGTTCGTGGGGAGACTTGCGTGCCTCAGCGATACAGATAGCCGTACCATTAGGTGCAACCGCAACGGAGGGGTATCTGTTGAGAGGCCAGACAAACGTGTGGTTCCTGAAGCGGAGCAGCAGCCTTTTCAGTAGTTGCAGGGGTAACAGTCTGGATGATTGACTGACCTGGCCTTGTTACACTAACCAAGACGCCCTTGCTGTGCTGGTACTGTGAACAGCTGAAAGCAAGAGGAAACTACAGCCGTACTTTTTCCCGAGGGCATGCAGCTTTACTGTATGGTTAAATGATGATGGCGTCCTCTTGGGTAAAATATTCCGGAGGTAATATAGTCCCCCATGCCGATCTCTGGGCGCTGACTACTCAGGAGGACGTCGTTATCAGCAGAAAAAAAACTGGCGTTCTACGGATCGGAGCGTGAAATGTCAGATCCCTTAATCGGACAGGTAGGTTAGAAAATTTAAAAAGGGAAATGGATAGATTAAAGATAGATATAGTAGGAATTAGTGAAGTTCGGTGGCAGGAGGAACAAGACTTCTGGTCAGGTGAATACAAGTTTATAAATACAAATTCAAATAGGGGTAGTGCAGGAGTAGGTTTAATAATCAATAAAAAATAGGTATGCGGGTAAGCTACTACAAACAGCATAGTGAACGCATTATTGTGGCCAAGGCAGATACGAAAACCACGCCTACCACAGTAGTACAAGTTTATATGCCGACTAGCTACGCAGATGATGAAGAGATTGATGAAATGTATGATGAGATAAAAGAAATTATTCACATAGTGAAGGCAGACGATAATTTAATAGTCATGGGTGACTGGAATTCGATAGTAGGAAAAGGAAGAGAAGGAAACGTAGTAGGTGAATATGGAATGGGGGTGATGAATGAAAGAGGAAGCCACCTGGTAGAATTTTGCACAAAGAATAACTTAATCATAGCTAACACTTAGTTCAAGAATCATAAAAGAAGGTTGTATACATGGAAGAAGCCTGGAGATACTGACAGGTTTCTGACAGATTATAGACTACTGGCCACTAAAATTACTATACCAAGAAGAAACGCAGATGATAAACTGGTATTCATTGGACAAATATATTATACTACAACCGACATGTGATTACATTTTCACGCAATTTAGGTGCATAGATTCTGAGAAATCAGTACCCAGAACAACCACCTCTGGTCGTAATAACGGCCTTGATACGCCTGGGCATTGAGTCAGACAGAGCTTGCATGGCGTGTACAAGTACAGCTGCCCATGCAGCTTCAACACGATACCACAGTTCATCGAGAGTACTGACTGGCGTATTGTGTCGAGCCAGTTCCTCGGCCACCATTGAGCAGACGTTTTCAGTTGGTGAGAGATCTGGAGAATGTGCTTCCCAGGGCAACAGCCGAACATTTTCTGTATCCAGAAAGGCCCTTACAGGACCTGCAAAATGCGGTCGTGCATTATCCTGCTGAAATGTAGGGTTTCGCAGGGATCGAATGAAGGGTAGAGCCACGGGTCGTAACACATCTCAAACGTAACGTCCACTGTTCAAAGGGCCGTCAATGCGAACAAGAGGTGACCGAGACGTGTAACCAATGGCACCCCATACCATCACGCCGGGTGATAGGCCAGTATGGCGATGACGGATACACGCTTCCAATGTGCGTTCACCGCGATGTCGCCAAACACGGATGCGACCATCATGATGCTGTAAACAGAACCTGGATTCATCCGAAAAAATGACGTTTTGCCATTCGTGCACCCACGTTCGTCGTTGAGTACACCATCGCAGGCGCTCCTGTCTGTGATGCAGCGTCAAGGGTAACCGCAGCCATGGTCTCCGAGCTGATAGTCCATGCTGCTTCAAACGTCGTCGAACTGTTCGTGCAGATGGTTGTTGTCTTGCAAACGTCCCCATCTGTTGACTCAGGGATCGAGACGTGGCTGCACGGTCCGTTACAGCTATGCGGATAAGATGCCTGTCATCTCAACTGCTAGTGATACGAGGCCGTTGGGATCCAGCACGACGTTCCGTATTACCCCCCTGAACCCACCGATTCCATATTCTGATAAGTCATTGGATCTCGACCAACGCGAGCAGCAATGTCGCGATACGATATACCGCAATCGCGATAGGCTACAATCAGGCCTTCATCAAAGTCGGAAACGTGATGGTACGCATTTCTCCTCCGTACACGAGGCATCACAACAACGTTTCACCTGGCCACGACGGTCAACTGCTGTTTGTGTATGAGAAATCGGTTGGAAACTTTCCACGTGTCAGCACGTTGGAGGTGTCGCCACCGGCGCCAACCTTGTGTGAATGCTCTGAAAAGCTAATCATTTGCATATCACAGCATCTTCTTCCTATCGGTTAAATTTCGCGTCTGTAGCACGTCATCTTCGTGGTGTAGCAATTTTAATGGCCAGTAGTGTATAATGGTAAGACAGAGATCCAGGAACCAGATTTTAAATTGTAAGACGTTTACAGGGACAGATGTGGACTCTGACGACAATCTGTTGGTTATGAACTATAGATTAAAACTAATGAAACTGCAAAAAGGTGGGAATTTAAGGAGATGGGACCTGGATAAACTGACAGAACCAGAGGTTGAAGAGAGTTTCAGGGAGAGCATTAGGGAACGATTGACAAGACTCGGTGAAAGAAATACAGTAGAAGAAGACTGGGTAGCTTTGAGAGATGAAATAGTGAAGGCAGCAGAGGATCAAGTAGGTAAAAAGAGGAGGGCTAATAGAAATTCTTGAGTAACAAAAGAGATAATGAATTTAATTGATGAAAGAAGAAAATACATAAATGCAGTAAATGAAGCAGGCAAAAAGGAATACCAACGTCTCAAAAATGAGATACAAAGGAAGCGCAAAATGGCTAAGCAAATGTAAGGATGTGGAGGCGTATATCACTAGAGGTAAGATAGATACTGCCTACAGAAAAATTAAAGAGACCTTTGGAGAAAAGAGAACCTCTTGCATGAATATCAAGAGCTCAGATGGAAACCCAGTACTAAGCAAAGAAGGGAAAGCAGAAAGGTAGAAGGAGTATATAGAGGGTCTATACAAGGGCGATGTTCTTGAGGACAATATTATGAAAATGGAAGAGGATGTAAATGAAGATGAAATGGGAGATATGATACTGCGTGAGGAGTCTGACAGAGCACTGAAAGACGTAAGTCGAAACAAGGCCCCGGGAGTAGACTGCATTCCATTAGAACTACTGATAGCACTGGGAGAGCCAGCGCTGACAAAACTCTACCATCTGGTGAGCAAGATGCATTGGGACAGGGCCTTCAGACTTCAAGAAGAATGTAATAATTCGAATCCCAAAAAAAGAAGGGGTTGACAGATGTGAAAATTACCTAACAATCAGTTTAATAAGCCACGGCTGCAAAATACTAACACGAATTCTTTATAGGCGAATGGAAAAACTGGTAGAAGCACACCTCGGGGAAGATCAGTTTGGATTCCGTAGCAATGTTGGAACACTTGAGGCAATACTGATCTTACGACTTATTTTAGAAGAAAGATTAAGGAAAGGCAAACCTACGTTTCTAGCATGTGTAGACTTATAGAAAGCTTTTGACAAGGTTGACGGGAATACTCTCTTTCAAATTCTAAAGGTGGCAGGGGTAAAATACAGGGAGCGAAAGGCTATTTACAATTTGTACAGAAACCAGATGGCAGTTATAAGAGTCGGGAGGTATGAAAGGGAAGCAATGGTTAGAAAGGGAGTGAGACAGGGTTGTAGGCTCTCCCCGATGTTATTCAATCTGTATATTGAGCAAGCACTAAAGGAGACAAAAGAAAAATTCGGAGTAGGAATTAAAATCCATGGAGAAGAAATTAAAACCTTGAGGTTCGCCGATGACATTGTAATTCTGTCAGAGACAGCAAAGTACCTGGAAGAGCAGCTGAACGGAATGGACAGTGTCTTGAAAGGAGGATACAAGATGAGCATCCACAAAAGCAAAACGAGGATAATGGAATGTAGTCGAATTAAGTCGGGTGATGCTGAGGGAATTAGATTAGGAAATGCGACACTTAAAGTAGTAAAGGAGTTTTGCTATTTGGGGAGCAAAAGAACTGATGATGGTCGAAGTAGAGAGGATATAAAATGTAGACTGGCAATGGCAAGGAAATCGTTTCTGAAGAAGAGAAATTTGTTAACATCGAGTATAGGTTTAAGTATCAGGAAGTAGTTTCTGAAAGTATTTCTATGGATTGTAGCCATGTATGGAAGTGAAACATGGACGATAAATAGTTTAGACAAAAAGAGAATAGAAGCTTTCAAAATGTGGTGCTACAGAAGAATGCTGAAAGTTAGATGGGTGGATCACAAAACTAATGAGTAGGTATTGAATAGAATTGGGGATAAATTTTTGGCGCAACTTGACTAGAAGAATGGATCGGTTGGTAGGACATATTCTGAGGCATCAAGAGATCAGAAATTTAGCATTGGAGGGCAATTTGAAGGGCAAAAATCATAGAGGGAGACCAAGAGAAGAATACCCTAAACAGATTCAGAAGGATGTAGGCAGCAGTGGTATTGGGAGATGAAGAAGCTTGCACAGGATAGAGTAGCATGGAGAGCTGCATTAAACCAGTCTCAGCACTGAAGACCACAACAACAACAATACTTGTCAGTAATGCGACCTTATAGAGTAACCATGGGTCAGTGGAATACCCTGATATCACTACCCAAATCACCACCGAACCCTCACCATGTTTCACTCTTGGCAGTAAGCAGTGTACATCGTAGTCTTGGAATGGCATACGCCAGATGTAAACTCGGCCGTAAGTTAGGAACATTGTGAAACCAGACTCATCCGGCCCAATGAGTTTCTACTGCTGTTCCATAGTCCACCTGTTTAACTGAATGGTATTGTGTTTGCCTCCCATGCAGCAGGCTCGGGTTGATTCCCGACGGGTTGGGAGATTTTCTCTGTTCGTGGACTAAGTGTTGTGTTATATTCATCATTACCGACACGTAAGTCGTCCCTGAAATAAGACTTAAAACTCGGCGGTCGAACTTCCCTGGATGGGGCCTCCCGCCCATCAATGTCACACGGTCATATCATACATTCAGCACCACGTTTTCCTGTTGCTGGCACTTGCTTCACTGCTGTGTGATTTTGAAAGCCAGCTCGCCCTACAATCCTCTGATTATGAAGCTCTCTTCCCGTTGTTTTGGTGCTGACAATTTGCCGTGGCTTTTACAGCTGTCGTCTCCTTATTTTTTGTGGAAATACTTTTCAGTGACTGTCACGATCACTCAACACAGACTTTCGTTCGCATTGTGATTTAGCGGGTGACGTTTTCCCGTTTTCCCTGACGTGGTATAGATCTTTGATATGGTGCCTGTTGGAAGACCGAACACTTGGGCTACCTTGGTTACAGACGCGCCTAGCATACGAGCACCAACAATTTTCCTACATTGGAATACACTTAGCTCCGACATAAGGCACTCACAACCATGCAGAACACGGCTGTGACCACGACTGACACTTGGAACACGCTGAGGGTATTGCAAAGGTGTCGTTCGGGGTCAAATGCAACAGCACCATTCTCAGGCTTGAATATGGTCAAGCGTGCATTTCTTTCGGTGTTTCCATTTTTTATCGAACCCCTGTTTACAGCATTCTTTCAGGAAAGATAGCCGACTTTACTATTAGCATACTGGTTAGACTTACCTGACAAGTAACGTGCCCAATTTTTAGTTACTTTTGAATTCTTTACGTCAATCACATGTGTGTGTGTGAATTAAAATAAGGGCTTCTTGGCGATTTTAATTTTCCAAACTCCTCTTAGAAACGAAGTTTTGTGCAAAATTGTGTTTATTTTTATATGAGTATATTGTTTACAGACCCTGAATGAATGTTCAAATGTGTGTGAATTACTAAGGAACCAAACTGCTGAGGTCATCGGTCCCTAGACTTACACACTACTTAAACTAACTTATACTATGAACAACACACACACCCATGCCCGAGGAAGGACCGAACCTCTGGCGGGAGGGGCCGTGCAATCCGTGACATGGCGCCTCTAACCGCAAGGCCACTCCGCGCGACTTTGAATGAACAATACGTCATTAAAGTCATGTGCAAGCTGTGTCAATCTAACAATACGTAGGAAAGGGACTAGCTCCAGTCCATTATGCGTCTCCTTTTTACCCCATTATTATATTTCTTGCAATTATGGAGCGGCCGACACTCGTTGAGTGCCATTCTTGGTCCGCACACGCTACACTAATTGAAAAGCGTGCATTAAAACATTAAAATATAGTAAACTCTGGCTTATATAATTATGACCTGATAATCATGATGTAGTGATGAAGACTTCATTTGTGTCCGTTGTGATGTTCGTGTTGTTGATGTTGACAATATTGACATTGGTACTGCTGTTCGTCAAGCATATCTGTGTAAATTAAGTGTGTGGAATGAGAACGTGACAAAGATGGTGTATGTTGGGTGTGAAAACCGAAATGGTTTTAGGGGTACGTGTATGGGTACAGAAGAGCTAGCATTTGCGAGGATTGTCGTAATCTGACAGGATCTTCTTGGGTTTATGATGGGATTTGAAGGTTGTAGAATCTAATATGCTAAGCAGTAGTTTGTGAGAATGGTGTTACACAAAGGTATCTACGCAGGAATAAGACATGGGAGTGGTTCTGAGAGTATTTGTCGATGGAATTTAAATGAAATGCGCAATGGACGGCCACTGTGACTTGTTGGAGGGTATGAAACCACTTAAGTGCGTCACTGGTTACAAAGGAGATTCTAATAAATGATAACTCATTTAGTGTTGTGAGTTCTTAGGGTGGAATTGTGTATCGATGGGGTGGATAAATACATGAAGTGCCGCGTATAGTGCCGGCATTACAAAAGTCGTCTTGTGATGTTCGCTTCATCTACTCCTCAAGAACAACATCGTAGGCTGCCCACTGCAGATTTGCCGGCCAGTGTGGCCGTGCGGTTCTAGGCGCTTCAGTCTGGAACCGCGTGACCGCTACGGTCACAGGTTCGAATCCTGCCTCGTGCATGGATGTGTGTGATGTCCTTAGGTTAGTTAGGCTTAAGTAGTTCTAAGTTCTAGGGGGCTGATGACCACAGATGTTAAGTCCCATAGTGCTCAGAGCCATTTGAACCATTTGAACCACTACAGATTTGCGAATAATATATGCGCGAACACTATAAAAATGAAGACGCTCCTGCTTACATCCGGATCGACTTATGGTCTCCCCCGTGAATTGACCTCATTAATACAGTAGTCTGTCTAGGCATTAGCACATTGCTGTTCTTCATTTCTGGTGGTTTTGCTAGCAATTCTGCACCCTGAACTGTGGCTTGTCGGCCGAGATGCATACAGTTAAGGAAGCACTAAAATAAAAATAAAGATACACTTCAGCAGCTACGCGAGGATTCGTTACATGCCTTTTTGCCGAAATGTGTCAGACGAGTGGTGGAATGGTCCACATGCTCTTCTAGATAGGGGCTACAGAACTTGACCGTAAGCTGCATATCGCACAGAAGAATGGCGGTGCAAGTCGCCAACTTCCGCATCCGGTCACATTGCTGAGTGCTAGTTCTAAGTACTGAAGAGTGCTCGACAATATCCGTTGGTCACATCTTCCTCGATGCGTGACCGCCCAGTGGCTGTGGGGGTGTGGGCGGACCAGCGAGGCGCTCTGTGACACCAAATGCTTTACTTATCGTTGCAGGTCATTTAGAAGGCGCATTATGCTATGAATTCAGGAAAATGGGCACCCGTTAAAGAGGAGACGGAAGGCAAGTGGGCTTCAAAAATTCGATTTTTAGATTTTAGCATATTTGAAATGCCTGGTCTTTCCTGCGTGAGACAGTTTTTCTTTTATAAACATACGACAACTTTTTTGTGAGATATGATGGTTTTACTGACGCTCTGTGCAATCTGCCATTTAAATGCCACGCCTTCCTTTTTGCGCCATGTAGAGATAATGCACAGCTTTCTGTTACTCCTTGTATATTATTTCATGCTTCTATTGTTTTATCGCTTCAGTGTTTCCTTACCTGTATCTACTATCGATACTCTTTTTTACGGTCGTGTTTGTTATTGTTTTCGAGCGTTAATGGTTGTACTTAGTGAAGTTTGGTGCGAGTGAAGTACGCGTTGATTTGTATTTTCTTTGGTTCCGCGTGTTTTCATAAAAATGCCGCGAATAAAGAAATTATCACCTAAATTAAAATTCAGAGGAAGTAAATACGTAAAGGTAAATGAGGTTAGTGGGTCAAAGGACCCAAGAATGTTAGACATAAAGAAAATCAGCACATCAAGAAAGAAACTGCAGTGTCTTCAAGGCATTTCCTCCCGGTCAGCTTGTGGAGATGAACATTCGTTTGGAAATATTATGGTGAACCTTAGCATACTCTGTGATTCAATTCCAAAAATACTGTGTGCAGAATATGTGGTGGTGACATATCTATGGCTGAGAATCGGTGCAGTTGCTACAACAATGACATCAAAAATGGCAAATAATAATTTATATGAGAACAACATAAGGCTAGTTTATAGTCCCAGATCTATTGGTAAAGGGATGGAGGCAGGCAAACTCTTATGTGCATTACTTGACATTCCAAATTTTCCTGCAAAATTTATGACTTACAATAACGTTATGAGTACTGCTGTTGTTGAAGTTTGTAACATATCAATGGAAGAAGCAGCTGAAGAAGCACTCAAGCAAAGTGATGATAGTGAAAGTGGTGATATTTATGCATGTTTTGATATGAGCTGGTAGAAACGTGGACACACTTCGCTAAATGGTAATTGATGTAGCGGTTCTAAGTACTGTAAATCTTATGGCAGTGGAACTGAGAAAGAGCATGAACATAACTGTCAAATGAATTATAGTGGTCCAAGTGTTGGGATGGGAGCAGCAGGAGTTCTCAGGATTTTTAATCGTTCAGTAGCAAACAGAGGTGTCAGATACACACAGTATTTAGGGGAAGGTGACAGCAAGGCTTATGACCGGGTATGTGCAGAACAACCCTATGGTTCTAATGTCACAATTTCTAAATTAAAGTGCATTGGGCATGTCCAAAAGATAATGTGGTCCAGGTTGAGAAGATTATTGAAAGAAAAGTCAAAAATAGTATTAGAAGATGGTAAGGAGATAGGTGGTAAAGGTCACCTGATAAATGTTGAAATAGATAGATTACAGAACTATTATGGCTTGGCCATAAGAAGAAAATAAGGGAATTTAGAAAATATAAAAAAAGCTGTATGGGCTATTTATTCCCATAAGCATGATAATCCAGTGCACGGTCTTAGTCCGAATGATCCTGACACTTGGTGCAAGTACAGGAGAAGTGCCAAATACGACCACAAACACTCTTTACTTGCATCAGTAATGAACAATATGGGACTTAACATCTGAGGTCATCAGTCCCATAGAACTTAGAACTACTTAAACCTAACTAACCTAAGGACATCACACACATCCATGCCCGAGGCAGGATTCGAACCTGCGACCGTAGCGGTCGCGCGGGTCCACACTGTAGCGCCTAGAACCACTCAGCCACCCCGGCCGGCAACTTTACTTTCAGGTACCATGATTTGATAAACTAATGGGGTTAGAAACATGAATATTTTTAAAATTTGTATTGCAGGTGGTAATAAGT
Source organism: Schistocerca cancellata (assembly GCF_023864275.1). Taxonomy (NCBI): domain Eukaryota; kingdom Metazoa; phylum Arthropoda; class Insecta; order Orthoptera; family Acrididae; genus Schistocerca; species Schistocerca cancellata. The sequence continues at coordinate 153,962,383 of NC_064629.1, forward strand.
TAATAACAAAGAAAGCTAAATTTTAGTAGTGAAAGAATAAAACTTTTTTTCTTCAAAACCAAAAGAGGTACTATGTTCATTTTCATTGTAAGTTGAGGCATATAGTTATGTATACGCAGTAAAAATTTCATTGTTTTATCACTTATAGTTCTTTTGAAAAGTGTACCTAATCAAAGGGTAAAATAACATTGGCAGAGTAGGGATAAAAATTGCCTTCTTTCTCCCCTTAACCAACAGGTTTAAATGAACATCCTGGCACCTGATCATCCATCTGAACGCAGCAAATTATGTGCAACGTGCTGTATCCAGCCCTAAAACTTTGAACGTTTCTGGCTCTCTAAATAAAATTGATAGAAATTCGGTTCAAACTGATATGTGTACAGCTAATTTACATGCAGAGTGCCCATAATTAAAGTTCCAGTTTCAAAACGCTATAGAAAGATAACTGTTGCTCAGAATGGATCAAATTTGAACAGCATCTTATTGACGCAAGGGGAAACGGCATTGAACGAAAAATGTGTACACAGACAGACACGCGGTACACGGCTGTTTCTGTCCGCCGCTCGTGGTCTCGCGGTAGCGTTCTCGCTTCCCGAGCACGGGGTCCCGGGTTCGATTCCCGGCGGGGTCAGGGATTTTCACCTGCCTCGAGATGACTGGGTGTTTGTGTTGTCCTCATCATTTCATCATCATCCAGGAAAGTGGCGAAATTGGACTGAGCAAAGATTGGGTAGTTGTACGGGCGCTGCTAACCACGCAGTTGAGCGCCCCACAAACCAAACATCATCATCATCATCACGGCTGTTTCTCAGGTTGCATCCGAGATGCCCAACATGACTGACGCCATGAAACATCGCGCGTTCTGCGAGCGGTGACTGTGCGCCAGTAGCCCTGCCGAAGTGCTGGACACTCGAGGGTATGAAAAATGGCATTGGTACAATGTCTGCTAACGGTCTGGAGAAAATGATTGTAAAATTCGAAAAGTCAGGTTCTTTTGAAGTGTAATGCGACAAAGGGAGGAGAGCAGTTGATCCGACGTCTGGCGAAGATAAGGCCAGAGCTTTGCAGGAGGGGTCGAATGGTGGTGTGCAAACATGCAGTGCAAGGGGAATTGCCTGAATGTCCGACATTCCTGCGAGCAAACTGCATAAAGTCCTACGAAACATCCTGCATTGCTATCAACACAAAATCACAGATGTTCAGGATTTGCTTCCAGCTGACCTGCCAGCTAGGCAAATGTTCGCTCTGGAAGTAGACAATGAATGAGCATGGAAGAATCTGTGGACAGATGAAGCCAGTTTCCATGTCCAAGGACATGCCAACGCGCAGAACTGCAGCATATGAACAACGAAAAATCCGCACGAACATCAACCGGTACCACTTCATTCTGCAAAGGTGACTGTGTGGTGCGGATTGGCGGCACCGTTTATCGCAGAGCCGTATGTTTTCGAGGAGATGAGTCCTGTGGGTCGTGTTTGTTACCTGTACCGTCACTGGTAAACGCTATGAGAGTCTTTTGCCCACCGTCGTCGTTTCAACCCTTCAACAGCGTGGATGTGTGGGTAGGATCATTTTTATGCAAGATTGCGCTCCTCTGCATGTCGCACAGCCAGTGAAGCGGCTACTGCAGAGGCATTTCGGTAACGCTGGAATCACCACCTGTCATTTTCCTACAGGTTGGACACCGATATCACATGATGTTGTGATCAATAATCCAATTACGAACGTAGCTGAACTGAGGGCACACATTGCACATCGCATTCAAAACGTGACCCTCGAGACACTTCGGTATGTTGCGAAACAAGCTTTTTCTCGATTTCAGTACGTAGCAGTAAATACTAGACGTATTGAACATATTAGGAACCGATGTCATTTTGCATTTTATGCGATTTTTGGCCGCAGGACAATTAAAAGCCGATGTCATTTTGCTTTTCATGCGGTTTTCGGTCCCAGGACACTTAGAAAACTACTTTTGCCGTCGGATGTGGTACGACCTTGCCATGGCGGTTGGTTGGTTGTGTTGGGGAAGGAGACCAGACAGCATGGTCATCGGTCTCATCGCATTATGGAAGGATGGGGAAGGAAGTCGGCCGTGCCCTTTCAGAGGAACCATCCTTGCCATGGTGGACAGGCGTATCTAGCTAATTGTGCCACAACTGTTGACTTCACATTGAATTACTCGGATGCTGTAATGTGCAACTCAAACCATATTCATCGTACTGCGATTGATCTTTCATTTGTAGGTGACCTCATTTACGACAAGACGCTATCAATTGCTAAAATTTTCGATTCCTTCTTTTTTTTGTTTTGTTTTGTTTCTTGACATTGCCCCCTACGTCAGTAATACACTGTTAAATTTGACGTCATTTGAGCAGTGGTGCTCATTCTACAGCGTTTTGAAACTGTAACTTTAGTTATGGGCAACCCGGCAACCCGTACATCAGCTACATGATAAGAAAAACTGTAACTCGTTGCTGCACCTTTATGGAAAATAACTAAATACACTATCAAGATTTTGAACATGACTGTGCTTTAGTGTGCATGCGAGAGCTTCAATGGATTAGAAATAACAGCCTATCAGTTGCAAAATGCAGGTTTATTAAATCTTGACCATAGTTTTGAAGGTTTTAGAACCGTCTTCTTCAAAAGAGGTAGGACGTATTAACAGATTACGACATTGTGTGTGGAACAAAGATAGTAGCATTACAATAAGGAAAATTACAGGAAATCTTACAAAAAAACTTTTAGAGAAGCATAATCACGTAAAATCACATTATCTATAGTCAATGTGGGAGTCGTTACCTCACGCTAGTACATGCCATACACTTAATCACCATTTATGGTACATTATATAAAAGTAGTAACGGTCCACTGCAGGGCTTTGTCTTAAAACTTTTAAAAAATGTCAGTTTTATACAAGTCTTTAAAGTGGTATACTATATGTTGTTGTATCCTGCGTCAAATATGTGATGTACAGAAAAAAGAAATGTAAGTTTTAAGACAAGGTCCTACAATAGATGGGCACTACCTTTATATAATGTTTTTTAAATGGTTATTAAGTACATGACATGTACTAGACTGAGTCAACGACTTCCACATTCACTATAGACAATGTGATTTTTCGTGAGTATTCTTCTCTAAAAAAATTTTGTAACATTTCCTGTAATTTTGCTTATTGTTATTTTACGATCTTTGTTCGACACACAATGTCGTTAACTTGTTAGTAAGTCCTACGTTTTCTGAAGAAGACGATTTTAAAACCATCGAGACCATGGTCAAGGTTTAACAAAACTATGTTTTGCAACTGGTTGGTTGTTATCTCTAATCCACTGAGCTATTCAATACACTATGTTCATAACCCCATAAAATAAATAACTTTTCTTACATTTACCTACCTAAATTATCAATATAATTATTACACATTTTTACCTCTGGTACAGTGGTTAACTTGAATGTTACATTGTTATTCATTTTTGTTGTTGTTTCCTTCTCTTTTTCTCTTCCCGAAACCTCTTCATTCTTTGGCTGTGTTCCTGTTTCCCTTGCTCTCTCCGAATTCTACCTTTTTCCTTCCTTTCTTTTACTTCAGTTTTTGTGTTCATAATTTTCTTTCTGAATTTTACTCTTTCATTTACCATTTCTATACAGATCCCTGCTTGTTTTAGGCCTTCTTCTATTTCTGTAAAGTATGTTTTTTTGATTGAACTGTTTACTACATAAAAAATCCTCCTTGTGAGTCTGTTGTTCATTCTATGTATGTGTCCAAGTCTGCGTTTTGTGATCATGTTTGTGAGCCTGTGTGTGTGTGTTAATATAATAATAAGACAATGTTGAATAAAAGCTGTGAGAGAGCATCTCTTTGTCTGACCCTTATATGTATCTCGAATGGGTTTGAGATTTCTCCAATAAATTTTATTTTCGATATGGTATCTGTAAGTGTATGTTGTATAAGTTCAAATGGCTCTGAGCACTATGGGACTTAACTGCTGTGGTCATCAGTCCCCTATAACTTAGAACTACTTAAACCTAACTAACCTAAGGACATCACACACATCTATGCCCGAGGCAGGATTCGAATCTGCGACCGTAGCGCGTTGTATAAGTGTCCTAGTTTTTCTATCTATACCATATTCTTCTAATGTGACAAAGAGGACCTGCCTGTCTATGGAGTCATAGGCCTTGTTAAAGTCCACAAATGTGACTACAGTGTTATTCGTCTGTCTGACATTCAGGAGCGTTCGCAGGTTCCAAAACCGTTCAATACAGGACCTTCCTTTTCTGAAGCCTACATGGTAGTCACCTATCTTTATCAGCTTGTGGTTCTTATTATTTTGTAAATTACAGATAGAAACACCTAATCTGAAAAACCTTCCTGTACCACTGACGTCCCCAGATTGGAAGCCTAGAACGTGCTGCATCGTTGAACCTATAGTAGCAGCGAGGGGAGCATGTTCCGACTTCCCGCGCTATTATCGTTCGCCTGGCGTCACTGGCCAGTTACGGCAGTACTGTTGGTTGCGTTGGTATTATTTTGCGCTGACCTCTTCAGCTGTAATTCGGAGCCTATTGTGTATTCCGATACCCAAATTGTTCTCTGATAATCCTGTGAACACACTAGATAATTTAGGGAGTAAAATGAATCAAAGAGCGCCTCGATGAGCTTCTGCTAACAAGGGAACCTCCCCATCGCACCCCCCTCAGATTTAGTTATAAGTTGTCACAGTGGATAGGCCTTGAAAAACTGAACACAGATCAATCGAGAAAACAGGAAGAAGTTGTGTGGAACTATGAAAAAAATAAACAAAATATACAAACTGAGTAGTCCATGCGTAAGATAGGCAACATCAAGGAGAGCCTGAGCTCATGAGCGCCGTGGTCCCGTGGTTAGCGTGAGCAGCTCTGAAACGAGAGGACCTTGGTTCGAGTCTTCCCTCGAGTGAAAAGTTTACTTTCTTTACTTTCGCAAAGTTATGATCTGTCCGTTCGTTCATTGACGTCTCTGTTCACTATAATGAGTTTAGTGTCTGTGTTTTGCGACCGCACCGCAAAACCGATCGATTAGTACACGAAAGGATGTGCCTCTCCAATGGGAACCGAAAACATTTGATCGCAAGGTCATAGGTCAACCGATTCCTCCACAGGAAAACACGTCTGATATATTCTATACGAGACTGGTGACGGCATGTGCGTCACATGACAGGAATATGTTGTCGACCCACCTAACTTGTACACTTGGCGAAAGGGGTAAAAGGACTCTTCTACCTTGCCCGATTTAGGTTTCCTTGTGGATGTGATAATCGCTCCCAAGAAAGTGATGAAAACACAACAGTTTGTCACATAAACTGCAACAAATGAATGCAACAGTTTCACAGTCGGCGCAGTTACCTCGCATAGGACGGACGGACGGACAGATAATAACTGTCTGAAAATAAAAAATTAAACTTTCCACTCGAGGGAACACTTGAACCAAGGACCTCTCGTTCTGCAGCTGCTCACGCTAACCACAGGACTACGGCGCTCTTGAGTTCAGTCTATCCTTGATGTTGGCTGTCTTGGGCATAGACTACTCAGTTTGTATATTTTGCTTATTTTTTTCATAGTTCCACACAACGTCTTCCTGTTTTCTCGATTGATTTGTGTTCAGTTTTTCAAGGCCTATCCACTGTGCCAACTTATAACTGAGGGGGGTGCGGTAGGGAGGTTCCCTTGTAAGAACAATAGTTCTGGCCTTCGAACAAAGGGCTTACTTTACCGTCGCTTTCCATAACACAGGAGGTCAGAAGTCTTGATCAATTTCTAAGAAATAATGGCTTCATTTACGCAATAGATAATTATAATCCATTCTAGTGATATCATTGGCTAATTACTTTTTTTCGGAATATTCAAGAAGAATACTTACGATAAAATATCGTGTGGCTGGTGTTAGTCTCCGATTGCGCGGCTTATCTTATATGGCTCGCTCTAAAATTTTACATGCCAGCAGAAACAAGAGCAAGCATTCGCTTACTTGAAAATAAGTTCCAAAGAAATGGAAACATTGCCGATGAATCACACTCTGGAGACATCTTGTTCCACACAAGACGGTTCAGCGAATCAGAGGAGAAATACCAAGAAGTCAGAATGCATCAACCAGTCGTTTTCATGAACGAGTTAGAGGTGGCCAAATGAATGACGCCGAAAGCTTTACACTTAACGCTAAAGAAAAAAGCTACCATATTCAGATGCTTCACGTATTAGACCACAAAGATTACGTAGCCGGCAAAGCTGTGTGTTACGATCTGATAGAAGCTGCACCCAGCGAACACGCCATGCATCGCATTTTGTTTACTGAGGTCACATTCCGTATCTGCGGCAAAGTTAACTAACATATCTGCTACATATGAGGTAATGGGCCACCACACGCTATCACTGAAAGGCAAAGAGACACACGAAAAGTGAATGTGTGACTAGATTCAAAAAATCACAGTTCGTGGATCCTCAATTGTTGCAAAAGAGTCAGTTACAGGATATACTGTGATATGCTGGAATAATTCCTGGAACCATAGCTTCAGTAAGAAGATGGAATCACGGCACATTGTTGAACTTGGAGCTCCGCAACAGACTACCCCTACGTGGTCACAAGCTGACACAGCGACATCTTCAGTTACGATTACAGTGGTCACGGAATCAACGCGATTGGGCCGTCGATCAATGGAAACGTGCCGGCTCTTAGGATAAATAAATTTTTGCTACACTAGGTAGACGGTCGTCTCCACAAACGCCGTCATCGAAGTGAACGGCGGCTCGAAACGTGCAGCGCGCCACAGACGCAGGCTGGTGGGAACAGTACGAGGTGCATTCAAGTTCTAAGGCCTCCGATTTTTTTTCTCCGGACTGGAAACAGATAGAAACATGTACATTGTTTTAAAATGAGGCCGCGCTCATTGTCAATACGTCCCAGAGATGGCAGCACCGTACGGCAGATGTAATTTTACCGCCAGCGGCGAGAATGAGAACTGTTTTAAATACTTAAAATGGCGACGATTTCCTTACTTGAACAGCGTGCAATCATTCGTTTTCTGAATTTGCGTGGTGTGAAACCAATTGAAATTCATCGACAGTTGAAGGAAACATGTGGTGATGGAGTTATGGATGTGGCGAAAGCGCGTTCGTGGGTGCGACAGTTTAATGAAGGCAGAACATCGTGTGACAACAAACCGAAACAACCTCGGGCTCGCACAAGCTGGTCTGACGACATGATCGAGAAAGTCGAGAGAATTGTTTTGGGGGATCGCCGAATGACTGTTGAACAGATCGCCTCCAGAGTTGGTATTTCTGTGGGTTCTGTGCACACAATCCTGCATGACGACCTGAAAATGCGAAAAGTGTCATCCAGGTGGGTGCCACGAATGCTGACGGACGACCACAAGGCTGCCCGTGTGGCATGTTGCCAAGCAATGTTGACGCGCAACGACAGCATGAATGGGACTTTCTTTTCGTCGGTTGTGACAATGGATGAAACGTGGATGCCATTTTTCAATCCAGAAACAAAGCGCCAGTCAGCTTAATGGAAGCACACAGATTCACCGCCACCAAAAAAATTGCAGGTAACCGCCAGTGCTGAAAAAATGATGGTGTCCATGTTCTGGGACAGTGAGGGCGTAATCCTTACCCATTGCGTTCCAAAGGGCACTACGGTAACAGGTGCATCCTACGAAAATGTTTTGAAGAACAAATTCCTTCCTGCACTGCAACAAAAACGTCCGGGAAGGGCTGCGCGTGTGCTGTTTCACCAAGACAACGCACCCGCACATCGAGCTAACGTTACGCAACAATTTCTTCGTAATAACAACTTTGAAGTGATTCCTCATGCTCCCTACTCACCTGACCTGGCTCCTAGTGACTTTTGGCTTTTTCCAACAATGAAAGACACTCTCCGTGGCCGCACATTCACCAGCCGTGCTGCTATTGCCTCAGCGATTTTCCAGTGGTCAAAACAGAGTCCTAAAGAAGCCTTCGCCGCTGCCATGGAATCATGGCGTCAGCGTTGTGAAAAATGTGTACGTCTGCAGGGCGATTACGTCGAGAAGTAACGCCAGTTTCATCGATTTCGGGTGAGTAGTTAAATACAAAAAAAATCGGAGGCCTTAGAACTTGAATGCTCCTCGTATTATGCTATGGGAGACATTCTCCTTCACGTGCATGGAACCTCTATTAGTAATCGAATACGCGCTGACAGCTGCCAACCACCTTCATACCTTGATGTCCTGCCCGACGGCGATGTCCTCTTTCAGCAATGTAATTGTCTGCGTCTCGGAGCCAGAACCGAGCTACAGAATTTCGCCTGATATAAATACTATGCAACCCATCTGGGTCGCTATCGGGCGCCATCACCGCGTACGCAAACCAGCGGCCCGTTATTTAAGCGAATTACATGACCTGTGCATAGACATCTAATGCCACACACCTCCACAAACATACCAATGAGCTGTTGAATCCGTGATGTATTTTGTTCCCTAGACGGACACACAGGTTAATAAACAAGTGGTCATGATGTTTTGGCTCATCAGCGTACATGGGTATTACTTAAATGCATTCGTAAAATTGGTCGAGATTTTATGACCGCCCTGTACATGGAACTCCAACATGAATAGCATTTTTATTTTTAACCAGAAGGAAAAAATGACGTTAATCTCGCAAGTTTTTTGTCCATTTATTGAGAAGAGGACTTACGTAGATGTAAGGGTCGAAGACTACACCTTACTAGAAAATTCCCTTACAACCTGAAACCTAGCTCGCACGAAAATAAATGTTTGTAAATAAAGGCAAAAAACCGTGTTTCGATAAGTTTATAAATATACAATGTTCCACCAAGAACATGCAGTTCAGTTAATTAAAATGCTAAATAAACTTTTTTCATAGCTCTGAAGAAAAACCAGCGATTCTTACTTTTACCTATCTACAAAAAATTTTCTATCACCCATTGTTTTGTATGTTATAGAGAAAAATATATTATGTGAAACACACTACAAAAGAGAACTGACTTTGTTGTGTACTTCACAACATTGAACGCTTCCTTTGACAAACAGAGAAAGAACCTACCCACAAAATCTACACAGTAAGCAGGTGATGGCACTATCTCTAATATTTGATGTAATGCCATTAAATTTAATTAATGTATAAGTACAGGAACAGAAAATCCTTGATTCATAACCACTTGCAGCATAGAAGAAAGCCGCATTTAATATACAGGTGAGAAGTTCTAGACGAATGTTCGTATATTGTCCTATTTGGGCCTCGAGTCGTACAGCTGTAACACGTTTGACGACAGTTGGCGGAAAGGAAACCGTTAAGATATGAAATGAGTACTCATTCTGATGAAAAAAATTCTATTGACCAGCCGCTACGCCTTTAAAGGCTATAACTGCAGTAGCTGTAGAAACACAAGCGCTTGTACAGAACCGTTTGCTCGTTTATGATTTTCGACAGCCTCGTAAAACTTTGAACCTCGATTTCTCGGAAACGCCTGAGAAGCGCAGCGTACTAGAGCAGCGCGTGTATTTTCTACACCGCATGAAAGATGTGCAGAATCAATGACATTTGCGTATATGCATCATTTGTCTGTGCTGATATTCATGGAATCGTGATTACTCGGCTAGCTGCAAGGAAACGTAGCTTCCATTTTCCAAAATCTACGTCTAAGACATACCCCTCGCCGTGAAATCCTCTTCGATGCCACATGTTGCTCGTGGAGACCATTTCACTAACTGACACACTGTATAATACTGATTTGGAAAACAGCGGCTAAAAGTAATTCTCTGTCCTTTATAAAGCTCACAATAAAATTTAGAGGTAGGGCAGGAGTTTGTGCTCTCATTTCTCATGCAGAAATCTGTTATATGTCACAATATTGTGCTGGTTGTTACATGGATCATTTGAAAGCTTGATGGCTGATTCACACTGAAAACATATTCGTCGAAAATCACTGTATTCAACAGCATAACGGAGCATACTTTAATTCCTAGCTGATTTCTGTATAGTATCCTTTTTTAATGCAAGTAGCAGGATGGCAGTGTCGAAATCCTGACTCGAATACAACCTGACATTTCTCGAATGTTCTGGGAATAGCGAGATTATGCATCACCACGAATATCCACACCCACCTTGACTGCAAACGTAAGAGAAGAATGGGCTGCTACACATCCATCCAAGAGGACATAGAACAGACGTGATACATCGCTGTAAATGATCGTTAATATTTCTCTGTAAACCTCAAATGTGTTGTTCGAAGAAGAATGGAGTACTTCTTGTCTCGAATAGGCACGAGATCTAAAGACAACGGATAGCAGTGCATTAGATCCGTAATATTTCAGTATAGGGTCACTTCAAGGTTTTCGTAGCGCTTCCAAGATACAGCGAATGTTTGTTACAAGTTGGTGTAAGATAATAAACAGGACAACATCTGATCGTAGCTACACTGAGAGATTCAATAACGCCTGTAAAGCTTAAAGTTGCCCCAGGAGCTGCAGATTTCGAAGTGTGCAGAGCAGATTTATACCAGTTTGAATGCTTCTCACAGCGTTGAAATGACAGAGCCATGTATAGTGAATCTAAGAATCTAGAGACTGGACCACACACGACTGGAAAATGATAGTTTTGACAGATGAATCCTGCACCAGGAAACAGAATGATTCCCTCCATACATATGCCTGAAGCGAAACTGGTAGCTGGTACAGACGTAAGAATACAGGCTAAAGACAGCAGTCAGTGATAGGATCCGTGTGGAAGGAATAATCATATGTATAAACGTACGGAGGAAGGTGCAGGCCTCTGGTCAGGTTCTAAAGGGTGCGGTAGGGGTGATGTGGCCTCCCCCTGTCTCTTTTCTCTCACTTCCCTCTCTCTCCATCAAATATAATACATCAGTACTGAGTACATTTCTTTTGGTTTTTGGAGAGAGAAGAGTCATTATCCCATAATCTCGTGACCTCCCTCCCCATTCCCCATCCGTCGAATACGCACTTGTACGAAGCTTCACGTCCTTGCTAGAGCCGGAGATGCGCTGTAAATTGTCCGAGATATGGAGGTCAGGTACAGCAGTGGCCTATGAGACTTTCTTTCATTGACATTAACACCGCCCGTATCAAGCTATTCTAGTAAATGAACCTATCGTGGGTAAAGAAATATGTTAGATATATTGGTCGTCAATATCTGTAGCTACATATACAGGATAATTAAGCTGCCACTATGGATAGGTTTTAAGCAACACGCAACACCTACAGAAAACACTTGCGAGATATTCATACTCTCTCGCTCGCCACCCACATACTATTAGTCCTGGATCAAAAATCAAGGGGACCCTTTTGTAGGAAATTTAATGTAGCTAGATTTTATACTGTGGTACGTTTTCGAGTTATTCTGCAAAAGCACATTTTAAGGTTACTTTTGTAGGTTTTTCTTGAATAACTGGAATACTATGGCATCTGGCGAAAACATAGTACAAAATTTAACTACATTAAACTTCCTACAAAAAGGTCCTGTTCATTTTTTCTGTTGGACTAAGAGTTTGCGTGTAGCGAGCAAGAGAATATGAAGATCTTGTGCGTGGTATCCGAAGGCGTTGCAGGTTACATAAAACCCAAAAACAGGGACAGCTGAATGACCCTGTATACTGCGTCAGCCGGTATGCAGAGTCTGGCAGAGGGTACTTTGTACCAATATCAGAGATTTTCTATCCCATTCCATTCACCCAAAGAGCAAGCCAAGAATTACTGTCTGTATGCATTTGTATGTGCCATGAGCTTTATCTTGTTCTCATGACCCTAACGTGGGATATACGATGGAGCTAGCAGATTGGTCGCAGTCGTTCTCGAACTCAGCTTCTTCAGATTTACAAACAGGATTCCCGGAAACAGCGTCGTCTTTCTTCCGAAGATTTCGATGTAAGTTCTCTCCGCTACACTTCCGTATGGGCTATACCGACCTGTTACTATCCTAGCAACGTGTCTCTGAATTTGTTCAATGTCTGGTATGACGCCTACTCGATAAAGACACCAAATGCTGGAACAATACTCTAGAATTCATTGGGAAATATTCGTATAATTTACGTTTTCCTTTAAAGATGCAGTATACTTTCGGAGAACCTTTCCGAGAAATCTATCTCTCTAATACTGAGCGTAAGTTTTCGCCCCATTTCATACCACTTCTTAGTATTACCGCTAAATACGAGGGGCGTTCAGTAAGTACCGCAACTCATTTTATTCTGAAAGCAGGTTGGTTTCATTCAGAATTCCAATACACCATATTATTTCCCACTCTTTTGGCTACAAAACCCTATTTTCCAATATAATCTCCGTTCAATGAGAAGGACTTACGTCACCGTACTGGGAGAGCCTGTATGCCCGCGTGATGGCAGTCGGAATCAACGACGAGCTGCATCAATACCCTCCCCATCACGCAAATACTGCTTCCCGCGGAGTGCATCCTTCTTTGGGCCAGACAGGTCGGAGTTGTAAGGTACGAGATTCGTCTGTATGATAGATGAAGAAGAACAGTCCAATGAAGTTTTATGATCTCATTCCGGGTGAGCAGACTTCCGTGAGGCTCTACATTATCGTGGAGAACGGGAAGTTCGTTTACATTTTTGTGGTGACAAACACGCTGAAGTCGTTTCTTCATTTTACTGAGTGTAACACAGTACTCTTCGGAGGCGATCGTTGCACCATGAGGGAGCACATCGAACAGAATAACACGTTCAGAATCCCAGAAAACCATCGCCGTGACTTTACCGGCTCAAATAGTTCAAATGGCTATAAGCGCTATTGGACTTAACATCTGAGGTCATCAGTCCCCTAGACTTCGAACTACTTAAACCTGACTAACCGAAAGACATCACACACATCCATGCCTGAGGCAGGATTCGAACCTACGACCGTAGTAGCAGCGCGGTTCAGGACTGAAGCGCCTAGAACTGCTCGGCCACAATGGCCGGCTTTACAGGCTGAGTATGCGGCTTTGAACTGATTCTTCGGAATAGAGATGATGTGGCGCCACTCCGTGGACTGCCGTTTTGTTTCCGGTTCGAAGTGATGAACCCATGTTTCATCGCCTGTGACGATGTTCGATGAAAGATCATTACGATCAGCCTCGTAACGCCCAAGCCCTTCCACGCAGATGGTCCTTCGTGGCTCTTTACGGTCTTCTGTTAGGCGGCGAGGAACATATTGGGCACACACCTGAGTACGCCAACTGGTGGACTACTGTGTCAGCACTGTCAACAGAGACTTTCAGTTGAGCAGCGAATTGTTTGCTTGTGGTCCATAGATCACCTCGAATGAGAGTGTCCGCACGTTCCAGCACTGCAAGAGTCACAACTGTGTGCGGCCGGTCGGCACGCGAGAGATCGGATAGGTTTGGACGACCTTTTTGCGATGATGACAGACGCCTAGTCCAATGACTCGCCGTGCTTTTGTTCACTGCCAGCTCTCCGTAGACATTCTGCAGGGATCTATGAACATGTGCGATGGCCTAGTTTTCCGACAAAAGGGACTCAGTGACAGTTCCCTGCTTGGAATGCACGTCCGTTACAGGTGCCACTTTGAAGAACACGTATTGCGCCTCTACCTGTTGGAACTTCATGAAACTATAGAGGCTGAAGAGGGAATATTCCACGATGTCCCACAACAAATTCCGCATTTTTTTTTCAATCGGAAACAGCCGAAAATTGTGTTGCATTATTTGATAAACGCCTCTCGTATTTATATGGTGTGACGAGCTCAAGAAATTTCCCACTAATCTTGTAAAAGGATACTGTTTGGTTCCTTCCTTTTTGTGTGGCCATTATCTAACCTTTATCGACTTTTAACGATGGCTGACATTCTTCACAGCACACCCTCCACCTTCTTCATCAGGGCAATTTCCAGCACCTCTCCCTCCCAAATGTTGATCTTCGCCGTAACATCTACCCTTCCTTCCAACTGTAACCTGGCCTTCTTCTCCCCCCCCCCCTCTCCAGGGCCCCCTTTTTTCTTTCCCCTCTTTCTCCCAGAGCGGATTTTCCTCCTTCCCTCCCTGAGTCCCTGCACCCTCTCCTCATCTGTTTTCCTCTCCTGTGCCTTCCCTCCCCAGCCCTCCTTCGACGTGCCCCCCACCTCATCCCCCTTTCTCTCCTCTCCTCTTCGCCTCCTATTCCCTTCTCTTTTCCCTTGCCCCCCCCCCCCCCCCCAAATCTCTCTGGTAGATCCTCCCAGGTTTTTATTCGTTATCAGTGTGCTGCGTTGGTGTTGTGTTTCTGTGCCATTATACAGTGTGATCTAGTGATATGGTTTAAATTGTGTGCTCGACCTATTTAACGTTCATGACTGTTCCGTGCTACACCGTCCGACACGTGGCTGTTTTAATCATTCTGCAACTTTTTATGCTCCGGTCATACTTTGCCTTGTGCCTTTCAACCTACTGTGTGTTTTTTGTGTAAAGTACATTTTATATTTTTATCTCCGCTTTACAGTCGCCGCTTTGTATGCTTTCTTTTATGTCCCGCCTTTTTTGGAAATTACAATAAAGGAAAAATATCTTTACAGCAAGTGGAAAATATTTCAGAGTATATCTGCATTTTCTTACGATCGCGTTGCTATGGCGCTTTCCTGTTGACGACACTATCGTTAAAGGATAAACTGATACTGCAACTGATCTTATCCACAATTTTTTATGTATATTGAGAACGTTACGGGCCGTGTTACGCTTTCTTGGGGCACAACGGTGTTAATTTCCATTCTGTTGCATATTCACAGCTATGTAACTTACTGGATTCTGTAGTGAAGTTTCCATCGAGCGAAGTTCTCATCGAGAATCTGCAGGGAGATTCTCCATATAAACATACACTATGTGATCAAAAGTATCCGGACACCCCCAGAAACATACGTATTTTTTATTACGTGCATTGTGCTGCCACCTACTGCCAAGTAATCCATACATCCATATCAGCGACCTCTGCAGTCAATAGACGTCGTGGGAGAGCAGAATGAGGCGCTCTGCGGAACTTATGGACTTCGAACGAGGTCAGGTGTCACTTGTGTCATACGTCTCTACGGGAGATTTCCACGCTCCTAAACATCCCTAGGTCCACTGTTTCCGATGTGATAGTGGAGTGGAAACGTGAAGGGACACGTACAGAACAAAAACGTACAGGCCGACATCGTCTGTTGACTGACAGACACCGCCGACAGTTGAAGAGGGTCGTAATGTGTAAAGGGCAGACATCTATCCAGACCATCACACAGGAATTCCAAACTGCATCACGATCCACTGCAATTACTATGAGATTTAGGCGGGAGGTGAGAAAACTTGTATTTAATGGTCGAGCGGCTACTCATGAGCCACACATCACGCCGGTAAATGCCAAACGACGCCTCGCTTTGTGTAAGGAGCGTAAACATTGGACAATTGAACAGTGGAGAAACGTTGTGTGGAGTGACGAATCACGGTACACAATGTGTTGATCCGATGCCACGGTGTGGGTATGGCGAATGCCCTGTGAACGTCATCTGCCAGCGTGTGTAGTGCCAACAGTAAAATTTGGAGGCGGTGATGTTATCGTGTGGTTGTGTTTTCCATGGAGGGCGATTGCGTTCCTTGTTGTTTTGCGTGGCACTATTACAGCACAGGTCTAAATTGATGTTTTAAGCGCCTTCGTGCCTCCCACTGTTGATGAGCAATTCGGGGATGGCGATTGCATCCTTCAAAAAGATCGAGCACCTGTTCATAACGTACGGCCTGTGGCGGAGTGGTTGCACGACAATAACGTCCCTGTAATGGATTGGCCTGTGCAGAGTCCTGACCTGAATCCTAAAGAACACCTTTGGGACGTTTTGAAACGCCGACTTCGTGCCTCACCGACCGACATCGATACCTCAGTACGGAACTCCGTAACAAATGGGCTGCCATTCCCCAATAAACCTTCCAGCACGTGATTGAACGTATGCCTGCGAGAGTGGAAGCTGTCATCAAGGATAAGGGTGGACGAACACCATAGTGAATTCCAGCATTACCGATGGAGGGCGCCACGAACTTGTAAGTCATTTTCAGGAAGGTGCCCGGATACTTTTGATCACATAGTGTATCTCGGATGTTAGCCGATTATGTGGTTTTGTGTCGATGGCCTTCCATAAATCTAGAAAGATGGAACTCTCTGTAAACTGCATTTACTGTCCGAAAGGTTTCGTGTGGAAATAAAAGAAGCTGTATTTCACAGGAGTTATGTAATTTCACGTAGTGGAAACAGTTTTTTGTGATTCGACCTTTGGTTAAACTTTAGATTCTTCTGTAATTCTGTCAGTTTCGTGTTCAGGAACTATGCTTTGATTTCTATTCTATTTAAAGTTTGCGAGTGGGATAATCTTGATTTGTCCGCGGTAAACGAGTCCTCTGGAGTGGTCACTGCCAACTACTGAAAAGGAGCGTCACAGTGATAATTAAAGCGATGTCAGGAATCGAGAAACACCTCATAAATACGTTCTCCGCAACCACAGAAGACGTGAATTCCAGAAACGAAACAGTGGCAGACTTTTCGCTGTCGTTCGGTCGAAATTTCACACCACGAACCACTGTCAGCTGAAATAGAATAACACAATTGGAGGAGACCTCATCCATTTTTTAATCGATAAATGGTTAATGTATGTGGGGAATCCTGTATTCCCGGAGATAATTATGCACCAAACTAACTTTTTCCTAGTTTTTAATATAGAAGTGGTTCTGTGATGTGCTGAATAAAAGTTGCGTGCCATGCCGTCAATTATACACTCCTGGAAATTGAAATAAGAACACCGTGAATTCATTGTCCCAGGAAGGGGAAACTTTATTGACACATTCCTGGGGTCAGATACATCACATGATCACACTGACAGAACCACAGGCACATAGACACAGGCAACAGAGCATGCACAATGTCGGCACTAGTACAGTGTATATCCACCTTTCGCAGCAATGCAGGCTGCTATTCTCCCATGGAGACGATCGTAGAGATGCTGGATGTAGTCCTGTGGAACGGCTTGCCATGCCATTTCCACCTGGCGCCTCAGTTGGACCAGCGTTCGTGCTGGACGTGCAGACCGCGTGAGACGACGCTTCATCCAGTCCCAAACATGCTCAATGGGGGACAGATCCGGAGATCTTGCTGGCCAGGGTAGTTGACTTACACCTTCTAGAGCACGTTGGGTGGCACGGGATACATGCGGACGTGCATTGTCCTGTTGGAACAACAAGTTCCCTTGCCGGTCTAGGAATGGTAGAACGATGGGTTCGATGACGGTTTGGATGTACCGTGCACTATTCAGTGTCCCTCGACGATCACCAGTGGTGTACGGCCAGTGTAGGAGATCGCTCCCCACACCATGATGCCGGGTGTTGGCCCTGTGTGCCTCGGTCGTATGCAGTCCTGATTGTGGCGCTCACCTGCACGGCGCCAAACACGCATACGACCATCATTGGCACCAAGGCAGAAGCGACTCTCATCGCTGAAGACGACACGTCTCCATTCGTCCCTCCATTCACGCCTGTCGCGACACCACTGGAGGCGGGCTGCACGATGTTGGGGCGTGAGCGGAAGACGGCCTAACGGTGTGCGGGACCGTAGCCCAGCTTCATGGAGACGGTTGCGAATGGTCCTCGCCGATACCCCAGGAGCAACAGTGTCCCTAATTTGCTGGGAAGTGGCGGTGCGGTCCCCTACGGCACTGCGTAGGATCCTACGGTCTTGGCGTGCATCCGTGCGTCGCTGCGGTCCGGTCCCAGGTCGACGGGCACGTGCACCTTCCGCCGACCACTGGCGACAACATCGATGTACTGTGGAGACCTCACGCCCCACGTGTTGAGCAATTCGGCGGTACGTCCACCCGGCCTCCCGCATGCCCACTATACGCCCTCGCTCAAAGTCCGTCAACTGCACATACGGTTCACGTCCACGCTGTCGCGGCATGCTACCAGTGTTAAAGACTGCGATGGAGCTCCGTATGCCACGGCAAACTGGCTGACACTGACGGCGGCGGCGCACAAATGCTGCGCAGCTAGCGCCATTCGACGGCCAACACCGCGGTTCCTGGTGTGTCCGCTGTGCCGTGCGTGTGATCATTGCTTGTACAGCCCTCTCGCAGTGTCCGGAGCAAGTATGGTGGGTCTGACACACCGGTGTCAATGTGTTCTTTTTTCCATTTCCAGGAGTGTATTATTACTGTCCATGGACGTATTATGGCCCGGGTTTACGTGAGTATTTCAGGTGCTAAAGTGCTTCATACCTTTTAAGCAATGTCCTGTGGCAACGGTGCCTGTCTGAAAATCACCTGTATCGCATTAACACGTGTGTTGTGACATGGTATGATGAACGTATGAATAAACCTCCAAACCTTACCCAGCCTTTCCCAGGATCCCGAATTCAATATTACTGAGAGTGTGTGGTAGATTTCACCCCACGAGATCTATTGTATATTTCTCTTACTTCGTCGCTGATGCAGCCAAGTAGAGAATCGCAAACGAATGCTAAAAATGGCATCACGTAGTATATCCATCCATCGCGCAATGGACTGTAGCTGTATGAGAGCTAAATGTGATCCAGAGCAGTTTAAAGTAAGATTATCAGGTAATTTCAATGTTTTATTGTGGCAATCTGTGTAACATAAAATATTTCGGTATCTCCATTCATACACGCAAGTCACCATGAGCTGTATGGCGGACTGTGCGTAGTGTGTGAGTGTTATTTTAGTCTCAGCTTTCTCCGTTAAAAGAGGCGATGGTTCCACCAGGACTGTCTTTCTTATTCGAATAACATGTTTCTTCCTTTCTTTTTTTTTTTTTTGTTCGTTTCGTTTTGTCTGGGTGGACGTCACAAGACATCCGTTCAAGTTGATCGTTGATTCCTTTTACTCAGTTTTTTGTTACAGAGGGCGAGGAGCCCCTCTGACCGAACATGCTGAGCTACCGTGCCGGCGATCCATCTGAGCCACCGAGAGTACAGAGTACAGTGCGACTGCAGGGACTATGTCGCGCACGCCTCCCGCGAGACCCACAGTCTCACCTTGTATGTCCACACACTACATTCCTAGTGTCAAACCCCAACACACTCATTACTCGTGGAAGACATTCTTACCAAGTCCCATAAGAGTTCGGGGAATATGTTTGCATCCGCACAGAAGAAGGTCATGGCTGGTATTGCCAAAACTATATACTTATGTGGATATGGTGTCTGTTCTTTCGGAAGCGGGAGGCGTGAGCAGATAGTCCCTGCAGTCGCATTGTTCTCTGGGCAAACGGTGGCTCACATGGATAGAGCGTATGTCATGTAAGGAGAAGATCCAGGGTTCGAGTCCCGGTAGGGGCACACATTTTCACCTGTCTTCGGTGATATATATCAACGCCCGTCAGCAGCTGAAGGTATTAAATTAAATATTATTTCGTTCTAGATGGCTGCAGGTCATCAATGGTGATCATATAAGTGTACTGGCCGATTTCGATCACATGGCCCTTATCAAGTGTAACGTACATGTAATCACACACAAAGTGCTCAGCAGCAGTCCGAATAGCTTGTAAAGAGGTTGCAGGAGAAGGTTGTGCTGAGAAATAATTGTTAAGAAAAAACTGGGTACGCTCCGCCTTTCAGAGTTATTTAACACTGAAGTTATCAAATCAGGAGTCGCGCGAGCTACTTCATGTTGTGTCTAGACAAGACAGATTAGACACAATGAGAGGAAGCCGAAAGGCACGCGCTTAAACTCACGCAGGCTGGCGTGAGGTCTGAAACAGGATACGTAATGAATGCTATAAAGAAAAGTACGTAGCTTCTGGAATACTTAACTTTAATCCACATTTGTAGAACATCGCTCTTGATGATACATTAATAGAATCTCAATATCAATTGAATACGGCGCCTTGCTAGGTCGTAGCAAATGTAGCTGAATGTTATGCTAACTATCGTCTCGGCAAATGAGAGCGTAATTCTCAGTGAACCATGGCTAGCAACGTCGGCTGTAAAACTGGGACGAGTGCTAGGATCTGTCTCTAGACCTGCCGTGTGGCAGCGCTCGGTCTGCCATCACTGACAGTGGCGACACGCGGGTCCGTCGTATACTAGCGGACCGTGGCCGATTTAAAAGCTACCACCTAGCAAGTGTGGTGTCTGGCGGTGACACCACACTTCAAGCACCTGTCAGAGGCAGTGTCGCCAAACTTGTTCTTAGTTTGGTTTCCTCAAACTGAACAAACGGAGCTTTTGGTGATCCACCTTAAATTTAACACGTCTGAACAGTCAAATTATAACTAGTAAAGAGCATTTCAACAAGTGATAACTCACGGACCCACAGACATCTGCGTATTACCGCATTATAGCGGGTGCCCGTGTCTGAATTTTAGCGTGCAACTCCTCATTGGCTAACTTCGGCGCTAAATAATTCAGAAACGGCGCAGCGCATCGAATTTTGATCTTAACAACTATTCCTCAATACAATCTCCCCTGCAACGCCCTTACAAGCTTTTCAGACTGTTTCTGACAATCCTGCCGGCCGGAGTGGCCGAGCGGTTCTAGGCGCTTCAAAATGGTTCAAATGGCTCTGAGCACTATGCGACTTAACTTCTGAGGTCATCAGTCGCCTAGAACTTAGAACTAATTAAACCTAACTAACCTAAGTACATCACAGACATCCATGCCCGAGGTAGGATTCGAACCTGCGACCGTAGCGGTCACGCGGTTCCAGACTGAAGCGCCTTTAACCGCACGGCCACACCGGCCGGCTAGGCGCTTCAGTCTGGAACCGCGCGACCGCGACGGTCGAAGGTTCGAATCCTGCCTCGGATGTCTGTGATATCCTTAGGTTAGTTAGGTTTAAGTAGTTCTAAGTTCTAGGGGACTGATGACCTCAGATGTTGAGACCCATAGTGCTCAGAGCCATTTGAACCATTTGAACCTGACAATCCTGTGTCCGAAATATTCATATAATTGATTCGCCTTGATGGATAATGGATCAACCTCCTTCAGGGTGGATGCACAAGTACGTCTGACCTCCTGCGGGAATCTCAGAGTAGCGAGCATGGAGGGAATGGACACGGACTGGGGATACGTGGCGCTCGGTGGGAACCTGGGTCGACCGTGAGGCATGCTGAGGTAGTCCGCCCAGTTGCGCTGAGCAGTGTGTCCTTGGAGGCGCAGTACTTAACGCACCTGCTTGGTAAGCAGGAGATTCTTTACACTGAATTCATCCTGGTGGTTGTAGAGTTTATCACGACCAACACTTGGATAGCAGGACTGTGCGTCAGGTACCGGGTTTCACTCTCAGACATCTCCTCATGCAATAAGGCCATGTGAAACTGTCGCTGGTGACTCAAAAATTGCATTGGGACCAGTAGTACGAGAGGTATAGGCTATTTATTAGGTTGGTATATAAGTTTTTGTTTTGCATGTAGGTATTGCGGTTGCTATAGGTTCATTCATCGATTATCGTCTTTTATTTATAGTTCGCTGTTGATATATGAGATTAAATATTGTCGTTTGGACACAGTGAGGGAAACTGTCGACGTCATAGAATGGTTGCCAAGAGGAAATACCGAGCGAGGTGGCGCAGTGGTTAGCACACTGGATTTGCATTCGGGAGGATGACGGTTCAAACTCGCGTTCGACCACCCTGATTTAGTTTTTCCGTGGTTTCCCGAAATCCCTTCAGGCAAATTCCGGGATGGTTCCTTTGAAAGAGCACGGCCGGCTTCCTTCCCCCTCCTTCCCTCATCCGATGGGACCGATGACCTGCGACCTGGCTGTTTGGTCCCCTCCCCAAATTCACCAACCAACCACGTGGAAATACCGGAACGCTTCCGACATATTCTTCTGTTTGCGTTCAGTAGAGTGCAGACAACCAGAAACATTAGCACTGTGTATGGGAACAATGCCACTGGTCAGAGAACATCAAGAAAACAATTTTCTCGTTTTAAGGAGAATCGTTTGGATTTAGGAACTCTCCACGCTCAGGAAGATTTTTGGCGATTGATTCAGATCGTTTAAACGCATTAATCCACAATAATGTACGTCAGTGTACTCGATAACCGACAAATGTAATGAAATGTGATCATTCCATCATAGTGCGACATGGTCAAAAATCGGGTGTATGGGTGCCGCATGCTCTAAGCCAAAATCAGCGGGTGGTGATTTGTGCATCTCTGTTTACTCTTCATCTATTGGCTCACCGACCATTTCTATCCTGTATCATTAATGGTGACGAGAAATCGTGTCTTTATGTTAATATAAGGAAAAGAAAGGAATAGTTGAGCCCAAACAAAGCAGCAACTCACCGTGAAAAGACCTGCGCGCTTCCACAATAAACAATCTTCTGCAACTGGAGGAACAGCGATGGTGTGATGTACTATGAGCTGCTTCCCCCGAGGTCGAACTATCACTGCTGACTGTTATTGTCAACGAATGAGGCGTCTACAGACGCAATCCGGGAGCAACAATGAGGAAGGATGAGTGGAGTGATGTTACTCCACGATTCTGCTCGTGTGACAAAAACACTATTCGGGATTTGGGTTAGGAAACCATTTCGTACCCACCTTATTCATCTGATCTTGCGCCGTGAGATTTTTACATTTTCCGTTCGATATCGAACAATCTTCAAGGAACTTCCTTCCCGAATAACAATGCGCTCCGAACGTGGCTCGACGAGTTCTTCGCCTCCAAATCACGTGATACCTACAGTCGTGGAATCGAAAAGTTACCCCAGTATTGGCAGACTGAGAATATATTATTGATGACTAAATTTTATGTTATATGTATCTGTTGTGTTCATTAAACTTATAGAAAAACGCTACGTACTTATGCACCAACTCAATAATTGTACTGGGCTTCTCCCTCACCAATAAAATAAACCAATAAAAAAATCATTAACGGGAGGAATACTGGAAAAGAAAAAAGGCTAGGATCTGAACAGCGCACGTCATGAATAGGAGTCCAATGTTTTATTACTACGTCATTACAGTCCGTCTCTCACCACAGACGTTTATAATGTAAAAATACGTACACACATACACGCGCATGCGCGAAAAAGAGAAAAGATGTCAATACACACGAAAGAAGAAATTCCGTTCAAGTAGGAGACTGAATAACCGTGTGAAATCTCTGAGCCGGCTGGAGTGGCCGTGCGGTTCTAGGCGCTACAGTTTGGAACCGCGAGACCGCTACGGTCGCAGGTTCGAATCCTGCCTTGGGCATGGATGTGTGTGATGTCCTTAGGTCGGTTAGGTTTAAGTAGTTCTAAGTTCTAGGGGACTGATGACCTCAGATGTTGAGTCCCATAGTGGTCAGAGCCATTTGAACCATTTTTTGAAATCTCTGAGCCAATTATTCCACACGACTTCCTGTTCATGGCCTGATGATGCAGTGCCAGAATGTGCTGTTGTATCATTGTGGTAGTGTAACTTTGAAACATTGCTGTTTACGAACTCTGGGTCCACACACATAGTAGTATGAACACTTTCTCAGTAGAAATTTAACGTTTCTGTTTCTCGCATGATACTGGTACCATAGAAGACATGAAACTCGTTGGTTGTTAACGTGCCGACGTACTTCATAAATTAATCTCTATTAAGGTCCCACACGCCATAAAAGCGTAATGCACTATGGGGTCATTTCTGGACATTAAAACCTTTCGCCTTTATGATGGCTTGCCAACGGCCTTGCCACAGTGGTAACACCGTTTCCCGACAGTTCACGGAAGTTAAGCTCTCTCTGGCTGGGCTAGCTCTTCGATGGGTGAATATCCGGTCTGCCGAGTGCTGATGGCAAGCGGGGTACACTCAGCCCTTGTGAGGCAAACTGAAGAGCTACTTGACTGAGAAGTAGCAGCTCCGGTCTCGTGAACTGACATACGATCGGGAGAGTGGTGTGCTGACCACATGCCTCTCCGTATCCGCATCCAGTGATGCCTGTGGGCTGCCAGCTGTCGGTACCGTTGGGCCTTCATGGCCTGTTCCGGCGGAGATTTTAATATGGCGGCTTTAATCCCTCTGGGAAAACTTTCAACGAGATGTCTGAATGTCTGTGCAAGAACGGCAGCCCATTCTTCCTCAATAGCCGAAACGAGAGTAGGTAGTGGTGTTGGACGCTGGTGTCTGGGCCAACCTCAATCGTTTTACTCATCCCAAAGGTGTTCCTTTGGGTTTATGCCTGGAATCTTGGCGAGGCATTCCATTTTCGCAACGTTATTGTCCAAAACGTATTGCCTCACAGTACTGCACTATGTCAGGGCGCATTGTCGTACTGATACAAACAATCATAGTCGCCGAACTGTTCCTCTATTATACGCAATGCTGTAAAATGTGTTCATATTCTCCCATACTTAACAGTTTCAGCACGATAAGGGGACCACACCACACCAACGAAGAATACCCCATATCGTAACACAGTCTCCTTCGTACTTCATTGTTGGCACTACACTGATGGCACGTAACATTGTCCAGGCATTCGCCGAACCCATACTCTTCCATTGGACTGCCACGGGATATAACATGAGTCAACACTACAAATCACTTGTTTTCGGTCATACACTGTCCTGTGGCGACGCCCTTACACCACACCAAGTGTCGCTTAGCACCGGCTACTGATATGTGAGGTTTATGAGAAGCTGCTATACCACTGTACCACATTGTTTTTAACCCCATAAACACAGTCATTACGCTAGATGGACTGCCGTTACAGCTTTGGAACTCACGAGTGATTCCTTCCGCTGATTCGTGCAAATTTTACAAACACCGTCTGCAAAGCCTGAAGGTCCCTGTCTGTCGGTGCACTATGTATGTCTGCTCTCGGTTTGGCTGTATTTGTTCTTTCACGTTTCCGCTTCAAAATCACTAATGGTCAACTCTGGAGGCCTGACGGATTTGCTGTTGGGGTGGCCCACGTTCGAAGTCACTGAGCTATACTGACCGATCTATTCTTCTTTACGAGTAGTCTGCAAAATTCCGAATAGATCGGTGAGGTAAAGATCGTTGACTAAATGCAAAGTGATTTTATTAACCCAATTTGCACGTTTTTGGGTGTGCCATCATCTTTTAAAATAAAATAAATCACACAACTACATATGAAATAAAAATACACTCCTGCAAATGGAAAAAAGAACACATTGACACCGGTGTGTCAGACCCACCATACTTGCTCCGGACACTGCGAGAGGGCTGTACAAGCAATGATCACACGCACGGCACAGCGGACACACCAGGAACCGCGGTGTTGGCCGTCGAATGGCGCTAGCTGCGCAGCATTTGTGCACCGCCGCCGTCAGTGTCAGCCAGTTTGCCGTGGCATACGGAGCTCCATCGCAGTCTTTAACACTGGTAGCATGCCGCGACAGCGTGGACGTGAACCGTATGTGCAGTTGACGGACTTTGAGCGAGGGCGTATAGTGGGCATGCGGGAGGCCGGGTGGACGTACCGCCGAATTGCTCAACACGTGGGGCGTGAGGTCTCCACAGTACATCGATGTTGTCGCCAGTGGTCGGCGGAAGGTGCACGTGCCCGTCGACCTGGGACCGGACCGCAGCGACGCACGGATGCACGCCAAGACCGTAGGATCCTACGCAGTGCCGTAGGGGACCGCACCGCCACTTCCCAGCAAATTAGGGACACTGTTGCTCCTGGGGTATCGGCGAGGACCATTCGCGACCGTCTCCATGAAGCTGGGCTACGGTACCGCACACCGTTAGGCCGTCTTCCGCTCACGCCCCAACATCGTGCAGCCCGCCTCCAGTGGTGTCGCGACAGGCGTGAATGGAGGGACGAATGGAGACGTGTCGTCTTCAGCGATGAGAGTCGCTTCTGCCTTGGTGCCAATGATGGTCGTATGCGTGTTTGGCGCCGTGCAGGTGAGCGCCACAATCAGGACTGCATACGACCGAGGCACACAGGGCCAACACCCGGCATCATGGTGTGGGGAGCGATCTCCTACACTGGCCGTACACCACTGGTGATCGTCGAGGGGACACTGAATAGTGCACGGTACATCCAAACCGTCATCGAACCCATCGTTCTACCATTCCTAGACCGGCAAGGGAACTTGCTGTTCCAACAGGACAATGCACGTCCGCATGTATCCCGTGCCACCCAACGTGCTCTAGAAGGTGTAAGTCAACTACCCTGGCCAGCAAGATCTCCGGATTTGTCCCCCATTGAGCATGTTTGGGACTGGATGAAGCGTCGTCTCACGCGGTCTGCACGTCCAGCACGAACGCTGGTCCAACTGAGGCGCCAGGTGGAAATGGCATGGCAAGCCGTTCCACAGGACTACATCCAGCATCTCTACGATCGTCTCCATGGGAGAATAGCAGCCTGCATTGCTGCGAAAGGTGGATATACACTGTACTAGTGCCGACATTGTGCATGCTCTGTTGCCTGTGTCTATGTGCCTGTGGTTCTGTCAGTGTGATCATGTGATGTATCTGACCCCAGGAATGTGTCAATAAAGTTTCCCCTTCCTGGGACAATGAATTCATGGTGTTCTTATTTCAATTTCCAGGAGTGTAGTTTACAAAACCAACATAGGCATACAATAAAAACGTTAAAATCATGAGACGTATCCTGGAGCTTCAAGTAACCAATGGACATAATAGTTACATGTTATACTGGTAACAAACACGAGTAAGATTATAAAAGTGGGTATGCCGCTCTACAGCAACATCGTATGAATTTCATACGACTTACAAACAACATTAAACCAAGAGAATTCAAAGCGATTCACAATAAAAGTGAGAAAAGTTTACAGAAGATAAGCGTAATTTAAAATAATTACACAACATAATTTACAGCATTCCCGGTGTGTCTATTGACGAGGATACACGTGTTGGACTCCCAGAGGGTGTTGCACGTAAAAGTACGACGCTACATAGTGGCACAGTTTTAATTGGTGGTATATACAAGTATACTACTTAAAAAGTAAGGGCATTCACTATGAGAAATAAGCATGGGTTGCAGATGACAAGCAAAAAATAAATAAAACAAATAACATGAACAGTACAGTTCTCTACCTGTTCTAAACAAAAAGTAGCGTACCTAAATGCTAATAAAGTCTCATGTGCTGCATGGCGTAAATAGTTACAAAGAATTAAACATTTACTGTTGACATATTATCACAACAAAACAAAATAAGAAACGTTTATAGAAACATGTACAACTGAAATTAACCATAATAATCAGAACAGACACTGTGTAACATTTTAGGTATAACAAACAAGACAATATTAAAACGACCAGAGGTTCCTGGTCAAGACTAAAAATGAAAGCCGTAGACATAACTACACTGGTGTCCAAAATTAAACCAACAAACAGAAATTTTGCAAGGTTGCTTCTATTTTTCCGCAAAACAGTATAATCAGATGATAGTAAAGTAGAAACAATATAAAGAAAACAGAACGTAAACTCAGAGCGAGTTGGCGCAGTGGTTAGCATACTGCACGTGCATTCGGAAGGAAGACGGTTCAAACCCGCATCTGGCCATCCTGATTTAGGCTTTCCGTGATTTGCCTTAATCAAATGCCAAGATGATTTCTTTGGAAGGGCACCGGTGGACAAAAAAAGTTTTTCAGTTTTTTGCCAACATTAGGAATTTACACACACATTTCGACAACTGGTTAATGTGCTCAATATGGGGTGTGACCGCCTTGGCAGAAATACAGACCTGACAAACGACGGGGCATGCTGGGAATGACGTCATCAATGTCATGGAGAGGCAATAACGCCCATTCTTCCTGCGGAGCTGCACGTAAGTCTTGGAGGTGGGTTGGTGGATGCTGACGTGATGCAACCCGTGTCTCTAGTGCATCTCATAGGATTCTAATCGAGTGAGCGAGTAGGCCATGCCATGCGTGCAATATCTTACGTTTCCAGGAAAACATCAACCACACGTGCTCTATGAGGTCGAGCATTATCGTCCAGCAATACTAAGACCTGATGAGATGGGGCATTGTCATTCATAATAAATCCAATGTCATTTAGGAACATGGAGTCCAACAATGACTGCAAATGGTCTCCAAGTAGCCGAACATAAACATTTCCAGTCAATGATCAGCTCAGTTGGACGAGAGGACCCAGTCCATTCCATGTAAACACAGCCCACACCATTATGGAGGCACCACCAGCCTGCACAGTGTCTTGTTGACAACGTGGGTCCACGGCTTCGTGTCATCTGCATCACACTGTAACCCTATCATCAGCTGCTACCAACTGAAATGGGGACTCATCTGACCAGGACATGGTTTTCCAGTCATCTAGGATCCAACCGATAAGGTCACGAGCCCAGGAGAGGCGCTGCAGGCGGTGTCGAGCTGTTAGCAAAGGCACTTGTATCGGGTGTCTTCTGTCGCAGCCTATTAACGCCAAATTTCGCAGCACTGTCTTAACGGACACGTTCGTCGTACGTTATGTGTCACATTGATTTCTGCGGTTATTTCACACAGTGTTGCTGGTCTGTTAGCACTGTCAACTCTACGTGAATGCCGCTGTTCTCGGTCGTTAAGAGAAGGCCCTCGGCCATTGTGTTGTCCGTGGCAAGAGGCTATGCCTGAAATTTTGTATCCTCGGCACACTCCTGACACTATGGATCTCATAATATCGAATTCCCTAACAATTTCCGAAATAGAATGTCCCATGCCTCTAGCTACAACTACCATTCCGCTTTCAAAGTCTGTTAGTTCCAGTCGTGTGCCTATAATCACGGTGGACACCTTTTCACATGAATCAGGTGAATCCCTTTTATAACTTGTGTAAACGATACAACCGCTATCTGTATATATGCATATCGCTGACACAAGTCATGGGACAGCGATCTGTATATATGCATATCGCTGTCCCATGACTTGTGTCACTTCAGTGTAATTGATATGATGGCGCTATACAGCGCCTCCCCCACTTTTGCTACGCCATCTGGTGTTCAACATTTGTGTAGTCGTTTAATTGTCAATAATCTCTTATCAGTCTGCTCATGTGTTTTACCAATATAACGTAACTGTTATGTCCACTGGTTACTTGAAGTTACAGGGTACGTGTCGTTTTATGATTGTGACTGTTTTATTAGACGTATATGACACTATTGTAGCCGATTTTTATTTCATATACTGTTCTGTGATTTATTATATTTTAACGGATGAAACGCGTAATTCCGGCCGCGGTGGTCATGCGGTTCTAGGCGCTGCAGTCCGGAACCGCGGGACTGCTACGGTCGCAGGTTCGAATCCTGCCTCGGGTATGGATGTATATGATGTCCTTAGGTTAGTTAGGTTTAAGTAGTTCTAAGTTCTAGGGGACTGATGACCTAAGTTGTTAAGTCCCATAGTGCTCAGAGCCATTTGAACCATTTTGAAACGCGTAATACTGGATTAATATAAAGTCATTTTGCATTCAGTCAGTGACGTTTCCATCAGCGACTTATTCAGTATTTTGCAGACTAGACATATATTTCGACATGGTCGCATACCTCCTTCGTGACTTTGTATCCTGGCTATGCCATTCTGTTATCACCGTGTCCTCATTTTTTTCCTTTACTGTCATTCATTCGCCTCGCCTAGTATTTGTGGGGGGTGGGTGGGTGGGGGGGGGCGGGGCGGGATGTAGGCGGAGTGGGCTATCAGCGGGTAGAAGTCGCCGCTCTTCGGCCACAGAGGGACAGTTGTAAAAGTTAAAAAGTAAAAAGTCGGTGTGTTCTCCGTTGAATATAGGCATACATGAGTGGAATGATTAGTGAGCCTAGACTGCCAAGAAGAAGGGTATCATGGGAATTTAGCAGCTGGGGTAGTGCGTAAGAGCGTGATTGTGTATGCGGATGTTTGGAAGAGGAATGCGAGAGAGTGAAGACGGATGCCGTTCCGCACCAATCCTTAAGCTGTGGGTGGAGAGGAGTGAAGAGGGAGGGGTTCCTGACCAGATGAGGCACGTTGGTCTCTGTTTAGATCAGGAAGGCTAGGTATATATTAGGGCGTATTTCATAGTCGTGTAAGGGAGGGCGATTAAAATTTCGTTATGAAACAATGTGGAGAGTGTGGATGTGTAGTGTTGGGGGAATGTGGTGTTAGAGGTGCAGTAGAGTACCAGGAGCAGTGAGCAGTGTGAAATTATGGGGTGAGGAGTGTCGAGTTTGTGGGTAATGTAGGGTATTCGGAAGTGTTCAAGATGGAAAAGGAGGGAGGGAAATTTTATACATTGGTAGAGGATGCGGGTCGGGGAGCGTAAGCAGATTCGAAAGGCTAGGCAGAGTGCATGGCGTTCTAGGATCTGTAGGGCGTGATACGAGAAAGGAGGAGCGGAAGTCCATGCCACATTTGCATAGCAGACAATGGGTCGGATCAGCGACATAGCTATGGAGGATTGTGGAAAGATGCAATCGCCATCTTCGGCTGGATAGTAGTTTTAGTAATTTTAGTCTGCTCTGGGCTTTCTGTAGAATGGTTAGTAGATGGGGCTTCCATGTTAGTCGGCGATCCAGTGTTGGTCCGAGGTATTTTAGTGTGTCAGTTAACTGGATAGGGCGGTTGTAAATCGTAAGATAAAAGTTGTCGGAATGGAATCTGCTGGTGGTACGCTCAATTATTATTGCCTGGGTTCCGGTGGGGTTCATTTCGAAGAGCCACTGGTTGCACCAGGAGGTGAACTAATTGAGAAGGAGCTGGAGGGATCTTTCTTCTAGGATATCCTAGAAGAAAGATTAAGGAAAGGCAAACTCACGTTTCTAGCATTTGTTAACTTAGAGAAAGCTTTTGACAATATTGATTGGAATACTCTCTTTGAAATTCTGAAGGTGGCAGGGGTAAAATACAGGGAGCGAAAGGCTATTTGCAATTTGTACAGAAACCAGATGGCAGTTATGGGAGTCAAGGGGCATGAAAGAGAAGCAGTGGTTGGGAAGGGAGTGAGACAGGGTTGTAGACTCCCTCCGATGTTATTCAAGCTGTATATTGAGCAAGCAGTAAAGGAAACAAAAGAAAAAATTGGAGTAGGAATTAAAAACCATGGAGAAGAAATAAAAACTTTGAGGTTCGCCGATAACATTGTAATTGTCAGAGAGAGTAAAGGACTTGGAAGAGCAGTTGAACGGAATGGACAGTGTCTTGAAAAGAGGGTATAAGATGAACATCAACAAAAGCAAAACGAGGATAATAGAATGTAGTCGAATTAAGTCGGTGATGCTGAGGGAATTAGATTAGGAAATGAGACACTTAAGGTAGTAAAGGAGTTTAGCTATTTGGGAAGCAAAATAACTGATGATGGTCGAAGTAGAGAGGATATAAAATGTAGACTGGCAATGGCAAGGAAAGCGTTTCTGAAGAAGACAAATTTGTTAACATCGAGTATAGATTTAAATGTCAGGAAGTCGTTTCTGAAAGTATTTGTATGGAGTGTAGCCATGTATGAAAGTGAAACGTGGACGATAAACAGTTTAGACAAGAAGAGAATAGAAGCTTTCGAAATGTGGTGCTACAGAAGAATGCTGAAGATTAGATGTGTAGATCACATAACTAATGAGGAGGTATTGAATAGAATTGGGGAGAAGAGGGGTTTGTGGCACAACTTGACTAGATGAAGGGATCGGTTGGTAGGACATGTTCTGAGACATCGAGGGATCACCAATTTAGTATTGGAGGTAGCGTGTAGGGTAAAAATCGTAGAGGGAGACCAAGAGATGAATACACTAAGCAGATTCAGAAGTATGTAGGTTGCAGTAGGTACTGGGAGATGAAGAAGCTTGCACAGGATAGAGTAGCATGGAGAGCTGCATCAAACGAGTCCCAGGACTGAAGACCACAACAACAACAACAGCAACTGGAGGGATCGTTGGGATTTCTGTAAAGTTGTATAGAGGAGGAGGAAGGCGGAGTCAACGGCATTCTGCTGGAGATGAGAGGGGGAAAGGGCAGAGGCATATCGGCGGTACAGATGTCATGCAGGACAGGAGAACCTTGGGGCACACCTGCAATTGGATGGAGTTGATTACTGCTCTGTTTATGCATGTCATTAGTACGGATGTCTTCCAAAGTCCTGTGTATTATGCTGGAATTGATGACGTGCTCTAACCATAAGACATGGCCATTATTTATGTAATGACAGATGTTATGTTATAGCTTAAACTGTTTTAACCCTAATCCGTGAAGATGGTCTGTAACTGAAACCGGTCGATATTTGGGTTTTACATAAAAAAGCATCTGATGGTCAAACATACCTTTTATATATTTTTTTTCCTCGTGAGTTCGACTGACCTTCTCTCACAAAACAGAGTAAGACGTTACTGTGTCGCTATAATTTTGTTCTAGCGGATCTGGAAGTGATATTTCATCACAAATTTGAAGCACAATATTTAACATCTCATCTTTATCACAAACGGACGTAATTTTCCATAATCTGAAGGGCAGCCACAAAGATGATACTATATTGTGTAACTTCCGAATTACGACTGTCTCCTCTATGAAACGGAGACAGCACATTGTCGGTGCTCGTACTATCTACAGTTAATAGACGATAATACAGTTCTGGTATATTGACAAAATACCAATTACAGTGAAATAGAGTTTAGCAGTTAAGTACAACTTTCATTTGCAGGACACACAGCGTGTGTTAGACTAGAAACCTGGCTCTACAGTAATTTAAACGTGCCTATGTATCTTCAGACACTGCGTTAGTATGAGTTTTCATTTTACGCACCCATAACGAGACAAACTGACTATAGGTTGCTTCTTGCCTTCGAGTACTTCTATTGCATCTTTGAATGGCTCTAAAAACGTCACGACTTCATTTACAGTGTTATTATCGTAACCAATAAGATTTTTAAAGACGTCCTTCTCCACAAGCAATTCCTTGCTTTTGTTGCACTGTCTGAATACCGGGTGATCAAAAAGTCAGTATAAATGTGAAAACTTAATAACCCACGGAATAATGTAGATAGAGAGGTAAAAATTGACACACATGCTTGGAATGACATGGGATTTTATTAGAACCACCCCATATTGCAAGACGCGTGAAAGATCTCTTGCGCGCGTCACTTGATGATGTTTGTGATGTCCTTAGGTTAGTGAGGTTTAAGTAGTTCTGAGTTCTAGGGCACTGATGACCTTAGAAGTTAAGTCCCACAGTTTTCAAAGCCATTTGAACCATTTGAACGTGGTGATGATCGTGTGCTCAGCCGCCACTTTCGTCATACTTGGCCTCCCAGGTCCCCATACCTCAGTCCGTGCGATTATTGGCTTTGGGGTTACCTGAGGTCGCAAGTGTATCGTGATCGACCGACATCTCTAGGGATGCTGAAAGACAACATCCGACGCCAATGCCTCACCATAACTCCGGACATGCTTTACAGTGCTGTTCACAACGTTATTCCTCGACTACAGCTATTGTTGAGGAATGATGGTGGACATATTGAGCATTTCCTGTAAAGAACATCATCTTTGCTTTGTCTTATGCTAATTATTGCTATTCTGATCAGATGAAGTGCCATCTGTCGGACATTTTTTGAACGTTTGTATTTTTTTGGTTCTAATAAAACCCCATGTCATTCCAAGCATGTGTGTCAATTTGCACCTCTCTATCTACATTATTCCGTGATTTATTCAGTTTTCAAATTTATACTGACTTTTTGATCACCCGGTATATAATGTAGCAATCTAAACAAGCTGTTCCACTGAGTCTAAACTTCAAGCTTGTCTGTATCGAATTCTTGTCACCAGTTTGTCTTTATCTACATCTACATAGATATTCCGCAATCCACCGTATGATGCATGGCGGAGGGTCCCTGTACCTCTACTAGTCACGTCTTATCCTGTTCCATTCGCAAACAGAGCAAGAGAAAACGACTAACTATATGGCTCCATGTGAGTCCTAATTTCTTGTAGCATATCTTCGTGGGCCATACGCACAATGTATGTTGGCGGCAGCAGAATCGTCCGGCAGTCAGCTTCAGATGCCGGTTCTCTCAATTTTATCAATAGTCTTTCGCGAAAAGAACGTCGCCTTCCCTCCAGCGATTCCCATTTGAGATCCCTAAGCTTCTCCGCAACGGTCACGTGTTGTTCCAACATACCTCTGAATTGCTTCGATGTCTTCCTTCAAACCGACATCGTACAGATTCCAAACACTCGACAGAACTCAAGAACAGGTCGCACCAGAGTCCTTTATGCGGTCTCCTTTACAAGTGAACCAGTCTTTCCTAAAATTCTCCCAGTAAACCGAAGTAGACCATTCGCCTTCCCTGCCACAGTCCTCACATGCTCGGTTGGGCCATTCGAGCATGGCTTGCTCGAACGAGCGTCGGGGAAGTAGAGTATAGTATGTTGTTCTGTAATGGGGTGTATAGTTGCTCCCCGAGCGCGAAGTGGCTTTATTGACATCTGCCGGACTTTCACTTTTGCCGAACTACATGCACCGAGCAAGTCGAGCGAGCACAATCTCTACATGCAGACATCTGATCGAACGGTCAGTTCCGCATTACATACGGATGTCCATATACTTTTGATCAGATAGTGTTGATCAGTTCGATCGGAGAAACGACCGATGTTTTGCAGATTTGAATGCATGCTTTTCCTGTTTTTCCTGTACCGAGATAGTAACTGTTACTAGGATACCCTTGCCCGCGTATTAGCCTAGTGAGTCTTTTCTCCAACTGACGTAGTATGACTGAGTGCCTCCTAAAATTCTTTAATTCGATTTTCCTTACGCATCGGATACCAGTACAATATTACTTGCATGATATGTTGCCCATTGCCTATGAGCTGTAAGGTGAAGTTGTTTTAATGAGTGTGATTTATGGGCTTAATCAATGTTCTTATTTCCTTTGTGTATACTAGCATTGGTACAGGATGTATTCCCGTGCAGTAAGTATCAACACAGTCCTGCAATGCTTCACTTGCTTCCCATTTGCTATCACCCATTCCAGAAGTAATACATAACCACTTTTTCAGTTGCGCCTAATGTCGGAGAAGTCTTGTTAGTTAAATCATTTGATCTGTTTGTCTATGTTAGAGGCAGATCAGGTTTCTTTACATGACTCCTTTTTGACACCAACCTCCATCACTCTATTCAGGTTAATCTGGTGGCATATTTGAGTTGATTTGTGCGAGAATAAAACTGAAAGGAACTGAGTGATTACATTTCTCGACTTACGTGGCCCAGAGCAACTGAGTCTGTGAGTTAATCGCAAAATTTAAACAGCAGTAAATATCCACAATAACTCCCCTTTTCTTGTGATCAAATTAACATTAAACTTCCAGGTGGGAACCACAACAATTAATATTTATTTTAGATTGTTAATAGCAGAGCATTATTTACATTTAACTATAGAGTGGAGCACGAATAAATATTTATCAGCGTTTTCATTTTTAGTCCGGTTTTTATAATATGTTACACAAATGGACATTTAGGTTCACAGTAACGGGACGGGCACGGGTAAGATTAATGTACAATCAAATTTCTGTGTTCAGAATCGATTTGTTAAAGAACACAGTATATAATGTAACAATTCAATTATGTATAGAGGTTTCTTTTAGTAACTGAATCCTCTAAAGCAGCTCCTACCTTTGCTGAAGAAAAGAAAATCCTTACAATTTTTTACACTTGACAAAAATATTATGTTTATTGCAGATTTTGCACCATCCTCTTGTCTTGTTCCGCTGAGGAAAGTGGTCAGTTTTGTCTTTTCGGCATCCTAACGCTGACGTTACTGTTGTAGCAAGTTTTTAATTTTTTGGACATGCCATCAGTGCTTAGATGTAACACATTCAAATTTCCTTATTTAGCAGATATGATTGGACTAGTAAGATTTGTCTCAAACTTTCTGAGAGAAACATGTTTTTCAGACAGGGTTTTCCTGCCTTCTGCACAGAGTGTTTAGAAATAGTCTGAAAAGCTTTTAACGGTGGTGCAGGGGAACTGTTCTGAGACGTAACTGTTAAGAAAAAAAAATCAGTACTTTGTGCCGTTTATGAGTCATATAGCATTGAAGTTAGACAATCAGGTCGTTGCACGCCAAAAAAAAAAAATGGTTGAAATGGCTCTGAGCGCTATGGGACTTAACATCTGTGGTCATCAGTCCCCTAGAACTTAGAACTACTTAAACCTAACTAACCTAAGGGCATCACACACATCCATGCCCGAGGCAGGATTCGAGCCTGCGACCGTAGCGGTCACGCGGTTCCAGACTGAAGCGCCTATAACCGCACGGCCACACCGGCCGGCGTTGCACGACCAAGTTTAAGCACTAAAGTACGTTAATACCCAGACATCTGGGGCTCTCTGAGTTACCACTTGTTCAAATGCTCATTATGAGTTAAAATGTGCCTTTTTCGAAAACGCTAAATTTAATTTCGATGAGGATAGAAACTGAATTAATGAATCAAAATTTGTGCCAAGGTCAGGACTTAAGCCCCAGGTCTCCTGCTTACCAGGCAGATATGCTAACCATTATACCATCATGGCAGTGTGGCTCACACAGCTTCTATCCTTATCGAAGATAAAGTTGAGACTCATATCTCTGCAGGAGAATGTAATTCCATCAGATCAATAGATCACCTATCTCTGTGGTACAGGTGGGATTCCCCATTACGTACAAAGCTGGGGTGCTATTCCAATATCAGAGAGCATCGGCAATACTGGCGTTTAAAGAAGTGGAAAATGTGCTGAAGGGTTTGTGTGGTGGCGCGGAGTGGCTTCGCGGTTAGAGGCTCCATGTCACTGACTGCGCGACCGCTCCCGCCGGAGGTTCGAGTCCTCCCACGGGGTCCGCAGCTCGAGGTCGTGCGGTAGCATTCTCGCTTCCCACGCCCGGGTTCCCGGGTTCGATTCCCGGCGGGATCAGGGATTTTCTCTGCCTCGTGATGACTGGGTGTTGTGTGCTGTCCTTAGGTTAGTTAGGTTTAAGTAGTTCTAAGTTCTAGGGGGCTGATGAGCATCGATGTTAAGTCCCATAGTGCTCAGAGCCATTTGAACCATTTTTGATACTCCCTCGGGCATGGGTTGTTGTTCAAATGTGTGTGAAATCTTATGGGACTTAACTGCTATGGTCATCAGTCCCTAAGCTTACACACTACTTAACCTAAATTAACCTAAGGACAAACACACACACCCAGGCCCGAGGGAGGACTCGAACCTCCGCCGGTCGGGCATGGGTGTGTGTGTGTTGTGTTCTTAGTATAAGTTAGTTTAAATAGTGTGTAAGTCTAGGTACCTATGACCTCAACAGTTTGGTCCCTTAGAAATTCACACACATTTGAACATTTTTTTTTTAGGTTTGTGTTAGGGAGGGGATTAGACTAGGATAATCTGTGCAACTGTCCGAGCCAGAGTGCCACAGAGATGTAGTGGTTAGCACATCTGCGTAGTAAGCAGGAGAGTCAGGGTCAAGTCTCAGCCGTAAGGCAAGTTTTAATTCATTACTTCACCTTCTATTCTTATGACAGATTACGTTGAGGCTCATATGTCTCCAACAAAATGTAGTTCCATCAAATCAGTTCATAAATTTAAACTACGGGAGCAAAAGCTACGGTTGCTCAGTTTGAGGAAACCAAACGAAGTAAAAGTTTGGCGACATTGTCTTTGGCAGACTGCTTGAATTTGTATACGTATATGTGGTGAATGTTCTTTCGGACATGCCTGAAAGAGCAGACACCAAACTTGATCCTGCAGCCTTATACGACAGTTAATCAAAGGAATAATGGTAGTAGCTGCTACTGCGAAATGAATTATGTCATTGTGGGAAAAAAAATGGCTCTGAGCGCTATGGGACTCAACATCTTAGGTCATAAGTCCCCTAGAACTTAGAACTACTTAAACCTAACTAACCTAAGGACATCACACACACCCATGCCCGAGGCAGGATTCGAACCTGCGACCGTAGCAGTCCCGCGGTTCCGGACTGCAGCATTGTGGGAAGTTAGAAAATTCGTACCGGACCGAGACCGAACACAGATTTCTTCGTTTCTCGTGGACGGTCACCATTACAGCCTAGGCCGTCCGGACACGGTCCCTGACCGACCGGGATGGCCGTGCGGTTCTACGCGCTACAGTCTGGAACCAAGCAACCGCTACGGTCGCATGTTCGAATCCTGCCTCGGGCATGGATGTGTGTGATGTCCTTAGGTTAGTTCGATTTTATTAGTTCTAAGTTCTAGGCGACTGATGACCTCAGAAGTTAAGTCGCATAGTGCTCAGAGCCGTTTGAACCAACCTGGCCGACCCTTATTTACGACTTTACGACACACTACAGCGAAACCTCACTTAAGGAGCACCTCCCATAACGCCCAATCCCCATAACGATCAAAACAAATTGTAAAAAAAATGACTTCATTAACAGCGATGTATCGCAAAACGAGTGACGACGATTTAGTGTGGCGTCTCCAACCGTTCGCGCGTGCTGGGGGAAACGTTCAACAATATGAACACCTTTCACTGTCGGCAGCGGCATATGACCAACGTCTTTTGTGCGTACGGCAATCTCGGTTTAGCGCTCTTCCTGCTACCATCATAGTGCAGCTTGTGATTTTTCTAAACTCGTGTTTACACAGTGGTTTTTGTGTGAAAATTTTAATAACCTTCGTAGAAATGTCCCCGAAGATAAAGCAGCAAGTAGACGACCATAAGAGAAAGAAAATTACCCTAGAAATGAAACGTTGAATCACTGCAAAACATGAACGTGGTGTGAGCGTTGCTGATTTAGCACGCACATACAATCGGTCTGCATCAACTATTTGCACTATTCTCAAGAACAAGGACAAGATTAAGGAGGCAGATGTTTCAAAGGGAGTGACGAGAGTATCTAAACAACTGTTTCGTATTTTTGACGATGCTCCTTATATGGATAAATGAAAAGCAATTGCACGGCGGCACTACTAACGAGAACATCATTTGTGAAAAGGCGAGAATGACTTTCGCCGACTTCGTTAAGAAGACCCCACGATCATCAGCGGTCGAAGAGGTGTTTAAGGGAAGCCGTGGGTGTTTCAACAAGTGTAAGAGAAAAAAAGAATGGTTCAAATGGCTCTGAGCACTATGGGACTTAACATTTGTGGTCATCAGTCCCCTAGAACTCAGAACTACTTAAACCTAACTAACCTAACGACATCACACACATCCATGCCCGAGGCAGGATTCGAACCTGCGACCGTAGCGGTCACGCGGTTCCAGACTGAAGTGCCTAGAATCGCACGGCCACACCGGCCGGCTAAAGAGAAAAACCGGCATCCACAGCGTTGTGAGGCACGGCGAAGTAGCCAGCTCTGACTCAGAGGCACCAGAGAACTTCGTCAGCCACTTCAAGATGATCGTAGATTCTGAGGGTTATCTGCCACAATAGGTTTTTAATTGTCACGAGACGGGTCTATTCTGGAAAAACACGCCAGAGTGTACATTTATAACAGCGGAGGAGAATGCATTGCTCGGTCACGGGACAATGAAAGCCCATCTCACTCTTCTATTCTGTGCCAATGCAAGCGTCAGTTTGAAAATTAAACTATTACTTCTTTACCATTCGGAAACTCCACGAGCCTTCAAGAAGTGTAAAATACAGAAGAACGTGTTAAATGTGATGTGGAAGTTCAACAACTAGGCTTGGGTGACAGGTGATTTTTCCTTTTTTTTTTTGGATTTGTGAAGTGTTTGATCCTTCGGTGAAAAAATATTTGCTTGAGATGAATCTGCCACCCCATGTCTTGCTTGTTGTGGACAACGCTCCTGCCCATTCTCCAGGCCTACAACGCCACCTCCTTGAAGAGTTTCAATTCATCAAGATCCAATTTCTGCCTCGCAACATCACTCCGTTACTCCACACTATGAGCCAGCAGATTATTTCTAACTTTAAGAAGCTCTACACTAAAGCACTCATCGAGCACTGCTTTCAGTTGACTGAAGCTACCAATCTTACCCTCGGAGAGTTTTGGAAATACTTCAACATCGTTGCCTCCGCCAAGAGAACTCTCATTTCTGTTTCGAAGAAGCTATGGCCGGAGTGCGTTGTCGAATGTGACTCTGTGGCAATTGCTTGAGATAAATCTGACACTCCATGTCTTTGTTGTTACCGAGCGAGGTGGCGCAGTGGCTAGCACACTGGACTCGCATTCGGAAGGACGACGGTTCAATCCCGCGTCTGGCCATCCTGATTTAGGTTTTCCGTGATTTCCCTAAATCGCTCCGTCGGCCGGTGTGGCCGTGCGGTTTAGGCGCTTCAGTCTGGAACCGCGTGACCGCTACGGTCGCAGGTTCGAATCCTGCCTCGGGCATGGATGTGTGTAATGTCCTTAGGTTAGTTAGGTTTAAGTAGTTCTAAGTTCTAGGCGACTGATGACCTCAGAAGTTAAGTC
Organism: Schistocerca cancellata; assembly: GCF_023864275.1. Lineage (NCBI taxonomy): Eukaryota > Metazoa > Arthropoda > Insecta > Orthoptera > Acrididae > Schistocerca > Schistocerca cancellata. The sequence continues at coordinate 154,002,700 of NC_064629.1, forward strand.
GCATAGTGCTCAGAGCCATTTGAACCATTTGAACCTAAATCGCTCCAGCAAAATGCCGGTATGGTTTCTTTGAAAGGGCACGGCCAGCTTCCTTCCCCGTCCTTCCCTAATCCGACGAGGACGGTGACCTCGCTGTCTGGTCTCCCCCGCCTCTCCCCCCCCCCCCCCAAACAACCCAACCCAACTTTTCTTGCTTGTTATGGACAACAGTCCTGCCCATTCTCCAGGCCTACAAGACCACCTGTAGTTCACGAGATTGTATCTTTGGCCAAGAGAATGGGACTAGAAGTGGATAACAGTGATATCGATGAGCTTGTGGAAGATCACAGCCAAGAAATGACAACCGAAGAGCTTATGGAGGTACAGTGTGTTTCACAGCAGGACGTTGTGGAGAGGAGTTGTTCAGAGGGAGAGGAGGAGGCGGTAACAGTTGCATCGTACATTGAAAATCATCATCCCACTAAAGCAGTGGCTATGCGCGCTAGAAATTTATTTGACGATAATACTCTGTCGCATTTTCTGCAAGTGTTAAAGCGTCGGCAGAACAAAAGGCTGTAGCTAGCTTTCTAGTGAAAAAGAATTAATTGGTATCGTGAATAATAAAGTACATAATACTGTATGTGTAATTTTCTTCGAATAAACGGCATGAATAAAATATAACTTTTAGCACTTTTTCTGCATGGGAAGCATTGTCGTATTTTACATTAATTTGTATGGGATAAATTGTTGCACTTAACAAGTGTTCCGCACTACGAGTCATTATCTCAGTACGCGAGGTTCCGCTGTACTAACGTAGTGCCCCTGCCCATTACGCTCATTACTCGTAGCCATCGCTGATTCCCTGAGGAGTTTAGGCGTACGTGTGTGTGTTGTGTGTTGTGTGTGTGTGTGTGTGTGTGTGTGTGTGTGTGTGTGTGTTTCCGCACAGAAAGGACCATTGGGCCGCCTCTCTCTCTCTCTCTTTCTCTCTCTCTCTCTCTCTCTCTCTGGCACTGATAGTTCAAAACAAAATTTTAACAAAATGGTAATTCCGGCAGAAGCCACTGGAGTTCCAACGGTTAACAGGAACCATCCCAGGATTTGTTTCATGTGATTTGGGAAAAGTTATGGAAATTCACATCAGGATAGCTGGATTCTGAGAAAGTCTAGAGGTGTTGAACTGTTTGTTGATGAAAAGAAATGTTCTTATTTATTTTATTACACATTACCCAGATTGTCTACTTCAGAAACAATCGGTTACGCAGTCAAGTAAGGAAAAGGAAATTGCATTGAACTGTTGTAATGTACGTTGCACGATCGAGCCGTCAATCATCTCTGCCAATCTTCGCAACTGTCCATGGGTTCTCGGGCTCCAGCTACATTTCTCATTGCATGACAGACTCTGATGGTGTGTAACAAGCCTAAGAGAATTTATCTTTAAACTTTTAATTCGTCATTTGCTCAAAAACAAAGGTGATTTTTGTATTTTATTTTTAAAAAATATTAATACGGTCAGGTATTCGAACACGAATGTTCGCTAGAACAGTGTTGAATACTCCATTTTCAATACAAAGTACAGTAGCGCTCATTTAACCTAATTTCAAGAGGCCAGAATGTAGTCAATTCTGTTTAACAAAGTTTAAATTAACGATTTTTTTGGTAAAAATATACGACTGTTCAGTTTACTTTCTGTCTTCCTATGGGCACCAACGAAAGAGGGTGTTCTGTTTCCATAACCTCTAAAAAATTAATGAAAATAACTACACTGTACATGTACAAAAAGTATTTCTGGCATTTGTGTAACTGATGAAGTATATGTACATATTGTCAAATGCTTGTTATCATTTTTGTAAACAGTGCAGTTAAGCGTACACATATATTGTGGAACAGTATTCTATCCATCGAACTAGTGCATCATGTAATAGAAAAAGCTATAATCTTAAGAGACACTGATTTTATGCCTCTTCTGAAAACACAGACCCAGAAATTCCCTGTCTCTGGATGGTCTGATGAGCCTTTTCTTGAAGCTTGGACAATAAAATTTGCTGTAAGTGCTGCGTCTTCAGCACACTAAGTTACAATCAGAACACATGCTTTAGTTTACAACAATTCTTATACATTACACATTTTACTTGTATACATTAATTTTGGGAAAGGAATCTTAATTATTATTTGTTGGATTGTTGGTCGTAATACTATGGCACTCTCTGAAGATACCAAATCCGGAGAAGCCTGAAATGCCATGGAGACATCAGAAATGGCACAGAGATATCAGAGGAGGCAACAAATCTCTGGAGAACAGCGGCTGCAGCTGCCACTTAAGCGCGACTTTCCGGTGTCATATCTTCATGTTCCTCCTCAGAAAATAGCAGTAAAACAAAACATTATCATTCTCTTCTCTATCATAGTCAGAGCTGATGACCGGTTCTTCGGCAGCAAAGATGTTGTCTGCCTGCGTCGATACTTCCATATTGACGATATAAGAGGGCACCAGCCCGGTATAAGCCAGCAGAAGAGCAGCATATGAATCCAAAATTGTATCCGCATTACGAATAATTTCAAAAGTTGGATCATAAGTTTCCTCTTCAGTTTCAACTACGTTATCAGTTGCTGTCCAGGTCTTCTTTAAACAGTTAGTTATGGTTTCATCCGAGGCAGGAGATACGTTACAGATAGCTTGCAGTACATTCCAATGTGAAATTGTTTGTTGTAGTTAGATTACACTGATGGACAGAGCAGCGGTCAAAAGTTAGCAAAGGATTTCTCTTCTTCGCAGCCATTTCTTGTTGAACTATCAAGAGAGAATTGGTCATCCAAGCATTATTACTATTCTCGGAGTGGCATGGTAGATTGAATAGCTTGAAATTTTTAAAACAACGTGGATTTTTGCATCTGACAATCAGTAATAGTTTGTGCTTCTCAGAACGATGTGAATTACAACACAAGACCACCGTCAGTCTCTCCCAGCTGCGTTTTCCTCCATGACGGTTTTCGCTCTCAACATACGTTTTTTAGGGGCATCAAGATGTAGAAATGGCCAGCTTCAGCCATATTAAACACATCTCTCGGGTGATACATTCTCGTTTACTCTATGTGCCTCCCCACTGACACCGACAGCACTGATTTTATGCCTCTTCTGAAAACGCCATAGCCCTCGGAACACACAGACACAGAAATTCCCTTTCTCTGGATGGTCTCCCGAGCCTTTTCTTGAAGCTTGGACAATAAAATTTGCTGTAAGTGTATGTCTTGGAACAATTCAAACAGAGAATCCTCCACTACCTCATGTTTGGCTGACCTCATGCGCTTCCTACTGCCGCTAAATGAACAGCTTGCAGGACTTGCCTATAATTTCCGTCTTGCAGTTATTCTCGATGACAGAGTAAACTTCGAAATATGAGAGTGTTCTGCAACCTGTATTTTAAATCTCCACTCCATTGTCGACGATATGTAATTTTCTGATTTTGTTTTACAGTCAGAGCTCGTTTCTGTTTCGACGGCATATTGTGAGTGGTGGAGCGAAAGGACGGAAAACACATTCACCGTTCACGTTGTTGAGTGTCACACATTGTGTGCAATCTTCTTACCAATTCCTCTCTTTCTCCGCCATTGCGTCTTATGCTGTGGTAGTGACACGTGACCAGCAACCAGGCAGTCGGGTCATTGTTGCGGAATTACACTGCAGTACATTAATAAGAAAAAGTATGTGAAATGCATAATGGGAACTACCGCAGCGCGCGGCACTACATATGTACAAGGGCCCTTCATTAAGTAGTGCAACACATTCTTGTCTTGACCAATTTCGGTTGAAAAAATGCGGAATTTATTCTGGAATATCTTGAAATATTCCCGCTTCAGACCTAATAGTTTCATGAAGTTCCGATAGGTGGTGACACGACATGTAACCTTCAAAATGGCGTCTGAACGGAAGTGAGTTCCGAGCAGAGAGTTGCCATTAAGTTCCTTTTGGAGAAAAACCAGAGCATCGTTCATATTCATAGACCTTTGCAGAATGTTTACGGAGACCTGGCAGTAAACAAAAGCACGGCGAGTCATTGAGCAAGGCGTCTGTCATCAACGCAACAAGGTCGCGCAAACCGGTCCGACCTCCCACGTACCGGCTGGCCGCACACTCCTGCAATGTTGGAACGTACCGACATTCTCATCCGAGATGATCGACAGACTGCAGTCAAACACCTAGCTGCACAAACTGGACGTCTCTGTTGGTAGTGCCGACACACTCGTCCACCAGTTGGGGTACTCAAAGGTGTGTACCCGCTGCGTTCCTCGGCGCCAAACAGAAGACCATAAATAGCAACGGAGGACCATCTGCACACATTTTCTTGCGCATTACGTGGCTGATCGTGACAGGGGATGAAACATGGGTCCATCACTTCGAACCGGAAAAAAAACGGCAGTCCATCGAGTGGTGCCACACTACCTCTACTCTGAAGAAGAAGTTCAAAGCCGCTGCCTCAGCCAGTAAATTCATGGGGATAGTCTTCTGGGATTCTGAAGGGATTATTCTGTTTGATGTCCTCCCTCATGGAGCAACGACCAAATATGAAGAGTATTATGCTACCCTCAAGAAATTGAAGAAATCACTTTAGCGTGCTCATCGCCACGAAAATACAAGCGATCTCCTCCTTCTCCATGACAACGCAAGGCATCACACAAGACTGTGTACGCGAGAGAAGCTCTCAAAATTTCATTGGACTATTCTTCCTCATCCACCCTACATCCCGGATCTCGCACCGTCCGACTTCCATATGTTTGGCCCAATGAAGCATGCACTCCGCGGGAAACAGTATCGGGTTTATGGGGAGGTTGCTGATGCAGCAAGACGTTGACTCCGATGTTGAGTGGTACCATGCGGGCATACAGGCTCTCCCAGTAAGATGGCGTAAGGCCGTCGCACTGACGGAGGTTATGTTGAAAAGTAGCGTTTTGTCGCCAAAGGGGCGAGGAATAATATGGTGTACTGGAATCCCGAATAAAACCAACCCGATTTCAGAAAAAAAGTGAGTCGCATTACTTTTTGAACGCCCCTCGTACATACTTATCCGGTTTAGACGAAGAATAAGATATGTAATACGTAATGTGGAGACCAAATTTTTGTTTTTAGTACGAAACATCTGAAATTCGGTTTAAGCGGTAGGTTTTTCGATGTAATTATGGGTTAATCAAATGTTCGGTTTACCCAATTTCGAAATAACGACTGTTTGCTTTAATACTTTGCTTTCTCACACTTTCATTCTTCAAGTTAACAGTGGCCATACTGTGTAGAGCATCTAGTTTGGAACGTGATACGTCACTGTTATCGAAATCTGTTAATATTACGTTCCAGTAACAACAGTTCGAAACGAATTCCGGCAAGGATTTGTCATATGCGTGAGGTTATCACACAGTGACTAGGTATGGCACGGAGTGGTAACAGACGATAACGAAGGAATTCCCATAGGCACCAAGAGCTTATAACTTACAAAAAATGTTCAAATGTGTGTGAAATCTTATGAGACTTAACCTCTAAGGTCATCAGTCCCTAAGCTTTCACACTACTTAACCTAAATTATCCGAAGGACAAACCATGCAGGAGGGAGGACTCGAACCTCCACCGGGACCAGCCGCGCAGTCCATGACTGTAGCGCCTAAGACCGCTCGGCTAGTCCCGCGCGGCGATAACTTACAGAAATGTTGATAATACAGTACGTAAATCATACCTGAAATTGCAATAATGACTAGTACGTGATATGGCAAGTCAAAACATTTTTATTTGCAGCCATAGAAACAGGAAACCAAACCTATCTTTCACATTCAACCAAAACTAGTTCAGGGAAATTTGGATTTTCCGTTTGGAAATCTCAGGCAAATTTTTGGACGAAACCATGTTGCCACCCATTCAGTTTACTTTTTTCTCGATAACAGCTTGATCTTCCGTCTCAAAGGAGAGAATGGGGAGAAGATATGGAGAGAAAATAAACCTATTCAGCAAACTATTTCCATTCTATAGTTGAAACTAAAGCAATTGCAACTTTCAGTATCAGAACGATCACTGTGCTTTTGTCTGCAGGAGACCCTTCAAACCCAGCGTCAGCACTGCTATGTTGCGACGCAACCACTACTGAAAGAAGGATGATCTAACACTTATGATGTTGCTATACAAGTGCACATTCTATTTAATATTACAGTTTATAACATTTTCCATTCTAAGAAGCTCTCCACAGCAAGACAATGATCCGGTTTTAAATCTCCTCATGCTATCCGCATTCATAGGTGCTTTTAGTGCGCCTTATACACAAAGTGCAGTGGCGTGTGTTGAAGTTCTCGTTGAGGTAAGCAGTTACAATAGAATACAATGTCATTTTTTAATATTAATTTACGTTTTTTGGCGCATTCGTCAATCATCGTGTCGTAAGATACTTCAACAGCAACAGGAGATCATTTTCAATTAATGTCAGAGCTATTATTGAGAGTATAAAGTGCATACATAAAGTGTTTTATCTTTTTTTATGTCTGAAAAGCTGGTCTCAGGTCAAGCACTAGATGCAGAAATAATCAGAATAACTTCAAAGAGTTTTACAATTTCACAGTATGCAATCTGGGTACATTTGACAATAAATTTCTATAAATCACCAACACTTCTATGATGCATTTCTCTGGAAATATATGCAACCACTAGCTGTGGTACAAAACAGGAAAAACCTGAAACCAATCCATAGCAGTCTTTTAGTGGGTTTAATCCAGGTTCAGGGTATTGTTTATACTGATGAAAATTACGTACACTTAAAAGTTGCAAAAATAACAAAGAGTCCAAGTTACTGTATCCATCTTGTAACTGTCACAGCACTGTGTACAAAATTTCACGGGCAATTCTTCCAAAGTTTGTTTCCAAACTGACTGCAGTAGGGTTATTATTCCTAGGATGTTTAATTGCTGGTTCAAACATATGCTAGTCATGAATGACTCTTTCCTACATTCTTTCAGATCCGTTACATTTTGTCTTTAACATTTATTCGGATTCATTAATTTTGTTAGTCAATATCCTATGTAATAAGCCCTGGTTTGAAATATATCAAATAAGATGTCAGTAAGAGGGCAATTATCTGCAAAAGTGTGTAGAATGAAATTTAAACTTACATTCTGCATCGTGATTTCAAATCCACAAGTAGCAATATATGCTACTTCGTCCCACATATTTTGATTTATCACAGCCTTTAAAAGTGGAACTAGTTCACTGTACCATTAGATTTTAACGAGAAGGGATGCACAACTCCACTGCTTAGCATATACTCCAGAGAACCATTTCTTTACTGTTGTTCTAGAGTCCAAGATCTTTTTGCTGACTTGAAAAAAAATAGTAGCATGACTATTCGAAGCGAAGAAAAATTTCTGCACTCTTCGATTTTTGACACGGCATACGATAGTATTGAATTTAGTCGATGAACTAAACAGTGAACGAACACAAAAAATGTTTATCGCTCTCGATTACAGTCCAATCAAATGACGAGCCAAACACCGTTCCATCGTAACTGTGAGCATGTTCGTGAATTTTGGAATCATTTAACGAACTTGACTAACAGCTATGACATAGTGGAGAATCGATGAAACCTGCGAGAAATTACACACATCAGCTGCTTCACCCAGAATAACTGAGGGAATATTTGGTTGACTTTTCTCCTTTCTTATTTTATTCACGACTGTGTCTGAAATAGAGACAGTCAAGTCATTTTGTAGTATGTCTGACAGTTCTGTAAATACAGAAGAATGTGATAAATGGTGTTTCAGCTTTTCATGTGTGTGTGTGAAATCCTATGGGACTTAAGTGCTAAGGTTATCAGTCCCTAAGCTTACACACAACTTAACCTAAATTATTCTAAGGTCAAACACAAACACCCATGCCAGAGGGAGGACTCGAACCTCCGCCAGGACCAGCAGCACAGTCCATGACTGCAGCGCCCAAGACCGCTCGGTTAATCCCGCGTGGCTCAGCTTTTCACTCAGACGCGACAGAAGTTCAACATAATTGTTTTTTAATCAGATTTTGCGTATTAGGGCGTCCTCACAGCGACTCGTTGCTGTTGTAAAGTTATGCAATGAAATACCATATACAAGATTTCTAGTTATTATGCACGATTCAGTTGTAAGTCTATCCATTTGTATTATATCATTCGCCTCTTGGAAATTGCGGACAGCAAAGTTGTTCAGCGGAGTCCCATAATCACACTGGACTGTCCCGCTTCGATTTTTATGATTCTGCTGTTCAGTGTACGATACGAAACGGGCCCGCTTGTTTATCCTATCGCAAACAACAGCACACCTGTGTGATGGCTATTATAAACTTTTAAGGCTGTTCATAGCGTTGACGTAACATGAACCTACAAACCACATGTGAAATTAGGGTATGTTTTCCGTAGCACCAGGAAAGTTATTACAACATTTAACTGTTACAACCCCACACTAAGATCCCCAGTCGGTCCACTGCGAGACATGGTAAGCTGGTGGTCAGCCACACATCTCGGAGCTCCAGTTGCCATTTGTACACCCTGTTCAGAAAAC